>NC_067416.1:39433641-40058641 GCF_009764475.1 Pristis pectinata
CTTAAAAACCTGCAGAAAGAAACTAAGAAGGTCATTAGGAAAGAAAAGATGAATTATGAAAGGAAGTTGGCAGATAACATTCAAAAGGATACTAAGAGTTTTTTTAAATATATGAAGAGTAAAAGAGAGACATGGGTTGATATAGGACCAATCGATAATGGTGTGGGAGAGATTATAATGGATGATAAAGAGATGGCAGAGGAACTAAATGAATATTTTGCATCGGCCTTCACTGTGGAGGACATCGGCAATATACCGGATAGTCAGGGGTCTCAAGGGATGGAACTGAGTTCAGTTAAGATTACTAGAGAGAAGGTACTAGGGAAGCTAAATGGACTAAAGACAGATAAGTCTCCCAGACCAGATGAGGTGCATCCCCGGGTTCTGAAGGAGGTGGCTTTAGAGATTGTGGAAGCACTGGTGATAATTTTCCAGGAATCGAAAGACTCCGGCATGGTTCCGGAGGACAGGAGGATCACAAATGTAGTTCCGCTGTATAAGAAAGGTGGGAGGCAGCATAAAGGAAATTATAGACCTATTAGTCTGACATCGATGGTGGGAAAGGTATTAGAATCGATCTTCAGGGATGAGGTTTTGCAATACCTAGAGGTACAAGGCAAGCCAGGTCCAAGCCAGTATGGTTTCGTGAAGGGAAGATCCTACCTGACCAACCTTTTGGAGTTTTTTGAGGAAATCTCAGGTAGGGTGGATAAGGGAGAGGCGGTAGATGTTGTGTATTTAGACTTTCAAAAGGCCTTCGACAAGGTTCCGCACAAGAGGCTGATTAATAAGATGAGAGGTCATGGAATTACAGGTAGGATAACAGAACGGGTGGAGCATTGGCTGGTTGGCAGAAAGCAAAGGGTGGGAATAAAAGGATCCTGTTCTGGTTGGCTACCAGTTACTAGTGGTGTTCCGCAGGGGTCGGTGTTGGGGCTGCTTCTTTTTACTTTGTACATTGGCGATTTGGATGATGGAATAAATGGTTTTGTGGCTAAGTTTTCAGATGACACCAAGATAGGTGGAGGAGTAAGGAGTATTGAGGAGACAACAGGAAGGTTGCAGAGAGACCTAGATAATTTAGGAGAATGGGCAAGAAAATGGCAGATGAGATTCAATGTTGAGAAATGTGCAGTGTACACTTTGGAAACAGAAATAAATGGGCAGATTATTATATAGAAGGGGAGACAATTCAAAGTACAGAAGTACAAAGGGACTTGGGGGTACTCACGCAGGATACCCTAAAGGTTAACCACCAGGTCGGATCGGCAGTAAGGGAAGCGAATGCTATGTTGGCATTCATTTTGAGAGGTATAGTGTATAAAAGTAAGGAGGTGTTGATGAGGCTCTACGGGGCACTAGTGAGGCCTCATTTGGAATACTGTGTGCAGTTTTGGGCCCCATATCTTAGGAAGAATGTGCTGATGTTGGAGAGGGTTCAGAGGAGATTTACGAGGATGATTCCCAGAATGAAAGGGCTTGCATATGATGAGCGTTTATCGGCTCTTGGACTGTACTCACTGGAGTACAGAAGAATGAGAGGGGACCTCATAGAAACATTTAGTATGTTGAAAGGACTGGACAGAGTAGATGTGGCTAGGCTGTTTCCCTTGGTGGGTGAGTCCAAGACCAGAGGGCACAATCTTAGAATTAGAGGGTACCGGTTTAAAACAGAGATGAGGAGAAATTTCTTTAGCCAGAGGATAGTGAATTTATGGAATTTTTTGCCACGTACAGCAGTGGAGGCCCGATCATTGGAGGCATTTAAGGAGAAGATAGATGGGTATCTAATTAGTCAAGGTATCAAGGGATATGGGGATAAGGCTGGAAATTGGGGCTAGAAAGGAATAGTGTTTTGTTTTTTTTCCTTTAGCTCATGGAGCAGACTTTTTCCCCCATTTCTCATTTCTTTTTTCTTTATCTTTTTCTTTTTCCCTTTTTTTTCTCTGGAGCAGACTTGATGGGCCGAATGGCCTACTTCGCTCCCTTGTCTTGCGATCTTGTGAAAAAAAGAAATCTGATTGAAGCTTAATGTCCTCAGGATTACAAGGCAGGGGGAATAAATACTCATTTCCAATCCATGGACAGATTTGGGAAAGTATTTATTTGGGAATGATAGTAAAGGCAGCATCTTTTCTCTGCCTCCCTCTGGAATTGGACTTTAATCTATTGTTTTTAACAGGCATGTGGGAAAAGAGTGGAGACCTGAGGTAAGTATGCAGAGCAGCCTGATGCCATCATCCAGGGCGACATTTTAACTTCTGCAAGGAGCCTGAAGTGGGTTTCCTCATTGAGCAAAATCTACACCGATCTAAATCAAGAGTTTGAATATACCAAGTAAGGTAAGCTATTTTTTATTCTTAAGTATATTTTCTCTGAGGACAGGAGGAACAGGAGAACCAAAAATGATGGGTGAACAAAGGTCACACTATTTTTCATGAGGGTGTTTCCTTGTCTTCTCATCCTCTAATCACTTCAAGATTTCTCGTTTCATAAAACATTTGGAGCCTTGTATTGCATTGGAATCCATGTGAAAAAGACACTTGCTTCTGCTCTTCCAGACCTTAAAAGGAATTCAGAGGCGGAAAGAAAAGAAAATCTGAGGATGGTGCTGAGTTTGGTCTGTTGGATTTTGTACCTGAGAATAATTGAAAGCTTTATTGCTCAGACAACCTTTCCATGCTGGAATAGATTGTGTGAAAATCAGTGGTCTTGGTAAGTATGAAATAAAAACAATGCTTGAACTTTACTCAGGTCAGTGTTGCTTCCATAGGAAAATAAATTGTTTGCCATTAGATCTGGGGATTGGTTAGCACAGTGGTTTACAAAGTGGTTACAACCTTGGGTTCTAACTCAGCCCAAGTAGAAAAGATGAAAGTTTCCTCCCTCACTCTGCTGCTCTGTAAAGGCATGTAAATTGGGTTTGGAAAGTCTTAATTTTGTTTATAAGTGTCCTCAATACTAAACTATCATAATGGCAATCTCATTTAGAGATACCTTGAAAATGGTAGGCGTAGGAAGTGGAACTTTATTCTGGTGCAGTAGGAGGTGCTCTTCTGAGGTTTAGTGTTAAGGCATCATTGATGGGCAGAGTAGAGGGAGAGTTAATTCTAAATCTGACTCATGTAATATTACGTGTGTTTTAGATGCTTTTGGTGTTGACAATGGATGACAAATGTGTTCCATTCTGGCATTCTTCTAATTTGCATGAAAATGCTTAGTTCATTTTATGCCAATCTTGCTCCTCAGTCAAAATATCATAGGTTCAATGAGGCATTGGTCTGACACCCCAGTATGCTAAGAGGCGGGGAAGAGGTGCTTTCTTTCAGATGAAACAGTACTTGAGGGTCAGATGGAGGATAACTATCCACAGTGCTACTAAGAGAAAGGACATAAGGGCAATCTCCTGGAAAAAAAATGCTGTCAACCAATACTACCAAGTGCTTTCTAACTGGTGTCTCATCATAGTAACCATATGTGGGACATTGCCTCATACAGTTTAATTACCTGTGATACAATAGTGATTGAGCTGTGAAAATAATTTATTAAACTCTTGCGGTTGTCCTCGGGACAGAAACAGCATACTGGTTCCTTTACATAAATGAACTGCAGAATTGTTGCAGCATAGTTCCCTTCCTCCAGCTGACTTTGATTGCTCATCTTCATAACCAGCATGCAGCGAGAAGAATCCTGTTACTAACTGGATGCAAGTGATGTGCAGGTGTGAACAGACTGTTACATTCTGGTTCCAGTGTAGAGGTGGAGAGACTGGAATTGGGACGTTGGCTAAAATGGCAGTCAATGGTCAGAAAATAAAATCATAAACAGTGAACATTAAAAGCTCACCTCAGTGGGAACAGTTTTTAGCTGGCTTACCTGAGAGAGTGATGGAATTGGCTGCAATGCTTCCTTTGTATCTCACCCAGTTTTATTCCCTGCTGAACCTCCACTTGATGCCATAGCTTTCTACCTGGTAAATTAGATCAAAGTTACCTCCAGCTGGTTCAGCCCTCTGCCTCAAGACGTCTTTGGCCCCAGCAACATCTCCAGAGTCAGATCAGAACCAGGAAGTACATGAACAGACCATTCAGCCTTGTTCCTCACCCATGACTGAAGTCATGCCTGCCCATCAGACCTGAATCCCACCACCTGCAGTTGCTTCTGATGCAGGGTTTCAAGCCAAAACATCGACAATTCATTTCCTCCCACAGATGCTGCTCGACCCGCTGAGTTCTTCCAGCAGATCGTTTGTTACTCCAGATTCCAATATCTGCAGTCTCTTGTATCTCAACCTGCAGTAGATGTCCTTGTGCAAAGTAAATAGCTCGGTCAGACAACTCATTAACGCTGGGCTTTTTTACTGCCACTATTTAAGAGGCATTTAAGAGGCTCTTAGATAGGCACATGAATATGCAGAGAATGGATGGATATGGACCATGTGCAGACAGAAGGGATTCGCTTAACTAGGTATCATTGGCTTAATTAATTTGCCGCAACATCGTGGGCCGAAGACCCTGTTCCTGTGCTGTACTGTTCCATGTTCTATTGGATTCCTCATCCCCACTTACATCAATGTTGTGGTAGATTTTTAGTTTTGGAATATTTAATGGGGAGATCTCCAGCTGCTGGTAGAATTTGGCTTATTTGCTTCCATGTAAGTGAGCAGAACAAATAAATCTGTGAATGTTTGCATCCTGTCTGCAATCCTTCTCAATGATCCTCTCACTAAATACTTCCCAATTGTTATTTAACACCCCCACAGTAGTGACAGACAATCTCATGCCACTATCCCTTTACTGGTGCAATAGTGTCAACACTCTTACATTAAAGGGTGTATTTTTGGAACTTATCATTTATTTTAGTCAACAGACGGCTTGACAAATAAAAGGGGGTTTCACCCACATTACCATAATTAGAGAAAAAAATGATGACAATGTTTCAAATCCTGGCTCTCGATAAATAAAAGAACAATAGAGTTTAAGAGTACACAGGAACTCATTGCAAATATCTGTGGTACCCAACTCATATCCATGAAATTAGAATGACACATTTATTCTCTGCCTTTTATCACCTAAGGATGTTTCAAAAACTCCGTACAGTAAAATGTTCTTGAAATGTAGCTTTTGTTGAAGGAAGTGCAACAGCCAATTTGTGCACAGCAAGAGAAAAAAAACACAACAAAACTGAGGAGGACCCAAGGCCGAGGGGTTTGGGGGGGAGGCAAGAGTGGAGCAAGGCCAAATGAGTGGGGAGTCTTGTATTTCATGTGTCTGTTGTGTCTCAAAACAACACACTCGTAAGTGTCATTTTGCTGCACATGCCAAGAGTGGTGAACAGAAGTGTTACATGCTGGAAATAACACTCAGTGAATGGTCGGTGAGCTTGCAAGTGAACAGGCGGCAAGCAATTAGAAAAAATGTCATACAGGAATCGACAGTTATCAGACAACCACCAATGAAGTCGCCTTTGAGGTTGTTATTGTTATCTTACCGATGACTTGTTAACAAATATTTTTATGAGGTAATGCAAAAGTTACAGAAGTTACCGATCCCATTGCTCTTTTCTCTATTTTAAACGTCTTCAATGTTATTTCGATCCAGAGGATTGAGCCACTCCCTGAAGTATCAGCCTGTGCTGCAGGAAGACACTCAACTAGGTAGCAAGCCACAGTACCAGAAAGTAGCTTAGATGACACTCAGCTTCCCTTCATTGCAGAATCTGAGCAACCTCACCATATTTTTGGAGTGAGGGCCAAGCAGGGAAATTATTAAATGACAAAAAGAAGAAAATAACCACAGACATGCCAGAGTTTTCTGCCAGCCATGTATTCCTGTTTCTGGACTCAACCATTGATGGAAAAATCTTGGCTGGCCTAAAATCAAAGGCAGAACAAGACTTGAAATGCCTGAGGGATTACTGTAACAAAAAACAACTGAAGAGAGAATTTAGAAATGTATTTGAGATCATTTTTGTAATGAAATATGTGTAATGTTGATTTTTCAAGGAATTATTATGTTATAAGGAACAGCATAAAATAAGAATGTTATACATTATTGAAGATTATGGCACTGATATCATAAACAAAACAAACAAAAACTCAACCCCAATATGAGTTCACTCTCTATCAGGGAGACAGCCTCCATTCTTGAACTCCATTCCTCTCTATCCCTGGGCTCCATTCCAACTCAATTCCAGGCCCCATTCACTTCTGATTCTGGGCTCCATTTTCCCAAATTCCTGGACTTCGTTCCCACTATATTCCTGTTCACCTTTCCCTCAATTCACATGCATCAACACCCCTTGGGCTTCATACCCCTCTGTCACTATGCACCATTCTGCCTCCATTCCTCCATTCCTGTATACCAGCACCCCCCCCCACCCCATATTCCTTGGCATTATTCCCTCCTCCATTCCAGCATTTCCAGGGTTCCCTACTCTCTTATCCCTGGGTCACATGATTCATATGTAACTGTGGATCATTCTTGCACAACATCTGTACTGTAGGGATCCACTCTCTATCTCTTCCTGCCTCCATTCTTGGGCAACATTCTTCTCTGTATCTCCGTACTTCCCCCTCTATTCCTATTCACCGTTCCCCCACCATTTCTGTGCAACATTCTCCTTCAGTTCCTGGGCTCCATTCCCTTCCATCCTGCCTTTTTTCCCTCCCTATTGCTGGGGTCCCCATCTCTCTGGATTCCATTCTATGTGTATTCCCTGCAATCATTGCCCTCTATTCCTGGCTCCGTTCCCTCTTCGTTCAAGGCTTCCATTCACCCTCTGTCACTAAGACATGTTGCCTCTATCCTTGGGTTACATTCCAGCTGTATTCCTATGATCCATTCCTCCTCTATTCCTGCACACCATTCCTGCAGCTCTCCTGTGCCTCTTTCTGTCTCTATTTTTGGTTCCTTTCCTCTATACTCCTGTGCTTCATTTCACCTCCACTCCTGGGTCCCATTCCCTCTATTCCTGTGCACCATTTCTCCCCTCTTCCTTTGCTCCATTTCTGGCACACACCCCTCCCCTTCCCTCCCCGCCCCCCCACCCCCACTAGTCCTGTGTTCCACACCCCTTCATCCCTGAGCACCACTTCCTTCCTGTTCCTTTGCTGCATTCCCCCTTTATTTCTCTGCCTGTTTCCCATCCTTGGATTCTATTCCCCCTCCATCTCCTCTATATTCCTGGCTCCATTTCCTCCATATTCCTGAGTTCCATTCTATCTTTATCCGTGTGGACCATTTTTCCCCTATATTGCTAGGTTCCATTGCCCTTTATTCCAAGGATGAATTTACCCTCAATTCCTGTGCACTGCTTCTACCTCCCCCCATCCGCCCACCCCACACTTATAGGCCTATTCCTAGGTTCTATTGCTTCCCCATTCCTGGACACCTCTTTTGCTCCATTCTTCCTCTGTTCCTCACTTTACATATTCATGGGTTCAAATCTGCTCTCCCCTATTCCTGGGCTAAATTGTCTCTCTTATCTGCATCATTTCCCCTCTGTCCCTGTGCACCCTTACTTCTCAATTCCTGTGCATAATTCCCCCTCCATACCAAGGGCCCATTCTCCCTCCATTCCCGCGCTTCAATCGTCCTCTGTTTCTGGATCCATAGCCCTGCTATTCCTTTACACCAGTGCCCTTCCATTCCCCTGCTCCTCTCCCCCTCTGTCCCTGCGATTCATTCCCTCCCTATTCCTGTGTAACATTCCCTCTTCCTGTCAGTGTACCATTCCACCACCATCATTGTGCTTCATTTCCCCTCTATTCTGAGGACCCTCCCCCCCTCAATTCCTGAAATCCACCCTTCTACTTTCTTGGGCTCTATTTCCTTTCAATTTCTGCACACAATTCCCAGTCTGTTCCCATGATCCATTCTGCCACTCTAACTGGCCTTATTCTCCTCTATGTCTGGACTCTTTCCCCCCTCTTATTCCACCACTATTTCTGTGTCCCATTCTGTTCAATTATTGCTCCATTATCCCTCTAATCCTGAGGTTCATTTCTCCTCTACTCCTTCCCTCTCTGTACCAATGTTACTTTCCCCCTCTTTACCTGTGCTTCATTGCCCTAATTTTCCTGGGCACCATTCCCTCTTGTTCTTGGACACCATAGTTTCTACTCCTGAGTTCCAATCACTCTCTGTTCCCGGGACCATATCACCTTATTCTGGTGTTCATTTCCCTGTGCTACTTTCTCCCTCTATTCCAATCCCTCTCCGTTGCAGGACGCCATTTCCCCTCTATTTCTGTGTCCATTTCTGTTCCCTGATCCCATTCCTAAACTCCATTCCTAGCTTCCATTACTGGGCTTCTTTATCCCTCCATTCCAGGGGTCCATTTACTCTCTCTGTTCCTATGCACCATTCTGCCTTTTTTGCTATGTCACATTTCTTATTTATTCCTGGAATCCATTCTCTCGTTATGCTGAGACTCCTCTACTATTCCCGTACACCCTTCTGTTTAGTTCCTGCATCACCACCCCACCACCTCTCTTTCTAAGCTCCATAACCACGGTATTCCTGTGTTCCTTTTACCCTCTATTCTGGGTTCCAATCCATCCTTCATTTCTGTACTCCAATCCCCACGGTTCCTGAGCTCCACTTTGCCTTTATTTCTGTGCTCCATTTGCCCCGATTCCCAGTGCGCCCTTTCTCCTCAAGACCTTTCTCCTCATTTCCCTTTCCCCCTGAGCTTTAACCCTCTCTATTCCTGGCCTCCACCATTATTGGGAGCTATTCCCCCTCTATTCCAGGCCTCCACTCTTCACTGTTCCATTCCCTTTTACTTCTAGGCTCCTTGCACCTCTAGTCCTGCGTTATGTTCCCCTGTAATGCCCCTCTATTCCTGTACACAATTCCTGTAGCATTCCTTTCACCATTCTGAACCTATTCCCAATCCACCTCCACCATATTGCTAATCTTCATTACCACTCGATTCCTTGGTCTCATTCCCCTTCTATTCCTTTGCATCATTCCTTCCCAGTTCCTGTGCACACTCCCCTCTATTATGTTTAATCCTCTCTTTACTTCTGGACTCCCATTCCCTGTCTAATCCTGCCCTGCATTCCCGGTCTCCACTAATCCTTCATGTCTGGATTCCATTTCCCCTCTCCCACTAGCCTCCAATCCTTCTCCATTCCAGTCACTCTTTACCCTTGATCGCCATGCACCATTCTCTCCTTTCTGTATTCTCCATTCCTCCACTATTCCAGTGCTAAATTCCCCCTTTTGATGGGCACCATTCTCCCTCTATTTCCACTCCATTCTGCCTCTGTTCCTCGGGTCAAATCCCCTTCTACTGGGCTCAATTCTGCTTCGTATTCTTCTGCTCCATTCCCCTTCTATTCCTGAGCACCATTCCCCTCAGTTCTCACACCATTCCCCCTCTGTCGCAGTGCTCCATTCTCCTCTGATGTCTATGCTTCATTATTCCTGGGGTCTGTACCTCCTTATTTTTGTGCTCCAATCCCTATCCTCCTTCCACCCTAGGCACCAACCTTCCTCTGTTGCTGGGCTCCATCCTCTCTCTACCCTATCTCTATTCCCCTGTATTACTCAAATTCATCCCCCCCCCCCCCACCAATCCAGGGCACCATTTACCCTCTGCTCTGTAGTTTATTCCCCTCCATTCCTGGGCTCCATTCCCCTGTATTACTGTGCATTGTGCCCATACCATTCCTGACCATTATTTCCCTCTATGCCTGTGAACAAATCACATTATTCTTGGGCTCTAAATGGCCTCGGTTCCTGATTTCCATTCCCTCTTTATTCCTGGGCTCCGTATATATTTACTCATGGCCTCTGTTCCTCTTCTCCACTCCCCATCCAATCCAATGCTCCATTTCCTCGATATTACTATGCATCACATCCCTCAACTGCCACGCACAAAGCCCTTGCTCCCCCTCCCCAGCCGTCCCATTCCCTTCCATTCCTGGGTTCCATTCCTTGCTTTGACCTGAGCTCCATTCCCCTCTATTCTTGAGCTCCATTCCTCCTTTATCCAGGTACAGTGAGATTTCCCACTGTTCCTGGAATCCATTCCCCCTTTCTTTCGTGGCTTACTTTCCTCTCCATTCCTGTGCTTTCTCCTCCTACTTTTTCTAGGAATCAGAATCAGAATTATTATCACTGACTTCTACATTGTGAAATCTGTTGTTTTGCAGCAACAGTACAGTGCAAAGATATAGAATTACTATAAATTACAAAAGTAAATAAATAGTGCAAAAAAAAGGAATAACGAGGTAGTGTTCATGGATTTCACGGACCGTTCAGAAATCTGATGGTGGAGGGGAAGAAGCTGTTGTCTATTCCTTGCTTGCTTCTCCTGACACCAGATATCCGGGGCAGTTCCTGGTCTGTCATGACACTGTTCCATTTTATCTGGCTTTGGGTGTGATTAATGAGCTGAGGGCAGATAATTCAGGCACTAATCCTGTTTTTTTAGCCTCATTCAGATGTACACATCAGGCTGATGACCTGATCAATTTTCACAGTTTCATTTCTCCATTATTAAATATTCTGCCAATACTCACTACTTAGTTTCACACCTGAAGTTTGGCATGCTGAGTATCTGTCCTCTTCCCTCCTCAGTTCAGTCCCCTCTCTTGTACTATCTTCCATAGTACAGAATGGGACATGAGAGACTTCCTTGTCTTCATCAGTCTGGGTGCTGAGTATAAAAGTTGGGAAGTCATATTGCAAGTGTATAAAACTTCAGTTAGGCCATGTTTGGAGTATTGTGTACTGGCCACTGCATTACAGGAAGGACGTGGAGGCTTTGGAGAGGGTGCAGAAGAGATTCACCAGGATGTTGCCTGGATTCAAGAGTATTAGCTATTAGGGGGTTTGGACAAACTTGGATTGTTTTCTCTGGAGCATTGAAGGCTGAGGGGCAACCTGATAGAAGTCAGAGTCTTTTTCCCAGGATGGAAATGCAAATATTAGGGAGCATTGCTTTAAGGCGGTGGGGGGTTTAAAGGAGATTTACGTGACAAGTCTTTTACACAGAGAATGTTATCTATCTGGAAACTGCTGCCAGGGGAGATGGTGGAAGCAGATACGATAGCAATGTTTAAGAAGCATTTAGACAGGCACATGAACAGGCAGGGAATTGAGGGCTATGGACATGTGCAGGCAGATGTGCAGTTTAAATTGGCATCTTTGCATAGATATTGTGGGCTGAAGGGCTTGTTCCTGTGCTGTACTGTTCTATGTTCTATTATTGAACATACGGTCTGCTGTGGGCTTTGCTGGGATTGCGAGCAAGGTATCCAAAGGTATGCAAAATCCCAAATTAAAACTCTAGCTATAAGAGGTTTTCATTTTGTCTTTTACATAATCAGCTGGTAACTTTTATTTAACCTCTGTTTTAATGCAAGAACATTTCTATTATTTCTTTCATTATCTTAGATCTTGCCAAAGGACTTGACAACCGATGAAGGATCTTTGAAGTGCGGTCTCTTTTGCAGTCAAGATACATGAGAGCCAACTCATGGTCCAATGAAATGATACAAATTGAAAGATGGTGACCTGGAAATTTGATGGGATAAGATTGTTTACTTTTCTGCTGCGTGACAGTACTTTTCCCAGAGTGAAATTTGATAATGACCATTTGTAGTCCAGTTGACGACGATCGGGAAATTCAATTACATACTTGTCCTTGTGCATGCAGTGAGATCTCAGTATTGTTATGTAATGTCATGCCCTGTTGTATACTCCTTTCCATAACAACTAAGTTTTATTAACACTAAGCTGAGATCCCACTAAGGAAATTCCCATTATTTACCACTCTGATTTCTTGATCTCCTCTGTACCCAAACTCTCTGATCAAGATCTTGGATTATTCCTGCCACAAAGAAGGTGGTAATCTCCAGCCAATCACATCACCCATCCCTAATCCCTATCCCTCAATCCAATCAGATTACTGCTATCCAATCCTCTCCTCCTCTCCCATAAACCAACTGAGTCCTATTACACCAACACACATCCAGCCCTTGCCCTTATTGAGCCTCCAATGTCTGAACATCAGCCCCAAGATCCAAAGTGAGCCTCCCAGAAGCCATCCCTCTCTTGTCCTCGGTTCATTCTTGGCCTTGGATGCCCCACTTTCCTTCATGCATATGAGAGTCCAGAAAGGAAAATGTATGATGGTGACTCAGTGGTGCACAAGGGCCCCAGAAAACCAGGTATCGGGGGTGGCAGTGGGGTATTTCCCCTGTTTTTCTTGAACAGTGCCATGGGACCATTTACCTCTATCTGAGGTCAAACACAGTGCTCCATCCGAAAGCAGCATCACTGACAGGGCAACTAGCCCAGTACCAGGGTATCCACCTGCAGTACAAGCTCAGGTACGCCCTTCTCTTCACCAGACTTCTGCAATCCGCTGATTGACCTAGGGTCCTTATTAAACACCCAGTGAAATATGAAAACAATTTTGATTTCACTCAGATCCTTTGCTAAAAACTCAGTTTATTTGTACAGGCATAGACATAGTGAAATAAACCTTAAGGCAAATAGTCAAGTGGTGTTTAATCACTTCTCCTATATTTAGGAAATGATTGCTGTAAGAATTGGTGTCAAATTACCTGAACCCACAAATCATTATGTTGAATGAAGAGTGGTGAATGGAGACCCGTGTGGAGCATAAACATTGATAGAGAGTTGAACAACCCGATACTGTGCTATAAATTCTGAGTAATTATGTGCGAGTTGACAGGGATTATATGTCACTAATATTTACTTTCAAAATGTACTTGTAGTAGAGACTCACAACCAGCAGATGGTGCTCATTTAGTGACTGTTTCTGTCAACACTGCAGGCACAGAAGGATGGAGAGCGACAGCCCCCTTGCTCCGTGGCATGGCTCCACACTTCCCCACTATTGGACTGTGTGCAGGCTGACAGCTGGCCCCTATACTCCGTGTGGACCATGGTACCTCAGTCTTGTTGGGAAGGATTCACAGAGAAATTACCCTCAACAATATACGTCAAACTATGCAGTTCAAAACTGGTAGGAACAGGGAAGCAGAGGTCAGTTTTAGAAATTGGATGTCATTTGTTCTGCTAGGAAAATTAAATCCTCAAGGAGACGAGCACAGTGAGAGTAATCTCTCAACGCAGTAATAGGATTCAGGTCACATGCGAATTCCTCAACTTGTTGGCCAATAAATCCTGTCATATGGAACAAACATAAGTAACACACAACACCCCTGTTTCCTTCATTCAACACTTCTGTATCAGGATAAACTTCTGGGAAAAGCAATAAAGCAGAGGAGAAATGTGGGATCAAAAAAAAGTTTTGTCAGTTCTTACGTCAACGCATAAAATGCTAAAACTTTGGGCAAGTGTTAATTTGTACCTGCCCTGGATGAATTTCACTCCTTCCATTTATGATGTCACCAGATAATCTTATGTGAGTTCTCAAAACATCTTGATTGAAAATATGAAGGGTTTGCCGAGTTTTCCGATTGTAGTGGTTTCTCGAGGTTAGAAATGATAATTAAAATACGTGGAAATTCAACCCCAAACTACCAACCCCTCACCCACCATGACTCAGCTTTTTTTGATTGAGCCATTAGCCTAATTTATAGGAACAGGCTCAGCATTTTCATTGGAGCAGCTATCAGCAATGTCAGGAGCATGATTGTACAGATACCTGGCAAGACTTATGGTTTGGTGGAGAGAACTGTGTGGAAATCAAAGTAGGGATGACTGGAGAGCAGGAATCCATGAAGTGATTTTTTTAAAATTGCAATGTGAATATGGGAGAGCAGACTGAGCAGGAAAAACAAGAGAAAAAGATGGAAATAGGTGAAAAGTATTGGAAAATATCAGGTCATTGCCTGGCACAGGTATCAGCTCTTGTTTACGGTGACTGACCGGCTTACAGCCACTGGAGCAGGTGTAGAATGATGATTGAGACGAGAGTCCCCGGGAGAAAGGGGGAGAAATTAGCCAGGGTGATCCCTTCTGATGATTATGGCATTTCTTTCAGAAAATATTGGATGAGGATAAAGAATGCAGTTGGAAGCATGATCAGGGTTGTGTATCCTGACTGGGAGGAACAGGTAATTTCAAACACTGGATGAAGGAGTAGTGTGTAGCCTCCAGGAATTAAAGATTTACTCCCTGGGTCATAGAGTCAAAAAGTTGTCCAGCACAGAAACGGGCCCTTCAGCACACTATATCCATGCTGACTTTTTTACACTAATCCCATTTGCCTGCATTGGGACCATATTCTTCTATGCCTTACCTATTCGAGTGCCTGTCTAAGTGCCTCTTAAATGGAGTGATTGTATCTGCCTCCACCACCTCCTCTGGCAGCAAGTTCCACATATCAACCACTCTCACTTTCCTCTCAAATTCTCTTAAAAACTTCTTCCTTTCACCTTAAACCTATACTCTCTTGTTTTTGATATTCCTACCATGGGAAAAAGATTCTGACTTCCTTTCTCTGCCTCTCATAATTTCATATACTTCTATCAGGTCATCCCCCAGCCTCCTTTGTTCCAGGGAAAATGAGCCCAGCCTATCCAGTCTCTCCCCATTGCTAAAGTCCTCCAATCTAGGCTACCTGCTGGTGAATCTCCTCTGCACTCTTTCCAATGCAATCACATCCTTCCTATAGTGTGTCAACCAAAACTGCACACCATACATCAAGTGTGGCTTAACCACTGTTTCGTAAAGTTGCAACATAATGTCCAAACTTTTATACTGTATTCTATGCCCTGACCTTTGGAAGCAGCATGCCATACGCCTTCTTCAACACCCCAGCGACCTGTGTTGCCGCTTTCAGGGAACTATGGACTTGAACCCCAAGCTCCCTCTGTTCATCAGCATTCCTTAGTGACCTACCATTTACTGTGTATGTCCTACCATTTACTGTGTTCGACTTCCCAAAATGCATCACCTTGCACATGCCAGGATTAAATTCCATCGGCCAACACTCCACCCAACTTTCCATCTGATCTATATCTGGTGTAGCCTTATTCAATCTTTCTCTTCATCCACAGCACCCCCTATTTTCATGTGATAAAACTTCCAGGTCCATCCAACCAGAGCTGGTGACCCAGTTTGAGGCTCCAATGCTCCAGCTTTTGTCCAGTTGTGATTAACTGATAGAGAGTTGTAAGATTCCTTTTTCAGGTTGTGGGGTTTGCTGGAAAATCCAGCTTTGGTTGTCCATCTGTAAGTGCCTTTGGGAGAATGGTGATGTGCCACTTTCTTGAACTGCTCCAGTTCTTCTGACAAAGGCACTCCAAAAGTATTGTCAGGTAGGGAGGCTCAGCGATGCTGAAGGAACACCAGTATATAGTGTGCCAGTAGTATAGTGCGGCATGGTAGCGTAGCGGTTAGTGTAACGCTATTACAGTGCCAGCGAGCCGGGTTCAATTCCCGCTGCTGTCTGTAAGGATATTGTACGTTCTTTCCGTGTCTGCGTGGGTTTCCTCCCACATTCCAAAAAAACGTACGGGTTAGGAGCCGTGGGCATGCTATGTTGGCGCCAGAAGAGCGGCGACACTTGCGGGCTGCCCCCCAGCACATTCTCAGCAAAATGCAAAAAGATGCACTTCACTGTGTGTTTTGATGTACATGTGACTAATAAATAAATATCTTGTCTATTATTTGGAAGAAAACATAAAAGTGGTGGTGCTGTCTTCATGGTTCTGACTAGTAGAAATTAAGGGCTTGGGGTGCTGCTGAAGAACCTTAATGAGGAATTGCGGTGCATTTTGTAGCTGGTACACACTGCAGCCACTCTGCACAGAGGGAGAATGTTCAGGACATTGTGCAAATAGGGCTCTTTTGTGCTGGATGGTGTTGAGCTTTTTGAATGTTGTTGAATGGGGAGTATTCCATCATACTCCATCACAGTATTCCATCAGAATATTCCATGTGTGACTTGTAGATGGTGGAAAGGCGAGAATGTCAGGAGGTGAGTCAGTCACCACAAGACACCCAGCCTTTGACCTGCTCTTGTAGCCGCAACATTTCTGTGGCCAATCAAGTAGAACTTCTGGTCAGTGGTGATATTAGAGATATGGATGGTTTGGTTCACAGTGATAGTAATTCCATTGAATTTCGAGGATAAATAGTTAGTACAGACATTTAGTTATTGTCTGACACTTGTATAGTACAAATGTTACTTAACATTTACCAGTCTGTGTCTGAGTGTTGCCCAGGTCTCACTGCAAGGACTGCTTCATAGAACCGTAGAAACATAGAACAATACAGCACAATACAGGCCCTTCGGCCCACCATGTTGTTCTGACCTTCAAACCTCTCCTAAGACTATCTAACTCCTTCCTCCCACATATCCCTCTATCTTAAATTCCTCCGTATGCTTATCTAACAATCTCTTGAACTTGACCAACGTAACAGCCTCCACCACCACCCCAGGCAGCGCATTCCATGCACCAACCACTCTCTGGGTGAAAAACCTCCCTCTGAAGTCTCCCTTGAACTTCCCACCCATTACCTTAAATCCATACCCTCTCGTATTGAGCATTGGTGCCCTGGGAAAGAGGCGCTGGCTGTCAACTCTATCTATTCCTCTTAATATTTTGTATACCTCTATCATGTCTCCCCTCATCCTCCTTCTCTCCAATGAGTAAAGCCCTAGATCCTTTAGTCTCTCCTCATAATCCATACTCTCTAAACCAGGCAGCATCCTGGTAAGTCTCCTCTGCACCCTTTCCAACACCTCTACATCCTTCCTATAATGAGGCGACCAGAACTGGACACACTACTCCAAGTGTGGTCTAACCAGAGTTTTGTAAAGCTACATCATTACTTTGCGGTTCTTAAACTCGATCCCACAACTTATGAAAGCTAACATCCCATAAGCTTTCTTAACTACCCTATCCACCTGTGTGGCAACTTTCAATGATCTGTGGATATGAACCCCCAGATCCCTCTGCTCCTCTACACTGCCCAGAATCCTGCCATTTACCTTGTATTCCGCCTTGGAGTTTCTCCTTCCAAAGTGTACCACCTCACACTTCTCTGGATTGAACTCCATCTGCCATTTGTCAGCTCAGCTCTGCATCCTATCAATATCCCTCTGTAAGCTTTGACAGCCCTCCACACTATCCACAACACCACCAATCTTTGTGTCATCTGCAAACTTGCTAACCTACCCTTCCACCCCCTCATCTAAGTCATTAATAAATATCACAAAAAGTAGAGGTCCCAGAACCAATCCCTGTGGGACACCACTAGTCACAGCCCTCCAATCCAAATGCACTCCCTCCACCACAACCCTCTGCTTTCTACAGGCAAGCCAATTCTGAATCCACACGGCCAAGCCTCCCTGGATCCCTTGGCCTCTGACCTTCTGAAGAAGCCTACCATGCGGAACCTTGTTAAACGCCTTACTAAAATCCATGTAGACCACATCTACTGCACTACCCTCATCAATCTTCCTGGTCACCTCCTCAAAGAACCCTATCAGGCTTGTGAGGCAAGATCTTCCCTTCACAAAGCCATGCTGGCTGTCCCTAATCAGTCCATGATTCTCTAAATGATCATAGATCCTATCTCTTAGAATCCTTTCTAACAGCTTACCCACCACAGACGTAAGGATCACTGGTCTGTAGTTCCCTGGACTATCCCTACTACCTTTTTTGAATAAGGCAACAACATTCGCCACCCTGTAATCCTCCGGTACCATCCCCGTGGACAACGAGGACTCAAAGATCCTAGCCAGTGGTTCAGCAATCTCCTCCCTCACCTCCTGAAGCAGCCTGGGAAATATTCCATCAGGCCCCGGGGACTTATCTGTCCTAATATTTTCTAACAACTCCAACACATCCTCTCTCTTGATATCTACATACTCTAGAACATTACCCTTACCAACACTGTCCTCAGCGGCATCAAGACCCCTCTCCTTGGTGAATACTGAAGAGAAGTATTCATTGAGAACCTCACCCACTTCCACAACTTCCAGGCACATCTTCCCACCTTTGTCTCTAATCGGACCTACCTTTACTCTAGCCATCCTTCTGCTCTTCACGTAAAAGTAAAAAGCCTTGGGATTCTCCTTAACCCTACTCGCCAAAGCCTTTTCATGTCCCCTTCTTGCTCTCCTCAGCCCCTTCTTAAGTTCCTTCCTTGCTACTCTATATTCCTCACGAGCCCTGTCTGATCCTTGCTGCTTACACCTTATGTATGCTGCCTTCTTCTTCCTAACTAGTTGTTCCACCTCTCTTGTCACCCATGGTTCCTTCACCCTGCCATTCCTTCTCTGCCTCACCGGGACAAATTTATCCCTAACGTCCTGCAAGAGATCCCTGAACATCGACCACATCTCCACAGTACATTTCCCTTCAAAAATGTCATCCCAATTTACACTCTCAAGTTCTTGCCTTATAGCCTCATAATTCGCCTTTCCCCAATTAAATATCTTCCCGTCCTCTTTGCTCCTATCCCTGTCCATGACAATGCTAAAGGTTAGGGAGCGGTGGTCACTGTCCCCCAAATGCTCACCCACCGATAGATCTGTCACCTGACCCGGTTCATTACCTAATACTAGATCTAATATGGCAGCCCCTCTAGTCGACCTGTCAACATACTGTGACAAGAATCTGTCCTGGACACACTTAACAAACTCTGCCCCATCTAAACCTTTGGCACTAAGCAGGTGCTAATCAATATTTGGGAAGTTGAAGTCTCCCACGATAATAAACCTGTTATCTTTGCATCTTTCCAAAATCTGCCTCCCAATCTGCTCCTCAGTATCCCTACTGCTACCGGGGGGCCTATAGAATACTCCCAGTAGAGTAACTACTCCTTTCTTCTTCCTAACTTCCACCCATACTGACTCTAGAGAGGATCCTTCTACATTATCCACCCTTTCTGCAGCTGTAATAGTGTCCCTGACCAGTATCACCACCCCTCCTCCTCTTCTCCCCCCTCCCTATCCCTTTTAAAACACTGAAAACCAGGAATATTCATTATCTGATGAGCTGCAAATAGAATTGAACCTTCAGCAATTGTCAGTACCCATCCTAACTTCTGACGTTAGGATGGAAGGAAGATTGTTGATGAAGCGGTTGAAGATGGTTGGGCCAAGGACACCGTCCTGAGAAGCTCCTGCAATGATGCCCTGAGGCTAAACTAAATAATTTCCAGCACCCACAATCATCTTCCATTGTGTGCAGTCAGAGGACTGCATTTGATTCCCATTGAGTTCAGTTTTACCAGAGCTCCCTGAATTGTGTTTAAGAGGCTCTTAGATAGGCACATGAATATACAGAGAATGGAGGGATATGGATGCTGTGCAGGCAAAAGGGACAGGTTAGTTAGGTGCTTAACTACTAGTTTAATTAGCTCGGCACAACATTGTAAGCCAAAGGGCCTTTTCCTGTGCTGCACTGTTCTATGAATACATATTCAGTCATCTGCTGCCTTGGTCCCAAGGCCAATCTCACCTTCTCTCTGGAATTCAGCTCTCGGCTGTTGCAAGGTCTGGAGATCTGGTCGTGAAATTAGTGAGCAGGCTGGTGAGTAAGTGCTGCTTGAGAGCACTGTCAATGACGCCTTCCATCACTTTGATGATGATTGAGAACAGACTGATTGGATAGTAGGTGGCCAGATTAAATTTGTCTTACCTTTTGAGAAGAGGACATCCCTGGGCAATATCCACCATTGTTGGGTAGATATGAGGGACATACCTGTACTGGAACAACCTGGCTAGGGATGCAGCTACTTCTGGAAAACAAGACTTCAGAACTGGAGCAAAGACACCGTCTGGTCCCACAGCCTTAGCTGAATTCAGTGACTTAGCAGGTTTGTCTCATATTATGTGGAATTAATCGAGTTGACTGAACGCTGGCTTTGGTGATGATGTGGACATGAGGAGGAAGCTGAGCTGGATCATTTGCTCATCACTTCTGGCCAAACGTGCTTGCAAATGCTTCAGTCTTGTCTTTAGCTCTCACATGCATCAATAAAAATGGGGATGTTTTTGGAGCCTTCTCCTCCTCCTGGCTGTTTAATTGTTGACCATTATTTAGAACCAGATGCGGTGGCTCCTCAGAGCCTTGATCTGATCCATTGGTTGTAGCATCTTTTAGCTTTGAATATTTTGTGTTGTTTTTGCTGTTAAAAACACACATGTTTTCCAAGTTGGCATCTCATTTTGGGTACACCTGGCTTGCCTTTCCAAGCTTCTCATTGAACCAGGATTGATTCCTTGATTTGATTGTAGTGGTAGAGGGAGGGGTAAGATGAGACACAAGATTACAGATTGGGCTGGAATTTAATTCTGCTGTTGCTGAAGATCCACAGGTTCTCATGAGCTGCCAGATCTGTTTTGAGTCTATCCCATTTAGCACAATAATAACACCATACAACACAATGGTGTTCTGGGTATGAAGACAGAATGTTGTCTCCATAAGGACTGTGCAGTGGTCACTTCTACCAATGCTCTCATGGGCAGATGCATCTTCAGCAGTTAGACTGGTGAGGACAACGTCAGGTAGATTATTTTCTCACCACCTGCTACAGACCCATGCTCTTCAGGACTCTGCCAGCTCAGTCAGCGTCAGTGCTACCAAGCCAATGAAGTTGTCCTCAGTCCAGAGTACATTGTGTACCCTTGTTATCTGCAGTGCTTTTTCCAAGTGTTGTTCAACATGGAGACACACTGTTTCATCAGCCAAGGGAGCAAGGCAGGTGGTAATAAGAGGACCTTTCCTGGCCTATGTTCGACCAGGTGCCAGGGTTTGCAGTCCATATTGAGGACTCCCAGGGCTATAACCTCCCACTGGTAAACACTGTGCCACCACTTCTGGTGGGTCTCTCCTGCCTGTGGGACATGATGTACACAGGGAATGTGAGAGGGGTCTGGCATGTTATCTGTAAAGACAACAGTGTCCGCCTGTTGTTTGAGTAGCCTGCAGGGAGTTTCCCCAACCTAGGATATTGGGGTAGAGGACTTTGTTGGTCAGCTTGGCAATGAGTGACTTTTGTCTGTCTGATTCCAGTGTCCGTGGACCTTCCTGTTTTATTCTTGTCTTGTTGAAATTGTAATTATTGATATAACTGAACGGCTCACTGGGCAAATTCAGTGGGCAGGGGCTAGGCAACATTCAGAATTGACCAATCACCAGGCACGTCAGAGGGCAGGTGCTAGTCAGTGCTAAGAATCGACCAATCACCAGGGGATTTGAGAGGGCAGGTACTGGGCAGCATTAAGAATCGACCAATCACCAGGGCATTTGAGAGGGCAGGTATGGGGCAGCATTAAGAATTGACCAATCACCAGGGCATTTGAGAGGGCAGGTACTGGGCAGCATTAAGGACTCGACCAATCACTAGGGCATTTCAGAGGGCAGTTCATTGACAGTCATCTATTGTATGTCTGGGTAAAGGTAGATTTCCTTTCCTGAAGCAAGTTCATGGACCAGATGGGTTTTTAAAGACAATCTGAGAGTTTCATGGTCACTATTACTGACATTAGTTTTTTCTTCAAAAAACTTTCAGGTTATTTTGTTAAATGAATTTATATTCCCTAACTGCCATTGTGGATTTGAACTCATGTTTCCAGCTTGTTGGTTTGGGCCTCTGGATTACAGCTTAACCTCTATGACACCATTTCTCCATTGTCTTCAGTAAAGGATCCTGTCTTTTTACATCCAATGATTCTAGGTTCTTTATTGTTCCACATTCTGGAAATGGACAGGGCTTGGCTCAGCTAAGATGATCATCCCTCTCTCAGTGGATATCCCTAACCTCTCTACAACCAATGATCTTATTTTTGTAGTGTGATTAATGTAAGAAATGCAGCAAACAATTTGTTCATAGCAAACCCACATGAACAACAGTGATAATGATCAGGTAATTCATTTCATTGCTGACGGTAGATATTATCCAGGAAAAACTCTCTTGCTCATCTTTGAGATAGCACCACTGGATCTCTTACTGAGACTGTTATCTCATCCTAGATAAATCAACTCCAACAGTACTGGATTAGAATATCAGCCTAGGATTTTACTCACAAATCACCTGGGGTGGGTCCCATAACCTTCTCTCGCAGGCTGATATCAACTGAGCAACAAGTGCCATGTGAAGTAAAATTACTCACTGAATACCGGGTATTTCACAGTTATGATTAAAGAAAATAACTTAATCTTGGGAATACATGAAATCAGAAAACCTAGATTTCTGATTGGCCCAAACTGCAAAAGGTATCAAATGTGGGGGAACGGTATTAGCCTTTAGCACAGTAAGTTAAACAAAAGCATTTGTTGGGAGCTGGTACTATTAGTATGTTGGAGGCTGAAGGCCAGTCTTGGAAATACAGGTGACTGGGTCCCCAAATACCACAAAATGGGAGATCTAATGCCGGGTTTATATTTAAAGGCTGCTGCAGCTCCTAAGAGCTGGTCCCAACAGCTTGTGACTTATCAAGGCAGTTGTTTCAGCACTTCACATTGGCTGGGACTGGGAGAAGTTCAAGAAAGGAACTACCAAGTCATTTTGACCCCATTGTCTTGGGCACCCCCCCCCCCCCCCCCCCCAACCACCACCACCCCATCAAGAAAATAGTTGACATCAAGATATTAGGGCAGTTGGCCAAAGGGTTTAAGAAGTGGTATGAAGGAAGAGGGAAAGGGTGAAGAAGTGATTGAGATAAGAAGGGAGAAGGAAACTGGACATAGAATGACACAGAGGAGGCCATTCAGCCAATCTGTCTATGCTGGTTCCAAGGTGAGCTCTTCCATTATAGATGCATGGTCGCAACGTCGTTAAGGTTGGGAATTAAATATTCCAGGATATTTAACTTTCAGATGAGATATTGAAATGGAGCAGAGGCCGGTCTGATCTCTTAAAGAGATAGCATCAGTCAAGAGGAGAGAAATAGAATCAGTTTGAGTGGAACTGAAAAGTAACAATGGGTCATTGTACATAAGCCCCCAGATAGTAGTGGTAATGTAGGACATAGTACAAAGTGGGAAAAGAGAAACAAAGGACTGCAGATGCTGGAATCTAGATGAAAAAAACAACATTATGGCTTCCCCCCAGCTGTGGTCGAGAGAGCTCGTACCCACATCTCTGCCATTTCCCGCAGCTCTGCTCTCACCCTCACCCCTCCCAGATCCAACAGGGATAGGGCCCCCCTTGTCCTCACATTTCATCCTACCAGCCTACATATCCAACACATCATTCTCCGCCACTTCTGCCATCTCCAACGGGACCCCACCACCAAGCATAGCTTCCCCTCCCTACCCCTTTCTGCCTTTTGTGGGGACCGCTCTCTCTGTGACTCCCTTGTTCACTCCTCCCCCACACCCATCCTGCTCCCACCCTGGGAACTTTCCACTGCTCCCACCAAAGGTGTAACACCTGCCCCTACACCACCTCCATCACCTCCATCCAGGGGCCCAAACAGTCCTTTCAGTTGAAGCAGAGATTTACCTGCACCTCCATTAATATCATCTACTGCATTCGGTGCTCCAAGTGTAGTCTCCCCTACATTGGAGAGACCAAACGATCTGTCCGTAACTGCGATCTGCATCTCCCTGTTGCCAGTCACTTCAACTCCCCCTCCCATTCCATCACTGATATGTCAGTCCTTGGCCTCCTTCACTGACAGGAGAATTCCAGATGCAACTGGAGGAACAGCACCTCATTTTCCATCTTGGGAGCTTACAGCCTAATGGCATGAACATTGAATTCTCCCACTTTGAGTAAACTAACTCTTCCCCCCCCCATGACCCCCATGACTCTTCTTCCCTTTCCTAGCTCTCTCTCTCTTTTTTCTCCACAGCATTTTTCCCTCTCTCTCCTCTTCCTCCCCTCCCCCTATGCCACCTGCCTCCTTACCTTTGGTCCATCCTCGGGTGGGTCTGCTCTCCCCTCTTCCCCCGTATCTGCCTATCACTATCTCTTACCTGCATCTACCTATCGCTACCTTGTGCCCACCCCGCCTCCCCTCTTCTGTCCACCTATCACTGCTCTGTATCTTCCCCCTATATTTTGGGCTTCCCCTTTTCCTATTTTCAGTCGTGAAGAAGGGTCCTGACCCGAAACGTTGACTGCCTGCTTCTCTCCACGGATGCTGCCTGACCTGCTGAGTTCCTCCAGCATCTTGTTGTTTTTTCACAAAGTGGGAAAAATTGAGGTGGATAAAACATAGAACATAGAAAACCTACAGCAAACGCAGGCCCTTCGGCCCACAAAGTTGTGCCGAACATGTCCTTACCATAGAAATTACTAGGCTTACCCATAGCCCTCTATTTTTCTCAGCTCCATGTACCTATCCAACAGTCTCTTAAACGACCTTATAGTATCTGCCTCCACCACCGTTTCCGGCAGCCCATTCCACGCACTCACCACTCTCTGAGTAAAAAACTTACCCCTGACATCTCCTCTGTACCTACTCCCCAGCACCTTAAACCTGTGTCCTCTTGTGGCAACCATTTCAGCCCTGGGGAAAAGCCTCTGACTATCCACATGATCAATGCCTCTTATTATCTTATACACCTCTATCAGGTCACTGCTCATCCTCTGTTGCTCCAAGGAGAAAAGGCTGAGTTCAGTCAACCTGCTTTCATAAGGCATGCTGCCCAATCCAGGCAACATCCTTGTAAATCTCCTCTGCACCCTTTCTATGGCTTCCACATCCGTCCTGTAGTGAGGTGACCAGAACTGAGCACAGTACTCCAAGTGAGGTCTGACCAGGGACCTATATAGCTGCAGCATTACCTCTCAGCTCCTAAATTCAATTCCATGATTGACGAAGGACAATACACCATATGCCTTCTTAACCACACAGTCAACCTGTGCAGCTGCTTTGAGCGTCCTATGGATTTGGACCCCAAGATCCCTCTGATCCTCCACACTGCCAAAAGTCCTACCATTAAGACTATATTCTGCCATCATATTTGACCTACCAAAATGAACCACTTCACACTTATCTGGGTTGAACTCCATCTGCCACTTCTCAGCCCAGTATTGCATCCTATCTATGTCCCACTGTAACTTCTGACAGGCCTCCATACCATCCACAACACTTCCAACCTTTGTGTCATCAGCAAACTTACTAACCCACCCCTCCACTTCCTCATCCAGGTCATTTATAAAAATCACAAAGAGTAAGTGTCCCCAGAACAGATCCCTGAGGCACACCACTGGTCACCGACCTCCATGCAGAATATGACCCATCAACACCACTCTTGCCTTCTGTGGGCCAGCCAATTCTCGATCCACAAAGCAATGTCCCCATGGATCCCATGCCTCCTTACTTTCTCAATAAGCCTTGCATGAGGTACCTTATCAAATGCCTTGCAGAAATCCATATACACTACATCTACTACTCTCCCTTCATCGATGTGTTTAGTCACATCCTCAAAAAATTCAATCAGGCTCGTAAGGCAGGACCTGCTCTTGACAAAGCCATGCTGACTATTTCTAATCATATTATACCTCTCCAAATGTTCATAAATCCTGCCTCTCAGGATCTTCTTCATCAACTTACCAACCACTGAAGTAAGACTCACTGATCTATAATTTCTTGGGCTATCTCTACTCCCTTTCTTGAATAAAAACAACATCCGCAACCCTCCAATCCTCCAGAACCTCTCTCATCTCCATTAATGATGCAAAGATCATTGTCAGAGGCTTTGCAGTCTCCTCCCTCACCTCCCACAGCAGCCTGGGGTACATCTCATCCGGTGCCGGCGACTTATCCAACTTGATGCTTTCCAAAAGCTCCAGCACATCCTCTTTCTTAACATCTACATGCTCAGGCTTTTCAGTCTGCTGCAAGTCATCACTACAGTCACTAAGATCCTTTTCCATAGTGAACACTGAAGTAAAGTATTCATTAAGTACCTCTGCTATTTCCTCCAGATCCATACACACTTTCCCACTGTTACACTTGATAGGTCCTATTCTTTCACGTCTTATCCTCTTACTCTTCACATACTTGTAGAATGCCTTGGGGTTTTCCTTAATCCTGCCCACCAAGGCCTTCTCATGCCCCCTTCTGGCTCTCCTAATTTCCTTCTTAAGCTCCCTCCTGTTAGCCTTATAATCTTCCAGCTCTCTAACATTACCTAGCTCTCTGAACCTTTTGTAAGCTTTTCTTTTCTTCTTGACTAGATTTATTACAGCCTTCGTGCACCACGGTTCCTGTACCCTGTCATAACTTCCCTGTCTCATTGGAATGTACCTATGCAGAACTCCACACAAATATCCCTGAACATTTGTTGCATTATATCGGTACTTTTCCCTGAGAACATCTGTTCCCAATTTAAGCTTCCAATTCCTGCCTGAGAGGCCTCATACTTCCCCTTACTCCAATTAACGCTTTTTTAACTTGGTCTGTTCCTATCTCTCTCCAATGCTATTGTAAAGGAGATAGAATTATGATCACTATCTCCAAAATTGCTCTCCCACTGAGAGATCTGACACCTGACCAGGTTCATTTCCCAATACCAAATCAAGTACAGATTCTCCTCTTGTAGGCTTATCTACATGTTGTGTCAAGAATCCTTCCTGAACCACCTAACAAACTCTACCCCACCTAAACCCCTTGCTCTAGGGAGATGCCAATCAATATTTGGAAAATTAAAATCTCCCATCACAACAACTGTTATTATCACACCTTACCAGGATCTGTTTCCCTATCTGGTCCTTGATATCCCTGTTACTATTGGGTGGCCTATATAAAACATCCAGTAAAGTTATTGACCCCTTCCTGTTCCTAACCTCCACCACAGAGATTCCGTCAACAATCCTCTATGACGTCCACCTTTTCTGCAGCCGTGACACTATCTCTGATCAACAGTGCCACTCCCCCACCTCTTTTTCTTCCCTCCCTGTCCTTTCTGAAACATCTAAATCCACACTTGAAGTAAACCATTCCTGTCCCTGAGCCATCCAAGTCTCATAATGGCCACCATATCATAGCTTCAAGTACTGATCCACGCTCTAAGCTCATCCGCTTTGTTCACAATACTTGTGTTAAAATAGACACATCTCAAACCGTCGGTCTGAGTGCGTCCCTTCTCTATCACCTGCCTATCCTCCTTGTTACCAACTAGGTTACTATTGGGTGAATGTCCCCTTAAGATAGAGCAAAGTGGTGTGTGTGTGTGTGTGTGTGGTGTGTGTGTGTGTGTGTGTGTGTGTGGTGTGTGTGTGTGTGTGTGTGTGTGTGTGTGTGTGTGTGTGTGTGTGTGGCGTGCTTACGTCAACAGAGGATAAGGACATTTTTGAAGGAGTCAGTCAGAAGAGAGTAAGAGAGAGAGGAGAGAGAGAGATACCAGCCTGCTAGTTTCTCTATTGATGGATGAGAACAAAAACTGTGTCTGTCACTACGATCCACATATGGATTATTTGAAGTAACTTTGTCGTTAACCTGTGGAGAGAAACAGGTATTTGTGTGGACGCCACGATTCGGATGCTTTTCAGGGTGAGGAAGTCACTAACCGAGTAAACACTGAGGTGTCGTTTGGGTTCCATCGTGGAACATCTGGATTTTGTAATTACTCTCTATGTTCTCTCTAAATCTATGTTTTATCTTCAGACAACGGTGGTTGTTGAGAAGCCTTTGCTCATGTTTCACCTTATGGCTTGCTGAACTGAACTTTAATACCATTCCTGGACTTAGAGTTTGGGACTTTGCCACACACACACGAAGAGTTTAGTTTTGGGGTTAATGTTCAAGGTTTAACATTTTTACTTCTAACATTCTAACATGTTTACTTTTATTTTTCTTATTATCTTAAGTAGCTATTAATAAAGTAGTTTTTAACACTGACTCATGATCAGTGTGTTTCTCTTGTTGCTGGTTCGTACATCCCTCTCACACTATCTACAAAGCTTTCTCTATTTGAAACCACCCGCCTCTTCCCAGTCTCTTCAGTTCGGTTCCCACCCCCCAACAATTCTAGTTTAAATTCTGTTTAAATGTGACATCTAATTGTAATAATTAATTGTAATATAATAATACAATTAATCTACATATTGACTGGCCAAGTCAAATTAGCAGCAGTTGTGTGCTGGATGTATTCATGGAAAGTATAAGAATCAATACAACAAGGAACCAACAAAAGACTATTTGATCCAGTATTGTGTAATGAGAAAGGGTTAATTAATAAATGTGTAGTCAAGAGGCATTTAGGGAAGAATAATCATAATATTATAGAATTATAGAATATAGAGAGTTGTGGACTCAGCGCAACACATCACGGAAACCAGCCTCCCCTCCATGGATTTTGTCTGTACCCCTCGCTGCCTTGGTGAAGCAGCCAACATAATCAAAGACCCTACCCACCTGGGTCATTCTCTCTTCTCCCCTCTCCCATCAGGCAGAAGATACAGGAGCCTGAGGGCACATACCACCAGGCTCAAGGACAGCCCTTACATAATGAGATGGACTCTTGACCTCACAATCTACTTTGTTATGACCTTGCACCTTATTGTCTACCTGCACTGCACTTTCTCTGTAGCTGTGACGCTTTAATTGGTATTCTGTTATTGTTTTTACCCTGTACTACCTCAATGCACTGTGTAATGAATTGATCTGTATGAATGGTATGCAAGTCAAGTTTTTCATTGTACCTCAGTACAAGTGACAATAATAAACCAATACTAATGCCTATTCTATCTAAAGATTGAAAATGATTTAGATACATCTGAAATCAGGATCTTAACTTTAAATAGAGTCAACTACGAAGGTGTGAGATATGAATTGGCTTTGCTGGACTGGAAAACTGCATTAAAGGTGGAATGACAGTAAACAGCAAAGACTAACAATTAAAATACGTATTTATTTAAGGCACAAAAATCCAGTAGGAAAAGTTTCCTGTAATAGCTAACAAGAGGAGTTAAAGATAAAATGTTGCTGCAAAGAGCAGTAAGGCTGGGGTTTGAGAAAATTCCAAGACGTTGGTATAGAAAGGGGAAGTAGAATTCAAGAGTAACCTACTGAGAAACATAAAAACAGACTTTAAAAAACTTCTATAGATATGTAAAGATGGAAAAGATTGCAGTTAAAGTGGGTCCCTCACAGACCAAGGTAAGAGAAATTATAATGGGGAATAAGAGAAATTAAGCAATAATTTCACTGTTTTCTAAAAGAAGACATGGAAAACTACTTGGAAATAATAGGTCTAGAATGAAAGAGGAGCTGAAAGAAATTAACCCAGGTTTAAAAAAATAGTTTTGGGGAAAGTAACAAGACTGGAAGCTAATCAATTTCCAGAAGACCTGCATCCCAAGGTTTTGAAAGAGGAAGCTTTGTGGAGGCTTCCAACATTACACGGATTTTACAATGGTTCCCTCAGAAGGCTCGCTTACTTAAAGAACTCGTTGCCTCTCCAACTGAAAACTTTACCTCCAACACCTCTATCTACATTATCTGACCTATCCACTCATTCAGCTAAAACTAATGCACTTCAGCTCACAATAATATCAGGAGCTCAATCGTGGCATAAACAAAAGACATTGGGATGAATTTATCACAGATACCAAATGTAGCCCCACCATTTAAGAAAGGAGGGAGAAAGAAAACATGGAACTCCAGATTAATTAGCCTGACATTGGTAGCAGGGAAAATACTGTTATTAAGGAACTGGTGACAATTTAGAAAAATAGTAGGATTGGTAGAGATTATGGAAGAGGAATCACACCTGACGTATCTTAAGAGTTCTTGAGCTGATGACTAGCAGAATAGGTGATGGGAGTCAGTGCTGAGGCACATTTTGACTTTCAAAAAATTCATTTACGAGGTGCCACATAAGGTTATTAAGCAAGTGGAATTGAGGAGTAAAAACTGGAATGGATTGAGGACAGGACAGAAAGTAGTGTAGGAGTAAAGAGCTCATTTTTGGGTGGGGAGGCTGTGATAAGTGGGGTGCCACAGGGATTGATGGTGGGATCCAGCTGTTCATTACCAATATGATGATCTGGGGAGACCAAGTGGTAATATCTCATGATAAATAGCTATCAGCAGGGCTGTGAGGCAGGTGTAGAAGGGTTTGAGGGTAATATAGATGAGGGTGAGTAATGGTCAATGACATAGCAGATGGGATGCATAGGTAGAAAAAATTACAACTTTAGTAGAAAAAAATTTAAAAGTGGAGTTTTTTTAAATAATGAGAGATTGTAAGGTGTTGATGTTTAGAAGGAGTTGGGTTTCCTTGTGTATAAATCACTAAATATTACAAGTAATTAGCGAGGCAAACAGTGTGTTGGCCATTAGTGCAAGAGGGATATATGTACAGGAGTAAAGACTCTTACTTCAATCATGTAAGTCTCTGGTGAGACTGCACCTGGAATATTGGTGTAAAAGTTTGGTCTCCTTACCTGAGCAAGGATATACCTGTGAGATAAATACAATTAACATCATCAGATTAATTCCTTGGATGGGGGTTGTCCTGTGGCAAAGAATAGGCAGAGTGGGGCCTAATCTCTCTGGAGTTTAGAAGAATGTGAAGTGACCCTTAGAAACATACCAAATCAAGGCAACACAGTAGTGTAACGGTTAGCGTAACACTAGTACAGCGCCAGCGACTTGGGTTCCATTCCCGCCGCTGGCTGTAAGGAGCTTGTACGTTCTCCCTGTGTCTGCGTGGGTTTCCGCCGGGTGCTCCGGTTTCCTCCCACATTCCAAAGATGTACAGGTTAGGAGTTGAAGGCATGCTATGTTGGCTCCGGAGAGTGGCGACACTTGCGGGCTGCCCCCAGCACATTCTCAGTAACGCAAAAAGACGTATTTCACTGTGTGTTTCGATGTACATGTGACTAATAAATAAATAATATCTTAAAATTCTTACAGGTCTGACAAGGTAGATATAGGGATAAGGTTTCCCTTGGGTAGGGTGTCCTAGAACCAGGGATAACAGTCTAAAATTAAGGGGTCGGGCCAAGGAGGTCTGGGATAAGAAATTGCTTCACCCAGTCGGAAGTGAACCTCTGGGATTCTCAACCTAAGAGGGCTGTGAAGGCTCAGTTACTGAGTATATTCCACGGCCTTCTCCTGCTTCTATTTCTTATCCCAACAGGCTTAGTGTATACGGCAGTCTTGTGAAAATGCACAATCCCAGCAGATCCAGTGTAGTTGCACAGCCAGATGAATCTGCACTTTCCAAGCAGGCCGATGTTTTGGAGCAGTTGGATGAATCTGTACTGTCCAAACAAGTGCTATGTACTTAGACAGCTGGATGAGCCTGCACTATCTAACCATATACATGCTACTGAGGTCTTGCTCAATTAAAATAAAATAGGTGTGAGTCTATACTGGTTCTGGTGGTATCTGCTCTAGGACAGATTCTCTTCCATATAGAGAAATATCAGTGGAGGATCCAGGATGGACGAAATGGTTAATTCATCAGTATCAGATGAAGAATCTTATTTTATATTGGCTTGAGTGCACACGATTAATGGGTGTATAATTTAGGTGTTGATGATTAGGGATTTGATAGGTTTGCTGAGAGAAAACCATTTCTTCTGGCAAGGGGGTCCAGAACAAGAGGAAATAATGGAATTTGGGCTCAGCTATTTGAAGGTGATGATAGGAAGCACAAAGGGTGTTAAATGTGGAACTCTCTCAACCCCAGGAAGCTGAGACTGTGAACTGACTGAATGTGTTGGAACTGAAATGAACAAATTTTCATCGGGCAAGGCTACAGATGAGAGCTGCAGAACTAGGCAGGTGAATGGAATGAAGGGATCGATCAACCAAATCTAATTGGTGTAATAGGCTTGAGTGTCCGAATGCCCTTCTCCAGCTCCTAAGTAGCCTATTGAAGATCCCTAAGACTAGATGTGAGCTTTGGAGTGCTCTTGTATTTGGGCAGTTAAATCAGTTTGTATGGACGTTGCAAAACTGATATTACAGGCTCACTGCCAGTGATTCTCAATCCAGTGAAAGGCAAAATATCTTTCATCACTATGATTTTCAGCAAACTAACATAAAGCTTGGTTAATTGCTAACCTTTCTTTAACTGTGTTACTTCGGAAATGCCAATATGTTTCTTATTCATATTGTTTATTGTTTCAGGTAGATGTGAGAGGCAAACTCTGGCAGAGACAAACAGACGCTGGAGGATGGGCTACGGAGGTGACTCATTGGTCTCTGGCCTGTGCTCATTGTTATCCAGTCCTTATGGGAATGCCACTGCCTCACCAGAAGGATTCTCAGGATAAAAAGAATAAAGCAACAACTTCATGTTCAACTCACTCACACAGAAATGGACTGCACTTTCCCTTCCAGGCACAGTTAGTCACCAGGAGAGTAAGTGCCAGTTTTACTTTCTAAGCTGTGGGTGTATCCGAACCTTTCACAAATGTCTGCTTTTATTGGTTTCCAGATCATTGCCTTGTCATCAGTCCTTTCCACATCCAATGATGACCATGCACAAAAACCATACTTTAAAATATTAAGAATTTTTATGTTACTTTTCACGTCCTTGGGTCTTCTCTAAGATTTCTTTATTAGTCACGTGTACATTGAAACACACAGTGCATCTTTGCATAGGATGTTCTGGGGGCAGCCTGCAGTGTCACTACGCTTCAGTGCCAACATAGCATGCCCATGGCTTCCTAACCCGTATGTCTTTGGAATGTGGGAGGAAACCGGAGCACCCAGAGGAAACCCAGGCAGTCATGGGAGGACATACAACTCCTTACAGACAGTGGCCAGAAATTGAACCAGGTCTCTGGCACTGTAAAGCATTACGCTAACCGCTACACTACCGTGCCTGCTCTAGACTTTACAGCCCATGAAGTGCTGGCACGGTGTGTGGGGCATCCAACATGAGCACAGCATTGTGATCAATAACCACATACTTTATTATAAATGCTACTGATTGAGGAATAAACATTGATCAGGCTGACTGAAGAACTGCTCTGTTCTTTAAAAACTGCCATTATCCTGACTTGGAAATACATCATCAGTGTAAATCCTGGAACTCCCTGTCCGATATTATTGTGGGAGTACCTTTACCAGAAGGATTTCCGTGGTTCAAGAAGGCAGCTCACTAACACTTTTTCAAGGGAAACTGGGGATGGGCAATAAATGCTGACCTTGCCAGTGGCACCCAGATCTCGAAAGTGAATTTAAGAAAAGATTCCTAGTGCTATCATGATCCAGAATTTGAAAGTGCAGTGAGCTGGAACCAACCTTGATATTTTGGGCATTTCCTGTAGTTTTATCCTTTTAGCTGTCCTGCCACTTAGATTGTGGAAATCATGTTTAACTGAGTGATGTCAACTCCATCCATGTCAGTACTGGCCTCTGCATGAATTTCACTAAATATTGTATTGGACCAGTTCCAGTATCACAGTCCGTGAAGAGAAAGTGATAGTCATTGCTCTGCAAGTGGTGATTGAGTAAGATAAGTTAATGTTTTATAACACTGTGTGATGTTCTTATACTCATTTGTGTTTATATTTTGGTCTTCTTGTGTTTCCCAGGCTGCATCCTTTGTCACTCAACAAGGCAGAAGACAAAACCAGCAAAAAACTGTCGGTACTGGGCATCTGACATAAAAGCAGAAGCTGTTGGAGAGACTCATCAGCTGAGCCAGCATCTATGGAGAGAGAATAGAGTTAACATTTCAGATTGATAACTTGTTCAGAAAGGGAAGAGGCACTTTTTTGAAGCAGAGAAATGGGGGAGGAAATGAAGGAACAAGAAGGAGGGTCAGTAATAAAAACAGAAATTGAGGGAAGTACTCTGCAGGTCAAGGAGGAATAGGGAGAAAAGCAGAAGAGGAGAAGTGACAAAAGGGATGGTAGAACAAGGTGAAAGGGCATGATGATGAGTCTAGAGGAGGTGTAAATGGGAATAACAGAGTCATATCTTTAATTGTAGATCTCAATGTTGAAGTGACGATGAGGGTCTATTCTGCAAGTTTACTTCAAGCATCTTTGGAATCGTGTAGGAAGCTGAGGGTAGAGGTCAGAGTGGAAGGGCATGAGAATTATTGTGTCAGACGACTGGGAGCTCAGGGTCTCATTTGTAGTCTATATTAGTGGGGAACATGCCAGGGATCATGGGCTTCTGACATCAGGGAATGATCGGGGCAAATTCATAATCTGCCTCTGATGTGTGGGAGTGCCTTAGAACTTAATAGCAGTGAAGGAAGCCAAAGCCTTAGGCATGATAGCAGTGAGGGAGTATTGTAGGGGTGGAGCCTGATCATTTCTCCAGATAGCCATCTAATGTGACCTTATCCCTCATTAGAGTTATTTTTCAGAATCAAATATATGTGCATTGTACTTCTGCCTTTGTGTAAACACAACATTCAAGCCCAAAGATGGTCACAAATTATGAAAGGCTGGCTATAAGGCAGAGCAGTGGGATTTCAACAGTGCTGACCAAGAAACAGGTCAGAGCCAGGGAAGAGAAGAGGAGATGAAATTCACGGCTCCCCATGTAGTAAGTTGGTATTTCTGTCGAAATTTCAGGTGCAGAATCCGGACCACTTCTGACTAGTGTTTTCCTCTCTGAGGGCAAAATCTGGCAGCAGTAACTATCCCATAACTGAGCAGATAATCTGATAAGTAATTGTCCCACATCTGACCAGGAGCAATTGCTGTCCTGTAACTGACCAGGGGCAGTAACTCCCACATCTGACCAGGAGCAATTACTGTCCTATAACTGACCAGGGGCAGTAACTGTCCCAAATCTGACCAGGAGCAATTACTGTCCTGTAGCAGACCAGGGGCAGCAACTGTCCTACATCTGACCAGGAGAGATAATGACCCTACATGTGACCAGGAGTAGTTACTCCTCTGTATCAGACCATGACCAATAACTGTTTTGTATCTGATCAGGAGCTGTAACTGTCCCGTATCTAAGTAACAAACTGCTGGAGGAACTCAGCAAGTCAGGTGACATCTGTGGAGGGAAATGGACAGTCGACTTTTCGGCTCGAGACCCTTCATCTCGACGGAAAGGTAGAGGGAAGAAAGCCGGTTTCAAAAGGTGAGGGGAATCATACCACTAGCTTTATCTCTCCAATATCAGACCAGTAGTTATCATTGTCCTTTATCGGATCAGAAGAAGCAATGGGCCTATATCTGATCGGGAGCAACAACTTGCCTGTATCTGACCAGCAGCTGTTATCTATCTGACCAGAAGATGAATCTGTCCTGTATCAGATCAGTAGTTGTATTAGAATTTTATCTGACCTGTATCCGACTAATAGCTATATTTGTCCTTTATCAGGCCAGGATATATATCCCAGACCAGACAACAAGTCTCGACCCAAAATGTTGACTGTCCATTTCCCACCACAGATGCTGCCTGACCCGCTGAGTTCCTCCAGCAGCTTGTTATTTGCTCTGGATTCTAGCATCCACAGTCTCTTGTGTCTCCAGGACGTACATCTAATGAGAAGCAACAATGGACTTTTATCTGACCAATTGGTGCATTATGCCAGTAACTGTATCAGTCCTGTATCTGACCAAAATCTATGCTATCATACCTATAGCTGTATCTGTCTTGTGTCTGACTAGTAGCTGTACCTGACCAACCATATCCTATCTGTATCACATTGTCAAAAGGACAGGAACTCTGACTGTGCAGCACTCTCTTTCCCTCAATGTCTCACTGAAATATCTGCCTAAGGTATGTGCTCACGTTTCTGAGCGGGCCTTGAACCCATAGCCTTCTGACACAGAGCTGGAGGCGTCTTAATTCAGCCTGGGTTGATACTTTGCAGCAGTTTGTGCCAAAGTGGGGTTGAACAAGAGAATCAGATCACAGATATCCGGTGCAAGACTACTTCCAAGTAGTCACATAATTTCCAGGCTTTGGATCATGCCCAATATAAACCTTAACCATTCATCGGATTTCTTAAGAAATATTTAAAATTATTATGTTTAGCATCAGCAGGAAGACTGGAATCCTCCTTGCTCTGCTTTGAGAAAGAGGAGATTTTTGGCAAGTAGATAATTGTCTGGAATACACTGTATAGTAAAATAACTTCAATGGTCCATTGGTGGGATGATATAGACTACCCCATGAAAGGGGGGACATATCAGTGCATCACAGTTCCTAATTTCAGTGGTGTGTCAGTGAGAGGCACTGAATAATTCCAGTCCCCATCAAAAGTGAAGGCTACTATGAGGAATCTATTCAGTTAAAGTAGGATGAGCTCTCTCCTCTGCAGGCTGCAATTTGCAATACAGCAGGTTGGAAGAGGTGCAGGTGAACCTCTGCCTCACCTGGAAGGGCTGCTGAGGTCCTGAGATGGTGGTGAGGGAGGAGGTGAAGAGACAGGTGGTACACCTCCTTCGGTTGCAGGGGAACATGGCAGGGGATGGGGAGAGGTGGGTGGGGAGGGATTAGTGGACCAGGGAGTCCCAAGCAGAGAGGTCCCCGTGGAAGGCAGAAAGTGGAGGGAGAGTGGAAGATGTGACTGGTGGTGAGGTCACATTGCGGCTGGTGGAAATGGCAGAGGATTAATGGGTTGGATGCGGAGGCTGCTGGGGTGAAAGGTAAGAACCAAGGGAATTCTATTGCTGTTCTGCCTAGGGAAGGGGTGTGCCTGTGGTCGGGGGGGGGGGGGGGCTGTTAGAGCAGTTGTGCGGGAAATGGAGAAAACACATCAGGTATTTCCCACAACTCACATGTATTTCCTCTATTTCCCGTACCTGCCATATTTTTCAAAGAATTTGCTCCAACTAGTCACTCCTAATACATCCTAGTTCTTTTCTAAAAATACAGAACGTTTTCAATAGGGCCACAGTTAACATTTGAATAAAATAAGTGATAAGGATCAAAGGTTTACAGTTGCAATACACATCCTTGCATTTCCTGTCTGAAAGTGCTACAGTGGTATAAATAAACTCAAAAGTACTGATTCACAACAGTTTTGGGCTTTAGTTAGCTCAAATGACACTTTAAAGGAGGTGGGGGTGACTAATTGTCGCTGTACATACAGCATTTTGCTGTGTTTTCCTCACCCTTACATTATGGAAACAACACACAGTGGAAGAAAGAGGCCAGTGGAAGATTGCAGGTGCAGCCCCACTTTCTTACTCACTGTTTAAAGCACTCCCACATGCTCATCTATGGCCGTGCCTGTCTACCAATGTAGTTCTTGTCCAAAGGAAGTGGTCTGAATTCTACTTTCTGCTTTGGGAAACATAGTTTGTATTTTTAAACACTGAACTAAAATAACAGCCTGGTATTTTCCCCCATCTGACGTGGCGGGACAGTCTTTGAGTCATTATTTGAAAGAACAAGTGTACTGAGTTAACCAAGGACCTCATCTTTTGGATTTATTCCATTTCTTCAGAACTCGATTAGGGCCCATCACAGTTAACCTAGTGATGATGACATTGAATTTTAACACTCCCAATCTGGTGACCTTGTCCTGTTTTCCTCTGGGACAATGGAAAGAGAGCAGCTTACATTTGGAAAATGGCATTTCCAGTGAGTGAAACACAATCTTGCAGATGGAAATAAGAGTGTGAAACTTTCAACTTTAGCATGGTTGTAAACTAGGTGAGATGGGGTAAGGTGCCTTATTGAATCTTCAATTTATTCAACGATTTGTTATCATCTGTGTAATGGAACTCCCACCACATAACCTCCACCCGCAATCAAATTCATGAGAAAATTTCTCAAAGAGGGATTCTCCCTACTGATTTTATATGATGTTCAAAGAAACAGGAAGAGGATTAAAGTCAAACAATATTGTTCTTTTTTTCTTTAAAAACATCTCTTACTTTGAATTATTTTGCTTCTTGTATTTTGAATCAGCCTTACAGGTGACTCTCCATGTCTACCGGAGACACAAGATGCTGGAATCTGGAGCAACAAACACAAAATGCTGGAGGAACTCAGCAGATCAGAGAGCATCTGTGGAGGGAAATGGATCAGGAGGAATTCCTTGCCGTAATTAAGAGGTCTTCTCCAAATAGAGACAAATCAGAATCCAGCCTCCCTCACAGGAGTTTGAAATTCTGTCATCTGTCATTTCAGAATTCTGGGTCCATCCACTTTAATGGTGGGCAAGGAGTTGTCTATAAATAACACACATGTGGCTGCAACACCAGCAGTTTATATAGAACTGGTTAATTCTGATTTTATGTGCTGCATGCCCTCGTCACACATGATAAGAGCTCTTGTATATTGAAAGAAACTGCAGAGCCAACTGACCTATAAACAGGATATTGTCTGCCTCTCTCATCAGAGTGTATGATATTCCTTGTTGCTAATAAATTGTCCCACACATTAAAATAGTAACCACATTTCAAAAAGTACCTAGTTGGCTACAAGAATGTTCTGAGATCTTGAACGATAACTGCAAGTCTTCCTTTCCACTGATGGAGGAGACTACCGTAGAGACCATTGAGTAGTAAATCCCATACAATTTCATTGACTTTATATATGGGTGTTTTCATGGAAAAGCACAAAGATTTTACAGGGCCCCAACAGGATGCAGGGAGGATGTTTCCATTGGCAGAGAAGTTTGGAATGAGAGATCACAATCCCAGAATAAGAAGGAGATAATTTAGGATTGAGATGAAGAGTTTTTGTTAACTCAGGGGATGGTGAATTGTTGGAATTCTTTGCCCCCTACGATAGTGGACAGTCACTCATCAAGTTAATTCACAACCCAATACCGATAGATTTCTGGATATTAAAGGAATCAAGAAGCATGGGGACACTGCAGGAAAATGGAGCTGAGATAGGAGATCAGTTGTAATCTTGATGAATGATAGAGCTGGCTCCAAGGGTCAGATGGCCTACTCTTGCTCCTAGTTCTTATATTCTTATTTTCTGAATTGAAATGGGTGCTCCATGTACAAATGTATCCTTAGCTATTTGCAAACGTGGTCAGTATCTGATGTGCTGAGAATAACACTAATAATGGATAAAAACATTAGGTTAAATTTCTATTCATTACTGAAGTGAATGTAGGAAATATGGCAGTCAGATTGCACACATGCCTCCATAAAGCGATATGATAATGACCAAATGATACGCTTTTAGAACATAGAGCACTGAATAGTACAGCATAGGAACAGGCCCTTCAGCCCACAATGTCTGCGCCAAACACAATGCCAAATTAAACTAATTCTCTTCTGCCTGTACATGATCTATATCCCTCCATTCCCTGTATATTCACATGTCTTACAGCCTCTTAAATGTCACTATCTGTTTCCACCACTCCCCCTAGCAGACCATTCCAGGAACCCACTACTCTCTGTGTAAAAAACTTACCTTGCACATCTCCCTTAATCTTTCTCCCTCTCAACTTAAATGTGTGTACTTGACATTTCTACCCTGGGGAAAGATTCTGGCTGTCTACTCTATCTATATTTCTCATAATCTTACAAATTTCTATCAGGGCTCCCCACAGCCTCCAACACTCCAAGGAAAACAACCCTTATAGCTCATAGCCTCTAACCCAGGCAGCATCCTGGTAAACCTCTTCTGCACCCTTTCTAAAGCCTCCACATCCTTCTTGTTATGGAGTGACCAGAACTGCACACAATACTCCAAGTGCAGCCTAACCAAAGTTTTATATAGCTACAACATGACTCCCTGACTCTTGTACTCAATGCCCCGACCAATGAAGGTAAGCATGCCATATGCCTTCATTACCACCCTATCGAATTGCATGGGCACTTTCTGGGAGCTATGGACTTGGACCCCAAGATCCCTTGGTACATCAGTGCTGTTAAGGGTCCTGCCATTAACTGTATACTTTCCCCTTACATTCAATCTCCCAAAGTGTAACACATCATACTTGATCGGATCAAACTCCAACTGCCATTTCTCTGCCCATATCTGTTCCTGATCTATATCCTGCAGCATCCTTCGACAGCCCTCTACACTGTCCACAACTCGACCAATCTGTGTGTCATCTGCAAACTTACCCACACATCTGCATTTTCGTCCAAGTCATTTAAATACATCATAAACAACAGAGGCCCCAGCATAGATCTCTGTGGAACACCACTGGTCATTTTTATTGATATGTTGCTGAAGTAAAGGTATTAGGAAAGTTGCTCGGGAGAACTCAACTGCTCTTCATTGAATAATGCCACAAGATCCTTTACTTACTCATGAAGGGGAAGACAGGACCTCAGTTTAATGTCTCACCAAAGAGAACTGAATTTATCACAGGGGTCACAGATACAGCATGGAAACAGACTCTTCGGCTAACCAAGTCCACACTGACCATCAGATGTCCATTTACACTAATCCTAAATTAATCCCATTTTTTGTTCTTCCCACATCCTCATAAACCCCTCCCAGATGCTACCACTCACCTACACACTGGGGGCAATTTAAAGAGGCCAATTAAACTACCAACCTGCATGTGTTTGGGATGTGGGAGGAAACCAGAGCACCCAGAGGAAACCCATACATTCACTGGGAGAACATGCAAACTCCACACAGACAGCACTCAAGATTAGGATTGAATCTGGGTCTCTTGTACTCTGAGGCAGTGGCTCTACTGGTGGCACCATGGTGCCACCCGAAGTATGCCATTGTCCTATGGCACTAAGGGGCTAAAATTGGTATTGATCTGTTGCACAAGATGGGTGATTTCAAATTAGTGTTCTCTTTGCTCTCTGGGAGAGGAAACCAGGCAGTCTGTAAAACGTGGGGCCAACTTACTATTGGCTGCTCTGTACTACAACTCAAAGCAGATTTCAGCTTCGAACACTTCCAACTCAGACAGGATTTTATACCAGCTTATTCAATGACATTTAAATCCACAACCTTCCAATTCAGAAGCAAGAATGTTACTGTTAGGTGGCTTTACCCTCCACAACCCCAGCGTGCCTTGGTTATTCATTGTAAAGGTCCACAGTCGGATGTAGCCCCTGAGTTCTCAACACAAAGAGGATGAGAAGGTCTGAAACTGGCTTGAAGTTAGGCACCCCCACTATATTTCATTAACTTACATAAATGACTAGTGTCTGTAGCACCTTCAAGGTCAGCTGGCCTATATGAACAGATGACCTCTGCCCCCCCGTCACTTGACCCCCGACCTCCATAGATCCAAGCAATGCAACAAACATTTTCACCCACCGAGTACCTGAGGATCCCACAGCCAAGATGCTGGAAAGGAATAGGGCTGATGGTGACAACACTCCATTGAACACAGATGCAAAAATGAACAGTTTCTACTCCTTTATTTTCTCCTTGGAAAGATCTCTTATTATCATCCCTGTAATGTTGCCCGTCAGCATCTCTGCATTCGTCAATGTGCTCCTGAATCTCTCATATTTGGTTTTATCACCTCCACACTCAACTATATCAATACTCCTTGGGCTGACATTCTATCCTCCAAACCCATGCCAGTAAACAACTCTACAGTTCTTTACTATTCACCTCTGATCCTATTGGACTACATTAATTTCCCAGCCTCCCAACAGTCTATATATCATCCTTCTGTTTAAATCGCTCCATAGCTTTGATCTGCCCTTACAACCAGCCTGCACACTCTTGTTGGAGGTTAGGAATCCACAGAGAACACATACTGCACATGGACGATGCGGGAGGGGTGGTAGGGGCAACTAGTAATCAACTATAGTGGGTTGAGGTGCACACCTGAGTGCGGAGAGGAAAGGAGCGCATGGAAAGCTGATCAAAAGTAAAAGATCAGCCTCACAACTGATGGAGAGGTGGGGAATACAAAGTGGCAGGTCAGTCCCAGACTGGGCATATTGGAAAGCTCAGAGGATATGACAAATCAGGGGAGCCCTTAATTCATGCAATAAGAGGATGCAGAGGTTTTTCTGGGTGTGTAACATTATTGAAGTCGAGGGCGAGGGTGAAAATGCTTGTGCTGAGGCTATGTGCAAATGCAAGTTGACCTTACATATAGACACTTATGCTAAACTGGAAAACCTATTTATGCCCTGTCAGACAACTGATGTCCCACTTAAAGAAGCGTGGAGAAATTGCAGAACCGCTTCAACCCAGCACTATCAGAAATCATAGAGAGTTCTAAATTTGGGACCTGGAAATAGAGGTCAGGGAGATGACTAGGTTAGCATAGTTCTAAAAATCTTGTTGTGGCACAGTAACTTGAAGACTTTTGGATTGCAGCGAGATTCATGGGCAGACTTAAGAATGATCACATCCAGTCCAAGTTATTAAACAAGCAAGATCTAACATCCAACAACTCATGCAAGATGACTGTACTTAAGCAAAACCTATGGCGGGAAACTTTGCATTTGTTGACATAGGGATCACACAGCTCAAACCTGTCAGCTTATAGGTGCAGAGAACTCTAACTGTCGCAAGCAAGGCTACATAGCTTCTGTACGCAAGGCTAAGCAGAACACACTGAATCAATACAGGGCAAAGTCCCAGTGGATGGGAAACACTTGCAGCAGAAAGCCATATAAGGAAAATTTACATAACATTGAGATAAATGAGCAATGCGAGGGCCACGTGTAGTACCAGTGGTGATTTAAAAAAATGATTTCATAATTAGAGTATCAATAATTAGGACATTGATACAAATAATGACACACCCATAAACTTTTCCATCATGGGAAGGGACACTAATAACCAGAAGTTTTGTTAGGTGCCTTTGGTGAAAGCACTTCAAGACTGAGGACATACACCGTGGATACATTGAGAACGGCTGGACAAATGGAATTTGTGGTCCTCTCTAATGGGCAGAAAGAAAGGCTGATAACTATTTTGGCTGATTATTTTAACAGACTATCTTTGCTGTGAAGAGATTGGTGAAAGACTGTTGAGGATGGAATGGGAAAACATGGTCATTGTAAAATACATCAAAATCACAACTGAGCAGGCTTCTGCAACATTATGAAGAGATGATGTTTAGACAGGCAATTAAATAGGCAGGGCATAGAAGGATATGGATCTAATGTGGGAAAGTGGGATTAGTGCAGATGGGCAAAGGGGTTAGCATAGGTATGATGGGTTGAAGGTCCTGTTTCTGTGCTGCACAACTCTCTGACTCTGTGACTCTATGTTTAAGGAAACATACATAAGCATTGAGGGTCATAAAATTTAATTAAAAATAAAACTGGCTGACTATCTTTGGCAGGCATGGTAGTGCAGCGGTTAGCGTAACACTATTACAGCGCCAGCAACCTGGGTTCAATTCCCACTGCTGTCTGTAAGGAGTTTGTACATTCTCCCTGTGTCTGCCTGGGTTTCCTCCCACATTCCAAAGACATACGGGTTAGGAAGGTGTGGGCATGCTATGTTGGCGCCGGAAGCGTGGCGACACTTGTGGGCTGCCCCCAGAACACTCTACGCAAACAATGCATTTCACTGTGTGTTTCGATGTATATGTAATAAAGACCAATAAAGATATCGTAATCTTAAACCCAACCTATGCTTAATGCATTGAAAGTGAAGGTAGAAGAGCTAAGCAAACTTGACTAGTAGGAGATATTTGAGAATGTGGCATGATTGGGTGTTGCCCATTGTAGAGAATCCCAAGGTGGTACTGACCAGATCTGCGGAGATTACAGAGTGACCCTTAATAGAATAGTAGGTGCATAGTAGTGGAATATGTCATAGAATCATGCAGCACAGAAATGAGCCCTTTCAGCCCACCTCATTCATGCCAACCTTGATGCCCATTTACCCCAATCCCATTTACCTGCATTAGGCCCGTATCCCTCTATGCCTTTCAAACCCAAGTACCTGTCCAAATGCCTTTTAAATGTTATAAATGCATCTGCTTCCACCACCTCCTCCGTGAGCTCGTTCCAGGTATTCACCACCCTCTGTGTGAAAAACTTACCCCTCAAAATACCTTTAAATTTCTCCCCTCTCATCTTAAACCAGTGCTCCCTAGTTCTCGACTCCCCTGCCCTGGGAAAAAGACTCTGATTATCTATCCTGTCTATGCCCCTCATAATTTTATAAACATCAATAACATCACCCCTCAGCTTCCTATGTTCCAGTGAGAAAAAACCCAGCCTATCTAATCACTCATTATAGCCCCAGCCTTCCATCCGAGGCAACATCCTGGTGAATAAGGCCTTCTGCCTCTGTCACAACATATGTAAACCAAGTTTTCAAGAACAAATTTTTTACAAAGCTAGACTTCTGTCATGCAGTGCCTGACTTAATATTGATGAGAAAAGCCGGAGTTTCTTGTCAATTATTATTAACCAGGGATTTTATCCATAAATCAAACTGCAGCACGAGTAAAATTGGCATCAAGAATGTTTCAAGTCATTATGGATAAGATGCTGCAGCACTGATTATGCAGTGGGAATGATATTCTAATTTCACCAGCCACGGAGAAGGGGAATCCATAGATAGTCAAGGAAGTGCTTGGAAGACTTCATCGGCAAGATGTCAGGCTTAAAGAAGCAAATGTTTCTTAAACCAGAAGGAGGTGATAGGTTTAACTGACTGCCAAGCAGATGAAAATAAGCAGCAGCCTGTAACAGAAAATATTGATGTCATCATCAGGCCAGCGAACTCAAAAATGTTACTGAGCTCAGGTGCATTTTTAGGTTTGCTCCAATACCAGTACAGATAATGCCCGATACACTAACTCTTAAAGAAACGTGGATCATGGTAATGGAGTAAGGATTGGCAAAAGGTCAATGATCTGTGCAACAAAAGTCTCAGCAGTGTGTCACTGTTGTACAACAATCATATATTGTAACTGCCTTCCAGTCCAAAATGGGGACATAGGGAAACGATATAGTGAGAGAGATGGAAGATTATGAACATACTCCATGCACGTGTGTAGTAAATGCAGGGACAGTAGCCATAGAATTTGTCAAATGATCTAGTATTGACAAATACATGAGTTTGCATATTGAGACCTAGCTAGTAGATGTACATTGTGTATGTCTGTTGAATACAATCTCCTAAAGCATCACATAAGGTGTGAAAGTGCCAGCAAGAATGTTCCAATGGATTAATATTGACTATTGTGAAAAAGGAGTGGTTCACCTTTTGGTGCTTTTAAGTGGCTAAAGGTCACACATCCTTCCCACCCAGCTTCTTCCAGTGGGGGAGTGGGAAGATCAGTTCACACCGTAAAGGATGCTTTGAAGAAACAGATCTCAGAGATCAATTGAACTTGCTCATGAAACTTTGGTGTGCAGCTGTCCTTAGATTGAGAATCACATCTCACTCGATAACAGGATACCCTCCGGCTGAAATGATAATGATTAGGTGACTCAGGATGAGGTAGAATCCTGCCCAGCTCAATTTGGAGGAGAAAGTGGAAAATGTGTAAGCATCATGGCTTAAGAAGGAGGTTCAGTCTGCATCATAGAGTTTTCATTTTGAGACCTTCCTGAAGATCAGAAATGCAAATATGGCAAATTTGAGAGATAGTGGGGATGTACAACAACTAGAAAATTGGCAAAAGACTCTAGAAAGTTCAACATTCAATGAATTGGGCAATACCTGAGAGCAGAGGAAAGAAGAATGGAGGTTGAATATGTTTATGAAGTGTGCCCCACAAATGACCAGTGGTACAATATTGCTGATGAGACCCATGATGAGACATCAAGTCCAGAACTGGACGATATTCCTGCAGCATCCACTGAATCCATTAACTCTATCAGGAAATACCTGCACTGTTGTGTAGATTAACAAGAGTGAGAAAACCAGTGTCCTGATTATGTTCATAAAAATTATAAATATGGTTCGTTTACCTGTAAAATGCTATCGCTTTTCTATAAAAGGGAAACAGTGCAGTGTATGTAGTTCTAGCTGAGAACAATAATTGTTGCTTTACGTCTGTGACTTAAGGATTGTGTCATTTGACTAACTGCTGAATGGATTGTCGCAATATTTATAGATGGTGCCAAAAAGGCAGTTTGGTATTGGTATTGGTTTACTATTGTCACTTGTACCGAGGTACAGTGAAAAACTTGTCTTGCATACCATTCGTACAGATCAATTCATTACATTGTGCATTGAGGTAGTACAGAGTGCATTGAGGTAGTACAGGGTAAAACAATAACAGAATACAGAGTAAAGTATCACAGCTACAGAGGAAGTGCAGTGCAGGTAGACAATAACGTGCAGGTCCTAACAAAGTAGATTGTGAGGTCAAGAGTCCATCTCATCGTATAAAGGGAACCGTTCAATAGTCTTATAACAGTGGGATAGAAGCTGTCCTTGAGCCTGGTGGTGTGTGCTCTCAGGCTCCTGTATCTTTTGCCTGATGGGAGAGGGGAGAAGAGAGAATGTCCCAGGTGGGTGGGGTCTTTGATTATGCTGGCTGCTTTACTGAGGTAGAAAGAAGCAAGAGTCCATGGAGGGGAGGCTGGTTTCTGTGATGTGCTGAGCTGTGTCGACCACCGTCTGCAGTTTCTTGCGGTCCTGGGCAGAGCAGTTGCCATACCAAGCCGTGATGTATCCAGATAGGATGCTTTCTATGGTGCACCGATAAAAGTTGGTGAGTGTCAAAGGGGACATGCCAAATTTCTTTAGCCTCCTGAGGAAGTAGAGATCCTGGTGATATTTCTTGGCTGTGGTATCTATGTGGTTAGACCAGGACAGGCTATTGGTGATGTTCAGTCCTAGGAATTTGAAGCTCTCAACCCTCTTGACCTCAGCACCATTGATGTAGACAGGTGCATGTACACCGCCACCCTTCCTGAAGTCAACGACCAGCTCTTTTCTTTTGCTGACATTGAGGGAAAGGTTGTTGTCATGACACCATGTTACTAAGCTCTTTATCTCCTTCCTGTACTCTGACTCATCATTATTTGAGATACGGCCTACAATGGTGGTATCACCTGCAAACTTGTAGATGGAGTTAGAGCAGAATCTGGCCACACAGTCATGAGTATATAGGGAGTAGAGTAGGGAACTGAGGACACAGCCTTGTGAGGCACCAGTGTTGAGAATAATCGTGCTGGAGGTCTTGCTGCCTATCCTCACTGATTGCGGTCTGTTGGTCAGAAAGTCAAGGATCCAGTTGCAGAGGGAGGTGTTGATTCCCAGGTCTCGGAGTTTGGTGATGAGTTTGCTTGGAATTATAGTATTGAAGGCGGAGCTTTAATCGATAAACAATAGTCTAACGTAGGTGTCTTTACTGTCCAAATACTTCAGGGATAAATGTAGGGCCAGGAAGATGCCATCCACTGTAGACCTGTTTCAGCAGTAGGTGAATTTCAGTGGGTCGAGGATTTCTGGGATGCTGGAGTTGATGCGTGCCATGACCAGCCTCTCAAAGCACTTCATGATGGTGGATGTCAGAGCCACCTGGCGGTAGTCATTAAGGCACGTTACATTGTTTTTCTTAGGTACTGAGATGATAGTGGTCTTCTTAAAACAGGTGGGAATCTCAAATTGAAGCATGGAGAGGTTAAATATGTCTGCAAATACCCCTGCTAGCTGATCAGCACAATATCTGAGGGCACAGCCAGGGACACCATCCGGGCCAGATGCTTTCCTCAGGTTCACTCTCCGGAAGACTGATCTTACGTCCTCGATGGTGACCACAGGATCAGGTGCATTGGAGACTGTTGGGCTGGGTGGTGACAAACCAATCCCCTTCTGTTCAAAATGTGTATAGAATGCATTAAGCTCATCGGGAAGGGGTGCACTGTTGTTGGCAAAGATGCCTGACTTCATTTTGTAGCCCGTTATAGCATGTAAGCTCTGCCACAACTGACGGCTGGTCTGGGACTCGATTTTGGACTGGTATTGTGAGTTTGTGAGGAGCCATTGAATAAAGAGGACACATGCTTTGTTTCGAGTTCCTTGTGCCTCATATGCATTTGTGTGCACACTCTATAAAAGGATTTTCATAGATTCCATGCATTTTCAGAGGACATATACTGGCATGTCAGCCATCTGGGTCCCAAGTACTGAAATCCCCTAATGCCTTGTCCACCTTGGGATCCTCTACAATGGATATTACCCAATCATACTTTCCTTTTATAAGACCCACTTCACCTCATTGACCAAGCCTTGGATCCTATTATGTTATGATGAAACATTAACTCTCTTTCTCTTCCCAGAGGTGCTGCCTGACATGCTGAGAATTCCCAGCATTTTCTGCTCTCATTTCCGATTTTCAGCATCTGCAGTGTTTAGTTTTTGTACTCTGTTCTTTTCTCCATGGTTTAATCTCCATTTCTCTTTCTTGATTTGTGGAAGCATGTCTGGGACCTTTTTTTCTATAATGGAAATGTTCAGCCAATCCAAGTTGTTACTGGATAGTGATGATAATGACAGTGATGAGAGGGTCATTCTATTTATGAATTATGATTTCTTGGCTTAGAAGCTTACAGCTTTGGCTCTGAGTGTGAGTATCAAATGTTAGAGAAGTCCAGATGCTGTATTCTCATGTTTCCCAGGCATTGCAAGTTTTCATTGAAAGCTGAGGTGGACGCTTGTCACCTCTGACTGGATCTGTGGGAGGTGAGTACAGGACACATACAGGTGAATTCAGGTGAGGACACCTGAGTCTGGATTTGGGCTTACATCATCTGTTTTGGTGCCAATCTTTTCCACCTTGACCATGAATCAAGAGCACATATCTTTCGTTCCTTAACAGACGGGATCCAGCAGTAGAATGTGTGTTGTACCCATGTGGTACAAGTATGTTAGAATGATGATAAACCCCGTAAAATACTCATCTGAAATCAAGACAGAAAATGCTGGAAATACTCAGCAGGTGTGGGAAGAGAAACAGAATTAATGTTTCAAATCAAAAGAGTGATGATGTTTCAATGAAGAAAATCTGGGCCTCACTTTCTTAAGTCACAACATCTGTCAATTTTCTACCAAAATTCCTTCAATTGTATCCCATTACCAACCATTCAAACTGTTGCTTCTTGCGAAAGGCTTATCAAGTGCATAAGTAGAGCTTTATTGTTAGTGTGCAGCATCCTGCAACACATCACTGACCCACCTGATCCCAAATAGAGATTTCAACATCACACCTCAAATGTCATATTGATAAAGGAGCAATTATTCAGAATCAAACATGTAGGGGGTGTGCTGATGAAAAGTGAAAATAAAAGTAACCAATAGCAAAGAAGTTAGAAAACTATCAGTTAAGAACTAGCAAAAAAAGTGATCAATAAAACAATTAGTAAGAGTAGGAAATAACTCAATGAATTTTTTTTGAACGTGCTTTTGTCCCTCAATTTCTTTTGTCAGTTTCAGGGTAAAATGGATTCCTCCTTTTCATCCACCCCAACTACTTTGCCTGGCCAGAGAACAGCAAAGTCCTCACCATCTTAAAGAAAACTTCCACAACTTCACCATCACACAGATTAAGGAGGGACACAGCTTGGCGTCTTACACTGAGGTTGCCCAGATTCCCTCCATGCAAAACTCAAAAAACTCCCTTTGCCATTTTTAACAGCTTCTTTACGCCCACATTTTGTACAGTTCTTCTGATTGGCATATGCTACTCAACTGCTTTAGGCTTTTCAAGTGACCCAGAAATTTCAGTGAAGTGGCGTGTAAAGGTCATTTCTTTGTGGCTTCTGCAGAACCTCTGCCAAAGACACGTGGGAAACAAGCAGGAAATTCCCTGGGGAAATTAGCCCATCAATAGGAAACAAACGTTTCAAAAAAACAAATATAATTCAAAGCAGTATCACTTAAAGTAAGGTGGCAGAAAGGAGCCGGTGTTCTTTTCCCTGAGGTTCAAGTCTCACTCCAGAGATTTGAACACATAAAGCAGGCTGATATGTCAGTTAAGTACCAAGGAAGTGCTGCAATGTTGAAAGAGCCTGTCTGCCTATCTGTGATGCAATGGATTCTATGTCCTATCTTCAAGAAGATCAGAAGTGATTTCCTAAAGTCAATGCAACTCAAGGAATGTTGGCACCAAGTTGCTGAGCTGGAGTCTGAGCTGCAGACACTATGATGTTTCAGGGCGAGCAAGAGATACCAGGGCATTTTTATGCAGGAGACAGTCACATCCATTAGTTTTGGTGGTATTTTAGATCTTGTGAATGGTTTGTGACTGGAGAGTATGATAGTAGGATTGGTAGGTCTGGAGACTCAGGTTGTAATAACCCAGGAGTTATAGCCAGGTACAAGTTCAGAAGGCTGGGTTGCCTGGTGCAAGGGTTAAGGAAATCTCTTCGTGAAGAAGAACTTGGGAGTGAGAAGGGGTGGAACAAGTTACTTTAATACAGATGTGGAACTAGGAATGTGCTTCCACTGAGAGAGATTAGGGAGGTAGGATTGAAAGTAAAATGCAGAATTTGTAGGATAACCTCTGGATTTTTACCTGAGCCACTTGAAAATTGGTTTAGGGTCAAACATATCAAAGATCTGAATGTGTGGCTCAATGAGTGACGTAGGAAACTTGATTTCAGATTCATGAAAAACTGGAGCATGAATGTGGAATAAGAAAACTGTTCCATTGGGACAGGATCCATTTAAACTGGGCTGGAACCCGCTTCCTGGTGGATCAATTATTAGTGATGGGACTTCAACCTAATAAAAGGCATGGTGGAGAATTCAGATGAGGGAAAAGTTATAAAGTAGAGTAAAGGGCCAAGATCCAATTAGCAATTTGGATATTGATAAACAGTGTGCGGCAGGAAGGAGCAGTGGGTTGGACATTTATCCTCTGGGGTTTTCACTAAACTTATGGCATAGTAACATATTTACATTGAACTTCATTTCTGAATTAGTTTCCACTGACTAGAAGTGACTTTCAGAGGCAGAGTTCACTGTGCCTGCCTAAGACATCATTCATTTAATATGTACAGCAAGGATGAATTTCCACCTGAGTTTAATGAACAATGCACATCAGCAAACAAAGAAGAATGAAAGATGAAGAATAAAAGATTAAAATTAATCTGAATGGCAAAGAATTTGAAACAAGTTGATAAATTAATGGTTCAAGCCAAGCTAAATGGGTTTAATCTAATATCAACTACAGAAACCTAATTGCAGATGTCCAAGGTTGACATTTAGAAAGTACAGACAAAATGGAAAGGTTGAAGGTCACATACCCCAATGAAAATGATGGAATGGCAGCAGTAAAGAGTGAGCTTAGTTCAGAAAAACAGACATCTATAAGGATGGGATAAGAGACAGCAGGAGAGAAAACAAACATTTATAGTCCCCTTCCCAATACTTTAAGAGTTGTCAAGAGTAAATAATCCAGAATGAAGTGAACTTTGTAGCAAAGTTAATATAACAACCATGAGGACTTTAATCTTTCTAAAACCTGAACAAAAGTCATAGGGAGGACGAATTCAAATTATCCATCTGGGAGTGTTTCCTGGAGCAATATGTCATGGAACCAATGAAGGACCGTATTATTTTTGGTCTTGTGCTGCATTACAAAACAGGGTTAATTAGTAATCTTAAAATGAGGGACCCTCTTGGGATAATTGATCAGAATGTAGGAGAATTTTACATTGAATTTGGCAGTTACGCATTTAAATTGGAAAATAGGGTTCAGCTTAAAAAATTAGATTAATTGGTTTGCCAAAAAATAAACAAGAGGAACCACAAGGAAATACTGCATAGTTCCCAACAAGGAATAAAACAAATGAAACATTCTATGGTAAGGTAAAGATTTCATGGCTAACTAAAGAGGTGAGGCCACCATTAGATTAAAGGAACCCTATAAAAGAGACAAGAACTATAAATTTAAGGATTAAGGGCAATTCAGTAACCAACAAAGGAAGACAAGAAAATGATACAGCAGGAGAAGATAGAAAATAAGAGTAAATTGGCAAAAAAAACAAACAAAATTTGCCAGAAACAAGGAGAGAAAGCAAAATCAGATCCTTTTGAGGTTGAGACAGGAAAAATTACTATTGGGAAATAAGGAAGACTTTGATATTAAACAAGTACATTTATACAAAGTATCTTCAAAGCTGAGAGCACAAAACAAATTGGAAGTTAGGGGGAGGGAAGCTCTTGTATTTCATGCTTTAAACGTCATGCAATCAAAAATAGGGAAGAGCTGAAGAAAGAGACTGAAAGCCAATGAATCTTCTGGACCAGACAGCCTTCCTCCCGGCTTTCTGAAAGGAGGTAGTTGCAGAAGTTACAGGTGCATTACTGATGATCTTCCAAACTTCAGTAGATTCTGGACTGGTCCTTGGACTGGTGGATATTGAAAGTGCATAAGTTAAGTGGGCGAGAAAATGAGAAACTACAGTCTGATATCAATCATTAGGAAAATGTTAGAGTCTATTATTCAGCATGTGGTAACAGGCAACTTAAAAAATCATTTGCATTGGGTCGAGCTCAATGTGACCAGCCACCCACATTTGCTCCCCATGTTAATAGCGCGGCCGCACTTACCTGCATCGATACCACAGGATCACATTTTGCTGGAGGCCTCCATTCTGAGAAGTAGAGCAGATTGCAAGTGGTGACCAGGACTCAGGCAGTGCTGGTGCCATCCTGATGGCTTCTGACAGCTCAACCTCTTTCTTAAGGCAATTGAAAAATTTGAATTGATTTAAATATTTTTAAAAATGATTGTAAAAAATAAATAATAAATTCAGTAAAAATACAATAAACTATTGCAAATTAATTAATAATATGAATATAAATGTGACATTAAGAAAAGCATACAAAACATAGTCTGAATTTACCTTTTTAATAAGGTAGGAAATCCCATTGAAATGAAGGGAGTTGTGGGACCAGATACAAAGTGCAACAAGACCCTCAGCTCAGCACGGTTCATAATTGCCACTGGATTCAATCGTGAGTCCAGTATGTTCCTGAATTCTGTTTTACAGCGTGCAGATGTGGAAGTCAAAGACACATTCAGCATTGTGGTAGCGGGACCAGATTTTTGAATATGTAACTATCAAGGTAGATAAGGAGGAACTGAGGGATGTAGTATGCATATATCTTCAAAAGGTATGCACTTTACATCATAAATACACATGATGGTATTATGATTCCTCTGATTTCATATTTGTACATAACCATTTACAAATACCCCACAACGCTCTTACTAGACTTTATCAAAATGGCCTTGCATATGGATTTTGTAACGGGTTTGTACTTGAGTAGTCAGAACAATTGTTTGGAGTAAAACTGCCAGATTTATTATTTCAACATTCATAACAAGAACAAGATACTTATGAGCCACCTTTACAATAATAAGGACACAGGACACTGAACACTTTACAGAGACATGAACAAACCTTTGATGAAAGGTCATTGACCTGAAACATTGACTTTCTCTCTCTTCACAAAGGCTACCTGACTTGCGGAGTATTTCCAGCATTTTCTGTTTTCATTTCAAAAGGAAACAATATCTGACAGTAAGACAGAGATGAAGTAGGTTGCAAGTTGCTTCATAAAGGTGTGGGGGTGGAGAGAGAATCCCTAAGCTTAAGACCCAGTGGCTGATGGTAGAGCTGTTAATTATGGAACAAAGAAAATCATGGATTTATCAAAGGCAGGAATTAGAGCAGCACTGATATCTCGAAGGATTATTATGTCAGGGGAGGCAAAGCATAGCCATGAAGGATTTGAACACATATACCTTACATGGTCATGATACTGGGTTATGGACATCCTGATACTCACTCTCGTCATCCAGTATTGTTCATCTTTGCAATATTTTTGGTAGCTCCAATAAACTCCTGGTGTCTCGTGAGCAAAGGGAGAAAAGATGGAGATGTTGATTTGCTGTTGTTAAAATCTCTCACTCTGGGTTGCTGTATTTAAGAATCAGCTGTAACATCTTCTGTTTTACTAATATTAGAAAATAAAAACAAGGCAATGAAGCATTAACATGAAAGCTCGCTTTACTTCCTGGAATAGCCAAAACCCAAAATGTTCTGACGATTCAGCCAATGAGAACATAAACAAAGGTAAAAACATTTTGGAACTAGTTCAATTATCAGCAAAAGTTGGCAATGGATGTGTTACAGGGAGCAAGTACAGCATTAGATATGTCTGTATGTAGGTCTAGATATGTCTGTAGGTAAAAATGTGTCAAGATGTTGCTAAGGGTGCAATGGAAGAATCTGGGGGTGGGGATATTTTTTGTAGGTACTGTACATAACATTTTGCTGGAATTGGCATTTATACAATGAAGCCACAAACACTCCAAACAATACTGCTGATAACTAATCACTGTTATATAACTGCTGGTGTCAACTTGCAGAAGATTCCTTCAGTGCAGTTGCATTTTTCAAATCACAGAAAGGAATTCAACATGTGGGAGATTTTCTGGTTGTTGAAATACATGAGAGGTCTCCAGCCCTGGTTACAGTTTTGTAAGCACTTGATTCTTTAATTGCAAACTTTGTGTTTGAGCCACTTGAGGCTACCTACCACCGTTTAATTTAGTTCAGTCAATCCTCATTCAGGCTGCCAATGTAACACTACTATGACGAAGCAGCAATTTAGTATACACCAATGTTAGTTGACAGCCAGTTGTAGAATGGCATTGATAGGGAGTGAGAATACCCATGGCTCACACCCACCTGAGGATGAATAGTACGCAGCCAATTAAAAGGGGATCAAGTCTATTAAAATTTACTAATGTCATGAATAGGAACCCATATACCTGGATGGTCCTTCTGCTGCTCAAGAACTCTGTCTTAGGCTCTCAATTTTGAATGATATGGAAGGCCAACATTTGCTGCCTGTTCCTAATTTCACTTGAGCAGCTATCAATGGTCTTTCTTCTTTAGTAGCTGTATTCTGCAATACATACGACCACAAGTGTACTTTTGAAAATGTGTGTACTATGTAGTATAACATTTGTTACATTATTGTTGTTAGTTGAGAGTTTACTGAACTTCAACATAGGATGTTTGTTGGATGTTCTAATCTTGTCTTAATGAACAGTCCCACAAAAGAGCCTACAGGCAGAATGTTGTTGATGAGTCTTGGATGAGTCTTTTTCTCATGGCAAGAGAGTCTAGAAGTAGAGAGCATAGGTTTAACGTGAGAAGGGTGAAATTTAAAGGAGATATGAGGCCTAAGTTTTTTACACAAGGGCTGGTGAATATCTTGAACGATCTGCCAGAGGAGGTAGTGGAGGCAGACACAATTACAACATTTAAAGGTCATTTGGATAGGTACATGGATAGGAAATGCATAGCAGGATATGGATAGGGATAGGTTGCAGCAGAAAAGGTTGTGCAACTGAAAAGGGTTGAATAATGATCTTGCTATCAAAGGGCCCTTGGAGAAGAGTGACCATAACATGATAGATTCCTACGTTGAACCATGTCACTTTCAAATTCATTGCAAAACTAGGATCTTAAACCTAACCAAAGGAAACTATGAAGATATTGCAGAAGAGCTGGTTGTGGTTGATTGGGAGTAAACATTGGAAAGAATGATGGTGGACAGGCAAAGATCAGCATCTAAAGAAATAATACACACGTTGCAAAAGAAATTCCTTAATTCCTTACAAAAAAAACCAAAAGGAAGTGCAAGTCATTTGTGGCTGACAAGAGAAATTAAAGATATTATTCAAGCAAAGGAAGAGGCTTATAAAATTATCAGAAATAGCAGTAGGCCCAGAAATGGGGGCTTTTTAGAAAACACAAAGGAGGATCAAGAAATTGATACAGAAAGGCAACGTAGACTATAAGGGTAGACTGGCAAGAGATGTAAAAACAGACTTCAAATAGGTTTTACAGGTATGTAAAAAGGAAAAGACTAGCAAGGACAAATGCAAATGGCACACAAAGGCTTCTGGATATATTAGGCAGTCAAGGTTCTTGCTGAATGAGGAACTGAAGGAACTAACTATTATTCAAAGTATAGTACCAAAGAAGTTGGTGAGCTTGAAGGACCTTAAGATAAGATAAGATAAGATAAGATAAGATAAGATAAGATAAGATCTTTATTAGTCACATGTACATTGAAACACACAGTGAAATACATCTTTTGCGTAGTGATTTTGGGAGGCAGCCCGCAAGTGTCGCCATGCTTCCGGTGCCAACATAGCATGCCCACAACTTCCTAACCTGTATGTCTTTGGACTGTGGGAGGAAACCAGAGCACCCGGAGGAAACCCACTCAGACACGGGGAGAACGTACAAACTCCTTACAGACAGTGGCCGGATTTGAACCTAGGTTGCTGGTGCTGTAAAGCATTGTGCTAACCACTATGCTACCCTACATCCCAGAGTTTTGAGAGAGGTGGCTTCAGAGAAAGTGGATACTCCGGTTGTCATCTTCCACGGTCCTATAGATTCTGGAATTGTTCCTGTGGTTTAGAGGATCGCAAATGTGACCTCAGTATTTAAGGAAGAAGGAAGAGAGAAAACAGGGAATTATCAACCTATTAGCCTAACACCAGTGGTAGGGAAAATGCTGGAATCTACAATGAAAAATATAATAGCAGAACACCTTGAAACAAATAATAGGACTCCAAGACTATATCCATTTGCTGTCATAATATCTTTTATAAACTGGAATGTATGTACCCATTCCATCTAAGCAAATTTAGAGTGTGAATAATAGTGAGAAAGAAAGTTGAGGGCTACAGAAAGACAACAGTAAACTGATTAGGCAGATACAAAACTAGCAAATAGAGAAAAGTGAGGAAATGCATTTTGGGAGGGTGACCAAAGCAAGGGAATACATAATGAATGGTATGAAAGTAGGAAATGTACAGGGACAGAAGGATCTTGAAGTGCGCGCAGATTGTTGAGAGTATAATGTCATCAAGAAGAAACACAGAATACTTGGTTGCATCAGCAAAGGCATACAAAACAAATAGAGGCTGGATTATGGTAGAACTGTATAAAACATCGGTTAGACCACAGTTAAAGTACTGTACACAGTTCTGGCCACCACACTACAGGAAGGATGTGAAAGCATTGGAGTGGGTGCAAAGGAGATTTACGAGGCCGTTTCCAGGGCTGGAGAATTATAGCTCCGAGTTGAAACTGTCCAGGCTGGGGTTATTTTCTTTGGAACAAATGAAACATGAGAGCAGATTTAACTGAAATGTGTAAATCATGAGAGGCCTAGACAGGAAGAACCTATTTTCTTTAGCAGAAAGATCAATAATTAGGCACATAGTTTAAGTTAATTGGCAAAAAATTCGAAGGGAATTGAAAAATGTTTCTTTTTTCACTCAGAGAATGATGGGGTCTAATATTCACTGTCTGAAAAAGAAGTAAAGGTGAAACCCACTTGGGTACTGAGATGACCACTTCAATGGTTGTAACCCCCAAGGCCTCTGTGGGATGTGTGATTTTAGTGGATCCCTAACATCCAAAGTCCATTTCCAGAAAATGTGTACAAATACCTACACACATGAGACACATTGAGCTCATAACAGGGAGTGCCTTAATTTAAGGGGTCCTTACTGACTGCCTCTCTAGAACCTTCTATCAACATTGTTGTAGCCGAGAGGGTAGTTGGACAAGTAACACAAGTAGTAACAGTCTGAAAGTCACAATTAGTCTTCACAACTAATATTGAATGAATTACGGCAATGGACTGACAGTTCAAGTGTAATTGACCTAAGCAGCTCATTTCTTGACCAGCATGAATAAGATGGATTGAATGGCCCCTTTACTGACTCAATGATTAATGTGATGAGGCCTCAGATATCAAACAATGAACACTCTTAAATAAGTGAGTCCAGATTTCCATTTCCTACATACTTTACAGAGGTTTATTCACTATAAAATATTCCATAGGAAAAAGAAAAGGTAATTTGCCCTATTACATTATGTATAGACATGAAGGGGATGGAATTATGTTTGGAGAATATGCAAAATAGGCAATTGCAAATTGGCATCTCATTTTGGAAAAGAACATGAGGGCCATAAAGTGACCTACCAATTACCTGTTTTCAATTTCAGCTCGACACCAATGTCAACTCTTAACTCTCTCAACTTAGAATTAAACTGTATTTTACATGCTCCCAGTGTTTATGTATGTCCAGCTGATTGCCATCAAAATGGAAGAATATACATTTTTTTGAACTCAGTTGAGTACTTATCCAACCACCTACAAACCCTTCCACAATGTATCAAACTCTCTCGTGCATCCAACTGCACGAAAGCTGATATTGTAGATAAGATATGCTTGAACCAACGTGTTTAATTGCTTTTTCAAGCCAGGAGTGGATGCTCCCTCAAGTAATTTCTGATAAATTGCATATAATCTGAGGCAATTAGATAGTTGTTATGGAAATCACAAAGAGACCCTTTATGGTAGAATATGTGCCTGAAAGGCTTGTGATGATTCACTCTGTTTAAGTCCATGCTGTCTATTTACAGAGGGAAAAAAAATCTGAAAATTAATATGCACTGGCTGCAGTGCATTTATGGGTGTGCATGGGTTGTGGAATGTACTGTTAATATTTTTTTTAATTAAACACCATTTAGACTTTTCAAGTTCTCAAAAGATTAAAATACCCAAACTTTATGGTACAGGTGGCCAGTTTTCTCATGCAATGAAGTTCATTCCCTTCTCAAGGAACATGCAGCATAGTGGGATGAAAGGAGATCGGGAAATGGGGGAGAACTACAGGTTGCCCCGACTGGACTTATTACATGATATCACTGGATACCGGGAAGGATTTGCATTCCCTTACTCTTCAGCTCACCTGTAACTATTAGCACAACATGATTCAAGTAAAATAATTAAAAGGCCTGGTGGCATGACCTATCACCCATCTTCAACCAGAAACACATCTGATGCAATTTTCAAGTGGATGTTAATTTAGTTGGCCAGCTCTCCCACAAGAAACAAATGAAAGTGCTGTCACTCTATGCAGGTTAGGTCCACTGGGTCATTCTCATCATCTTCAGTGAGCTCTGTGACTAAATGGTAGATCCCTCCACTATTCTTGCTTGTTTCAGGACAGTGAATGGCCAGATTCAAGCATAGATAGGGAAGGTCTGTACAAGGATGTGAAGGTCTCAGGTTGACTTGAATTGTCTTCCATGCTCCTTCTGTAAAACTCTTTGCCCAATAAATCAGCCCTTCCCTGCTCCCCAACCACCAGCAACTGTCCAGGCCCTGAGGCATCCAATTCATAGTGGCTGGCTTGCTGAATTTTCCTTTTTTTTGGGGGGGGGGGCACGGAAACTGTCCAGGCTCAGACTGCATGGGAAATTCATCCATTATGTTTAACTGGGTATCTCAACGACAAATTGGGCTGGCATTGGGAACATCCCAACATCCAGTTCAAAATTGGGAATGAGGGAATTGAATGGCTTAGCTGTTTGGGAATAATCAGTGAACAATTAGATTTAAGTGAGCTGGCATAAGGAATTAAGGAAGTCAGTGCCATGTTCCAATTTTTGGCATACAATTTTAACAAGTTCCAAAATGACAGCACTCTCACAACAGGGTCAGGTGATTTAGACTGGAATGCAGTCTAAGCCAACACTCTAATGCACTAGCCAGAGTGATGCTAGGAATATGATGAGACATAGGGCTAAATGAAGGTGGATTTGGCCTGTGCATGGATTCAATGCCCACAGCCTTTGTTCATCTCAGCCAGAAGCAGGGGGTCAAATGAGCTGACTCTCCACCCCTGGGAACTAGGTGCAAGGCATAGTGAGACCTCAAAGGGACTAGGCCTTTCAACTGGACAGTGCTGGTGCCTTATTTTTGACAGGAGGCAAGTATTCAGAAATACTTAAAAACTAGTCAAATTGATGTCAACAATTTAAAAGAAGAATATTATGTAAGTACTTTAAAAATAAAATTGAAATTGACTAAAAACTCATCAAAAACTAAGAAATAATGAAAATGAAAAAGGGAATAAATGGGGTTGAGACACAGATCGTACATGATTTTACTGAAAGGATTTCTGGTCAGCAGTTGAGGTACGGGGAAGAGGGTTCGTCCTTTCACCTTGTTAATGGACCAGATTGAAAATAACGTACTGAGAGGGGTAGTGTGACCACAAGTGGGTATAAATGAAGTTGAAGCTGATGAATTTGGGGGTAACAATGGCTGTCAGAAAGCCCTCTCCTCGGGGGAGGAAACCAGAACAAGAGCTGTTCGACACAGATTGCCAGAGTAAGACCCAGGGAGTTCCAGTGTTTTATTTGTTGAAGGGCATTTTCACAGAATCATCGAATTGTGAGAAAACTTACCCCTCAGATCTCCAGCGTCTTACAGAGGGCACAGCTCTATTCATGCTAATAAATGTGAGAAGGCTCTGCAATACATTCTTGAGTTATCTGCACTCATAATAAATTGACACTAAAAATCGCTTTCGTTGTGTTGTTATATGGTAGCAAACTATCTTAGGTGCTGGAGAAGACCAGGCATTATCAAAGATATTCAATAGAGGATATGTTGGGTGGATTGTACAATAGGCAATTGTGCAATGAAGCTTCTCATTTTATACCACTGCCCAAAGTAAATTGCTGGACACAAATGAATTTCTAGCTCAATGATGCAATCGTTTTAGTAAACTTCCATGAAATAATATTTGAGGGGATAAATCATTAATATGTGAAGAAGACCTTTGTTCCTTGTCCAGAAATAGCTATTCTTACTCTGTGATTACAGTGTCTCATTATTTAGGCAAATAAATATCCCCGAATACCCTTAAAGTGTTGTGGTTGAGACTTTCCCTTTGCATCACCATCTCTTCATCATCCTGCCTTTGAAAAATGCCAAATATGTGATCACTGGATTTCACGTACTCTCATACTGCATGCCAGATGAGGAAATACAAATAGTTTACTTGTCTTAACCCATGATGAGCGTGCCTTTGATTGAGTAACTGAGCCACATTAGTGTTGGAATTCAGAGAATAATATGTTGGCCATTTGCCCAACAGACGAAACCATGTGTGATTCAGTCACAGTTGTTGTGGAAGAGCCAGATTGAAAAGATGTTGAGAACAGCGTAAATCATCTTTTAAAACTCCAGCCTGGAGCTCAAGTCTGTGCATGCTTAATGAGTAGTAATTTAATGCTCATTTTGCTGTTTGTTCCTATAGGTTTGGATTGTTCATTCCATAAGCTGGATACTTTGTATTCAGATCACAACTGTGGCACTAGTTTTGGAAGGAAGATAGATCAATCTACGCTTTACACAGTGGTTTGACTGCACATCAATTGCCAAACAGTTGTGGAATTTTGAAGTGAGGCAACAGTTTGACTTCTGTTTATTATGAAGCTACAAATACAAGGGCACCAACTTACTACTTACTATTTTTAATTGTAAGTAGTATAACAGTCTGTTAGGTTGTTTGTAAAAGGAAAGAGACTTACATTTATGTAGCACCTTCCATAAACCCAGGATCCCCAAATCCAACTTAATGAAGCACTTGCAGTTACTGTTGCAATGTAAGAAATACAGCTGCCAATCAGCACAGATAGATCCCACACCAGACAACATTAAAATGATGGCATCATTTAATGGCAGAGTTGTAGAATGGTTACAGTGCCCATGTTCACCTCAGCTCTCTACTAGAACAACTCTCTAGTTCCGCCACCCCAGCCCTTTCTATATAGCCTTGCAAAATTGTTCTCCACCATGTAGTTATCCAATTCCATCTTAGAGGCCACAGAGGAGCCTGCCTCCACCACATCTGCAGGCATTGCATTCCAGATTCCAACCACACACTGCATTAAAAAATGTTTTTCCTTGTGTCCTCATTTCCTAATTCCTTTCTCCTTTTACTTTGTCGCTGTGGCCTCTTGTACTTGATCCGTCCACCAGCTTCCCACTGTCCTCTCTGTCCCACCCTCATTGCCTGATACGCTTCCATCAAATCTCTCTCCAGCCTTCTTTTTAAATAAAGCAGTCCCAGCCTCTCTCACCTATCCTTGTAACCACAGGCCCTCGTCCCAGGAATCATTCTCATAACTCTCCTCTGGACCCTCTCAATGCCTCCACATCTTTCCTACAATATGGCAACCAGAATTGAACATAATCCCTGAGTTGTTGCCATACTAGTGTTTTGTAAGGTTCAGCATGACTTCTCTGCCTCTATAATCTATACCTCCATTGAAAAAGATCAAAATTGTTTGTTCCTATAAATTGTTTGCTCAAGCTGACCTGCCAATTTCAATGATTTGTGCACATATGCACCTGAGTCCCTCTCCTCCTGCACCTCTTTCCTTTTTTTGTATGACAACACTAAACAAGGCCATTCGTCCTATTGGGACACGTCAGCTCCTAGGGAAGTAATCCCAGCCACACTAATCCCATTCCTCCTGCCCTTATTTCCCTGCACTCCTGCAACTTATTTTCTCATACTCATGGCCAAAAACTCTGCTTTGAACCTAGTTCCCATTAATCTACACTTGAGGTGACTTATTGCAGCCTGCACATCTTCAGAATGTGGGTGGAAACCCACCTAGCCCTGGAGAGAGAATGTTCAAACCCCATACATACAGTACCCAAGGTTAGCTTTGAACCCAGGTGTGTAGAGCTGTGAGGCGGCTGTGCTAACTGTAGTACCATTGTACTGCCCAGATATACTGGTTGAGCAATAAATATTAATCAGGACACTGGGGAGAACATTGCCTTCTTTGAAATAAGATCTCTTACATCCCTCTGAAAGGGAAGATGTGGCCAGCTTTTATTGGGCCAAATTGCCCTGGCTGTGGCTGGCATTCAACCACACACAGCAAAGTATGTCCTGATATAATGCACACCTGCCATAGGTCCAGGGTGAAATGAGTGACAGATACCAGCACTTCTATCACTCCTCACTGCAGCTGGACTCTGCTTGCAGTGTTCCCTACAATCCTATGTCAGTCAATGCCTGCCGATTACGAGGGAAAACAAGGTGAAGGGACAAACCCCCTCCTCTTACCACAGCCTCCACCAACCATCCCATGAAATATTGAGCAGCTCCTTAGAGATTTGGGCAGTGGTCACTGGTGGAGATGAGCAACTAGAATACTTGAATACTCCAAATCAGCCAGAAGAGAGAAGAACAAATATTGTCTATTAAGGCATTTCAACAGGAGCAGGACAAGCTTTATCACCAAATACCATGGAGGATCTTACATTTTTGTCAAAGTCTTTGTTCATCTGCCTTAACATCTCCATCTCTGCCTGTTTTTGCCTAGTAAGATTTCGGTTAAGTGCCTTAGGGTATTTTGCAACCTAATCTGTTATATAAATAAAATCAGTTGTTATTAATTACAGGTGCGGTACAAGGTTCAACTGCAGACCAGAAATCCTTTCAGTAAAATCATTTACCATCTGTGTCTCAAACCAGTCATTCCCCTTTTCTCCCTACCTATGCCTGACAAAAGTCCATAGATTTCAGACATGAAATTTCAAATTAATATTTTATCTTTCTGACTTTCAGAAAACTTCCCTTTCCAGATTATACTTTCACATTTAGAAAAGCATGTTCACCCTTCAGCTACTTTGCAAAGTGAAGCTTGTTCTCTGAAAAGGTCTTATCAGCATTGTCCACATTATTCATTGAAACAACACACAAGAGAATATCAGGCAGTTGTGCTCATGTGACAATGTTTTGATAGAGCTGTGCTGAACCTGGTTGATTAGAAATACAAGTCAGGCACAAGTAAAGGGGGAAGCCCTTCGAAGAAGCATCAAGGTGCCTGCATGATGTTACAAATGTAGATTTAACTAGCCTGCTGTCACAGAGATGCCATTTAATTGGAATTCTGTCAGTTTACAGATATAGTGATTGAAGATAAAAAGGAACTGATTTCTGGCTGCACCAAAATGCTTTCACAATCAGTCTTGTTAAATACAGCTCAGTTCACGTTTTCCTTTGCAAGTAAAGGGTTGAACGATTTGCTCCCACATATCTCTCTCCAGCTCGCAACACACAAGAAGTTCACAATCGATACTGCCCATTAGGAATTCACCATGTCACATCCAATGCTATGAATGCAAAGGCAGCCATCGTGTGTGGAAAGCCAAACAGGGACCGAGACCCTGCCCTGACATTAAGCTTAAACACATCTATAACAAAGCATTGCTGATGAAATTATCCCTCTTCCTCTTGTAGAGAGACAGCTAGAGTAAATACAAGGAATAAATTATAAATTATGAAACAGGTCTCATTCTCTTCTTTGTGCACTTTAAAGATCTTATCAATGCCCATATAAAAATAACTTTTCATTCTAGAGGTATAAGTACCACTGGCAAAACCATTACCCCTTATAGGTTCCTTGTGCTACTTCTGATAAAACTACCTTGCTTCAGAGAAAACCCAATTTTTCTGGGGGTCGAGTCACTTATTGGCCTGATCAGGTAACAAGAATAACGAAACATTGGTGAACTAATTGAGTTGCTACAACCCAATAGCTTTTAAAAATCTGTTAACTTTACTATCAATTTTATTGATACCAAACTTCTCAAACTGAATTCAAGTAGTCACTGTGGGATTTAAATTCATGTGTTTATTGGATTATTATCCAGGTCTCTGAATTACTAGTCAGTAAATATAATCAATACACCACCGTCTCTGTACGTTTACATTACATTTTTACTTTATTGCTTAACTATGAATTACAAAACACATGTTACTGCCACAATCCAAAAAAGGAGTTAAAGAAAAATAAGCTAGTCTCATCAAAATAAAGATAAATGCAAACTGTGGCAACACCACCTTCATCTGCTTTGTCAAATGCAAATGAGAAATGTAAAAATGACTGTGCTTTCTGCAATAATGTGAAGCTCAGTTATTTGTCTTTCCACCCCTCCCACATACATGTACAACTGCTTGCAGACTTTGCAGGAGTTGAACTTTTACAAAATTGCTTGTCACACTGAAATCTGAGGCTTCCAATTCCTGCTGGGACTGCCAATCTCCCACAACCCTGAGAATCCTGCACACTGCGCCCACACTTGCATTGCAAGATAAAGAGCGCCCTTTTGTCAATGCGTGATATGTGTCAAATACAGCAGAAGGATTGTACAGGCAATTCATCGGCCTCTGGAGCTTCCCTCCTTTGATCAGGTGCGGAACGAGTAAGAAAAAAAGCCAACAGATTGTTTCACCAACCAATCTTTGTTTACAAATCCAACATAGTGAAGCGGTGGGGGTGGGGCACGATTTACATTCAGTTCCAGTAGTAAATAGATTTTCTGCCAAGAGCACATGCTATGCATATTTCAAGTCATGCAGCCAGTTGTAAACACCAGCTCCACTTTCAGCAAGTGGCATTGAAATTTCTTATCATCCAAAAGGATGTCTCAATGAAGGTCTCCATTTGTACAATAGGTCTCTGTATTGGTAATAATAGCACCTTCTAGGTCATATGGAAGTAATTGCACTTGTTTGACAATGCCCAGAAACCACAGAAAATGAGTAGGAACTCATCTTGGATGTTAAGCACAAAAGTGGTAGTATCACATCAATTGCCAATTACACAACCTACTTGATATTTAGTTGTGTTGAAGACAAATGAAACTGACTAACAGGGTGAACTGATGTTTCAAAAACCTGCTTTTCCTATCTGTTCATGTCCAATTTCAGGCCTGCTGAGTTCAATTCAGTACTATAGAATGGGGTCGACTTTTCTTTCTGCCAGGGTGACAGCCTCGGGGATAAGTTTCCTCACTTTTTATTAATTGATTACAGTAGAATGGAAATCTAGTAGATTCATCAATGGGAAGGCCCTACAGTGAGACATTCCGCAAGAGGCAAGCCCAAAACCAAGAGTCCAACAACATCAGGCAAGTCCGGCAAGATGCAAATTTACAGCAGCAGGGTCCTGAATAAGGGATATTCAAAACAGGTATGTCCTTACAACAGATAAGCCCTTACAACAAGGGGTGGGGGAGGGGGGCTTTAAAATGGAGCAAGTCCAGCAACAGACAAGTCAAATTAAGTGAGTGAGTTCTAAATAAGCAAATCCTACAAAACAAGCAGGTGGTCAACATGCAAACCCACAACAGGTGACCTCTACAACAGGCAAGTTTCTCAGCAAGTGAATCAACAACCGACGAGTCTCATAAGAGAAAAGTTCAATAACAAGCAAGCCCAACAATAGGCAGTCCGATAAGAGATGGGGGGGGGGCATCAATCAGTCATTTTTTTTTAAGACAAACAATCCTATGGCAGGCAGGTCAACTCAAAAAATATCTTGCAAGGGGTAGATCCTACGACTGGTAGATCCTACGATGGGTAGGTCCAACAAAGATTCTTACAACAGGGCGGAGACTGGATAGACAGGAGAAAACTTTGCCCCATAACAGAGGTGTCAAATATTAGAGGATATAGGTTTAGATACTGGAGAAGAGGCCTAAAGAGGATCTGAGAGCTAATTTCTTCTGCCAGTGGTTGGAAGCTGGAATGCAGTGCCCGAATGAGTACCCTCACAACATTTAGAAAGAATGCAGACAAGCAACTGAATTGTCAAGGCATAGAATGCTAAGTTCAAAATGCTAGTAAATGGGATTAGTATGGATGGGTAATTGATGTTTGGCATGGACATGGAATGTAGGGCCTGTTTCTGTGCTGTATGACAATATAAAGAGGCAGGTCCTTTAATAACGGATCATTTAAAGAGAGCTTCTACAAGAGGTGGGTTCTACATTACAGCAGCAACATGGTTAAGTTGCAGGACACACAGTTCTGGACCATTAATCTAGAGACACAAGCTTGAACCCCACCATGGCAGCTGCAGAATTTACACTTAAATAATTAGGGAAGGACAATAAATACTGGCATTGCCAATGAAATCCACATCCGGTGAATAAATAAAGAAACAAACGGGACCTACAAATCCATGTCCATGGTGGGCCACAATCAGTGACTCACACTATAATCAATAATGATTAAGTGTTGTAGCAGATAGGTTCTACAATAGACTTGGTCCTACAACATGTAGGATCGATGATCGACTGGTCCTACGACAGGCAAGCAAATCGCCTGACATCAAAAATGAAAATGTCTCCATTTGAATTTATGTTTTCTCTACAATGGAGAGTTTCTGAATATGATTACATTTGCTTAAGGTCACACTTTAGTCATTATGCTTCAGATGTCATTTGTCAATAGACTTTTCCACTCCTAGAGAGCAAGATGCGAGTGTGATTATGAGTGTGAGTTTGAGGGGGCTATACTATACACACATTTAGTGTTACCTGCATTCTGTTTAACCATTGTTCATAATTTGATGATTAAGACAAAAATTGTTAATTAAGACAAAAATCATTAAAGTTCCTTCATACACTGATGTATAAAGTGGACTATCGACTTCAAAAGCATTGGATACTTTTATTTTCATGTGGGTAAGGATATAGGATATCTCCACATTGTATATCGTTGTTCTGTCAAATGAATAAAACAACAAGAATATTTTACCCATAAATAGTTAAGTTTATCCAGACTTTCTGAGTTGCTTCCAGTAAAATCTTGGCAGTTCCAGACAACTGCTGGCAAGACTGGTCTAATGTGAAAAGATGGGGATTTTTGGTGTCAGAAAGCTCTAGAAATCATGTTAAAGTTACACATCACCACATCAGTTCTCATTTAGTACTCATGCTATACCCAAGCTCATTTCTTCAGCTTAGCACTATCGACCTGAGGGAGATTTTTTTTTGCAAATATTGAGATGCACCCATTCATTTATAGGAAGTGGGTCTTTGGAGATCTCCTCAGAGGCAATGATAGCCGAGGCCCTCCTGGCTGAGGATAAACAACATGAAAAATTGCTAGAAGGAGCAACAGGAGGCTTAGATATAATCTATATTTCTTTATGTAGATTGTCATTAAGGAACTTGTATAAAAGACTGAATGTCAGAATAACCGTGAAATAGGGTCTTGGCTCTGTTACTATTACCACTGTATCTTATCACTTTACAAATTATGGTTAATTTTTTGACAGAAGTGTTGTAAGCAGCAGATGAAGCATGATGGAACTCCAATTTGTATTTTCCCTTTGAGCTAAGGGACATAAGAAATAGGAGCAGGAGTATGTCTTCCAGTCCTGCAGCCAGTTCCACCATAGATCAAAATCATGGGTGATCTTCCACCTTAATGCCACTTTCCTGCACTACCCCCATTTTGCTTGATTCCTCTAATATCTTGAAATGTAACGATCTCTGTTTTGACTAACTCAGTGACCAAGTCTCCACTGGCCTCCAGAGTGGAGGAATTCCAAAGGTACACCATTTCTGTGTGAAGAAATTCCTCCTCATCTCAGTTCTAAATGACTTACCCTTTCTCTGAGACTGTGACCCCTTCAGTCAAGGGAAACATCCTCCCTTTATCCAGGCTGCAGAGCCCTGTAGGAATTTTATAGGTTCCGACGAAAGCTACTCTCTTTCTTCTAAAGACTTCACCACCTGCACAGTTAAGTTTTGTCTGGCTGGAGAGGGGGAGAGTCTAAATAAGTGGTATAAGGTCAGTGCCTACTTATGCAACTTCCTGCTTATTCCTTTATGCATTTAAAAATCAGGATCCTTCCCTTACCATGCATATGATACTTCACCTGTCACAGACAAAACAATGCTTCAAACCAAGGCAGGAAAGGCAGACCAAGCCAGTGTGGTTCAAAAGGGATTACTAGAGATCTGACTACAACACAGCCCCAGGAGCAGAGAGGAATATACGCATTTCAGCTCATTCTAAAGTGCTATCTGGAAATGAAATGACAAGAGCAACCTTTGGTAATTGAAGTGCTATAACGATGAATGCACAAAGACACAAACTCTCTTCTATATCCCATGACCCTATATGGGCTCTGCAGAATAATACGACCGGGTCATAGGTCCACCCACTTACATACTTTCAAAGTAATGCAATGAGCATCTGCATGGTATGGATCCCTTTGATTCATTGGGTCACAGGAAAGTGTATCCTCCTTTGTCTATCTGAAACAGCTGCTTAAAACTAACCAAAAAAAAATCTCCTGTTTGAATTCGGCCAGTATACTTTCTTAGCAATTAAAATGTGAACAAAACTTTTTTGGGAGGAGTGTGGACAGTTTCCCTGTATCAAAATGTGGACTTGTATTCAACAGTAATCCGGGGGTTAAAAAAATTCAATATTTAGAACATTAATATTACTCTGATAGTCCTTTGGCCACAATGACACAGAACCCAATCTCATTGAAATATTAGGTGAAAACAAAATATGGCAAAACATGATACGTCATAATTTGTCGCTGAATGGTTATTTTAGATGGAATGAAAATCAGCTATTTGCAAACAAAATGTAGAAAATTGCCTTTAAGTGCAGCAGAGAAAGTTATGCAGTGTTTGCTCTTTATGGTCAAAAAGAATTTAGTGACAAAATAAACCAGTTACACAGTGAACATAAGAGCAGTGCGCACAGATTATGACAAGTTTCAGGTTGCAGTATACCCTTAGAAATAGTGTTTTATTGACGAAGGAAAGAATTAGTAAATATTTCAAATAAGTGAAGGAGAAAAGTTGGAAAAAACAGGCAACTTACTTTTCATTGGATCAGAATCTACGAAGTTGTGTCTGTACAGAAGTCTGGGGAAATCTAATCCAAGGAATGACCCCATGTAATCCTTTTCTTCCATTACAATCTTCCTTCTTTGTTTGAAGGAATTTGGTTGATTGGTAGAAACCAGAGCACGAATTGATATTTTTAGAGTTAATATCCATTAGAATTATGATGTGAAAGAAGTCATTTTTCCTGTGATATATATTTCAGTAGAAGTAGATGGAGCTATGTGAGAAAACTATCTTGAACTGAGGGAGTTCTTCCCATTACATCCCATGCAGTTTAAGTCTTGACATTGAAATTGTCATGGTAATTGACCTGCTTAATGTTTTGAAACCCTTCCATCCCACAGAGAAGAACCCCTTGTGAAAGGAGCTTGGAATTTCATCTGGGCACTACCACAAACCCATCAGCTTGTTTTTGTCAGCAATATTGTCTTAAAGACAAAGAACCAGTATACATAGGTTGTGAGAGAGATATTATATCTGAACCAAAAAGTATCAGAAATATTACTGTTAGGATTTAATTAAGGACACTCAGAAACATAAAAATAAATGAGGGTACTTTCTTTTCAAAGCAATTTAAGAAAACTGAAATTGTATCTGAAACTGATATTTTTGAAGCAACTGTGAAACAGTTACCTCACAGCAGTTAAAAAATCCCCTCATGAAGGACATTATGCTTTTTATAATTTTTCTCCAATGCTCTCTGTTCTTTCAAAGACCATAGTAGATGAAAGGTAGCAGAAATGCCACAATTCTCAGAAACCTCAAAATTCCTCAACTTTCAACCAAAGTTGAGCAAAATTAAAATGAATAAACATGTATTGGAATTGTTCTGCCCTCTGAGTTGCACTTTCATTTGAAGAAATTTCAGATGATGACTAGTTTATTTCCCTTCTTCACCGCACCAACCCACTAGCCTATACTCACAGTGTAATTATCTACAAATAGCTCTACTTTCATTTATCTTTTCTCACCCAGTACTCCCCTCCACCCACATATTTACCCATTATGTTATCTAAAAGTCTCTCCCTTCGTGCTGTACTCTTCCATCCAGCTGGGTTCTTGGAACAATCCTCATTCACTTCCAGTTGCTCTGAAGTTGCTCCGTGGCCAGGAAGCTGCACAAAACCAGAACAGAAAAGAATCCTCTTTTGGAGGTTAAGACTAAAATTACTGATATTTCAGACTATTAAAAAAGATGCTTGATGTGTTTTAAATAGAGAGAAAAAAATAAATCAAGCCACTTCTCATTGGATCAGACCTTACAAAGTTGGGGTTTGTTCTGAAATACAAGGACCAGACACCAAGGGAGGACACTGTATAATCCTTATCTTCATTTACAATCCTCCTTTGTTTAAAGAAAACTAATTGATTGGTAGAATCCAGTTCACAATTTATATTTTTAAAGTAAATATCCATTAATCTTCTATTGCGAAAAATGACTTTTTTTTTAATCAGCAATTGTATTTGGAATTTCTTGGACAGAAGGAGTTCTTCCCACTATATGAACTGTGATCATGATCTCTCAGAAAGTAGAGGATGTGGAGCTAATAACCAACCATCTCCTATCAGGAGCTGATAGAATTTAGTGTCACCAAAAAAAAAATGATGGGCAAAGGAAGTCACTGTGCCTTGGAAATTCAGGTTCAAAGCAAAACCTCAAGCATATAAATCCATAACAAAGTGTTAGTTTGAAATTCTTCTGCATAATACACCATTTGTGTGCCATGTCATTGGGTCTTATCCGAAACCCAACTGCATTTAGTGATCCAGACTTTCCTGTCCCTTATTAATTAATTTAATTAACTTAATCTAAATGCTTCCTGTATGTGAAGTTTGACAAGTATACTGATGTCCAACAGCACACTACAATTCTTTTGTACATTCCAAGGCCTGTGAGTGGCATGGGCCAATCACACCGAAGCAGGCCTTAACAGGAGAGCTCAAGCCTGCTTCAGCATTAGTTAGAAATAATCAAGCCTATCTGAGCTACTCCTAGGGTATCCAAGGTCTGCATTGTCACTATAATTTCATGTCCAACCACCCACACCCACCACCCCACTGGGCATCGAACTTCTCCCATCACAGCCACCTGATTGCCTGTCCAAATGCCCCACCTCAGACCATTTGACTGTGTGTCCAACTACAGCAATAAATCTGCTCTATCCATCAATGGCCAACTCTTCCTTACAACGCACATATAATGTTTTATTGCACATAGCATCTCAGGCCTCATGCAGACGAATTTCACTCTCAAGTGACACTGCACAAACTTGATTTGCTGTGCTGCTTTAACGTGCCTTTTCCTACATGGAGAACCCCTAGCTCATGGAGTACAAAAGTCGCAATGGGAACTGATGCAAATCCTCAGTATGGCCACAGCTGGGCCACTGTGTGTAACATTGTGTGTTTTACATTATAGGAAGGCCAGTGAGGTGACCACAGTGGTACAAGTTCATTCTTCCTCCAGTAATTTCATAGATCAAACCTCCATTCCTTCAGACAATCCCTGTATCACATTTTATTGATTCCTGGTCTATACTCCCCCTCCATCTCCTTCCTTTATTATTCAGGATTCCTTCATCTCTCTTGAATCAAGAATTATTAATCTACCATCTCCTGAAACTGATTTTACTCCCTTTCTGCCACTTAATAACCTCCAAGCTGAACATTTGTTACCGATTTGCTCCCAAACTGCCTCACTAGCTTTTCCTACTCAGTGCCCAACAGATCCTAAACTGGGTTCTTTTAATGTGTCAGTCACCTCCTAAGAAACTTCTCTTGGTCCATGTAATCCTAGTCTCCACTGCATTCATATCAGTTGATACCAGATACCAGGCACCAACTCCCACTCTTCCTTTTGGAGTCTCACTCCAAGTTCTGTCTTTTGACCTTATCTTCCTCAATCCTCCCCCATTGATACTATTTTTCAGCTTATCATCTCTTTCATCACCTTCCTGGGCTCGAGTTACATTTGAATGGACCTACACCCTCCTTCCATGCCTTGCTTTGTATTTCCTGCCCTTGTGGTAGTGCAAGCAATGGATGCCCTATCACACCATCAGGTCTCAACTGTCCTGTCCTCTGTTCTTGGAGATGGAACTACCTAGTTCTGTGCTCAGGTATCAGGCTCCAAACTTTTCCTTATTCTTCTTCCTAGCTACCTGCCTTTCCATTGTCAGGGGATCATCGGTAAGCACTGTGTGTAGTATCACCCTGTAGAATATTCACCCCCTAACGAATCAGGACTTCACCATGAAGATGAAGCTCTCACCATCCTGGTAGTTAATAGAGATCCAATCCTCCCCCTCACTAGATGCTGCATCACTTATCCCAACCAAACTTCTGTACTGATGGCTTAGCACTTATTATGTCCCAACTTTTCCTTTTCTTACCTTTCCCCTGCAACATCATCCCTTCAAACCCTCTACACCTGTACAAAGCTCCTATCTTGTCTCAGCTTGAAATCCTCCTTTGCATTATCCTTACAAACTTCTAGCTCACTTCTTTATTGTGATCCCTATTTTTCTTGCCTTAAACTCTACACCATGTCTCTTCATCTATGCTAATTTCATCCTATAACTTAACAACCTCATCTCAAACCTCCTTCCTATCCTCATCCAACATAATTTCTCAGGATCACAGTCACTGCCAGCTCTTATGTCACTATCTCTTCAAGCCTCCCCACTTACTTCATATTTTTTGAGGGCACGCTGGTTCTCAGAGCAATCCCATCAAACCTATTCTATTTATTACCCTGTAATATATTCTCTTACATATCCACTGACACCCTCCTGATTCTCCGCACAGCCACTTACACTAGGGACAAATTAGAGGCAAATAACCTACCACCAGCATATCGTTGGGATGTGGGAGGAAACCTGAGCATCTGAGCGAAACCCACACAGTCACAGGGAGAATGTGTAAATTCCACACTGACAGCCCCAGAGGTCAGAATCAAACCCAGCTTCACTTTGTTGCAAACTGTGGCAGAACCATCTTTAGCCATTGCCTCAATTCTCTCTCATTAGCTGCATTTTTATATCCACCTTAACCATTCACCACTGGAAAATAATCTGCCCAAACCTACACAAGCTGCTTATGTCCTTGATTCTTCCTGACATCTGACAGTAACACCTCTGCCACTCCTAACCTCAATAAAACGCCATTAATCTGGCAGGGTCAGGACTTGTGGTGCTGGACAGGCAGATTTTTTTTTGGATTATTGGATGTTATTCCAATGAATATAGGAAAACCCCAGGGTAAATCATACTTCACTCAAAGGAAAATAGTACCTGTTGCCAGGGTCAACCACCTCAGAACATTGCTTCAGGAACTCCTCAGAGCAGTGCCCTAGGCCAGACCATCTTTAATACTTCATCAATGACCTTCCTCACATCATAAAGTTCAGAAATAAGGATGATCACTGATGATTGCACCATGTTCAATTTCACTTGCCACTGAAGTAATCCACGCCAACATGCAGCAAGATCTAGACAATATCCAGACATGGGCTGATAAATGGGGAGTAGCATTTGCAGCACACAAATTCCAGGAAATTATCATCTCCAGTAAGAAAACATTCAAATAACTACCTTTCACTTTCAAATGGCTTTACTATTGACAAGAGTCCTCCATCAAAACATCACCATTGACTAGAAACTCAACTGGACAAATAAATACCATGGCAAAAGGAGCGGATCAGTCTCACCTGTCGTGAGACACTCACCTCCTAACAGACCAAGTCACTTCCACCATCTGAAAGACATACCAGGAGTGTGATAGATTGCTCTCCACTTGCCTGGATAAATGACATTCCAACAACACTTGAGAATTTCTATGGCATCCAAAACAAACCAGTCTGTTTGATTGGCACTCCATCCATTACCCTAAATGTTCACTCCCTCTGTCAATAGTGCAGTGACTGCAACATGTGCTACCTAGATAAGAGAAGATATTTATTTATTAGTCACATGTACATCGAAACACACAGCGAAATGCACTTTTTTTGTGTAGAGCGTTCTAGGGGCAGCCCGCAAGTGTCGCCACGCTTCCAGCGCCAACATTGCATACCCTCAACTCCTAACCCGTACATCTTTGGAATGTGGGAGGAAACCAGAGCACCCGGTGGAACGTACAAACTTCTAATTGTATCCATGTCACTGGCGCTGTAATAGCGTTACACTAACTGCTACACTACCTAAAACATGAACAATTTACAAAATACAATGAGGTAAGTGCTCTGGACTACTTGGACAGCACCTCCCAAACTCACCAAATGGGAATACGTCATTCTGACTTAAAAATATATCATTCGTGGTCACTGGGTCGAGGTCCTGGAACTCTCTTCCTAATAGTACTATGGGAGTACATTCAACAGAAGAACTTCAGCGGTTCAAGAAGGTGGGTCACCACCACTTCCTCTTGGGCAATTAGGGATGGGCAATAAATGCTGCCCTTGCCAGTGATGCCCAGATTCATCAGAACGAATTTAAGAAAGCCTTGAGCAGAACTTAGAACAGGCCAAATCCATATTCCTCTAGGGATTTCATGAAGTTATGGCAGGCAACTGAGTAAATACCAATGGAATTCCAATAGATGGTTGAGGTTTCTGCAGTGGTGTTTGAGAAGTGGTTCACCAAGCTAAGCTGACACTTCAGTGTTTTAAGGCTTGTTTTTTCAAACCCTTTGTAAACTCCCCTCAATGTCACCATCCTTCAACAGGATAAGCTCTAAAACAGGACACCTTTTGGGCATGAACTGTCCTACCCACTAAACGTGAAGCAGATGGATTTCACCTCTCAGAAAAGCACAGAAATTTTACTTGCAACAAAAAAAACCTGCTATTTTGAATTGTACCCATTGTTTTAAATATATGAACATTTTGATTAAGCCTCAACACAAAATAGCCAATATTCAGGCTTTACCCACCCCCTCCCACCACCGTTCACCCACCACCCTCCTGTGACCCCTTCCACCCATTCAACTTGTACGTAATTTCTGTTTCTGCAAACTTCCTCATGCTGCACAATTTACCTAAACAGTCCATTGTTCCTCCTCCCCTGACTTTTAGGCGTAATTATTGACCAGCTCCTAATCACCTGAACTTGCTATCTTACTTGTACATTAATGAAGGGGTGCACTGTGAACACACTGGGAAGATTTGGTAGTGTAGCCAAAGAAATTAGTCTGCACATTGCCAGAGGAAGGTGTTGAGAGGTTGAAGCCGTTGCATTAAGGCAGAGTGAATCAGGTTTTCTACACGTTTCCTTGTGTCTAGGCGGCAGTGACTAACATTGTATGCTCATTTTTGAAAATTTGAGAGGCAAAAAAAAAATCACAAATGGCATCAACAGTACTGTGCTGCCCTAAAATTTGTCACTGGTAATATTTTCAAATAGGGTCTGGAAAATGATAGCTGTTCATGCACTGAAGAACCAGTTTTTACTGATAATGATTGCTCAGAATATTACCTAAAAGATCAATTATAGCCAAACAGAATTCATAGGCAGGCTGCTACACAGCATTCAGCAAGTTGCCTGCTTCCTCAAGATCAGACCATCTACACCTTCTTCAGCCCAGTTGAGCAGGCAGAATGGACACAGGGATTTGCTGATATTGAGGCCTTCCCCAAAGTACAGGTGCTCATAGTTTGCACCCACTTGTTCCTAATTTTTTTTTGTGATAATGTGCTGCTGTGCTCTTATCTTTTTCAAAAAAAGTATAAGTTGAAATGGCAAATGTTCAAAAAGAGAAACTTTTTAAAAAAAATACCCTTGGTAGGACCTGTGACTTTTTTTGATGTTCTATAGTTGATTCCATTTTGCACTGACACCCCATGATTACTCATAAATGGGAAGGGAATGCATTCTCAATGTCCGGTTGGTGGCAGAACTTCAGAGGACTTTTCTCATGGTTCATTCATTCTTAGCTGGACACAGTAGCCTCTCATGGTTCAGGGGCCAGCTGAAAGATGTATTTTGGGTGACATGGTCTATTCCTTCCTTCAACAGCTGCTCACAGTAATACAGGCAGTCTTTGAGGTCAAAATGTGGCTTAGCTATGGGCACCACCCTGGTGATGCTCTGAACTATTCAGCTGCTAGTCTCTTACACTGTCATAGTCTACATAACCTAGACGGCAAACGAACTCAGCCATTGCCTGCCGAGATGGGGCTAGAGGAGCACCAGGAGCTAAATCACCAGGAGCACCAGGGTGAAAGTCTGGAGGAAAGGTAGAAGATGAGCCACTTAGTCCAGACTCCCAGCAGCAGGAGATCCATGCCAGGCCTCCCTTGATGTACTGTGAGACAGGGCTTGATCCTGGAAAGGTTCCCATAAGTAGGGGTGCTCAGAAATAGACCACAGACACACATGCAGTCACCTACACTAATGGATAATTAGGATCAGAGTAGTACAGAGTACCAGGGCTCCTCAATGAACTTGCAGCCAAGCCTCTAACAGTGCAGCCCATTTGGCCTAGCAACCTATTCAGTTATCAACCTAACCTTGTGGTTTGACAGCCACACCCAGTTCCTACTGCTTCCACAAAGCCTCTGCAAAAGAAACACAATATTGGGCCTGTGTAATGGTGTGCTTCGAAGAGATATATCTGTCTCTACCCTTCTATTATTCTTCAAATAGCAATGATTATTCAATGACAGACATTTCTCAAATAGAAAGGTGCAAGACGTGGTATGACCTTATGTTTGAATCTGTCAACATAATTGCTAAATTGACATCATCCTCACATTTCCAAATGCTTATCAGTTCACCAATTCTGCTTATGAATCATATTCACTTTGTACTACTGTATAACTTCTGAGGGTACCTGCCTCCACAGTAAGTTGCCATTATAAGCCTTTGAGCTGTTTCATGAATTGCTAACAATAAGTCATCATGTTACAAGGAAGCCTGAAAAAAAGCAGGTTACCACTGGCAGCATTGATTGCTCCCTGGTGACAGACTCCATAAGATAGCCTGGATAACTCCATGATGCCACATGATGTGGTGCCCTGGATAACCCTCTCACAGCGAGGGTCACTGACCCTTCCACAACTGCCATGTGGTGCTTTTGCTATAGATCCCCATCTTTCTCATGAAGCCAAGGAACGACCAAGCATCACACAAGAATGGGACTTCATACTCTTGCAACACATGGCAATAGGGTGCAGCTACAGCCATTGACATAGGTACTCTCACCTTGTGCATTGAACTGACAGTTGCACAAACACACCAATGCAGTCAGCTGACTTAGCTCGCTTAAATCAGGGTGAGGAACTGAAGAGTGAACAGGATGAGCAGAATCTGCTGTCAGTGACATTAAGTGGCTTGAACTGCATGAATGGAACAACTTTAATGAAACAAAACATGTGATTACAAAGGAAAGTTATTGAAACAGTGAATTAAAATCCACTCACCACTGATAACACTTATTTTTTGTGAATTTCCATGCAGACTTGGAAATTCCATAACTACTACATGGTGCTTCCCCTGTGGCCACCAGTGTGGGTGCATGACATTGTGCACATACCTGGAGCTGTCCAGATCGCATGACTCCTGTACCAAGGCCAGAAAATCGACCCTGGAACAAGGCTGTCTGCTACCTGATATCTGCACTGATATCATGGATATCAGTGCAGATATCAGGTAGCAGACCTATTGCAATTCACCTATTGGCAAAACAGGTCTACAGTGGATGCCATCTCCCTGGCCCTACACACAGCTCTGGAGCATCTGGACAGTAAAGACACATATGTTAGACTATTGTTTATTGACTACAGCTCTGCCTTCAATACAATAATTCCAAGCAAGCTTGTCACCGAACTCCGAGACCTAGGACTCAACACCTCCCTCTGAAACTGGATCCCTGACTTTCTAACAAACAGACCGCAATCAGTGAGGATAGGCAGCAATACCTCCTGCACGATTATTCTCAACACTGGTGGCCCACAAGGCTGCGTCTTCAGCCCTCTACTCTACTCCCTATACACTCATGACTGTGTGTCCAAATTCTGCTCTAACTCCATCTACAAGTTTGCAGACGATACCACCGTCGTAGGCCGTATCTCAAACAGCGATGAGTCAGAGTACAGGAAGGAGATAGAGAGCTTTGTGGAATGGTGTCATGACAACAACCTTTCCCTCAATGTCAACAAAACTAAAGAGCTGGTCATTGACTTCAGGAAAGGGGGTGGTGTACATACAGCTGTCTACATCAATGGTGCTGAGGTCGAGAGGGTTGAGAGCTTCAAGTTCCTGGGAGTGAACATCACCAACAGCCTGTCCTGGTCAAATCACGTTGATGCCACGGCCAAGAAAGCTCACCAGTGCCTCTACTTCCTCAGGAGGCTAAAGAAATTTAGTTTGTCCCCTTTGACTCTCACCAACTTTTACTGATGCACCACAGAAAGCATCCTGTCTGGATGTATCATGGCCTGGTACGGCAACTGCTCTGCCCAAGACCACAAGAAGTTGCAGAGAGTTGTGTTGCATGACACAGCCCAGCACATCACAGACACCAGCCTCCCCTCCTTGGACTCTGTCTTTACCTCTCGTTGTCTTGGTGAAGCAGCTAGCATAATCAAAGACCCCACCTACCCGGGACATTCTCTCTTCTCTCCTCTTCCATCGGGTGGAAGATACAGGAGCCTGAAGGCATGTACCACCAAACTTAAGGACAGCTTCTACCCCACTGTGATAAGACTATTGAGTGGTTCCCTTATACAATGAGATGGACTCTGACCTCACGATCTATTTGTTGCGACCTTGCACCTTATTGCACTGCAATTTCTCTGTAGCTGTGACACTTTACTCTGTACTGTTATTGTTTTTACCTGTACTACTTCAATGCACTCTGTACTAACTCAATGTAACTGCACTGTGTAATGAATTGACCTGTACAATCGGTTTGTAAGACAAACTTTTCACTGTACCTTGGTACAAGTGACAATAATAAACCAATACCAATCCCAATACCAATCTGCACTGTCCCTGGAAATCAGACTGCTGCTGGTTCAGGGTTCGTGGAACTAACCCTAGAACAGTGCCTCAATTGAAGAAGATACTTGCTCCCTTCACTGCTCTGTTTCTCAACATTGACCTCTGTGGAACAAAGACATTAAGTGCCCTTTCCCCTCCTGCCTTCTAGTGCCAGGTGTGCATTCCTTCATGAAATGCAGCAGTCTCAACTAATCTCATCCCTTGTGCTGCTAACATCTGATCTGTGGGGACAGGTGCACTGCCACAAATGGGTGCTCTTCATCTGTTGCAGCCACTGCAGCCATTTCCTCCAGCTCTTCAGATAACTCTGGCAGATTTCTGGGGCTCAAGTCTCCTTTTCCTTTTTTCTTTGAAGAAAACCCAGCATGAAAAAGAAAACATGCTAAGGTGATGCTGCACCAGTATTGAGCTGTTAATGTTATATGTCAGCACCAAATATAACTACAATGAGAATATTTGCAGCTTACTGTAAGCTACATTGTTTTACAAATATTAGCTTCTCGATATGTCTGAAGCCATTTGTTAATGGTGATAGAGAGATGACCGCTGCTGCTTAAGCTGATGACCCAGGACTGACTGACATAATTGTACATAGTTGCAAAAGACAAGAGTTTTCATTGAGGGTGAGATTACCCACGATTATTCAATGTTAAGTTACCTCACTATAGGAAGGATGTTGAGGCTTTAGAGAGGGTGCAGAGGAGGTTTACTAGGATGCTGCCTGGATTAGAGGGCATGTGTTATCAGGAGAGGCTGGACAAACTTGGGCTTTTTTCTCTGGAGCAGCAGAGGCTGAGGAGTGATCTGTTGGAAATGTGTAAAATTATGAGGGGCATAGATAGGGTAGACAAGCAATATCTTTTTCCCATTATTGAGTGATTCAATACCAGAGGGCATGCATTTAAGGTAAGGGGGGTAGGATCAGAACAGAGGTGAGGGGTACGTTTTTTACTGAGAGAGTGGTGGATGCCTGGAATGCGTTGCCTGATAGGGTGGTGGAGGCAAATTCATTGGGGGCTTTTAAGAGGGGCTTGGACAGGCACATGAATGAGAGGAAAATAGAGGGATATGGGCATTCTGTAGGTAGGAGGGAATAGCTATGTCGGCACAACATTGTGGGCTGAAGGGTCTGTTCTGTGCTTTACTGTTCTATGTTCTATGTTCTATTATGAGTGTACACCTGACTACAAGCCTTGATGTAATAGTAGAAAGAATGATCACAACATAAGAGCCTCATGATCTGTGTGTCCTTATAGGATCACAGAATCAGAGTATAAAAGCACAGAAGCAGGCCCTTTGGCCCACCCTGTCCATGCTGGCCATCAAGTACCCATCTATATTAATCCTATTTACCAGCTTTTGGTCCACAGCCTTCAATGCCCTGGTGATTCCAATGCTCATCTAGATCTTTCTTAAATGTTGCAAGAGTATTTGCCTCCACCACCCCATCAGGCATTGTGTTGCAAATTCTAACCTCCTTCTGGGGTGAAAACATTCCCTCTAGACCTCTTACCATAAATCTCTGCTTTGGGGAAAATATGTTTCTGACTATGCCCCTCAATTTGTTTTTTTAAATATATCTCCTCTGCTTCAAGGAAAGGAAAGCCAGCCTACCTAGTCTCTCTATGTAACTAAAATGCTCCATCCCATGCAATATCTGGTACATTGGCTCTGCACCCTCTTCGGTCCAGTCATGTCCTTCCTCTATGTGTGGTGACCATAAATGCACACAGTTCATCAGCTATGGCTTAACCAACGTTTTCTGAAGTGGAACCACAACCTCGCTGCTCTTAAATTCAGCACTCTGGCTAATGAAGGCAATTATTCTGTATGTCTATTTCATTACATTATCTACCTGTGCTGCCCCCTTCAGGAACCCTTGGACTTGTACACTGAGGTCCCTCTATTCCTCAATACTCGCTGGGCCCATACCATTCATTGTGTAGGCCCTAGCCTTATTAGTTTTCCCAAAGTCAATCACCTCACATTTACCAGGATTAAATTCCATCTACCATTGCTCTACCCATCTTATCAACTGATCAATATCATCTTGTATTCTACTACTCTCACTGTCAACAACATCACCAATTTTCATGCCATTTGCAAACCCGCTAATCATACCTACTACATTCATATCAAATTGTTAATGGTTCTGATAAACAGTAAGGGTCTCCATTGTATACCACTTATCACAGGCTTCCACTCACAGAAGCAACCCTCCATCGACCCTCTGCCTCCGATTACTAAGCCAATTTTGGATCCAGTTTTCCAACTTATCCTAACATTTTGGTCCACTTTTCCATGTGGAACCTCGTCAAAGGCCTACTGGAGTCCATGTAGACTGCATTAACTGCGCTGCCCTCAGTTAATTTCTTCCAAATATTCAATCAAGTTGGTCAGACAGGATTTTCCCCTAACAAAGCCATGCTGACTATCTTTGATTAACCTTTGCCTTTCAAAAAGTAGGTTAACCCTGTCTCTCAGAATTTTTTCTGATCACTTTCCTACCACTGACATTAGACTCACAGATGTGTAATTACCTGATTTATCTTGAATAAAGATGCATCCAGTCATCTCATGTCAACAGTGGCCAGGGAAAATTTATAAATGTCTGTCAGCCCCCCTTGCAATCCAGGATACATCACATCAGGCCCTGGGGATTTATCTGCCTAAAACCTGCTAAGGCCTCCGATACCTCCTTTTTAATGATAACATGCTCTAGAATGTTACCTTCCCAGTTCCTCCCTCCCCTGAATTCTCCAACTACAATGTCCTTTCTGTTAGTGAATACAGATGAGAAGTATTCATTAATGACCCCACCCATGTCTTCTGGCTCCACACACAGATTGTCCCTTTTGTCCCTAATAGGGACTACTTTTGCTTGCCCTTTACATACTTAGAAAATGCTTTGGAACTTTCCTCAGTCATGTCCACCAGTGATATTTTATGCCCCCACTATGAACTCCTAATTTCTTTTTTTTGTAAGTATCCCCAAACTGTCAATATTCCTGAAGGGCCTTTCCCATCCTCAGTTCTCTATACCTTCTCTTTACCCAAACGTTGATGTTCCTTGACATCCAGGGTTTCTTGGATTTGTTTTTCTTAATTTATACCTAACGGAAGCACGTTGGCCCTGAAGTCTCATTATTTTAAATGTGTCCTACTTGTTGGGATGTAGACTTACCTGCAAGTAGCTGCTCCCTGTCCACTTTTGCCACACCCTGTCCTTATGACCCTGAAAGGCAAAATAAAGCGTGGCCTGTTGGAGGCCCATTGGGTGGTACGGTAGCGTAGCGGTTAGCGTAATGCTATTACAGCGCCAGCAATCAGGGTTCAATTCCGGCTGCTGTCTGTAAGGAGTTTGTACGTTCTCCCCATTGCTGCATGGGTTTCCTCCGGGTGCTCCGGTTTCCTTCCACGTTCCAAAGACATACGGGTTAGTAGGTTAAGATGAGTGTAATTGGGCGGCGTGCGCAGTAAGGGCCTGTTACCGTGCTGTATAAATAAAGTTTTGAATCTCTCATTGCATTGTGTACGTGTCAATATTGATTTTGATCATGGGCTCATCAGTTAAAAATTCATCTGACTTATCTGCCTATCTCTGTACTCACAAGCAAATAGCAGTGGAAGTAATCCAAGATTATTTAGAGATTCTGCTTTTTAATCTAGTCTATAGCCTCCAAAATTCATGCTGCAGGGCCTCATTCGTCTCTTCACCCACGTCATTGATACCAATGACAGTGTTTCTCTTCCCCTTCAAAATGTTCTGAAAATATTCTGTGATATCCTTAAGCCTAGCACCAGGTAGGCAACACACCATCATGAATTCACATCTACCACCACAGAAGTACCTGCCTATTTCTCTCATAATCAAGTCTGCAATCCTTGGACTTGCACTCCTACCCCCTTGTGCAGCTGAGCCACCCATGGTGCCATGATATAGGCTCTGGCTGAACTCCTGAGAGATACATTCACCCCCACCATTTCCCAACATTGAAAACATTTTGAAATGCGATGCACTCTGAGGCTTCCGTGACTACCTGTATGCCATACAACACACAGGACTAAGCTCTCCTGCCATACTTTTAATTGAGAAAGTGCCTCTTAAAATGTTATTCAATCTCTCTCCCCACACTTAAATGATAAAAGAAGTGAAAATACTCAACAACCACTTAGCTGACAGGCACCGATGTCACATTGTCCAACCAAAGGCTGGTATTGAGAAGATCTGTGGACTCTTCTCAGTGAAACCCTCTGACCCACCAAAGCCCGTACAGCTGTGAGAAAACCACACTGTGGTTTCTCCATCTCTATCACTCATACTGCTCTAGTCCTGTCATTTCAAATTAATGGATCGCAATTGAACAGATTGGGGTCAAGCTTCATCTAAAAAGCCTACAAGGGTTTAACTGTAAAAATTACTAACATAGGATAAACTTAAGGGAATCATATGCACTCATCACTCACTCAGCAAAGCATGTTCTCTGGGACTTCTCCCTGGGTGAAGTGCCATAACCATGCTCAGCAAATGGTCCCTTGTAATGTTTGTGCGGGACTGGTATCTGGCTGCGTGAGTGCTTTTGCAACGTTACTATCTGTCTTAAACAAGTTTGGATTATATGTGGACACAAGAGAGACTGCAGCTGCTGGAATCTGGAACAACACACAAAAAGCTGGAGGAACTCAATGGGTCAGGCGGCACGGGAGTGTAGCAGGCAGCGTAACGCTATTACAGTGCCAGTGACCCCGGTTTAATTCCCGCCACCGTCTGTAAGGAGTTTGTACGTTCTCCCCGTGTGGCTGCGTGGGTTTCCTCCGGGTGCTCTGGTACCCTCCCACGTTCCAAAGATGTACGGCTGAGGAAGTTGTGGGCATGCTGTGTTGGCGCCGGAAGACTGGCGACACCTGCGGGCTGCCCCCAGCACATTCTCAGTAACGCAAAAAGAAGCATTTCACTGTGTGTTTCGATGTACATGTGACTAATAAATAAATATCTTATCTTATCTGTGGAGAAACAATGTTTTGGATCAAGATCTTCAGTCAAGATGAAGGGTCTCGACCCAAAATGTCGACTGTCCATTTCCCTCCATAGATTCTGCCTGACTCGCTCAGTTCCTCTAGCTGTTTGTGTGTTGCTTGGATTATACGTGTTGATGCAAGACCCAAATGTGTGGTAATCTCCCATTGAAATGATGTGTTGGATTGTGGATGAAGTACCAATAAGCAAATTTGTTGCTTGCATATGCCGTTGGGTGGTGGGATCACTGCTTGGCCAAGTGTACCTGTCTGACATGTGTTTGACCAGCCATTGTTTGCACCTGAATAATGTGCCAATTTAAAATACTCCTAATTTGTGAATGCGATATTAATTGAAAGTGATTGGAAATTATGCCTCTTGATTATAGGTGCTGTCCCTGTAAGTAAAGACTGGAACAACAAACAATCTGCTGGAGGAACTCAGCGGGTCGAGCAGCATCTGTGGGGGGAAAGGTATTGTCGACGTTTCAGGTTGAAACCCTGCATCAGGACTGAGCGTGGAGAGGGGAAATGGCCAGTATCAAGGGGAGAAAGGGAGTGGTGAGTCAGGAGTCTGAGGTGATTGGTGGACTGAGGAGGGGTGTGAGATGACAGGTAGCAACAAACCATCTGCTGGAAGAGCTCAGCGGGTCGAGCAGCTCGATCTGCTGAGCTCCTCCAGCATATCGTTTGTTGCTCCAGATTCCAGCATCTGCCGTCTCGTGTGTCTCCAAGATGACAGGCAGGCAGGGCCAGGTAGGGGAGGGGAGTGGGGGTGGAGTTGGGAGACAGTGGCAGGTGAATGATAGATGGAGGCAGACAAAGAGAGGGAGGGGAAAACATATACACATGGAGAGGCAGATGGAGCAAGTTGGGGCGAGGGGAGAGTGAAGATAGGAGACAACTGCTGAAGGGAGATAAGCAGGAACACAAAGGGTTACCAGTGCTGGACTCCGACAAGTAAAGGAGGTAAGAATGGGAACCCTTAGGGGAGGGGTGAATGGCAAAGGGAACCAAAACGAGATAACCAGATGGGGGGGGGGGGGGGGACCTAGACCTGTGGGTGTACTGTTTGTGTGTGCAGTGGGTGGATGGAACTGGGAGGGGTAGGGGTGCAGAGGGGGTCTGGGGTGAGGGAAAGGGGACAAAAATTGGAGGATTGGAAGGAGGGGGGAGAAACAACCTTCTGGAGGGGAAGGGTTATCTAACTTGGAAAAGTCAACGTACATGACATTGGGTTGTAGACTATCAGGTAGAATATGAGTCTCCTGTAGCTGGGAGAGTGCTGGTGGACAGTGCACATGTATACCTTTAAGGACTGGCTGATAAAGTCACAGTGGGATGGTTGAGACTCTGAAGGGTGCAGGAGGGCAAAGGTCACTTGTGTCTGGTAAACCATAAGCTTATAGGTGGGTTTAAAGTCTAACGGACACTAACGATCTTTGTCGTCCTGTTCACGAATATTAGCCACGTCTTTCAAGGTCTCTTGTGGAAGTCACACTGCAATTTAAGAAGCAGCTTCTCAGCCACAGGGAGGAAGCAACTGAGTCGAGCAGCAGGAATGTGGCAGAGGAGAAAGGAAGAGGGAAGCAGAGAGGGAGGGGAAGCAGAAGAAGGTTGTCCATGACTAAGCGAATAAGTGTGCACCAAGGAAAGGTGTTAATAGAGTGTGAATGGAGATGAAGACAAAAGCTGCAGGTGGAGAAGTCCTGTTATGAGGATTCACATTGTCATGACATTGTTTGCAACAGTGGTGAGCTGTGCCAGGAAATGTTGCACCTACCAGACATCTTCCTGGCAACTTGCTGCCAGTTTTGCCCACAGGTAGTGTTGAAGTGTCTGCATGCCTACATGTGCCACCCCCCCCCCACTACCCCTCCTATACATTATAATATCTCCCTCCTGGACATGATGTGATCCACAAGTCTCCTGAGGTCTCTGTTGTGAAACCTGCAAGTATGCTCCCTGCCCTCAGGAATCACTGGTACATCCGTAGTGAAGGAAACCCCAGTTTCCGTGAACCGACAGGCTGCTGGGAGTGGAGTAGCAGCAGTTGTGAGAATTTGAACAACCTTTCAATAATGCCCACCGTGCCTGAAACATCTGGGAGCCCAGCAATACTTTGTCCTAAATGGTGCTGTTGAATTTCACTATCTTCTTCAAATATCTTAGGACAGTGCCGGGGAGGCATGCAAATATGTTTCAACAATGAAGAAAATTTCCAGATGAATTTCTCCATTGTAATCATAGCTTAACGACAAAAAAGCCCAGGCAAATTTCTAGAACCAAGTGTTAAAAACGAGTGTACCACATTCTGCATTCCTTTGAACTAATGAGCATTTTTCAGGGCTTCAGCGTGGGATACAGTTACGATTCTTTCATTTAAAGTGAATTTAATCAACAATTATGCAATAGTGATGGGTCCCAAGGGGAGTTGGTGTGATGTGTTCCAATCTCCCCTTTTCTAATGAGTCATTAAGGGCTCCAGTTTAGATCTGTCCCTTTGTCAGGGCACCTTACAGATTACTGATGAAAATCAATGATGAGACCAGCCCACAGCCAGAATTCCCCTGAATCTGAAGTGAGTGTTCAATGTATTTTCAGAATATTAGTCAATTGTCTTCATTCTGGCCACCACTTGTCTGATTAAAAACACCCCTTCACCATGCGTAACACATCATTTCCTGTATGTCATCACTCACCGCAGACTAAGGTGAACCATCCCTGCTCCACAGACAATTGAAGATTACAGTACAGTACAGTAAAGAGGGAGCAGTCACAGACTATTATTACACATAGCCAGATATTTTTATATTAGGCGTCAGATAAAATGATAATTATAGCCCCATCCCTCATGCTAAAGGCTGACTAACAACTCAAATGTTGTAAAGCTACTGGATTTTGTTTCCCCAACTTCTTCCACAACTTGTTTAGTGTCATGTCTTGTCCCAACATGTAAGATATTTGACTCCTACTGAAGGGGTTGTTACAGTATTGCAGCAAATCAGTTCAGCGCTCAAGCTGGAGTAAGCCATTAGATAATTAAAAAACACCTAATTTTATGCCACTTAATAATAATATGCCACAAAGCAAACAATTCTCATTCCTTGTCATTCTACAACAATGGTATATTCCATTTATATAATCTCCTTAATATACTAAACTTACCCAATGTTAACAGCAGCAGTAAGAGACAAGATTTGATATCAATGCACGTAAGTAGATATTCGAGACGAGACTCAAAAGTTTGTCCAAAGAGGCTCAGTACTGCTAAGGAAGATAAATGGGGCTGAAGTGCAGGATCCGACTGAAATGCAGGGAAAGTTGGAGGAACCAAGTGATCTACTCTTGATCCAGTGTTTCGATTCATTTTTTTAACTGTTTCAGACATATGCAAAACATGTAAGTAGAGGGAAGGTGTGGAGAATTACAGAACAAATATTACCACGATTCAGTGACAAAGAATGCAAAGAGATCACAGGATCAAAAAACACTCACAGAGTTACCATTTTACCAATAAACATAAAAACAGGTGAAAATTCATTATAAGCACCATGTGAGTGTAGTTGTTCACCCAATCAACGATTACTCAATTTTATTAACCAATGCCTCTACTCTAATTATCCACATCTGGATTCCTAATTAATGAGATGTGGCTGATGACTAAACACTATGGGCATTTATTTAAACTTGATAGCACTAATAATCATCACCAGCAATGACTAATAACAATGATGCAGGATGGACACGCAAGAAACCTTCTTATGTATGAGGCATTATTTTCCTTTCAAAGCAAACCCATTTGTCACTGCTAGCACTTTGCATCATCACAAAGCATTACACAGTTCTGCTTATGTCAAGCAGCTGTCTTAGCAGTCATTTTACGTTTATAGGTAACCATAAACAAGCATGAAAGTGATGCATATCATTGATAAACACAATGTTTCAGACATTAAAACACAGAAATGCTGGAAACACTCGGCAGGCCAGACAGCATCTGACAAAAAGAAACAAAGCTAACATTTCAGGCCTGAGGCTCTTCGTCACCCTTTCAGTCACAAAGAAGATGGGGGAGGGATGGGTAGAAGAAAGGGTGAGACTAAATGAATTAATGAGGCAGCTAGAAGCACATGAAGAGGGCAGTTAGATTTACAAGAATGCTGCCAGGACTCAAGGGCCTGAGTTATAGGGAGAGGTTGGACAGGCTAGGACTTCATTCCTTGGAGCATAGGAGATTGAGGGTGACCTTATAGAGGTGCATAAAATCATGAGGTCCATAGATAGGGTGAATGCGCATGGTCTTTTTCCCAGGGAAGGGGAACTAAAAACTAGAGGTGAAAGGTTTAAAGGGGACCATATTCTTCATGCAGAGGGCAGTGTGTATATGGAATGAGCTGCCAGAGAAAGTGGTCAAGGCAGATACAAGAACAACATTCAAAAGACATTTGGATAAGTACATGGATAGAAGGGGTTTAGAGGGATATGGGCCAAACAGAGGCAAATGGGACTGGCTTGGTGGGCACCATGGTTGGCATGGACAAGTTGGGCTGAAGGGCCTGCTTCTGTGCTGTATGACTCTATGACTCTTTAATGCTTTCTGTCAGTGTTGCTACTAGCAGGGAACAAACACAGCAAGCTTAGCTGTACTAGAGGGGAGAGAAAAACTGAGCCAAGATTACAGGTGGGCGACCAGCAGAAATAACCCACTGAGTTCGTCCAGCGTTCCATTTTTTGTTCCAGACTCCAGCATCTGAAGTCTCGTTTGTCTTCATACATGAGAATTTTCCAGGCTGCAATGAGATCACCACTCGAACTGAAAGAGATGACAGATCCATTCTGCTTAATCTCTCCACATATGACAACTGCCCTCCTTCCTCTACCATCCCTTGAATCAACAGAGTGAACCTTTCCTGCGCTCCTCCATCATAGGTACATCTTTGCTTGGGTAGGGAGACGAGTACATAATATTCCAGATTTCACCAGGACTCTATGAACTAGCAGGGAGACCTTGTATTCAAATCCTCTGACAATAAAGGTCAACGTATTGTTTACCTTTCTAATTGCATGCTGTTGCTGCCTATTACCTTGCAGTTAAGCAAGTACAAGAACACTCAGGTACCTCTGAACACCAACTCCTTTCACTCTCTCATTATTGAAAAGATGCTCCGTCTTTCCACCTGTTTCATCAAAGTGAATGACCTCCCATTTTCCTTCATTTTTTTTCCATCTGCCATGTCCTTACTCTTGCATTCTGAGACAGCTGCAACTGGTCGAGTGGAAGTGGTGATTCAGAACACACAAAGACCGCAGTCATACCTTCCACAGGCTAAGAGGTACGGGAAAAGTTAAGCTTGCAGATCTCTGTCATGAATACATTCCAATAACACCAAATCTGCATTGGCTCTTCTCAGGCATTATAAGGCGTTTTAAGGAAGTATTTCTATCACAGAGTTACTGAAAGTCATTTACTATCACACCAGCTTTGTTTGTCAGTCAATGACTATATCATGCTTGAGTATTTACTACAGTAGCTGCCATACTCCTCGCCCCCACACCCTGGGTCCTTCCTTTGGATTAAAGATATAAAGTGAACTAAAATTCAGCTTACCTGGCCAAGAGGAGTTTGGCAGATCACCTGAAAGGACAGAGGGGGACAAACTGGACTTTTTTTGTAAAACGTATAGTGAAACCTCTCTATGTAACCAATGCTGGTTTGACCCCGTGGAGACTGAGGCATTTTCTCTGATGTGCTGCATTGTGGGGAGCCACAGTAGCCACGGCCAGCTCCTTAAAGTAATCCCTTGGCCTTTACTCCACTTCCGCGCTTTAACCGTTACCCCAGACTCCTTCTACACCACCTTTTTTCCCACCTTTCACACAATACACTGCAGATCGGAACAGCCTTCTGTGCAAATAATATCTTCTTCCCCCCCCCCCCCCCCCCCCCCCCCCGTAACCTCTCTCCCTCTCTGAATCTGGCAGAGCACCCCTTTCCCCTCCCCCATCCCCGCCTCACTCATGAAAGCCAAAGGTTTGTGAAATCCACAGAGCTGTTATTTTTGTGACCCAGATTGATTTCAAACAGTATTGAAAGCCACAGAGTGCAATTGCTCATGAGGAGTAAATATTAGATATGATAGTGCCAGTGTATTGGAAAGCGGGAGCTGAAATTATCAGGAGCATTCAGACTTCAGGGTCTCATAATGATAGGGCGTGCAACACCATACTGTAAAACTCTGCTGGGGGAGATATGAGCTATTAGGTGAGATGAGGAAGTAGAATGTCTTTTCATTAAGATCAAGCTAACTGCATCATTAACACTTGGCCCTTTTATTACCTTAAACTGCAATTAAGATTAATGATCTGTAAAATATGTATACATTTTAATCTTCGGTTATTGCACTGGTGTCAATTACCCCATCAGTGATTATTTCAAGTAATATTTTTGAACTTGCTCTAAAAACAAAGGGGTTCCCAAAAGAAAAGAAACAGCATTAGGATTAATCCGTCCATCAGTGACTTAGAACATAGAACATAGAACAGTACAGCACAATACAGGCCCTTCGGCCCACAATGTTGTTCCAACCTTTAAACCTCGTCTAAGACTATCTAACCCCTTCCTCCCACATATCCCTCTATTTTAAATTCCTCCATATGCCTATCTAGTAATATATTGAATTTGACCAATGTACCTGCCTCCACCACTGCCCCAGGCAGCGCATTCCATGCCCCAACCACTCTCTGGGTAAAAAACCTTCCTCTGATATCTCTCTTGAACTTCCCACCCATTACCTTAAAGCCATGCCCTCTTGTATTGAGCATTGGTGCCCTGGGAAAGAAGCGCTGGCTGTCCACTCTATCTATTCCTCTTAGTATTTTGTACACCTCTATCATATCTCCTCTCATCCTCCTCTCCAAAGAGTAAAGCCCTAGCTCCCTTAGTCTCTCCTCATAATCCATACTCTCTAAACCAGGCAGCATCCTGGTAAATGTCCTCCGCACCCTTTCCAACGCTTCCACATCCTTCCTATAATGAGGCAACCAGAACTGGACACAGTACTCTAAGTGTGATCTAACCAGAGTTTTATAGAGCTGCATCATTACCCCACGGCTCCAAAACTAGATCCCTCGACTTATGAAAGCTAACACCCCATAAGCTTTCTTAACTGCCCTATCCACCTGTGAGGCAACTTTCAGGGATCTGTGGATATGGACCCCTAGATCCCTCTTCTCCTCCACACTACCAATCACCGATGGTGACTTATCACCGATCGAGTTTATACAGCAGCCCCTGGATAACCCAGAACACTTTACAGCCACTGGAATATTTTTCAAGAGTAGTCACTGTTGTAATTTAGGGAAATACAGCAACCAACTTGGATGAAGGAAGATCCCTCAAATAGTGGGGAGTACCCTAATCTGTTTTCGAGATGTTGGTTGAGAGATAAATATGGGCCAGCTCTCCAGGAGAACTCCCCAGCTCTTCTCGGTCATGAAACTTCCATCCTTCAGAAAAGGGAGAACAGGGCACTGGATCAATGGTCTATCCAGAACTGAGGAACATCTAAATATAACATAGTTAATCTGGTACTATGGAACCAATCTATATGAGAATTTGCACCATTACTAAGTGGTTTGACACATTCTCCTTGGTGCCATTGCAGGTGTCACTTGATGAATATGCACGCAGCTCAGGAAATAATCAAAAGATTAAAGCTCTAGAGATTCTGTTTTCTTCAATTGGCTCTGATGGTCTCTAAAGGACCTCTGACTTGCTCTTTGCCATGTATGGTTTCAATATGGACCACACCACAATGACTGCATTATCCCCTTTCCTCCATTTGCCTTCCTACCCAGTTCAAAATGCCTCCTATCCTGGCATCAGGTAGCAACATAACTTGTAAGACCTGCCGTCCTGCTCTTACAAAGGATGCTACTGCTGAACTGCCTGCAACCATCACGTGATTGCCCTTCCCTCCTCCCTTGAATGCTCCCCTGCCCCAAAATGTCATGGAAATCACAGGCACAAATCACAGGTGGAAGTGATGCACACAACCCAAGGCACGAACTACAAGCATAAATTGTAGGTGCAAATCACAAATCACAGGTGGAAGTCAAGGAGGCCAGACATAAGTGGAGCTTGCAGGTATGGTCACAGGTGAAAATCACAGGGTCAGATTACAGGTGAGTGACAGATCTAAGTTAGTGAAGAGCTTAGGCTCTACTAATACAGCCACACAAGTCTCGAGATGTGGGCAGACAATCTTGTTTGTCATCTACTAGTGTACTACTGTACTGTACTGTACTGTTGGGGCAGCACAGTAGTGTAGCAGTTAGTGTAACACTATTACAGCGCTAGCCACCCGGGTTCAATTCCGGTTGCTGTCTGTAAGGAGCTTGTATGTTCTCCCCGTGTCTACAAGGGTTTCTTCCGGGTGCTCCGGTTTCCTCCCACATCCCAAAGACGTACAGGTTAGGAAGTTATGGGCATGCTATGTTGGCGCTGGAAGCGTGGCGACACTTGTGGGCTGCCCCCAGAATATTCTACGCAAAAGATGCATTTCACTGTGTGTTTCGATGTACGTGTGACTAATAAAGAAATCTTATCTTATCTCATCTTACTAAAGGACACTTTATAAGGTCCCCAGAGCCAGATAATGTTTAGGTATCACCAATGATAATTGAAGCCCAATCAATTTGTTTAATTCTTCTAACTGAGCTTTTAACATATGAGATGCAGGTCTATGTTTATAGTGGATGGGTATGGTACCTGATTTAATACAAACATGAGCGTGCCCAAGTATGAATCTTTAAATATATAATTATATTGTCCCAGAAGCTCCCTTAAACATGGTAACACTGTCTTTGTATTATTTACATGTTCCCAATCCACCCTCAACTCTTTCAGCCAACCTCTCCCTAGATTTTACGCTGCACTTGGAAGGACTGTGTGCGGTTCTGGTAGCCACACTACAGGACAGATGTGGTTGCACTAGAGAGAGGCAGAGGAGATTCATCAGGATGTTGGCTGGATTGGAGGACTTTCGTTATGGGAAGAAGTTGGATAGGCTGAGCTTGTTTTTCCTAATGCATAGAAGGCAGAGGAGTGACTTGACAGAAGTAAAATGATAATGAGAAGCACAGAAAGGGTAGACAGTTAGAATCTTTTTCCTTTGGTAGGGGTATCAAAAATATGAGGAAGGAGTTTTAAAATGGATCTGATGGGTAAAATTTTAAAAAGAGGGTGGTTGATATCTGGAATGCACTGTCTGAGGAGGTGGTGAAAACGGTTACAATAACTATGTTTAAGAGGCATTTTGACAGACACTTAAATAGGCAAGGCATAGAAGGATCAGGTCATAATATGGGCAAATGTGATTAATGTAGATAGGCAAAACAGTTGGCATGGACGTGGTGGGCCAAGGGGCCTGTTTCTGTACTGTGTAACTCTACGACTCTCTATAATCAGTAAATATAATCAGAAGCCTTACCTTTTGCTAATTGTGGGAGCTACACTCTGTTTATCTTCATGTTCTCAGAGCTTGCCAGAATTTGTTGTTGACATCCATGAGCTAATAGTCCCTTACTAAACTTCAGATTATACATAACTCTGCCAATGGCTGTGCAGTTGGCAGCAGTACCACTATTCATATTGGTATCTTGGTTCTTAAACTCAGTTTTGAAACTGTTGCTATTTTTGGTCTTGCCACTGGTCTCAGTGGTATTGGTAAAAAGCATTCTTGCATTGCTCTCTGTAGTAGTCATTTCCCTCCCATTGAGAAACTGTTTGGCTGACACTATTCTGACTGGATATTCTCTGTTTAACCTTGCATGCTGAGCCTATGCAGCTTTGCTTTCTACAATTAGAGTATCCAGCTACTTTGAACTGCATCATGCACTGGATGATTCCCATGGCAACAGTAGCAGCCTTTCCTGCCAGACCTGCCTTTCTCACTTGACTTGAACCTAATGTCGGAGCACCCATTGTTACTCTAGCTGTTGGCGTACGGGACATGTTAATACACACATCCTGCACCAACCAAAATTCCTTTCTATTTTTAAAGAATACTTCCATAGATCCACACAGAACATAGAACATAGAATAGTCCAACATAGGAACAGGCCCTGCAGCCCACCATGACTGCACTAACTATGATGCCAGTCTAAATGAATCCCATCTGCCTGCACCTGGTCAATATTTCCTTTCATCCCCTGCTTGTTTATGTGCCTGTCTAAATGCCTCTAAAACATTGCTATTGTATCTGCTTCCACTACCTCCCCTGGCAGCATGTTCCAGGCACCTGCCACTCTCTGTGTAAAAAAACTGACCTCACAAATCTCTTTTAAACTTTCCCCCTCTCACTGCCCTCTAGCATTTAACATCTCCAAACTGGGAAAAGGACTCTGACTATCTATGCCCTTCATAATTTTATTTACTTCTATCAGGTCACCACTCAGCCTCCGATGCTCCAGAGAAAACAATCCAAGTCTGTCCAACCCCTCCTCATACCTAATACTCTCCAATCTGGGCAACATCTTGGTCAATCCCTTCTGCACCCCCTCCAAAGCCTCCACATCCTTCCTATATGTGGTGATCAGAACTGCACACGAAACTCCAAATGTGGCCTAACCAAAGTTGTATACGGCTGCAACATGACTTCCCAACTTTTATACTCAATGCTTTGACTGACGAAGGCACGCATGCCGTACTCCTTCTTCACCACCTTATCCACTTGTGTTGCCATTTTCAGGGCACTGTGGACTTGCACGCCAGTGGACCTGCACCCCAATGTACCCATCTTCATGTCTATTCAACTATTAAATCTTGTATGTTTAGTAATTTGGACTGGTTATGCTCATTGGTTAGTTAACACACAAACTTACCTTGCAGCTCATGATGCAGAAATCCAGTGCCAAGGTGGATGTCTTAGAACAACTATGTAGTCGTTAATAGTTTTTCCTGACCTCTGATTATGAGCTCCCACCTAATAACTCTCCACAATCTCCAACAGCACTGGGTTTAAAGGCTTTGCTGCTTTTCAAATGCTTTGTTAAATGGGATATCAATCATCCAATTAAGATTGCCAACATCATATTAGTACATGGCCTTATGTTTACTGATATGATTGCCTACCTGTGTTCATGCATGGCCTCATTCCAAGCATTTTTATCCTAGTTCTATATTACCCTCAAGAACAGATATATTCTTCATATATACAAATTGAAAGACTCACACAGTTTGTTGTAACCACCAGGATTTCCCATGTGCCATATGGGACAGAACCACTCTCCCTCAATAACTTTGTTATTTTTGATGGAGGTGATTCCTTGCCATCCCATCCTCATCACCAGAGTAAGCTATGTGTACACAATGAATTCTTCACCTCCAAGGAAGCCTATTGCGGAGACCACAGACTGATACACATGAGACACAATTTGCTCAAGGTGCATCCAGTTCGCTCAAGGTTTCTTCACAGACTTTTTCTGGAACCCTCCACATAAACTTTTGCAGCCCAGAGAACAGCTAATCACATGACGCAATTGGGTAACAGCCTTAAATCAATATTTATTGTTTTCAGTCAATATTGCATACAAACATACAAATTAGGAGCAGCGATATGTCATTAGGCTCCTGAAGCGTACTCCACCATTTAATAAGATCATTGCTGGTCGTTAACTCCATATTCCCATCTATTCACAGCAGTTTTATCAAGAATCTACTTACTTTAGCCTTAAAAATATTCAGAGTCTACTTTCTCCTTTGAGGAAGAGATATCCAAAAACTCATGACTCTTTGTGAAAATATCTTTATCACTTCTGTCTTATATAGGGGAACCCTAATTTTTTGAAGTGACCCCATTTCTAGAGTCTCCCACCTGAGGAAACATCCTCTCCACCGGACCCTTCAAGATTTTATATATTTTTTAAATCAGATCCTGTCTTCTTCTTCTAAACTCCAACCAATACAACCATACCCTGACCAATCATTTCTCGATAGACAACATCCCCATTCAAGGTATTACACCAATATCCCTCCCTAAATAAGAGACTAACACTGTACACAGTATTCCACATGCTGTCTCGCCCAATGCCCTGTATACAATACATGAAGCAAAAGCTCCCACTGCATTCAATTCACCTTAGCTTTCCTCATTTCTTGCTACACCTGCAGTCTGGCCTCTAGCAAATCATTAGGACACCCAGATCCTTCTGCATCTCAGAGCTCTGCAATCTCTCACCATTTAGATAAAAGCTTCTTTATTTGCCCTGTCAAGTGAACAATTTACTAACTTCACACACAAAATGCTGGAGGAACTCAGCAGGTCAGTCAGCATCTGTGGAGGGAAATGAACAGTGGATGTTTCAGGCTGAGACCCTTCATCAGGACTGGGATTTCCCTTGTTATACTCCATTTGGAAGACCTTTACCCACTCACTCAACCTATCTTTGTTCCCTCCTTATGTCCATCAACTACCCCACTAACCATTTCTTTTAAAACCTCTGGCTGAAGTCCATCAAGACCCAGAGATATCTCAGCCTGCAATTCCAACAATTTGCTCAATTTCCCTCATAACAGCAATTTTTCTGAAATATTACAGAGATAAAATGGGGTAAGGAATTTGTGACTCATTTAAACTGGGTGGGGTTGAGAATTTACAGTCCTAAGAGGAAAGAGAAAGGAATGGTCTGTTTAAGAAAATCTAATCCTATTTCATAACCTCAAGCAGTATGGTAGAATCAAAGGAAGGTTTTCCAAGATGGTTTTGCAATTTTGACCACTTTTTTAAATTTCATTTTTAAGTTCCATTGTTGGCTGTTAATGATGGAAGCATCATCTGACAATGTTTAATAAATGAAGAAGGTTATATACACGGGAAAGCCAGAAAAGGCACACGCATCCCCAATAATTTTGGGTTGATATGCATTTTAAGTATCAAAAGAAGTATATCTTTAATATGCCTCTCCAAAAGTGGTCAGATTTAAATTCAAGCCCTCTGGAAGAGTGAAGTGTTAAGATATAACTTGCTGATAGCAATGACAAACTACCTCAGGCCAGCCACGCTGATGTGCACAATAAGCTCATTCACCTGCCGCACCTACTTGCCCTGAGAATTTCCCATTCATCCAAGGTCACAACCATGGGCATTACACCCATACTCTATTGACTGGTGTCCAATAGCAGCAGCTTCTGTTCAGGAAATGGGTGTTGTGTGCCAACCAACCTCAAAAACCTAACTTTAAATCCTTGATATTCAAGTACACCAATTCTACCAATACCCAAACACTGAAATTTAATTCCCTGATCATTGGAAAACATTCACCCACAAAATACTGGTCTTTCCAACGCTTTACCGTGCCAGCAACCCGGGTTCAATTCAGGCCACTGTCTGTAAGGAGTTTGTACATTTGTACATTTGTACGTCTACGTAAGGGTTTCCTCCGGGTGCTTCAGTTTCCTCCCACTTTCCAAAGACATGCAGGTTAGGATGTTGTGGGCATGCTATGTTAGCACTGGAAGTGAGGCGACACTTGTGGGCTGCCCTCAGAACACTCTACGCAAAGGATGCATTTCACTGTGTGTTTTGATGTACATGTGACTAATAAAGATATCTTATCCTATATTCCCAAAGTTCCCAAGGAATGTTGGAAAGTTGAGATGATGCTCTGTTCACATTGTATTCCTCACAATTAGTTTGATGTGAACATACGAGAACTAACTTCAAACTAAAGAGAGGAGACGGTTTTAATTATTGGTATTGGTATTGGTTTATTATTGTCACTTGTACCAAGGTACAGTGAAAAGCTTGTCTTACAAACCAATCATACAGGTCAATTCATTACATAGTGCAGTTACATTGAGTCAGTACACAATGCACTGATGTAGTACAGGTAAAAACAATAACAGTACAGAGTAAAGTGTCACAGCTACAGAGAAAGTGCAGTGCAATAAGGTGCAAGGTCACAACAAGGTAGATCGTGAGGTCATAATCCATTCATTGTATAAGGGAACCGTTCAATACTCTTATCACAGTGGGGTAGAAGCTGTCCTTAAGTCTGGTGGTACGTGCCCTCAGCCTCCTGTATCTTCTACCCAATGGAAGAGGAGAGAAGAATGTTCCTGGTGGTTGGGGTCTTTGATTATGTTGGCTGCTTCACCAAGACAGCGAGAGGTAAAGACAGAGTCCAAGGAGGGGAGGCTGGTGTCTGTAATGCACTGGGCTGTGTCCACAGCTCTCTGCAGTTTCTTGTGGTCCTGGGCAGAGCAGTTGCCGTACCAAGCCATGATACATCCAGATAGGATGCTTTCTATGGTGCATCTATAGAAGTTGGTGAGAGTCAAAGGGGACAAACCAAATTTCTTTAGCCTCCTGAGGAAGTAGAGGTGCTGGTGAGCTTTCTTGGCCGTGGCTTCTACGTGATTTGGTGATGATCACTCCCAGGAACTTAAAGCTCTCAACCCTCTCGACCTCAGCACCATTGATGTAGACAGGTGCATGTACACCACCCCCTCTCCTGAAGTCAATGACCAGCTCTTTAGTTTTGTTGACATTGAGGGCAAGGTTGTTATCATGACACCATTCCACTAAGCTCTCTATCTCCTTCCTGTACTCCGACTCATCGCTGTTTGAGATATGGCCTGCAACGGTGGTATCATCTGCAAACTTGTAGATGGAGTTAGAGCAGAATCTGGCCACACAGTCATGAGTGTATAGGGAGTAGAGTAGAGGGCCGAGGGCCCATTTTTTCCACATGAACATTCTCAGGAAAAAGAAATAAGGACTTGCATTTATTTACAGACATTCACAACCATTTCAGAACCTCCCAAAGTGTTTTAAGCTACTATGTAATCATTTTTCTAATATAGACAGGTAGTCTGTTCCTAACAAACTACCAGTTGAAAAGATCAAGTCAATACAATCATTTTTTTAGATTGATTGACTGAGGGATAAATATTGCTCAGGACAGCAGGGATAATTGCCCCGCTCTTCATTAAAGCAGTGCCTTGGCATCTTTCACGAACACCTGAGAGGGCAGGGTTTAACATATCCAAAGAGGGTTCCTCCAATCATGCAGCACTCCTTCAGTCCTGCATTCGAACACCAGAGGAGGTTTCTGCAGTTACGTCCTACTTGAGATTTTAATACTGAACCAGGGAAAGGGAATATAATAGGCATTATTGTGTTTCATGTAACCCTGCAGAAAAGATACCTGATTTATGTAAAACATGTTAAACGTTCAGGAAAATATAGGCAAGCATGCCTCAACCAAAACTATGAAAAAGATGTTGAAAATACCTTGTACACTTGTTGGAGCATTTTACGTATGTTTTATGTGAAATTTCTGCTTTTTATGGAGATGGCAGATGAATCATACAAGTGTTTTGCATCAACCTTCACTATAGAGGTTACAAATAACATCCAAGAAATAGCTGTAAATCCGTAATTTGAAGGGAGGAACTCAGGGAAATTACAATCTGCAGGAAGTGGTACTGAGTACGTTGTTGGTGTACCAGCTGATAAGTCTTTGGTATTTGATGGACTCCATCCTTGGTCTTAAAAGAAATGGCGAGTGAGATTGCTGATGCATTGGTTTTAATTTTCCAAACTTCCGTAGATTTGGGGAAGGTTCCAGCAGACTGGAAAATAGCAAATGTAACTCCCTCATTCAAAAAAGGAGAGACAGAAACCACAGACAGTTACCTTAACACATATCACAGGGAAAACGTTGGAAGCCATTAGAGACAGGGCAATCAGAAAAAAATCATGGTAATCAGGCAAAGTAAACATGATTTCATAAAAGGGAAATTAGGTTTGACCAATTTATTGGAATTCTTTGAAGTATTAACAAGCACTGTGGATAAGGGGAGCTGGTGGATATTCCATACTTGGATATCCAGCAGGTATTTGCTAAGACGTCACATCAATGGTTACTGTGAATAGAAGCTCATGGCTTAGCACTTAACATATTGGATAGAAGACTGGCTGGCTGATAGGATGCAGAAAATAGGCATGAATGGCTTTTTCCTATTGGCAAGGTGTAGCAAGTGAAGTACCAAAGGGATTGGTGCAAGGACCTCAACTTTTAAAAATTGATATAAATGGCTTGGATAAAGGCATGAAAGATATGGTTGCTAAATTAGGTGGGTAAGAAAGTAACTGTGTGCCCTAGTGAATTACTTGCTCGAGGCTGTTATGCAAGGACAGAAAATAATTAGGAAGCAAACAGAATATGAAGGAGAATTGAATGCAAAAGTTGAGACGTTATGCCTCCTTTATATAGGGCATAGGTGAGAGCTCATCTAGAGTACAATGTACAGAATCAGTATCCTTATTTCAGGAAGGATGTTAATGCATTGTCTGCAGTTCTGAACAGGTTTACAAGCACAATACCTGGAATGGGCAGCATGATTACGGAAAAGTTATTCAGGATAGGCCTGTATCTATTGGAGTTTTGAAGAGTAAGTGGGGACTTACTTGCAACATATAAGATCCTGATAGGTCTTGATAGGGTGGACAATAGGATGTTTCCTATTGTGGAAGAACGCTATGGGAGAATCTAAAACTGGAGGTCATTGTTTAAAGATTAAGGGTCATGAAGTTAAGACAGTTTAGGTGATTTATCTCCTCTCAAAGGAATTCTCTTCCTCAAAGGACAGTGGAAGCAGAACCTTTGAATATATTTTTAAGGCAAAGGTAGATAGATGCTTGTGAGGAAAGAGGGGGAACAGTTAATGGAGAGAGAAGAGAAAGTAGAGTGGGGTTACAATCTGATCAGCCATGACATTCAGTGGTAGAGCACGCGGGAGGGGTTGAGTGGCCTAGTGCTGCTCCACAAAATCCAGTCCAAATCAGTGGTACCTATCTAAGATGTTCAAGCATCCTGGCATTAATGAGGGAAAGATAGCCTGAGGATGCATGTGGGTGACAGGGTGGGGGATGGATGGGGGTGATGGGGTGTGGGGGTGGGTGGGGGTGACGGGGTGGGGGAACAGGTCGGGGTGATGGGGTTGGGATGGGTGGAGTTGATGGTGGGGATGGGTGAGGGTGAATGGGGAGTGGGGATGTGTGGGGGTGACGGGGTGGGGATGTGTGGGGGTGACGGGGTGGGGGAACAGGTTGGGTGATGGGGTTCGGATGGGTGGGGTTGATGGAGTGGGGTAACAGTGAGGAGGAATAGGGTCCAAGGCTGGTAGAAGTTACAGAGCATCATTGAAGGTTTGCTGCAGGCACGGTAGCGCAGCGGTTAGTGTAACGCTATTACAGCGCCAGTGACCAGGGTTCAATTCCAGCCACTGTCTGTAAGGAGTTTGTACGTTCTCCCCGTGACTGTGTGGGTTTCCTCTGGGTGCTCCGGTTTCCTCCCACATTCCAAAGACGTACGGGTTAGGAAGTTGTGGGCATGCTATGTTGGCGCCAGAAGAGTGGCGACACTTGCGGGCTGCCCCCAGAACACTCTACGCAAAAGATGCATTTCACTGTGTGTTTCAATGTATGTGTGACTAATAAAGATATCTGATTTGATCTGCTGAAAATTGTTGTCTGCTGTGCCATGATCTCATGTTTAAAACCCATCTCCCTGCCTGGTCATTCGACCACTTGTGACCCCCCCCGAGAGAAGGCTGTCATACTCCAAACACTGATTCATTTGTGGATTTGGCAATCAATCTGGCTATCTTCTCTACATCTCTAAGCCCATACCCTCCTTCGAAATTCAAAAATGCTTTTCTTCAGATGAATTTTCTTTCCTGCTTAATGATGCAGGGATGAAACTTTGAGCCTCATTGTATCCATATGAAGAAAATTATAAGCTGCATCATTCATGCATTATGCTTCATCTGGTTTCAATACCCAACATCAGTACTCAGAGCATGTGGCTTCCCCTTTTTAAACCTGTGTGAAGTCAATCTGTGTCAAAGGATTATACTTAGATACAATTCAGTGCCAAATCCCTTCTCAAGAGAAAAAAGATCAAAGGACACATAATTGGACAATCGATTTCTTCAGACATCTTGCTATTCACTTGCCTGTTCCTGCTTGTCAGAACTTTTACCTGAATATATTTCTGGTTCCAATTTTGTTCATTCCCTTGCTCACTACCTTTCATTGGATAACGTTGAATGACAATATAATGCTCTTTCAACTAATTTACCTGAGCACCTCTCACAGAGGAGTTACAGGTTAATGTCTCACTCGAGAGACTTGAGCTCAAGGATCTAGGTGGATGCTCCAGTCTAATATTGAGGGAGAGATGCAGGGTCGGAGGTGTCACATTTCAGATGAGATGTTAATGAAAATCTCTCAGGTTGCTGTAAAAGACGGAAGTGGAAATATTTGGAAAAATAGCTGTAGATATTTGGACAATACTTATCCCTACATAAGTACCAATAACAACAGATAATGCTGGAAACATTTCAACATTAACTCTGCCTCTCTTTCAACAGAAGCTGCCTGACCTGCTGAGTGTTTCTAGCATTCTGTTTTGTTTTCAGATTTCCAGCTATTGAAGTTTTTTTTTTCTGATTTTCAATAAAAACAGATGATTGGTTTGTGGTCACATTGCTGCATAAATTGGCTGTCTCATTTCCTACATTGGTAAACAGTGAGTTAATTTATAAACATTTCCTGGTTGTAAAGTACTTGCTGTATCCTGTGGTTATGAAAGATTCAGCATCAATGCAAGCATTTTCTTTTCCTAATTATAATAAAATCAAGTAGATCCTGTTGATGCTGTTTTGAGTTGTAAGTATTTGTAGTGCATTCATTCAAGATATGGCATCTGAAACTACAAGTGTGGCCATCACCAAGTTTCTCACCATCAATATTCTGGGGTCACCTTTGCCCAGAAAATCAAATTGGCCCAGCAACAAATGTAGTGTTTACAAGAGCAGGCCAGAGACTGTGTATCCTGTAGCAAGTGACTTACCTCCTGACTCCTGACAAGCACTCTTTTCCTGATTGGATGAGTGATGTTCCAACAGAGCTAACCATTCAGAACAAAGTATCCCACTTGATTGGCACCCATCCACCATCCAAAATATTCCTTCCTTCCACTATTGATGCAACATGGCTGCACTGTGTAGGTTCAACAAAATGCACTGCAGCTCCTCCCAAATCTGCAACCTCTATCACCAAGAAAGACAAGGCTAGCAGGCACATGGGTTCCCCTCCAAGTCAAACACTTTGATTGGAAACATATTGATAGTCCTTAATGTCACTGGATCTAAATCCAAGAAATCCCTACACATAGCACTGTGGCACTGCTTCACTGGGACTGCTGCAGTCCAAAATTGTGGTTCATCATCACCTTCTCAAGAAAAATTAGGGATGGACAATTATAAAGTTTGCATGTTCAGTGGATACTTAAACGCCAATAAATTCCAGTGCAGAGTGGGCAAACTGATACATCCAAGACACTACAAACTCAAGCAAAGTATCTTTGGTTTATTCAGGGGCTCCTCACAGACTACCTCTCCATTGTTGCAGCCTAAAGCACAGCTAACCATGACACAATCCTTAAAGTGGTGACAACCTTAAAGCTACGACTATTGTTCACAACCAATGTTACATATACTACACCAAATAAAGATGGCCTTACCAGAATAGCCAGGCTAACTGGTGGTGATTTGAGCATACTTAGTTGAAAAACACAATGATGCTGGAGGAACTCAGCAGGCCAGGCAGCATCCGTGGAGAAAAGCAGGCAGTTAACGTTTCGGGTCAGGACCCTTCTTCAGGACTGAAAGCAGGAAAAGGGGAAGCCCAATAGAAAGCAGGGAAAAGCAGAGCAGTGATAGGTGGACAGAAGAGGAGAGGCGGGGTGGGCACAAGGTGGTGATAGGTAGATGCAGGTAAGAGATAGTGATGGGCAGGTGCGGGGGAGGAGGGGAGAGCACATCCACCAGGGGATGGGTACAAGGTAAGAAGAGAGGGAAAAAAAGGAGGCTAGGGAAGAAGAGAAGCACGGGGGTGTGACGATTACCTAAAGTGGGAGAATTCAATGTTCATCCCATTAGGCTGCAAGGTTTCAAGACAGAAAATGAGGTGCTGTTTCTCCAGTTGCTGCTGTTGCTTCAGTACAGTCCTCGGCCTCCTCCACTGCCAGGAGAATTCCAAGTGCAAGCTGGAGGAACGGCACCTCACTTTCCGTCTCAGAACCTTGCAGCCTAACGGCATGAACATTGAATTCTCCCACCTTAGGTAATCCCCACCCCCACTTCGCCACAATTCCCCTCCCCCCCCCCACCATGCTCCTTCTCTTCTTCCCTCCCCTAGCGTCCTTTTTTTCTCCTTTCTTCTTACCTTTGACCCATCTCCGGGTGGACCTGCTCTTCCCTCCTCCCCTGCACCTGCCCATCGCTATCTCTTACCACCTACCTATCACCCACCTGTGCCCATCCTGTCTCCCCTCTTTTGTCCACCTATCACTGCTCTGCTTTTCCCTCCTGTATATTGGGCTTCCCCTTATCCTATCTTCAGTCCTGAAGAAGGGTCCTGACCCGAAACATTGACCGCCTGCTTTTCTCCACGGATGCTGCCTGGCCTGCTGAGTTCCTCCAGCATCATGGTGTTTTTCATCTAGATTCCAGCATCTGCAGTCCTTTGTTTCTCTAAGCACAGTTATTGTTTTTTTCCCAGGCAAACTGGGAAGTGAACTGAAACTGACTTTACATGAATTAAAAAAATAAAAGATTGTTTCATGTCTCTGTCTCTGTCTTGGCTCATAACTGATGGAATTTTCATTTCACCTATGTGGATAAGAATACATGGAGTTCTGGATAAAGATATATGCATGGGATATTCCAGAAGAAAGCAGATATACAGTGGCATGTAAAAGTTTGGGCACCCCTGGTCAAAATTTCTGTTAAGTGAGTAGAAGATGAACTGATCTCCAAAAGTCATAAAGTTAAAGATGAAAACTCTTTTCAACATTTTAAGCAAGATTAGTGTATTATTTTTGTTTTGTACAATTTTAGAGTGAAAAAAGGAAAGGAGCACCATGCAAAAGTTTGGGCACCCCAAGAGATTTGAGCTCTCAGATAACTTTTACCAAGGTCTCAGACCTTCATTAGCTTGTTAGGGCTCTGGTTTGTTCACAGTCATTGTTAGGAAAGGCCAGGTGATGCAAATTTCAAAGTTTTATAAATACCCTGACTCCTCAAACCTTGTCCCAACAATCAGCAGCCATGGGCTCCTCTAAGCAGCTGCCTAGCACTCTGAAAATTAAAATAAATGACGCCCACAAAGCAGGAGAAGGCTATAAGAAGATAGCAAAGCGTTTTCAGGTAGCTGTTTCCTCAGTTCATAATGTCATTAAGAAATGGCAGTTAACAGGAACGGTGGAGCTCAAGTTGAGGTCTGGAAGATCAAGAAAACTTTCCATGAGAACTGCTCGTAGGATTGCTTGAAAGGCAAATCAAAACCCCCATTTGATTACAAAAGACCTTCAGGAAGATTTAGCAGACTCTGGAGTGGCATTGCACTGTTCTACTGTGCAGCAACACCTGCACAAATATGACCTTTATGGAGGAGTCATCAGAAGAAAACCTTTCCTGCGTCCTCACCACAAAATTCAGCGTCAGAAGTTTGCAAAGGAACATCTAAACAAGCCTGATGCATTTTGGAAACAAGTCCTGTGGACTGATGAAGTTAAAATAGAACTTTTTGGCCGCAATGAGCAAAGGTATGTTTGGAGAAAAAAGGGTGCAGAATTTCATGAAAAGAACACCTCTCCAACTGTTAAGCATGGAGGTGGATCGATCATGCTTTGGGCTTGTGTTACAGCCAGTGGCACGGGGAATACATCACTGGTTGAGTGAAGACTGTATTCAATTAAATACCAGCAAATTCTGGAAGCAAACATCACACAGTCTGTAAAAAAGCTGAAGCTGAAAAGAGGATGGCTTCTACAACAGGACAATGATCCTAAACACACCTCAAAATCCACAATGGACTACCTTAAGAGGCACAAGCTGAAGGTTTTGCCATGGCCCTCACAGTCCCCCGAGCTAAACATCATTGAAAATCTGTGGATAGACCTCAAAAGAGCAGTGCGTGCAAGATGGCCCAAGAATCTCACAGAACTAGAAGCCTTTTGCAAGGAAGAATGGGCGGAAATCCCCCAAACAAGAATTGAAAGACTCTTAGCTGGCTACAGAAAGCATTTACAAGCTGTGATACTTGCCAAAGGGGGTGTTACTAAGTACTGACCATGCAGGGTGCCCAAAGTTTTGCTTCGGGCCCTTTTCTTTTTTTGTTATTTTGAAACTGTAAAAGATGGAAATAAAAAAGTAATCTTGCTTAAGATATTAAAGAAATATGTCATCTTTAACTTTATGCCTTTTGGAAATCAGGTCATCTTTTTTCATAGTAACAGAAATTTTGACCAGGGGTGCCCAAACTTTTGCATGCCACTGTATAGGATAAACTGGTATATGTAATTAATATGAGGAAATACAGTGGCATCTACAGAGGAGATATCCATTTCTAATGAATGCCCCATTTGTGCCAAAGAGTATTTTTTGGGGGTTTGTATTCCAAAAACAGTCATTGATGGTTTCAGATGATCAGGTAAACACAGGAGGATTCTGGGATCTCAAAGTTGGTGGCTGTCCTTTGCACCAGTAGATTAGGGGACATCACTGAGGAGATTGCACCATCGTAGGGAGCTGCATAGTTGGCAGCAGGCACTGCTTCTGATACAAGGGTGCTGAGAACAGTCCTGGGCAAGAGGCATGGTTTCACACCCACTTCATTATTTTTCAGTTGAGGGACGACTCAAGGTGAATTGTTTATAAGGCCCTGCACAACTGTGGAAAGAAAGCTTCGGGGAAGGAGATTCCCATATCGGTACACATAATCCAACATCTTCTCCTCATTCAACGTGTCCAAGTACCAAGAAAACAAAATGGCCAGTGCCCCAAGTGGTTGTACAGATGGCCCCCTGTGATATAATAGGACAGGAGCTGTGGTAGCAGAGCCCCTGGTATACCATGGCAGATGGCTGAATTTTTCTGTTGACCTTTGTGTCCGAGGAGTCCCGCTGACCCAGGTCAGTCAAGAAGAGCTGCCGCAGCTTACCGAGTTATGGTATATTCCCTGTGTCGTAACTGCTATAGGTCACATCACTCACATTCCAGCTCTGGGCACGTGATAGTATCCTGTGTATGATATCTCTTGTGCCAAATTATTTTGTCTTGCACTTATCTGGATGTGACGTGTTATAACTGGCACAATTTTCATTCCAAGACCAGGTAGTACAATCACAAAGTCATGGAGTTATACAGCATGGAAACAGGCCTAACTCATCCATGCCAACCAAGATGTCTACGCTAGGGCCATTTGCCTGCATTTGGCCCATATCCCTCTACATCTTTTCTATCCATGTACCTGTCTAAATGTCTTTTAAATGTTGTAATTGTACCTGCCCCAACCACTTCCTCTGGCAGCTCATTCCACATAACCAGCGCCATTCTGGAATCAGTATGATTCAAGGGATAGTTTAGAACAAGTGCCCTTCATGGATGCTTCATGGCTGGTACTGACTTACCACTGACGTTCATTCAGCTACTTTTGTGGGGGTAGGGATCTCAATGTGGTGCTAGCCACAGTGAGTGGTTACTTGGCACTTTCTATCAATTGCAAAGCATTTTTTTGCTCACGCCCACATTTCTGTTACTCTTTGGAGAAATAGCTCTGACATGGTCCTCAGTAAAAAGTAACCTGCAGTTTTATTACAAATCATATAAAAATAAATTTCTCTTAACTGTGCACCGCTATCCTTGAAAATGCTATGGGTTGCTAATTCTCAATGTTGTCAATAACAAGGGAAGACAAAGACTTAGATTTCCATAGTGCCATTCACAATTTCAGTGTTATGGACTCAGTGAAAGTCCCTTTAAAATAGAGAGTGTGTGTATATGTGTGTGGGGCGTGCTTATGTCAATAGAAGATAAAGGACGTAATGACGTTGTTGAAGAAGAAGAAGAAGAAGAAGGAGAGAGAGAGAGAAGGGAGAGAGACACCAGCCTGCTTGTTTTCTCTATCGATGGATGAGAAACAATAACTGTGTTTGCCACTGAAATCCATGTATGGAAGTTGGAAGTAATCCGGTGGAGTTCACTTTGTTGCTGACCTGTAGAAGGAAACAGGTATTTGTGTGTGGACGACCACGGTTCGGATGCTTTTCGGGGTGAGGAAGTCACTACCGAGTAAACACTGGAGTGTCGTTTGGGGTCCATCGTGGAACATTTGGATTTCGTATGTACTCTCTCTATGTTTTTCTACATCTACATCTTATCTTCAGACAACGGTGGTTGTTGAAGAAGCCCTTGCTCATGTTTCACCTTATGGCTTGCGGAACTGAACTTTAAGAACCATTCCGGAACTGGGAGTTTTGGACTTTGTCACACACACACACGAAGAGTTTAGTTTTGGGTTAACGTTCGAGGTTTAACATTTTTTGAATTCTAACATACTAACATTTTTACTTTTATTTTACGTATTATCATAAGTAGTGATTAATAAAATAGTTTTTAACACTAAATCATGCTCAGTGTGTTTCTTTTGTTGCTGGTTTGTGACATCAGGGTAGCCCCAAAGTGTTTTGCAGCCAGTAAATATTTTGAACTGCATTCAGGATTGCAAGGTAGGAAAAAAAAGCATCCAATGTGGGCACAGCAAGATCCCACAAACAGTAATTTAGTTTTGGTCACATTAGCTTACAGTGAATATTTTCCAGTGCACCAGGCAGGACTCTACTGCTCTTCTTTAAGGCAACGCCATAGGATCTTTTACACTCAGCCAAGAAGGCAAATTGAGTTTTGGCATTGTAGATTTGTGCAGGATTGTCAGCCAGGGTTCATGAGTTTATATCCCTGGAGTAGGACTTGAAACTTGAACTTGCTGATCCAGAGACAAAATTACACACATTAGGCAAATAATAGTTCTTGGAACCTCTCCCCATTATTACAGCAACTGTACATAGATACTGATCTCACTAGGCATTAAAGTCTCAAACTCAGAGAAGGGAGGATGTAACAGTTTGCATACCGCTGTGTGCAGATGGCAGTGACTGTATGAACTGGACAGAGAAGGCGGGCAGTTATGACTGGTGGGGTGATCATTTTGACTTTGTGGAACGTTGTAAAACTATTAAAGCAAATCAGATGTCACTGGATTTCCTTTTCCATTAAAGATAGTATAAATAAAAAGTTATAAAGCAGTCTCAGAAAGCAAAATAAAAACTTCAAGTGTTGGAAACAGAAATAAAACCAAAACAGAAAATTTCCAACATTTTCTATTTATTTGTATAAAACAGGCTATTGGTTTGCTCCCACCCATTTTTACACAATCTGGTTATGACATTTTCTCTGCATTGTTGGGTTTGGCTTCACTAACCAATGCTGGTGAAATTCATCTTCAGCAGGAGCACAACTGAGAAGATTACTGGATATGGTGTCAAAACCGGTTTCTGATTTGCTGTCACTAGTTTGCAATAAGTTCACCACAATTTTTTCAGAGGCCACCTGAACAGCTCTTGCTCTGCTCCTCTGCTGCATTCCTATTCTTTGATAAACTTGAATAAGTAGCAGGAGAAAAGTGTAATAGAGGGGATAATATTTCCTGGACACAAGGACAGTCCTATTCTATCAATCAGTATTCACTTTTCTCAGTGTCCCTCAAATATTGTCCTTGTAACCCTCTGAAAATAATATGAAGAGTTGCAGGAAGCCTGCTCAAATATCTAAATACCAAACCTTTAGAATCCTCATATACTATGTCTTGGAGATGCACAAGAAAAAAAATCAGATGCTGGCCTTACTTTTACTTCTGTGAAACTTCCAGTCAGTTAGAGTACAGTTAACTATGACCCCATAACTGTGCAAAAACATTCATCATTTACAAGATTACAGTGTGGGAATTACAACTCTAAATCTTTATTTAATGTCAAGCTTTATGAAGGTGAGATTGAATCAGCCCTTAGTGTTGCATGCTGCTGAAATGCCCTCTCATTAGACATCTAATCAATCATTCTGCAAATGACACTTCAGAGATGAAACTGTTTTTTTGTAGTTCTCCAAAGCATTTCAAAACCATTAAGCGCTTGTGAACTTCAACCTCCTGTTACATTTTGAGGTACAAACTGCTTTTTAATTCATCTGAGTTTTTACAATTAGAGGAAATAACTGCACAATTCCCTATAATTCATGTTAGCTGCGAGTAGTAATGTTCTTTAAATGTTTCTCCAAAGGCTTACCTTCACATCCAATTTAAAATTTAGTTATGTACTTCCCTTAGGGACGACAGACCTTCTCTCAGACTCGTCAGTGTCAATCTTTATTAGCACCTCAGTGAGGATTTTATTACTGTCAGCATTTGCCAGGCCACTTGTCAGGTTACAGCTGCTTCAAGTCTACCTGCAAGAATTTAACTTGTCATTTGTTGATTGGTACGTTTGTCACTTGCAAATGATCTATACAGTACCTTAACGTCACAACACAGTGGCAGCTCTCCCTTGAGAGACATTGAGATTTAAGGATAGTCAGCAATCATGGCAAACAGCAGGATTCCGTAACTGACCAGAGTTACTTCCTCCCACACATATCTTTGTTCGACTGCTTGTTCTCCCATTACACTCCAATGCAACTCTAGCACTATCCCCAGGCTTATTTAGCATAAAAGAAGGTTAGTTTGCAAATCACTCGCCAAAAGATTGATATTAATTTATATAGCACTGACCCAAACAAAAGAAAACATATTATACAGTAATTTTCCTCTAATTACACTCACAATGAAGATATATTTTAATATTTCAGCAATTACGAAGTACAGTAATTTAAGTCTATTAAACCAAACTGGGAATTCAAGCAGTTTCGATGATAATGTAATAACCTCCACCACTGAATTAGACACACAATCAACAAGAGAGGCGGCTGCTAACAAAATGCTTAAGTTGTAATCAGACACATGGCAAATCCACCTTTATATATCCACAGATCGATGGAGCAAAAAAGAAGCCACTTCCATATGTGCATATTTTCTTCCAACATAGGAGGGCATTCGGCCCATCTAGTCCATGCCTGCTCACAGAGCAATCCCATTTGCCCCCCCAATTTTTCCTGCCGCCTATCCTCTCGACAACCATCAAATCTGCCACCCACCGACACACTAAGGACAATTTACAGTGACCAATGAAACTACCAACTCGCATGGCTTTGGGATGTGGGATGAAGTTGGAACCCATGCAGTCACAGGAAGAAGGTGCAGAGTACACAGACACAGCAATGCAGGTCAGGATTGAGCCCAGGTCCCCGGAGCCAAGAGACACCAGCTCTATCAGCTGTGCCACTGTGCCATGCCATCATGGCACAGTGTGTTTGTTATCACCTTGAAAGTATTATCCCAGTTTCTCCTCCTCCACTACCCTGTAATTTTTCCCCTTTATCAAGTAGATGCCCAAATCCCTTTTGAAAGTTATTACTAAATCTGTTCCCACCGCTCTTTCAGGTTGTGCACTGCAGATCACAGTAGATCACCGAGTAAAAGGAATTCTCATCACCCAGTATTTTTTTCAAAGTGGTGCCCCGTGCTAGAGGAAACAGTTTCTGTCTAAACCTATAATTTTGGACAGCTCTGCTAAATCTCCCCTTAACCTTCTCTGCCCCGAGGAGTTTCTTTTCCTTTTCTGTGTGTTACCTAAATAATCTCTATCTGGAGTGAGGTGGCTGTTGTCAACAGCTTTATCTCATTCGGAGTTTAAACAAAATGACAGCACAAAGCCTCAGCAGCAAGCCATTATCACTTAGGCTGGGGAGAGGGGAGCCTCCTGCAGAAACTGTCCCTCATCTGTTTTCCACCTAGCTGAACCTTCTAAATGATGATTAATCACCGAATAAAACCAAGTGCTCTGACAGGGAGATAATAGGAGGCAGAAAGCAAGGAATTGGGAGAAACAGGCGGGTGCTTGTGGTCCAGTATGGGTGGGTGGGGGCCCAAAGAAGATGGATGGTCAGACAAATGCCTGATGCTTAAGGGAGCTTTCTTTTACAAGTGAAAACTAAAGCTTCTGACAAATCCAAGCACTTACCACTACACACATCAAATTGGCACACATCTCTGAGCTGAATGATAAAATTCAGCAGAATTTAGTACTGAAGTATAAAACTGATGCTTTAATATGGAGTTTTTTTTAAATGTTCTCCTAATCTGTAACCATTTCATTGGGCTGCTCATAACTGGGTTTAAACTCACATACTACATTGAGAATTTCACATGACACTGCAGTCCATTATCCAGCAAAGAAATCTAAAATGTTACCTAATTATAACATGGTTTAGCCTACCATGTTGAAATTAATTTGAAAGGAAATGAATCCAGGGATCTTAGAAAACAACTATCCTTTGATTTGTTATAAAGGGTTTGATTTTCCACACTAAAGAATCCGTAATTTCTGATTAATAAAGCACAATATTGTCTGTTATTAAAAATTCACATCTGATCAAGTAATTCACACCCAACAACATAGTGCTAGAAGTTTTGTAAGGTGTAGAAGCATGTGGTGAAAATGTTTTGTTACATTCCAGTCCATCTGTTTGTTATGCTCTACCCAAATATAGGTCTTAGTTGCTGTGGGGAGTTTACAGGGTGAAGGTGGAGAAGATTTTTCTTCTTGTGGGAGAATCTAGAACTAGGGACACTGCTTAAAAATAAGGGTTTGGCTGTTTGAGATAGAAATGAAGCAAAATATTTTTCTGTGGGGGTTGTGATTCTCTGGAACATCTTCAAAGGGTAGTGGAAGTAGGCTGTTTGAATATCGTTAAGGCAGAGGTAGACAGTTTCTTGATAAGCAAGAGGTAAAGGTTATCAACTGTAGACTTGAATATAGAGTTGAGATTACAGTTAGATCAAAGGACAAATACTGCTGATAAATAGTCTTTTTAAGGAACTTCCTTGGAAGAGTCGCTGGGTGGTTTCCCACCACCTTTGTCACAGATTTATCTTCAGAGTATATCCCTTCGAGATGAGAAGCAACCATGATTAAAGGGCCTTTACAATGAAGTGGGGAGGTACCCATTGAGTATGCTGTTGGACATCAGCCCTGTAATTAAAGTTGAGCTTTGGTCTCCATTTACCAGGATTGTTTGATGTAGGACCCCAGTCCTTTCTGCTTCTGACTTTGAACCAGTAACAATGCCACTGAGGCATTAACCATACAGTAATGCAATGAAACTGAATGAGTAAAACATGGCAAACTTTAATAGAAGGGTTATTATTTCCTGAATTTCGGTATGGAAAGGATGAAAAGTTTGGAAGGGTGATGAGAAAGATCAATGATCTTTTCCAGCTTAAACCACACCAATGTTAGTAATGTCTGTATTACAAGTAATATTATTTGCTTAGGCATTCTACTGCATAAAAAAATCCAAGTTGAATCAGTACTATGCAAGGGGCCAATGTGATTTTGTTCAAGGCTGTGGGGGAAACAATATTCTGATTATACACAGTGTGCAATGCATTATGCATATCAGAGTGGCAAATCCAGGGTCTTCTGGAATTCAGAAGCTTTCTGTGGGAACCATTGATAAAAGTAGTGGGGTCACATCAGGACCAATTTGCCTTCCAGTATAGGGAGACGGGCATATTTCTGACGACCAATGAGACATTGTGCTATTGGAAGTGGGCACCAAAGCAGGGATCACAGTCACAGTAGATCTCCATTAAGAAAAAAGGCCTACTTGTGAGATGGATCACCTTGGCACCCTCTTCCAAGACTGTAAGCAATGCCCATCTTCTGGACTTACTTGCAGTGGGGTTGGGCTTTTTAACATGCAGACGTAGATTTTCACAAAGAACGTATTTATTCTATAGCTAGACAGCCACGTCAACTTGCATTGCACACTGATTGATGTCAGTGCATGTGAGGAGTAAGTCCACTTTCAATCTGTGGTTACTGTTGCAATATAGAAAGCAAACAACATCATCATGATAAGGAATTAGTAACCTAGAAATTGTTACAGACCATTTCTTTTGCCAGTGAAACAATGCTACAATTCACCTGGAAAAGCTACATGAACAGCAGTTTCAGCATGGCATTCTTTGTACTTGTGTTGCAAGCTGTCACAATTCTTACACTCCTTGCAGAGGGATCTTAGAGGGACATACCACAATGCAAACTGCACTCTTCCAGCGACAGGGGAGTAGTGCCACTGAATGAATGGACGCAGCAATAATGGGAGAAAAGTAAAAAAACTATTTCAAGAGTTCAGAGGGTTCAGAATGGAGCTTGGAGAAAGCATGTCCTTTGGGCAAGGGGGGTGCTATGGAGACTTTCTAAGCTACAGCCAAACATTCCTGATAGGAAGTTGCCGGGATGGACTCTGTACAGACAAGGATGCAGTTTATAAATACCTGCTCTTCATGCTCCTGTGGGCTGCAGGAAACATGGATGAAGTCTTCTCTCTGCAAGCATGGTTTTGGGTGACCTCACGAATGAGCAGGAAACTGTGAGTTGTCACAGAATTCAGCAGCAGCAGCCTGGAGTGGACCTGAGACTAGAAGCTGATATGGAGCATGACCCTGACCTCCACAAATAAAGGCAAGGTTATTTTTGAGGCTGTGGGAGGTCACAAATCCTCAGTGACGTCAAAAGATGCATTTTGAATAGGGTAATTTCAGGGGAATCTGCATTAATAACCTGGTTATTCTGTGAGTAAATAAGAACTCTCATTTCTCAGATCAGTGCAGTCAAATTTATGCATACCACCCTCTGTTGACACCTTTACGGCAGCAGAAGAAGGGTAAGAGAGAATGAAAAGCCTGCTGAGAAAATAATAATAAATAAATTTCCCATTGGTTTCTAAGCCACTTCGAAATGTGCTCAAAATTGCTCAACTCTGGGTAAACCAATTTTCAACAGCAAAAATCTGAAATTTTTTCAGAGCTGTGCGAACAAATTTTTCACCAGTGTTGTTGTTGGGGAATAAATATGTTCAAGTACCTAGAGGTAACCTCCCTGCTATTTGCTAAAATAGATCCTTCTGCTGCATAAAGTGTAGAGCAGGATTTTGTGCTCAACTGGGGGAATCAGGGCTAATATGACCTGGATGTTCTGTGAGCAACTTTATACATTTATTCAAAGCAGCATCTTTAATTCTGGTCTTTCTCCCAAGAGTATTGCTGATTGGACACAGTTCAACCAGTAGGTTATGTAACACAAATATTGGCTGACACAACAAAAAGACAAAGCCAAGTTCAGATGTGATCAAAGATTTATGGCAACCTATAACTACAAAGTAAAACTCTGTAGATTATATCTTTGGATACTCTTGATTCCCTTCAGCAACATTGCCAAAGTTGTTCCTAATATAAAAGTGTACCAAGAAGAACAAGGATAATAGGCATGTGGGAACATCAGTGCAATTCACCGAGCATGCTGATTTGGAAATACGTTGCCAGTCCTTCACCATTGTTGAATCTAAATCTTGGACCTTCAAAACTAAGAGCACCGTGGAAGAACTTTCACCAGGAGGACTGCCATGCTTCAAGAAGGCAGCTCACCAAACTTTCTTGAGATTATTTAGGGATAAGCAATAAATTCTGGCTTTGACATTTCAAAAAATGAATCAACCAAAATAAATCTTTGAAGTTCTCATTTCAGAATGCTTCCACTTCTGAACAATGACTTCACCTCATTTCATGCTTTACCTCGTTGGCCACCAACACTACGGCTGCCTGATGACTGTCAATGAGAGGGTCATGTGATGAAGGTGCATCCTAAACATTGAGGGCATGGTCCCTGAAGGTCTTTGCTTCAGGCTGCTGCAATGCAGCAGCAATGAGGTGTCATTTGGCTGTATCTGGTCTCAGTCTTCTGTACATTATCAGAATAGGAAGCCAGCCAATAGACCAAAGTTTGGAGTGTGCTGCATAGTTTGATTTCTGTTACACAGAAAAAATGTATAGCTAGAAGTTAGACCATGAGACATAGGAGCAGAATTAGGCCATTCGGCCCATCAAGTCTGCTCCACCATTCAATCATGGCTGATTTGGCCTGGATCGCTCAAGGTGCAGTTGTGACAAGCCTATGAAAAGTTTGTTCATGAGCCCAGCACTGGGAAATTCAATGGTACACTGGACTCAAAGCATCAGTCACTAACTAATCATGCAAAAAAATCAAGTAAGAGTGGATGTGGGAGATTTGCTGGGAGAGAGGTCTAGGGGTGGTTGAGGCTCTGAGATCATGAGGGGAAATGGAGCCAATGAATAGACAGATGGCTCAAGGCAAGGGTAGACTATCAAGGATCAGTGAGGAGGGGTGGGTGTTGATAGGATTGGTAGCTGCAGGTGGACTTGGTGGTCAGAAGTTAGAATATGCAATCGAAAGGTGGGATTTAAATCCCAATTTACAATTATGTTTCATTTTCATTAAAGTTGGATCAGGCATTACATGAAAAGATGTTGATATGCAATCCAATTTCTAGGCAATAGCAACACTAGGAAAGGTAAAAAATATATTTATGATGCTAACCTAGGAACTGAGGAGATCTTGTTTTCAAGAACAGCTGAAAAAGTTAAAACACTTTTCTCTAAAAAGAGAAAACTGGGAGGTCTTCGAAATTATGAAAGAGTTTGATAGAGTGGTCCGAATGCGCCACTGTCAGGGTTGTGCTCCTAGTCAGGCAGGCATGGACACTCCCCGTCCCCCAATAATCTTCCAAAAATATGTGAACAGTCAGGTTATTTAAATACACACTTTTGTCCTAAAACATTTTGGATGCACCTGTGTGCTACTCCAAAATCTGGCAAATTTAAATTTATGTACATGGTCCTGATACCTACCATTTACTGTCTCGCAATTTTTTTCTGTGAAGACATTTTAAGTGCGTGCTTGTTTCAGTCAAACAATAGATCTTTGTAGAATGGACATGTGTTTCCTTGTAAAATGGCCACATCAGAATTTTTGCTTGCCTCATTCTATTTTGCTGCCATAGTTGGGTAAATGTGTAAACTTTTAACAGTTAATATTCAACCAGGTCAGAGCATTCATCATTTTGTCAACTTAGGCATTCTAGCCCTTTTCATCTAGTCATGTACTTTCTCTTGTAGCCTGTCCTTGTCCAATTAGTTCCTCAGATGCTCCATCTTCATCCCTGATGTATTACTGCAGTGGGGAGGTGATCTCAGTCACTGTCACTGACCATGACAAAGCAGTCCTTGATTGTGTTGCACAAGATGTCCTGTGGACCAAGTCCAGACAACTTTGACTAATAAACAACTCTCCGTGCTCATTTAACCCTTACTCTGCTAAATAAACAGGAACTCCCTATGGATAGCATGACAACTGTTTTGACTGGTGGTTTTAGGCTTGAGTGAATAGCAAAGTTTCTTATTAATTGCGAAACACAAATGACCAGACAATAGTTAAATAGTGGACTATGTGGAATTAAAAATAAAGACTCCTTAAAGGGGCCATTACTCAAGATTTGGAATATTTCAAGATTTACTTATACTAATTATTTTTCAGTTACTAATAATCACAATATGGACAAAATCAATTGAATATAACATTTTTAAATTGGCAATAAATGGTGGCTTAAATCTTCCAGCTGCACACTTGAGAAACAGCAGTTATGCTTGGTTGTTGAACAAGCCATATCTCATTAATTCCCCTCAAAAGGGGATGTGCTGAAACAACTGTATCTCAACAGCAGACAGCAGAAATAGATGACTAATATCTGCCTGATGTTGCCTTGAAAATTACCTTTATTAAAATGTGGATTTGGGAAAATAAGATTAATGATAAGATTTTATCAGCGTCAATTGGAAAAGAAAGTACAGCTTTCTTTTCCAATTGACGCTGACAAAAATGGAGACAAGTGGATATTGAACACTGCGGGGTTAGTCACCTTGTTGAAGTGTTGCCTTGGTCAGTGGTCATTGCCAAGTACCTCTTGTCCCAGATGATGGAGGAGAGGACTCACTCACAGATTCAGCAGATCTATCTCCTTAAGGGTACACTGCAGAACCTTGCCAACCTCATCAGCACCTCCAAATCCACAGTCTCTATCACTTAGAAAGGCAAGCACAGATGGAGAACCATCTTCAAGTCATAGACCAACCTGATTCAGAAGAAGATAGCTTTTTCACTGTTGCTGGGTTGAAGAACCAGAGCCACTTATTTGACAGCACAATGGGAGCACCTTCAGCACACAGACTCGGTGGGTATAGAAACTGCAGAAAATTTATTACACACAAGGCCATTCGGTCCCTCATGTCTTCTGCAAATATACATCCAAATACTGATGAAATATGCTTATGGTTTCTACCTCCACCAGCATTTAGCTAATATGTTCCAGTCCCCTACAATCCTCCTCTGGTGGAAAGATTTTTCCTCTTCTCTTTTCTAATCCTTTCAGTAACACTTTATCCAACCCCTTTGGATGTTAATCCCTCTGCCAAGGGAAATAGCTCCTTAATATTTACTTTATCTAGGCCCCACATAACGTTAAGCACCTCAGTTAAGTCTCTCCTCAGCTTCTTCTGTTCCAAAGAAAGCAACACTGACTCATCCACTCTTTTCTCAAAGCTACAATTTCCCAGTCTCAGAAACATCCTGATAAACCTTCTCTCCACCCTCTCCATCTTGCAGGTAATGTGGTGACCAGAACTGTATGCATTTCCCATGCTGTGGCCAAGTAGTATTGCCTACAATTCCTTTGTAAATTTGTTGCTTTTATATGTTATGCCTTGGCTAAGAAGGGATAGCACCACCTGTGCCTTCTTAACCACTGTTCTGATGTTCTGCTACCTTTAAAGAAGACAAACTGGGCAAACTGAACAATGCATACTCGATAAGTGTTGAGGCTGTAGTCAGGAATGATTCACCCAAATATACTAACCTGCTCTATTAGACCAGCACATCTTTTATACCACAGAGATCTTTCAGGTAACCCCAAGGGACAGCTTTCAAGTTATCTGTATTTCAATGAAGTGTTATATTAGAGAAGGAACTGAAGGCAAATGAGTTTCTCAGCTTTACCCACTGATACTGCATCAGCAAGAGGAACACTGATGATTTCTCTCCAGATTAGTATCTTCTCTGGGATAGAAAGTATCTCTTGTGCCCCTCATGCACCAATCAACAAGCCAACATTAAAGCAAGTAATTAACAGGAAGTGCATATTGGGGTACATCTTAAGGAAGCAACTGAGGCAATCAAATTTTGCACAACTCCTTGACTTGGATGAAACAATCTGCTCGATTAGGACCACCTCAAATACCTATCAGATGCACAGTAGAAACTTTCCAAGGCTTCTTCAAAGCATTTTCCAAACTTAACTTGCACCTCAGTTCAAGAAAAAGGCCCACTAGCATTCAGTGCAATCACAACTGGCTAATAAACACTGGCTTTGTTAGCAATAGCAATGTAAGAATGAGAGCTGGCCATTCAATCCCTTGAGTTCTTTCCTCCATTCAACCCCTCAATCTCGTTCCACTGTTTGATTAGGTTTTGGCTAATCTGTACCCTAACCACCGACATCAGTTATAAACCTTGCCTAAGAAAATTTATTGTTCTCAGTTTTGACTTTTTCAATTTAGCTGGTCTCAAGAGCTTTTTGGTTGAAAAAGTTCCAGATTTTCCCTGCCCTTTGTTCAAGGAATGTTTGCTGATTTCACCCCTATTGGGTTACATCTCCTTGTTCTGCACTTCCCCAGAAGAGAACATATATCTGTATATATACAATTAAATCCTCTCAATTAGATCTTTCCTTGAGCTTTTACATTCAAAAGAATGAAAGCCTCATTCCAAGAATACATAATGAACAAGGGGATGATTACTTGAAAACGTAGGCTACATACTGCAACCATGCTGACCAAATCTCTGCATCAGCTAAATATTTCTGCAGAATAAAGATATAATGAGCCATATCAGCAAACTAAGGACCTTACTGAGCATTCAGTAAAGTAAACCTCCACTTAAATTGATTTGGATATTCTCGGTAAGGAAATCTTACTTTAAATATGTGTTGTATTTCAAGACTCGTGAGTTTTGGATTGAAAGGGTTTGCTCAGTTTTTGAAGCGCTATGTGGGGGACATTATGGAGCAGTGGTGGATTCATCTCTCTGCCACTTAAGTTCCTGTGTTACTCGGAAAAGGACTCAGAAGCTATTCCATGTTGAGAGTGTCATCTGCAGATTATTCTTATGACTCACCCCACAGAGATGCCCCAGAGTTAGTGGAGGCCCAGGGAAACAATAGATTTGAAGTGCTCCAGCCTAAAACTGTTGTCCTTTTATTTGTGAAATCATTAGAGTCCATCCAAAAGATGACAACACACAGCATAGTGCATGATTCATCTGTCACCATGAGAAAGAAAGTCAAGCTAAATTTAGCATTGCAGTTGAAAATGGATAGCAAGTCAGGGAGTTTAAACAGGCAGCCCAATGCAGCTCACCAGTCCAATGCCTGACAAGTGCCATCCTGCTCTTGGTTCAGGCATTTTGTTTCTGAGAAACTGGGAACATAATTTTTTTTGTGGCACAAAGTGTGAAACTGATGTGCATGCAACAGACATGGGCAGAGGTTATCCAGACGGCAGGGTCAATGAGGTCAGGTGGACATCTAAGGAGCCATGCATTACAGAAAATGAGCTGCTCTCCTAACCTGAAGCAGGTCTTACAAATTGAAAAGGAGCAAGAATATAAAGATTTATTATTAGTGAAAATTAGAAGATATTTAGTTAAAAAGTGATCCTGCTTTTAATGAATAATGCTTACAAATCAGATTGGAGCCTTTTTTGGTGTGCTCAACCATACTTGCTTTAAGCACTGATGCTGATTCAGTTCCCTGGCAAAAAAAGTAGTCAAAATGAAGTCAGGAACAGCACGAATGTGTTTTACACCCAGAAACATGGATGAAACATGGAACTTAAACATTTTCCACTGGGACTGGGGATTGGGTGCAGCCTCTGACACTTCACTGCACACTAATCCGATGAGGGTGACAGTCCTTACAAGCACACTCCCTATGGTAGCCAGACACCAGCAACATACACAGTGGCTGCTGTGTAGGAGAGCAAAGCTAAAGGGGAGAAGGAGACAGCTCCTAGATTCACTGAGAGGGACAGTGAGAGGTCCTGGTCAATGAGATACATCCCAGTCAGGAGACCCACCAGGCCTACCATAAGAAGACCCTGAAAGGAGACGGCTCCAGTTGTCTCCGCCTGGGTATGAGAATCCCCACTCAATGGAACAATGCAGAAACAAATTTCATACCCTCACAGATTTCATCAGGGTGAGGTGCAGACCACTGAAAGTGGTTGTTATAAGCAATTTCAGCATTGGAACAGGGATTCATTAATTGTTGTGTTATAATCAGCACCAGTGGAGATACAAAGCAGAATGTGAAAGATGATTGTGATCTGCACTCCCCCACCTGTGCAGGTGTACCTTGGTGCTGGTATTGTTTGGAATGTTCAGAGAGATATTTGGTTTGCTCTCTAGGCTATGAATTTTCAGGCACATTGTCAGAAATGTCTCTCTATCAAAGAGTCCCTCACTGCCAATGTGGACAATGCCTGCCTCCTCCACTCAGCCTTGAGACTGTGGATGCTGAGCAGAGACACCTCCCTGCTTGTCTTCTGCTTCCTCCTGCTCCTTTTGCTCTCAAAGTTGGAATCTCCTTGGCACTCTTCATAGAACGTAGAACATAGAACAGTACAGCACAGAACAGGCCCTTCACCCCCACAATGTTGTGCTGACATAGCTATTCCCTCCTACCTACAGAATGCCCATATCCCTCTATTTTCCTCTCATTCATGTGCCCGTCCAAGCCCCTCTTAAAAGCCCCCATTGAATTTGCCTCCACCACCCTATCAGGCAACGCATTCCAGGCATCCACCACTCTCTCAGTAAAAAACGTACCCCTCACCTCTGTTCTGATCCTACCCCCCTTACCTTAGATGCATGCCCTCTGGTATTGAATCACTCAATAATGGGAAAAAGATATTGCTTGTCTACCCTATCTATGCCCCTCATAATTTTACACACTTCCAACAGATCACCCCTCAGCCTCTGCTGCTCCAGAGAAAAGAGCCCAAGTTTGTCCAACCTCTCCTGATAACACATGCCCTCTAATCCAGGCAGCATCCTAGTAAACCTCCTCTGCACCCTCTCTAAAGCCTCAACATCCTTCCTATAGTGAGGTAACTTAACATTGAATAATCGTGGGTAATCTCACCCTCAATGAAAACTCTTGTCTTTTGCAACTATGTACAATTATGTCAGTCAGTCCTGGGTCATCAGCTTAAGCAGGAGCAGTCATCTCTCTATCACCATTAACAAATGGCTTCAGACATATCGAGAAGCTAATATTTGTAAAACAATGTAGCTTACAGTAAGCTGCAAATATTCTCATTGTAGTTATATTTAGTGCTGACATATAACATTAACAGCTCAATACTGGTGCGGCATCACCTTAGAATGTTTTCTTTTTCATACTGGGTTTTCTTCAAAGAAAAAAGGAAAATGCATGTTAAATGAATGTTACATGAATGTTAAATGCATGTCCTCTGGTATTGGATTGCTCAATAATGGGAAGAAGATTTTGCTTGTCCACCCTATCTATGCCCCTCATAATTTTATACACTTCCAACAGATCACTCCTCAGCCTCCGCTGCTCCAGAGAAAAGAGCCTCTCTAAAGCCTCGACATCCTTCCTATAGCGAGGTGACCAGAAACGCACGCAATACTCTAAATGCGGCCTAACCAGAGTGGAGATGCATCATAACTTCTTGACTCCTATACCCAATACCCTGATTAATAAATGCAAGCATTCCATAAGTCTTCTTAACAACCCTGTCTACCTGTGCAGCCACTTTCAATGAGCCATGGACTTGCACCCCAAGATCTCTCTGCTCTTCAACACTGTTAAGTGTCTTGCCCTTAAGAGTGTACTGCCTCTTGACATTAGTCCTACCAAGGTGCAACACCTCAACTTCCCCTGGCATCATCTGCTGTCTTCTATTAGGAAGGTAATGTAGCATATAATGATGAAGTTCTTACATTTGCCTGGTATGATATAGGTAATGAAATCTCATCCTCAGGATGACTCCACCACTATCTCAATTCATTGGTTGCTCACATTGCATCTGCGCTCAGCCACTCTGGTTGGGAAGTGCTCTGGTGTGAGCAGCCATAGAAGTAAAGGATAGCTCTTGATCCCTCAGGATTCATCCTTCAGGCCAGTGACAGCTGCTGAACATGCCCAGCGCTGCTGCTTCCTTCAGGATGAAGGGGACAAGTGCACTCCCTGGAAACATGGTGTGACTGTCAGGATGCACAACAAGCGGCCCATGGAGCAAATGAAAATGTTTCCTGTTCAGAAACAGGTCCAGGGAGCTGTCACGGGCATATGAGTGCAGTCAGTGGCTGCCAGTACTGATGGGAAGCTAGCAACGCCAGCAAACCCCAGTGCCTGAAATCATTCCTTTGCCAGTGAAGGGCGAGGGTGACCTCTCTGATACACCAGTGAACTGCAAAATGGGACAAATCGCAGAGGTCTGCCTGAGTGGGTGGTGGAGGCAGAGACCCTTAAGAGAACTAGATAGACAAGCACTTGAATCACCAAAGCACAGAAGGCTGTGGATCAAGTGCTGGGAAATAGGATTAATATAGATATGAATTTGATGATGGGTATGGGTGTGGCGGGTGGAAAAGCCTGCTTCTGTGGTGTATGACTGTGAGATCTGTGATGTGGAAGTCAACCTGACCTTGACATCCAGAACAGACACAAGAATGTGGGTGAAGGTCTTCCTGCAGAATGTTACATATTTCAGTGATTATAACCTTAGACTACCCGAGTTTCTGAATACATTGTTAACAGAGAGGATCGGGGAAGTCTTTCTGCGAGTAGTTTCTTCACTAATGGGCATGTCAAAACCTCCTGCACAAGGTCTATGACCCACCCTGAGTGGCCAGACATGGCCACAAGGAAGCTTCCAATAATGAAGTGCTGCTAGAGTAAGATAAGATATTTGTTAGTCACATGTACATCGAAACACACAGTGAAATGCATCTTTTGCGTAGAGTGTTCTAGGGGCAGCCTGCAAATGTCACCACGCTTCCGGCGCCAACGTAGCATGCCCCAACTTCCTAACCCATACGTCTTTGGAATGTGGGAGGAAACCGGAGCACCCAGAGGAAACCCACACAGACATGGGGAGAACATACAAACTCCTTTCAGACAGTGGTCGGAATTGAACTCAGGTCGCTGGCACTGTAGTAGTGCTACGCTAACCGCTACACTACCATGCCTGCCACCATTAGTAGTCACCACTGAGGCACCCATTGAGTGTTGGTTAGTTGCAGCACACTCTATAGACTTCTGAATGTGTTTGAGGAGCCTGCAGTCACATCTGCAATTGCCTGGTCAGGGTGTCCTTTAAAATGAGAGCTCTGAGCTCCACTTTTTGTCTATTTGGGCAGAAATCAGCATTGGACAAAAAGTAACATCATTAGGTGTGCAGCCACGCAAGAGAGACCGCAGATGCTGGAATCTGGAGCAGCACACAAAATGCTGGAGGAACTCAGCAGGTCAGGCAGCATCTATGGAGGGAAATGAAAAGTCGATGTTTCGGGCTGAGACCTTTCATCAGGACTGGAAAGGAAGAGGGCAGAAGCCAGGATAAAGGGTAGGGGGGGGGAGGGGAGGAGTACAAGCTGGCAGGTGATAGGTGAGTCCAGGTGAGAGGGACTCTCTTGTGCTCCTCTCCCTCCCTCCACCACTTTATTCTGGCTTCTGCCCTCTTCCTTGCCAGTCCTGATAAAGGGTCTCAGCCTGAAACGTCGACTGTCTATTTCCCTCCATAGATGCTGCCTGACCTGCTGAGTTCCTCCAGCATTTTGTGTTCGTTGCTATCATTAGGTGTGTATCTGATGCTGGGAACAGGTCAAACCTGCTAAGAACATAAGAAACAGGGTTATGTGCTCAGCATGTTTGGCCTGTTCCCAGGCATGTTTAATCTATTCCCGGGAGTAGACCACAGAGTCCCCAGCAACCTTCTCCACTATTCAATACCACTATAGCCACAGCTCTGCTTTCTGTTCCCCATAACCTTTGACTCCCATATAGGCCAGAAGTCAGCAGGTCAACATCACTTTCCCATTTACTTGACACCCTTACCTAATAAAAACCCCTTAGTCTTATACTTAACAGTTTCAATTGATCAACCCACCCACCCCTCCACCACACCAAGTAACTGCTGTTTTAGCAAGAGAGCAACAGATTTCCACCATCCTTTCTGCTTCACCATGTGAGACAATTGTAGAAAATCTCAATTAATAATATCTTGTCAAACGAGGGAAAAAAACAAACTATTTCTCGAACAGATGGTTAATTAAAATGAAGTCTGAGCTCTACAGCTCTGGTAAAGTTCTTCCAGATAACCCTGCTTATCTGATCTTTTAAAGAATAAAATTATTGAGCACTCTGATAGAACCACAGTTAACACTGATGCCTCAACTGACTGTCATTTTCAAAAATAATGCCACCAAGCCTATTTCAACACTGTCACCCATAAGAATAATTAGCTTCCATCAAAGTAGTAGATTATCTGCTCTTGTCGCCCATCGGGCCATTGCAATGAGGTACCAATAAAGATGAATTATGTCTAATCTTTCTTTCTCTTCTGTCCATCTGATTGATGATTATAACATCTCTGATATTACAGCGCAGAAAAATGACACCGACATTTAAAGCATGAGGATCTGACAGATAAAAACTGACTGCAGGGCACGTTCCAAGATGAGAAAAACAAGCCAAGACAAATAAGGCTCCAAACAAAGAGGTAATTAGGCAGCATGTGAATAATAGAGTGACTACACCTTGTGGGTGGAATCAGACCAGATTAATTACACAGCATAAGGGGGATCCCTGGCGTTTTCGCCATGGTCCTTTATTGCGTGTTCCCTGTCTACAATAAAGACAAAAGTGCTCGCTGACTTATGGGCAACAGTTTCCAGTTGTACCCAATAATCTTAACCGAGTATCCAAGCAGGTTGTGTTGGCATGAATGCTGTGTGAGTTAACCAAATGGTTAAAACTCAAGTCCACTTGATATTTTTCTTGACTACAAAACAGATGGGGAGTGAACTCCCTTTTCATATTTCTGAAGCGAGAACAGAAAGTATAGGAGTAATCCATTCAGCCCTTTCAGCCTGCTTTGTCATTCCATTGAATCTGAACTTTATGTTCCTATCTTTATGCTGAGTTACATTGAATTTACAACTCAGAAATATGCTGATTGGCCAACAGGTCTGGGCCGATGTCTACTTTCTTCATGAAGCTTTTCTCTGCTGATATCATCCACACTTTCAACATACTTTCTATCCTTTTTTTTATATATTCATTCAAGGCTGAGCCAGCATTGAATTACTCTTCCCTGATTGCCCTTGAGAAGGTGGCGGTGAGCCGCCTTCTTGAACCGCTGCAATGCTTGAGGTGCGGGAGACGTTAGGGAGAGCGTTCCAGGATTTTGACTCAGCAATGAAGAAGGAACGGTGATATATTTCCAAGTCAGGATGGTGTGTGGCTTGGAGGGCAACTTCCAGGTGGGGGTGTTCCTGTGCTTTTGATGTCCCTTTGATTCTTCCTGGCTGTTATCTAGGTTCCCCTTACACGCTTCCATGCTCTCCTTCTCAACCACTCCATTTGGCTGTCTATTCCACATTCTAGATTGACTCTGAGTAAAGAGGTTTCTCCTGCTAGCAACTAGCTTACACTTATGGCCAAATACAAAACACTGGAAAGAATGGATACTAGAAATAAAATCAGAAAATACCGGAAATATCCAACAGATTAGTTTATTCCATAGCGTCCATTCCACTTTCCCTTCCTACCAGGACTGCAATAGTGCCCTTACCTTCCACCCCACCAAGCCCCGCTTTCAAAGGATCATATCCGATTATTTCAACAGCTCTCGCACAATGTCAACACTGCCCACATTTTATCCCTTTCCCTCTTCTTTCAGCATTGTAAGGGAACTATTACTCTCACAAAACAGGGTCTAGTCCTCAATCGTCTCAAATGGCCATGCCCACTGTACACAGGTAATACCACCTATCTTGTCTAACTCCTCTTTTCTCATTGTCCGGGGCCCCAAACACTTGTCCCAGGTGAAACAAGTGAATTTTTTTTTCTTCCTTCAATTTAGTGCTCAGTTTTTGCTACCTACAATGTGGTCTCCTCTCTCCTTTTGGGAGAGGTCACATTTTGGGTGATCACTTTGAGGAACACCTCCATTTTCATTCTGTCACTTGAATTCTCTGCCCCACACCCACTCTGCTCTCTCTGAGGTTGGCTCATTCACTGTTACAATAAAAAGCAATGTAATTTCAAGCAACGGAACCTCATCTTTTGACAAAGCACTTTACAGATTTAACAATGAGTTCCACGAGTTTACATATCGATTCTCCTGTTTTCCATAAATACCACAAGGTGAATATTTCCAGCAATTTAGGTTTTGATTTTATACCTCTAGCCTCTAGCTTCAGAATCCATCTTACGAAATTATAACTTTTAAAGACCTTTATTAAATAACTCATATCTGAGCCTTTTGTCTTCTAGAAAAGTTGTAACCAATCATTTTTGCACCATCTCCATCTGCATCCATCTAAGACTGCATACGGTGTTCTAAATACAATCTAAGCAAGATCGAACATAGAACAGAACACAACAGGAATAGGCCCTTCAGACCACAATGTTGTGCCAAACTAATTAAACCAGTAGTTAAACACCTAACTAAACTAATCCCTTCTGCCTACACACTGTCCATATCCCTCCATTCTCTGCACATTCCGGCCCCTATCTAAGAGCCTTTCAAATGCTTCTGTTGTCTTTGTCTCCACAACTACTCCTGGCAGTGCATTCCAGGCACCAGTCACTCTCCATGTAATAAAACTTGCCCCACACAAGTCCTTTGAACTTAACTCCTCTCACCTTAAATGTATGCCCTCAATTCAATTCAAATACAGTTCAAATTTAACACAAATTCTCTCCTTTTCAATTCTATTCTTCCAGAATTATACCCGAGGGGTTTATTGCACTTTTCATGGCATTAGCTTTAAACTGCTTAATACCCAAACTTAAAAATCTAGCAATGTCAGTTTTGCATTTGACTCCAAGATAAGATCATAAGGTATAGGAGCAGAGTTAGGCCATTCATCCCATCAAGTCTGCTCTGCCATTCAATCAACCACCTTCTCCCCATAACCCTTAAGCCCTTTACCAATCAAGAACCTATCAATCTCTGCCTTAAATACGCCCAATGACTTGGCCTCCACAGCCCTCAGTGGCAATGAATTCCACAGATTCACCATCCTCCGGTTGAAGAAATTTCCTCTCATCCCAGTTCTAAAGGGACATCGTTTTATTTTCAGGCTGTGCCCTTCGATACTAGACTCTCCTATTAATGGAAACATCCTCTCCATGTCCACACTATCCAGGCCTTTCAATATTCAGGAGGTTTCAATGAGATACCCCCCTCATCCTTCTGAACTCCATCGAGTACAGGCCCAGAGCCATTAATCACTCCTCATACACCAGGCTTTTCATTGCTGGGTTCATTCTTGTGAACCTCCTCTGGACCCTCTCCAATGCCAGCACACCTTTCCTTAGATCCAGGGCCCAAAATTTCTCACAATACTCCAAATGTGGTGTGAACAACGCCTTATAATGTCTCAGCAGTACATCCTTGCTCTTATATTCTAGTCCTCTTGAAATGAATGCGAACATTGGATTTGCCTTCCTAACTACCGACTCAGCCTGCAAGTGAAGCTAAAGGGAATCCTGAAACGGGACTTCCAAGTCCCTTTGCACCTCTGATTTTTGAATTCTCTCCTCATTTAGGAAATGGTCTACACCTTTATTCTTCCTAACGAAGTGCATAACCCCACATTTCCCTACGCACAGAATTTTGGGAGGAAATTAAGGAGTTCCACTATTCTTTGCCCAAGGAAGTATTATCCCTGGATGGGCTGGTTTTAAAATTAAGGTTATACCCTGTATACTTAACAATCAATATCTGGCTGGAATTGAATTGATAAGCTGAGAAATTGGATCATTCAGTGCTTGTTTTCTGAGGACCGTGCAGTTCTACTTCAACTTTACCCAGAGTAAATCATATCTGATCTAATTTCCATATGAAAGTGTGCTGGATGCAAAATTGGACAGCATTTCAGTGCCCTATTCACAGAGGCAAGCCTGATCTTTTCCAACTCACATTTTGGCCCATGCTAACATAGATTGAAGCAGATTGTTGTGGAACATTCAGTGCTAGTTTGCTGCTTTCTTCACTATTTAAGGAGACTGCCTGCGCTCATGAGGAGACTTGACTGGACAGCTTTAGGCTGTTCAGATAGCTTCTAAAGACCTCGGAATGTGCTAAAACAAAAAAGGGATGTTTTCTCCAGCATTTAGCTGCTGAAATATTCATTCAATTGGTGCCTCAGCAATGCCATCTTTACTGAAGGCATCATTCTGGCCATGGTTGGTCAAGAGGAGTCATTCGGAGACCTTGGGGCAGGAGGTTCAGACATGTTCACTGGCAAAAAGCCCATTTTCGCAGTCTTCAAATTCGCAATGTCCTTCCTGAACTTTTCTGTTGAATGATGTGCTCACAGGCTCAGATTTTCCAAGGCTGTCATCACTGATATATGTGACATTTTGTGGGAAGATCCATGATCTTGTGCCTGGAGGAGGTCAAGGTCATGTTAACTCAACTTCATCACCACAAGTCTTTTCCAAGCGGTTGCTACAGATCACCACAATGTCTCCCAACTTGCTGTCCACATCTGTGTCATGAAGGTCACACAGCCATTTTGATCATGAAGAAATAACCTTGTTTACTTTGATTTCAGTGAGGAAGATGTGGCAATATCAGGCACTGGGATTTGGCAGTATTGCTTGCTTCTTATGATTACCTACAGCATACCACAATCCTTAATACCAACATAGTACTTCCATAATCAACTGAGGGAGGCAAGTTGACTCAAAAAATCTCCTCATACCCTGCTGTACAGATCCTCCTGCACTAAATATAACACATGAATGAACCTCTGCTCCGATTACTTTAATGGCTTGCTCTAACATCTTTTGTTTTCTGACAAACGGCACATCATTTAAAAAACTCTGACTTCCACCTCAAATACATTCCCTGTGAGGAGCTCTGCTCTGCAGATGTAGGTAGTGATGTGCAGACGTGGAAACTTCATCCTCGTGTGCTGTGTGAGTCTGCAAACTGTTGGCAGGTTACGGTACTGGAGAAAGAATGACAAGGAGATACAGGGATCGCAACATTTCTTTCAGCATTGCTCCACTGTTTGGAGATTCTCACTGGTGGAAGTGACTATCATAGCCACCTCTTGCCCTACTCTACTTACCATGGGTCTTACAGGAATCCTGACGTCCTTGATGCTCCATCTGGAATGCATCTCATAGACCAAGGCTTGCGTGTTCTTCTGAGTGATTATGAGAGTTGATTTTCCTCTTCTACAGCCTCTGCCCCTCCCTGGCAGGCCAAGTGTCTATCACTGCTTTGTGACTCCTATGGGGAGTGTGCTTTTAATAGTTGGTGCCCTCCTTTGAGTACAATATAGTAAAATGTCAAAAGATGCGCAAAACTGGGTAAGGTCCTATTGGAAATTACAAAGGTCCTGTCTTATCACTTGTTTCTGAGTGTATGCCACCCCAAACCTGCTTCAAACTGGCTTGCAGTTTTTTTTTTACAGGGGATAAAATCGGACATTGGGTCTATAAACAACAACGTGTAGCACGCTAAAAATAGTCTTATTCTAATTTCTAGATCATAGCTTGACAAGAAGCAAGATGGCTGTTTCTTGAGTATCCATTTGGGCCTCAGTATTAAGTCATCAATTCATCTACATGTCCTTGGTTTGGGAACATTGGAAGCCAGCATCTGCCTTAACAGTCAATTGTATGGTTAGCAAACATTAGAACATTATTTTAAACATCTTACGTTATTATTTATTCTCTTTGTAGTATGTAGACATTGCTGGCAAAACCAGGATTCATTGCTCTTACCATAATATCTTGAGAAGGTGGTGGTGAGCTACCTTCTTGAACTGCTGCAGTCTTTCTGGTGAAGTACTTTACAATGTTTTGGGTAGGTACTTAAAGGATTTAGACCCAGTGGTGAAGGACCACAATATACTTCCAAAGTTGGATCCCGTGTGATTTGGAGGGGAACCTGCTTTCCTATGCACCAGCTGCCCTTCCTTCTTGAGGTAGAGGTCGCAGGTTTGGGGAGTATTGTTGGAGTCTACGAGGTGATTAACTGCTGTGCATTTTGTAGATGACAGACACTGTGGCCATTGTGGATGGAGTGAATGTTTAAGGTGATAGATGGGGCGTCAATCAAGAAGCTGCTTTGTCCCGAATGGTGCTGAACCTTTGAGTGTCATTGGAGATGGACTGATCCAGGCATGTCCCCAACATGAGGCTTTGGAGTGTCTGGAGGTGGATCACATCATAGGATAACCTGTATCTGACCTGCTCTTGTATTCAACTCATTCATTTGAGTTTCTAGTCATTGGTGGCCTAGAGGATAAGGATATTGAATGAGGATATTGATGGTACAGTAGTTGTCGATATAATACACTGAATATCAAGGGTTGGTGTTACCTGTTTCTTGTTGGAGATGGTCATCGAATGGCATTTATGTGGTATGAATATATTGCTACATCTGCCCATTCCTGAAATATGGCTTGGCCTTTCAGCATGGAGCATCAACTGCTTCATTTGCTGAGGCGTTGTGTAATTTTTTAGCTAACAACTGCACTTTGACCTTATGATGGAAGGAAATCATTGATGAAGCAGTGAAGGAAGATGGACATCACCCTGAGGAACCCCTGCAGTGATGTTCTGGTGTGGAGTGACTGACCTCCAACAACCACATCACCTTCCTCTGTGCAAGGTACGACTCCAACTATGGCATCTCTTCCTCTTGTTGCCCTTTGACTCCAGTTTTACCAGGACTCCTTGATGTCACACTAAGTAAAGTTGCCTTGATTTCAAGAGCAATCACTCACACCTCACTTCTGAAATTCAGTCTTTGAACCACATTTGGACTAAGGCTGCAATAAGGTCTGGAGCTGAATGGCCCTAGCAAAATGCAATTTGGTACATGAGCAGATTATTGGCGAATAAGTGTTGTTGATGGCATTATCAATGACATCTTCCATCATTTTGTTCTACTGTCAAATCAGAGAAGAAACTGTAGTAAACAATCAAGTGATGATTATTGTATAATCAACAGCACTTTCCTATTCAGCAAATTCATTTGTAGAATTGCATGTAAATAACTTGCATGCCAATTTTGAGAGCAGTTTTTGTTTGATTTTAAGGAAGTTTCCCCTTCACCGCATGATATCACACACACTCACACCTCATTACTAAGGTCCAATGCTTCCTCAAATTACTTATTCCCTCATTATGTTGAGGAAAATGCAAGAAATTCCTGTTGAAACGCTGACTGTGAATTAAGGAAGCTTGTTTATGTTCATAGGAATACAGGTGAAAGCCCATTCAAACCCTTAAAAATATCCATCATTCTAGTAGATCATAGATGGCATAGCTCAATGCTTCACCTTACCCTTTTCCAAAATAATTTACCAATCTCAGTTTAATTTACCTTTATATTCAAAGACTTTCATGAGAAAACTCCAAGTCGCCTTTACCTTTTGTGTGGAATAAATGCTTCCTGATTTTCTCTCTAGTTCTAATTAGAAGTGGGGTCCTTACTTCCACCAGAGGAAGAGTTTCTATGCTAAGTTTTCCCATAATCCTAAGCACTTTAATTACTCACCCTTCATCTTCAAAACTCAAGGGAACACATCACAACTTTATTCAACGTTCTGAGGACTTCACCAGTTAGGTACCTGGTGACTCTGCATTGCACTCACTTCAGTATCCAAACCACACCCAGGTGGGCTTCCTACAACGGAGAATAACTGTTCTCCTCTGCATCCAGTGGCTGGAGAAAAGGCTTACAATCTATCATCTTCTATAAATGTTGCTCAGAGCATCCCAATATACATATTATTGATGTATGGATGAAAGAAAGTCAAGGTGATCTGTCGCATAGTCTGAATATACCAGCAAAATTCCACCATCTTGGCAGAGCTAACAGCGACAATCACAAAGAAATGTCCTCCTAGGCCCCAGTAAAGAGAACCAGATCCAAATAGTGCTCACTGTCAAAGATTTTTGGCTGCCATCATGTCAGTCTTAGTTCAGTGGTTGCAGTCTTGTCTCTCATTCTGAGAGCTGAGTCTTCAGACCCATTCCAGAGACTTCAGCACATAATCTAGGCTGAGTCTCCCAGTGTGTATGAGGAAGTGGTACTGTTGGAGCCATCGTCTCTTTTTTCAAATCAAACATTAAACCCAGACCTCAGTAGTTTGACTTCTGAGGTGGTGTTAAAAAATCCAAAGGCCTTTCTGATGAAGAGCAGGGAATGATCTGCCCTGTACTTACCCCTCAAACAGCACAGACTTGACTCGGGGCTATGTTTCTTACTACAACTTTCTTGACTTCAGAGCCTCCCAAATCTCTGCAACCAATGAGGTAACTTGCAGTCACTGAGAGAGGAACCATGGCAGCTAAATTCCCACAATCTATGATAATGACCAGATAAACTGCTTGGTGACATTGGTGAGGAAACATATTGACACCATAAGACATTGGAGCAGAATTGGGCTATTCGGCCCTTTGAGTCTGCTCCAACATTCGATCATGGCTGATTTATTATTTCCTCTCAACCCCATTCTCCTGTCTTCTCCCTGTGACCTTACCATCAAGAATCTATCAACCTCCGAAAATATACCCAATGACTTGGCCTCCACAGCCGTCTGTGGCAATGAATTCCACAGATTCCACCCTCTGCTAAAGAAATTCCTCCTCATCTTTGTCTAAAGGAGTGTTGTTCTATCTGAGGCTGAGCCCTCTGGTTCTGGACTCTCCCACTACAGGAAACATCCTCTCCACGTCCACTCTATCCAGGCCTTTCATATTCCGAGAAATCAATGAGATACCTCCCTATCCTTCTAAACTCCAGTGAGTACAGGCCCAGAGCCATCAATGCTCCTCATACATTAACCCTTTCATTCCTGGGATCATTCTGTAAACCTCCTCTGGATCGTCTCCAGGGCCAGCAATCCTTCTTAGATATGGGCCCAAAACTGCTCACAATACTCCAAATGTGTCTGACTATGCCTTATAAAGCCTCAGCATTATGTCCCTGATTTTATTATTTTAGTCCTCTCGAAATGAATGCTAACATTGTATTTGCCTTCCTTACTACCGACTCAACCTGCAAGTTAACCTTTAGGGAATCCTACACTAGGACTCCCAGTCCCTTGCACCTCCTATTTCTGAATTCACTCCTGTTTAAAACAGTCTACGTCTTTATCCTTCTACAAAGTGCATGACCGTGCACTTCCCACACACTGTATTCCATCTGCCACTTCTTTGTCCATTCTCCCAACCTGTCCAAGTCCTCCTGCAGACTCCTGCGTCCTCAACACTACCTGCCCCTCCACCTATCTTTGTATCATCTGCAAACTTGGACACAAAGCCATCAATTCCATCATCCAGATCATTACATATAACATGAAAATTAGCGGACCCAACATCGACCCCTGAGGAACACCACAAGTCACCAGCAGCCAACCAGTAAAGGCCCCCTTTATCCCACTCTTTGCATTCTGCCAGTCAGCCAATCTTCTATCCATGCTGGTACCTTTCCTGTAATACCACGGGCTCCTATCTTGTTTAGTAGCCTCATGTGCAGCACCATGTCAAAGGCCTTCTGAAAATTCAAGTAACCAACATCCACTGACTCTCCTTTGTCTATCCTGCCTGTTACTTCCTCAAAGAATTCCAACAGATTTGTCAGGTAAGATTCCCTTAAGAAACCACACTGACTTTGACCTTCTTTTTTGTGTTTCCAAGTACTACGAAACCTCATCCTTCATAATGGACTCTAACATCTTACCAACCACTAAAGTCAGGCTAACTGGCCTATAATTTCCTATCTTTTGCCTCCCTTCCTTCTTAAAGAGTGGAGTGACATTTGTTGATTTTCCAGTTTCCAGAACCACTCCGACTCTAGTGATTCTTGAAAGATTATTACTAATGCCAATGAGTGTGACTGCCTCCTGAAACATAGCACATCTCACCCCCCCCCCCCCCCCCCCCCCCACCCCCCCCCCCCCCCCCCCCTCCCCCCCCCCCCCCCCCCCCCCCCCCCCCCCCCCCCCCCCCCCCCCCCGATGCAACACAGTGTTTGAAGCTCAGATTCCAGGTCATCAACTTTGAGCCTGAGTTCCTCGAGCAACCAACACTTGCTGCAGATGTGGTAACCAGGAACCACAATGGGGTCCACCAGCTCCCACATCATGAAGCTATAACACATCACCTGATCCTGCATCCCTGCTTTATTAATTAGTTGTAATTTGGTGTCTTTTAAATTAAAAACTATAAAAATAACCTGACATTGGGGAGGACTCCCTTGCTCTTTTTCAACTGTTTTATTTACAACTGAGAGGGCAAATAAGGAATATTCATGCTATTTGGCTGCAAGGTTCCAAGATGGAAAATGAGGTGCTGTTCCTCCAGTTGCAGGAACCTTGCAGCCTAACAGCATGAATATTGAATTCTCCCACTTTAGGTAATCTCCACCCCCCTTCCCCACAAACCTTCCACCCCCCCCCCCATCATGCTTCTTCTCTTCTTCCCTTTCCTAGCATCTTGTTTTTCCTCTCTCTTCTTGCCTTTGACCCATCCCCTGGTGGATCTGCTCTCTCTCCTCCCCCGCACCTGCCTATCACTATCTCTTACCTGCATCTACCTATCACCACCTTGTGCCCACCCCGCCTCCCCTCTTTTGTCCACCTGTCACTGCTCTGCTTTTCCTTCCTATATATTGGGCTTCTTCTTCTCCCATCTTCAGTCGTGAAGAAGGGTCCTGACCTGAAACGTTGACTGCCTGCTTTTCTCCACGGATGCTGCCTGGCCTGCTGAGTTCCTCCAGCATCATCGTGCTTTTCATCAAGGAATTAGACTTGATTTAATATCTCACGTCTCACCATAATTAGCATCAGGCATCCAGGACTGTTGTCATTTTTGAAGACATTCATTTTCTCCAACCCAGGATTATGCAGGATGAAATTCTCAAGGAACTTCAGTGTTGGATGAGCAGCTGGAATTCATTTAATCTACCTTACATTCTCCAGATCACAAGCAGTTTACATACATGGAGCTACAAGTCTGCAGGTGTGAAATAGTTCTAGAAAGAAACAAGATAATCACTTCAAGCTTATTAATCTTTGCAAATGAAAGACTGGACTTCAGAAATAATTCAGCAATTTGATTCAAGCATAAAAAGCCAACACTGCGTTCAAGTCTGGTTGAAAAGGTTGTCAACAGCCATTGAATCAGGGTTTATCTGGATTCATGCTGATCAAGTAAATTTTGCTGCTCCTGCTTCTGGTGCTGAGAATACTTGAAATTCATGCAAGGAGCAGTATTGAGCACAGCTATGCAGTGTTGCACTTGATAATAAATGTGCCTTGATCAGGCCTACTTGATTTCCCTATACTAGCTACAACATGTCCCCAGAAAACAGCGCCCCATGTTTCTAACGCAATGGAGTTCTATTTCATTTGGAGCAAATTTAGCCGGACACGGAGTGACTGCGTCAATCCCAATGTCCTTTGGTATCTTATTTACATTTGAATTTATGTTTACTGGCAGACAAAAGCGAAGTCTAAGTCATGCCTGAGGGCTCTGAATAATTGAGCTATGACTCTCTTGTTGAATTGGCCAAATACTCTGCTCCTGCTCCCAAACATTAGCCTGTAAATGTTTTCATTTTTGGCTTGCCCTGCAGATTTACTCATCTGAAAATCTCGGTGCTTTGATACACTTGTGCAGCTTGGTGTCCCTTGTTGGATATCACAACCACACTCTGCGATGGATTGCAGCGTGACCTGGTGACAAGAAATCTGAGAAGACCGGATTATCCACAAATGACAGAACCTACACAGTAGAAAGTGGTCCACCAATCATCAAAACAACACTTAAATTTACTGCTTGATTAACAGAGGCACTTGGAGTAAGAAAATGTGCCTTTGGTTTCATACCAAGTCATGAGGTGAACCTGGGTCCACTCACTCATGCTGGGAATGTATTTTCTCCTCTGCCATTGGGAGGCATAGAATAGTAGCAAAATACCATGTGATCTCATGATTTCAACAGCTATTTTCTCTGTAATCCAGGCATTAATCTGGAAAGAACCACTGAGTAAATTTATGCAATCATAATATAAGAAACAATCTGTGTGACTAATGCTTGTGTAATAAAAAGGAAGCATTCTGTGTCTCCGCCTGCACATGCTGAGGCAAGTGGCAAGGAAAAGCACAAATACACACAGACATGGACTGTAAAGAAGTGCAGGGTCACCTTTAAGTGGAGATTTAGGAAAAGCCTATAGCCTAAACAGATACATCCATCTTCATCAATCTGTCCAACTGCCCAGCATTCCGTGGTATCCTTCAATTCCTTGAAGACTGTTCAGAATTCATCTGTCTGATTTCTTAGAGGAGTAACAGTCCACTGTTCCCCCTCCAAAACACACAGACTATTAACACTGGTAAAATAGGACCACCATCATTTTGAAAGAACCTAATGTTGACGTCTATTAACACCTGCCGACTCTATTTAAAGTAAGGATTGGGATCCAACAATGTAAATTGGATCTCAATTGCCATTTTGGTTTGGAATTAGCTGGGGGGAGTACAATGCTCACTCCATTCAGTTTCAAGGGTGACAAATGAGAAAAGGCCAGAAAAGCAAATGTCCAATTACTATCATGGCCTCTAGAGAGGTAGGAAGACAAAGTATACCTCTTCTCTTTCCAGTGACATACCTATCTAATTTTAAAGTTCAGTCACGCTACCCAATAGAGTGGAATCCCCTGTCTAATTGTTCAGTCTTTTGGTGGAAAAAGTTCTATCTGACTTCCTAGGCCTGACTTCCTAATTAACAACTTGTTTTGTCAAATTTTGAATTGGGTAGCAGCTAGAATGAGTCACTATGAGAGACAAGGTTCCTCTATCCTACCCAGCATTGCCAATATGTTAGAAATGTGGAAATGTCCACGCTTTATTGGAATAAAAAGAAATTTTTACAAAGGAGGTTTGACAAACTAGTGCCTGGGGATTACATTTTTAACAGACTGTGAAAACCACAAATCAACAACAAAACAGAACTGGAACACTTGACCTGGAAAAGGCATCATAAATTAAAAACTGCAATTATTCTTTTTTATGCTATCACCTTATGCAAATAATTTGCCAAATTAAATTGGTGGTTCCTCCAGAGGCAGACCCTGGAGTCAGATGATTGAGTGGCAATCTGTTTTTTCACGCTGATTTCAACCTGATATTGAGACACGCAATTCAGGGAAAAAAAGCCATTAGACTTATGTGGCATTGGGAGGCAGAGAGAGAGTCAATAACACACCCTTCAAAAGCATGTTCACCTCAGCCTGGGAGCTGTGCTGAAGTGTGAGCCTATCTCCTTCACAATAAAGAGATAACCACAAATTGGAAGCATTCCTCACGTTCCAAGACTTCTGGCTACCAGCAGTGTTTTCTGGACAGGTGGGGTGTGGTAGAAACAGGGTTGGCGGGACGTGTGTGTGATTTTATGCTGTGGTAGGGCTCTGCAAGTCTGCACTGTGCTCGGCCCTTCTTGCCCAAGATCCATCAATCACCACACTCGATAAAGATCGAACAGCAGGTGAATGACCTAAATGTCTGGATTGCCCATGAAATCCCACAGAGTTAAGGGGTTATCTTTGTGTTTGTCATTCATTGCATTTGCTTTGCATTTATTCATTTTGAGATACTCTTTCCTTCATGTTTATTTTTTGTTTTAACTTCTTCCAGCATTTAGTCTAACCACAAAAAATTCCCTGGATTACAAATTATTATGCAATCAAAAACACGCTAAAGTATGCTGAATAGGACGTGCCAATTTGGTGCCGAGCTGTGTAAATGTGATTTCCTTACTTTCATAATGTGCAATGCCTGTGGTTCTGAGCCCATAGTACAGGTAACTGCTCACCACTTCTCATGTCACCTGAGAAGTGCAGTCCTCATAATCCTCTGCCAAATTAGGAGATCTTAAAGAAGCAATTCCCAATTGGAACCAATCATTCAAGTCATCAAGTTGATTAGGGAGAACTCTGGCTTTGAGTGGTGGGTTGGGGAGGGAACGGATACCAAGCCTGTCTAATAGACCTTGGAACATGACGCCATCAGTGGTGGGACAGGATAAGGGTTGGAATAATTGCCCCCCCCACTCCCCTCAATACTCTTGCATTCAAGTGTCATGATTTGCTCAGAGGAGTACCCTACATTTACCAACTGATATTCCACTGTAAATATATTATAGTATATAAAAATATGCTTTGTGATAGAACTTCCAACCTTTTGTTTCCTACAGAAAGTGCTGTCTATATCTGGCTTCTCACTTTAAATGTTGAAATGTTGCATCTATCTGCTCCATTGTGTTGATTAGAAAATAAATTTGTTTCTCGACAAAATGCATATGCGTATTAGGAGTGGGTGATGAAAATCTACAAAAGGACTCAGACCAGATGTAAATGAAATAAAAGGATAAAAAAGCAAGGAGCAAAGAGAAGGAGAATAAAAATATAGAAACCAATCATGCACATTTTTTAGCATCTTCTAACCCTGGATTGTCATACCTTGGCATTCCTCAACTCTGGTCTCATCATTGTTCATGTACAATCCAAATTCTTATTCTTCAAATGATCATAACCCAATATTTTCTTTCATTCTCAGTACAAATTTATATTCATCCACTACCCCCATTACTACTCATTATCTGTAATGTCCACACCCTCCAATAACATTCACTCTCTGTCCTAATAGCCAAAGACTCCAGAAGTCTGTCTCTACTTTCCACACTCACAGTCTGACTCTCTGTCTCAACTGCTTCTGCCTTCTGGTATTAATTACTTTCTGTCCCAATGATTCACATCCCCAGAACTGTCTCAGGGGCAGGGAGGAATGGGAAATTTTCCATAATTTTAAGATAAATCTGCCAGATACTACAGTGAGCAACTAGAAGCAAAATAATAGTGGTATCAAAATAAATTGTGTTACATTAACTTTCTTAAAACACTCAGTAATTATAATAACATTGGAAATGTGAATGAAAGCATGTGACAGAGTAAACATTAATCTAACTGGGTAACAAAAGGTATTTTAATGTGCCATGGGAAGATAGTATCGTTAGATCGCCAGAATGAAACATGATAATGACCATTTCAGGGTTGTTTCAAATCAGTCCAGAAGTTCAACTGGAAATTTCACGGCATATTTCATTCTTACAACCCAAATGCAATTTCCATTTTGGATGCACAGAATGGCACTGTTCCCTGTGCAAAACTTCTTTTGGAGCACTGAAGGGGCAGGCAAACTTGGACCACCCCATCTTGTGGGCGCCTAATATTGAACGCTCCTAGGAGAACACAGTGTTATCTGTATGGTCCCAGACCAGGATCTCTGGCCGACAAATAAATTACTTACCTCCATTTTCAGGTCTCCTACACAGAACCACTTAGACAGAACCACAGAGCCCCATGATCTCCACCTTGACTCTTCAAGCCCTGATCCGTACACCTCTGACTGCAATGGACCACCACCCATTAAGATAAGATAAGATCTTTACTAGTCACATGTACATCAAAACACACAGTGAAACATATCTTTTGTGTAGTGATTTTGGGGGGCAGCCTGCAAGTGTCGCCACGCTTCCGGCACCAACATAGCATGCCCATAACTTCCTAACCTGTACATCTTTGGAATGTGGGAGGAAACCCAAACACCCAGAGGAAACCCACGCAGACACGTACAAACTCCTTACAGACAGTGGCCGGATTTGAACCCCGGGTCGCTGGCGCTGTAAAGCATTATGCTAACCACTATGCTACCGTGCCTGACAGTCCCGAATTCCCCCACCCCTGCAATCAACAAGTACTGGTATCCCACTCCTGCTACCACCCACCCCACACCAATGATCACAACCTACCCCATCAATAGCCACAGTGCAGTCCTGAGTGGCCTTGAGGTCGCTGACTTCCCAAGCTCAAATTCATGGGGATAAGGTTTTCAACTCTGAAAACATGTAATATCAGATCTCTTGCAAAGCCTCAGGAACATGGAGTTTTTAGTAAAGGACCCATGGCCATTGGTGCCCCACTGTTGCATTCTACTAATGTTCTGACTGCAAATATGCACCGATTTGAAAATTGCTCCCCCTGCTGTATATCTACAGAATATTTTAATTTAACACTCCAAGTCAACTGTGGCCTGTCTGATATAAAAAAATACCTGTTGACTTGACAATTAGCATAGTTTGTGCTAGCCACACCCATACAAGTTGGATTGAGACATGTAGAAAATAATGGTTTGGCTAATCTTAAATAGGGTCTCCTATTTAGAATTGGACAGGTGGTCACACAGAACATGCAGGCTGACTAAACCATTTTATGAATGATTGTAATAAGTGGAATAATTGACTATTGCTGTTCAATTCACATGTAGGACAAAAGGGAAAAGATCAGAATTAAAATGTGATAGTTAGCTATAAGGACAAAGTGTCCTAAATAGGCCACATAGCTTGATTGAAGGAGACACTGTTTTGACAAGCTGAGACTTCTAAATAATTGCTTTTCTTTCAAGGTGTGGCAAATACTTAAATCTCACACTTCTAAGCAGATGCTGCCACTGTTTCCTGTTCTTCTTGCGGTGGTTGTCAACATCAGCAGCAGTGTCTGCAGATTCTGAGGGGAAAAAGGAAAAGGAAACTAAAAGAAAGAAGGAGTTTGGATTTATAGGTTGCTTTTCTCATTCTCCAGACATTCCAAAGTGCTTCACAGCCAATTAAGTTCTAGGAAATGCAGAGTATTCCAATTTGCACACAGCAAGCTTCCATAAACATCAATGTGGTAACAATGGGATAATTAGCTTTAATGATTTTGATAAAAGCTAATCATTCAGGATATTAGGGAAGATATTCCTGTTTAAATGAGATCTTTCACCTGAAAACAAGAGGGCATGGGTTTAAGATCAGCGGTGAGAGATTTAAAAGGGACATCATGGGCAGCTTCTTCACGCAAAGTGCAGTGCGTATTTGGAATGAGCTGCCAGAAATAGTGGTTGAGGCAGGCACATTAGCAACATTGAAAAGCCATCTAGATAAGTACATGGATAGGAGAGGTTTAGAGGGCTATGGGTCAAACACGGGCAGTTGGGACTAGTTCAGCATGGACAAGTTGGGCCAAAGGGCCTATTTCTATGACTCTATAACTCTATGAAAGAATATAAGAGAATATACGTGCACAATCCCGGCTGACAATGCAATGCTCATTCTGTGCTGTGCTGTACTGCACTGCCAGTCTGGATTATGCTTCCTCAAAATGAGCTCTACAATCTACGTTGAATCCAGGTCCAGTAAAGTCATGATCTTAAAATTCTTATCACTGTTTTCAAATCCCTGCAAAGCCTCACTCCTCCCTGGCTCTGACTATGGGCGTCCAGGACCTTAACCTCTTACCATCAGGCTATCATTGCCAACTATACCTTCAGAGGCTAGGCACTAAATTCAAAAGCTCCCCTTCTAATAGTCTGAATTGGGAGTTGGGCCCACAACATTATGGCTCAGAAGCAATGAGTTGCATTTGATACGTAATCAACTTTTCCTGCACTGAAGATTCCAAGTAAATGCATGATAATTTCCTTTATTAGTTATTCCTCTTTGGGAACTGACTTTCACTGGCAAGGCCAGCAGTCTACTGCCCATCCCTAACTTTCTTTGAATAGCTTGTTTTTGCCTTGAACAACTGTAGTCCCCGTGGTGAAGGCACTCTCACAGAGCCGTTGGGTAAGGAGTTCCAGGATTCGGACCTAGCAACAATGAAGAGCCAGTGACATATTTCTGAGTCAGAATGGTGTGCAATTTGGAGGGGAAGATCATAGAATCATAGAACAGTACAGCACAATACAGGCTCTTCGGCCCACAATGTTGTGCCGACCTTTAAACCTCACCTAAGACTATCTAACCCCTTCCTCCCACATATCCCTCCATTTTAAATTCTTCCATATGCTTATCTAGCAGTCTCTTGAATTTGACCAATGTACCTGCCTCCGCCACTGCCCCAGGCAACACATTCCATGCCCCAACCACTCTCTGGGTAAGCATTGGTGCCCAGGGAAAGAGGCGCTGGCTGTCTACTCTATCTATTCCTCTTAATATTTCGTACACCTCCGTCATGTCTCCTCTCATCCTCCTTCTCTCCAAAGAGTAAATCCTAGCTCCCTTAGTCTCTCCTCATAATGCAAACCAGGCAGCATCCTGGTAAATCTGCTCTTCACCCTTTCCAACGCTTCCACATCCTTCCTATAATGAGGTGACCAGAACTGGACACAGTACTCTAAGTGTGGTCTGACCAGAGTTTTGTAGAGCTGCATCATTACCTCGTGGCTCTTAAACTCGATCCCACGTCTTATGAATGCTAATATCCTGTAAGCTTTCTTAACTACCCTATCCACCTGTGAGGCAACTTTCAGGGATCTGTGGATATGAAACCCAGATCCCTCTGCTCCTCCACACTACCCAGAATCCTGCCATTAACTTTGTACTCTGCCTTGGAGTTTGTCCTTCCAAAGTGTACCTCCTCATACTTATCCGGATTGAACTCCATCTGCCACTTTTCAGCCCAACTCTGCATCCTATCAATGTCCCTCTGCAATCTTTGACAATCCTCCACACTATCCACAACACCACCAACCTTTGCGTCCTCTGCAAACTTGCCAACTCACCCTTACACCCACTTATCCAAGTCATTAATAAAAATCACGTAAAGCAGAGGTCCCAGAACCAATCCTTGTGGGACACCATTAGTCACAGCCCTCCAATCTGAATGCACTCCCTCCACCACAACCCTCTGCTTTCTACAGGCAAGCCAATTCTGAATCCACACGGCCAAGCTTCCCTGGATCCCATGCCCTCTGACCTTCTGAAGAAGCCTACCATGTGGAACCTTGTCAAATGCCTTACTAAAATCCATGTAGACCAAATCTACTGCACTACCCTCATCAATCTGCCTAGTCACCTCCTCAAAGAACACTATCAGGCTTGTGAGACATGATCTGCCCTTCACAAAGCCTAGCAAATAATTCAGCAATCTCCTCCCTCGCCTCGTGGAGCAGCCTGGGGAATATTCTGTCAGGCCCCAGGGACTTCTCTGTCCTAATATTTTCTAACAGCTCCAACACATCCTCTCTCTTGATATCTACATGCTCCAGAACATTAACCTTACCAACACTGTCCTCAGCGTCATCATGGCCCCTTTCCTTGGTGAATACTGAAGAGAAGTATTCATTGAGGACCTCACCCACTTCCACTGCTTCCAGGCACATCCTCCCACCTTTGTGTCTAATCGGTCCTACCTTTACTCTCGTCATCCTTCTGCTCTTCACATAAGTGAAAAATGCCTTGGGGTTTTCCTTAACCCTACTCGCCAAGGCCTTTTCATGTCCCCTTCTTGCTCTCCTCAGCCCCTTCTTAAGTTCCTTCCTTGCTACCCTATATTCTTCAAGAGCCCTATCTGATCCTTGCTGCCTACACCTTACGTATGCTGCCTTCTTCCTCCCAACTAGATGTTCCACCTCTCTTGTCACCCATGGTTCCTTCACCCTGCCATTCCTTCTCTGCCTCACTGGGACAAATTTATCCGTAACATCGTGCAAGAGATCTCTGAACAACGACCACATCTCCATAGTACATTTCCCTTCAAAAATGTCATCCCAATTTACATTTGCAAGTTCTATCCTTATAGCCTCATAATTTGCCCTTCCCCAGTTAAATATCTTCCTGTCCTCTCTGCTCTTATCCCTGTCCATGACAATGCTAAAGGTTATGGAGCAGTGGTCACTGTCCCCCAAATACTCACCCAGTGAGAGATCTGTCACCTGACCTGGTTCATTACCTAATACTAGATCTAATATGGCATTCCCTCTCGTCAGCCTGTCAACATACTGTGACAGGAATCCATCCTGGACACACTTAATAAACTCTGCCCCATCTAAACCTTTGGTACTAAGCAGGTGCCAATCAATATTTGGGAAGTTGAAGTCTCCCATGATAACAACCCTGTTAATCTTACACCTTTCCAAAATCTGCCTCCCAATCTGCTCCTCAGTATCCCTGCTACCGGGGGCCTATAGAATACTCCCAGTAGAGTAACTGCTCCTTTCTGGTTCCTAACTTCCACCCATACTGACTATAGAGAGGATCCTGCTACATTATCTACTCTTTCTGCAGCTGTAATAGTGTCCTTGACCAGTATCACCACCCCTCCTCCTCTTCTCCCCCCCTCCCTATTCCTTTTAAAAGACTGAAATCCGGGAATATTCAATATCCATTCCTGCCCTGGTGACAGCCAAGTCTCTGCAAGAGCCACAATATCATAGTTCCATGTACTTATCCAAGCTCTCAGTTCATTCACCCCTGATTCCTGATACTTCTTGCATTTAAGTAAATGCACTTTAGCCCATCCACCTTACTACTTTTATACCCTGTACTCTGCTTCTCCTTCCTCAAAGCCTCTCTATATGTTAGATCTGACTTTACTCCATGCACTTCTTCCACTGACCTATCCCTCCGGTTCCCATCCCCCTTGCAAACTAGCTTAAACCCTCCCGAACGACACAAGCAAACCTGCCTGCAAGGGTATTGGTCCCCCTCAAGTTCAGGTGTAACCCATCCACTCTGTACAAGTCCCACCTTCCCCAGAAGAGATCCCAATGATCCAGAAATCTAAAACCTTGCCCCCTGCACCAATTCCTCAGTCACGCATTCATCTGCCATCTCCTCCTATCCCTACCTTCACTATCACGTGGCACTGGCAGCAATCCTGAGATTGCTACCCTTGAGGTTCTGTTCTTCAGCCTTCTGCCTGGCTCCCTAAACACACTCTTCAGGACCTCATCCCTCTTTCTACCTATGTCATTGGTACCAACATGTACCACGACTTCTGGCTGCTTCCTCCCCCTCAAAATGCTGTGGACCCGACCAGAGACATCCTGGACCCTGGCACTTGGGAGGCAACATACCATCCGGGATTCTCGCTCATGTCCACAGAACCTCCTGTCTGTTCCCCTGACTATCGGGTCCCCTATCACTATTGCCCTCTTCTTCTCCTCCCTTCCCTTCTGAGCAGCAGGACCAGTCCCAGTGCCAGAGACCTGACTACTGCCGCTGATCCCTGTAGGTCATCCCCTCAACAGCAGTATTGAGGGGAACAGCCTCCGGGGTCCTCTGCACTGTCTGCCTGTTCCCTTTCTCTTTCTCTCCCCTGACAGTCACCCATCCATCTGCCTCCTGGACCCTAGAAGTACCTGCTCTAAGCAGGGTTACTGCCTTCCGATGCACAGCATCTACATAACTCTCTCCCTCCCTGATGCTCCACAGTGTTGAAACTGTGACTCCAGCTCATCTATTCTGAGCCGAAGTTCCTCCAGCCTCAAGCACTTACTGCAGATGTGGTCACCGTGCACCACAGCAGGGTCCACTAGCTCCCACATCATGCAGTTGTAGCACATCGCCTTGCCCTCCATCTGAACTATTTTGTTTTCTTACCTAGCTGTAGTCTACTTGAAAGTTATAACAATAACAGTGAACCTTACCTTTACTTACCAGCTACTCAACCAGTGTTGTTGCAGATGGGCTCCACCTCTTGATGCTGAAGACTTTTGTACCAAAGCCACTCACTCTGACTCTGTCCCCTCCGACAATGGCTGCTCCAAAATGGCCGTTCTGCTTGACACGACCTCCTTTTATTAGCCCTTCTAAATTAGCCCATACCTGTGAGGGACCCGTTGCTCCAACGTCTCCTGGGCCGATTCTGTAAAAGAAAAGCCCACGAAACCCACAAGCTTTTAAATACTCTCAACGTACCTGTGAGGGACCCGCTGCTCCAATGTCTCCCAGGCCGATTCTGTAAAGGCTGTGTAGGTGGTTGTGTTCCCATGTGCCTGAAATCATTGTTTTCTCAGTGTTAAAGATCTTAAATTTGGGAGGTGTTGCCAGAATAGCCTGAGTGAGTAATTGCAGTGCATTTTTGTAGAAGGTACACCACTGCAGCCCACAGTGCAGCAGTGGAAGGGAAAATGAATGTTTCAGGTAGTTAATGGGGTGTGAATCAAGCAGGCTGCTTTGTCCTGGACGGCATCAAGCTTCCTTGGAGTTGTTGGAGCTGCATTCATCTAGATTATTCTATCACTCTCCGGATGTAGCTTGCAGCTGATGGAAAGGCTTTTGAAGTGTCAGGAGGTGAGTCACATGCCATGGAAGACTCCATCTCTGACCACTTATTTCTATGACTAAAATATAATAAGTTGCTAGAATGTTTAGCAGATTGAGAATGTATTCACATTCCATGTTGTTTTCCAAGTATGTCTGGTATTGCCAATGGTTGGATTTAAGAGACCATCAGCAGATAATTGGGTTTGCAGATCTGATTGGCATGGCAACCAATGGTTTTGCAGAGGTTGACGAGGTCATCTGAAGCCTAAGCTTAGCAATGTTCTGCAGAACTTACAGTGCATGTCTTTTCAACTAAACACTCAAAATGGATTCTAAATGGTTTGCCCTTCCCAGGATATTGTAAAAATAATCTTAATCACTCCAAAAAGAGCTCTATGATCTATATTAACTTCAGATCTAGCAAACAGCAAAATCTGGATTTAAAAATTTTTATTGCTGTTTCCAAAGCGCTGTAAAGGTCTCAGCCCTCTCTAACTCTAGCTCTGGCCCTCGAAACCTCCAGTAACCTTGTGCCTCCAACCCAAGCTTCAGACCACCATTTGCAGCTGTGCCTGCAATTGTCTAGGCACAGACAATTGAAGGCACAGCTGCAAATGGTGTCTGAAGCTTGGGTTGAAGGCAAAATTCTTTCTCTAAACCTCTCTATTTTTGTTTCTGCTCACTTTGTAAGGCCCATCTCTTTGGCCAAGCATTTGATCACCTGCCCTAATATCTTTTAGGTGGCATAGTGTTGTCACTGCCATGAAGCATTCTGAAATGGGTCGCTGCGTAAAAGATGTGAATGATCATTCACCATGCTATGTTGCCAGAATAATGATGTGACATCACAACTTCACTGCAAAACAAGAAATTCAGATGGATTAAAATATCCTGGAAATACTTAAGTGGTAAGGCAGAAGATGGAGAGAAAAGGTAGAGAAGATACTGACCAATCATCAGATGTTTAAAAAGGAAAAGAGCCAGAGAAAAAGAGATGAGGAAATAAAAAATTCAAAAGTAAAACAAAAGTCTACATAACATCTAAATATATATTAGAAAGTATATTCATGATGTATATAATGTATATAATACAATAACTTTTAAAAAATCCATGCTTATGAGCTGAAGGGCCAAAAGATGATTCAGTGACTGAGGTGGTAATGGCATACATTAAAAACATAATGTGAGAAATTGAGAACTGCAAGATAAGTAAATGATTGCAGGAGATTGGGAGGTATGTTTACATACCGGCAAAATAGAGAAGACTCCGATGGCCTCTGAGTATGGTATAAGCAAAAGACAGATAAACACCACAACTACATTGCTGAATCAATCAGAAGGAGCGTTTGAGGTCATGAGAAGTGAGGTGTTGCATCTCCCGTACTTACACGGAAAGGGAAAATATGTTGCAAATAGTTGTAAAGTGGACTCAGGATGTCAAACATCTCAGATTTAAGTTTGGGTGATGTAAAGTACTCCAATGTCAAGATAAACTCGGAAGCAATTCAATCTGCATTTACTTGCTAGGCTCGTGATTACAACACGAGCATCACAAACTAAAGAAATCTACTAATAATATTGTCATTCCAAAGAGGGGAGAACATTGAACATACTTCCAACTGTGATTTTAATTCCATTGTAGTTAGTTTGCAACCATGAACTTTTATTTAAATGTAATAGCCTGTGCCCACTATGAAGCCAAAAATAAAATATTTTAAAATCTGGAACTAGGTCAATAATAAGAAATTATAATCTAATTAAAAACCACCTTTAGAAATAAACCATCTAAAAATTGTATCTTTTTGTACCACAAATTTGTACCACAATTGAATAACAATGTTATTCACACACTGTGTTAGGATGACCTTTTAGAGTCTTTATTTAGGCTCAAAGCTAAAAGAAAACATTGGATAGAACTGTAGTGACTGAATGGCATTCAATTAAAACAGTATTAACACTTCAGGATAAATTTTGTTTAATTTACTCCTACTCAGATGTAACAACATTAGTGACTTTTTTTAATTGGACATCATAATGTCTGACTCCTACTCAAATATAACTAAATTAAAGACTTTGGGGGTTGATGCAGCTTAATTTACTCCTACTGCACTGTAACAACATTAAAGATGCTTTAGGGTAGATACCATTTCCCATCAATTTTATTTAATAGAAACCTAAGCTTTCAGGCACAGTTATTTGAGAGAATGAAAAATTCATACACAAAGTTTTTTCCTGTCCAAGAGAATATTAATTTTCTATATTTAAAAAATTTAAGCACTACAAAATCCGTCAATTAATGCCCAGTGTGAAATGCTAGACGACACTTACATTTCTATTACTCCTTCATATATAAAATGATATTGTTATTAAAGAAATTGCCTGATTTGCATGGCATTTTTATAGATTATCAATCTTTCCAGGGAACCACATTTGGGAGGAAAACTGACTAGAAGTCATAACTTTTAATGATGATTTCTGGTCATGTTTTCAATCATTATTAATGTTCAGAGTGGGCTGCACAAAGTGGTCTTATTACCAAAAGCAAGATGGTTAAACTGTTAATTCACAACTCAACCCAAGTGAAAATCAGACACTTTCTCAATGATGTTATATAACATAGAACAGTAATGAGAAAGGAATCTAGTGGTTTCTGTAATAAATCTTTTGATTCCCTAACCCAGAACACTGAGAGTTTGAAAATTAACTTTTGGGAAGTTGTAATTCAGTGTTATTGACTGAGTTATCAGAGGATACAGGGCAAGTAAAGGGAGTACTTAGATTTTGAACTCCAAGATGAATATTTTAAAAAATTGGTCAGAAATTGTTTGGGTTTGGCTAAATCCAAAGAAGAACTCCTGTTTAAGTTTGAAGTTCCAACGAGAGATATAGATTGCTCATAGCAAGCGTGACTTCAGGTATGAAGAATGGAAACAACCTGATAGAAGGATCCTTTGCGCTCCATTAAGCAACTGCACTCAGCAAAATCCACTCAATTTTATACTCCCGCCCCATCACCTTTGTCTGTGAGGGGGTATTCTGACGCTTCTCATTGCTTCTATTTATCAAACAAGAAATTAGATGGAACCTGATTGCAACCAAAAAGGATTTATAGGAAGACAACTTTACAAATAATAATTGTGGACGTCAGGAAGGGGAAGTCGGGAAAACACACACACAAACACACACACCACACACACACACACACACACACACACACACACACACACACACACACACACACACACACACACACACACACACACACACACACACACACACACACCAGTCTTTATTGAGGGTTCAGTGGTGGAAAGGGTGAGCAGCTTCAAGTTCCTGGGGTCAACAGCTCAGAGGATCTACCCTGGGCCCAACTCATTGATGCAATCACGAAGAAAGCACGCCGGCAGCTCTACTTCATTAGGAGTTTGAGGAGATTTGGTACGTCACCAAAGGCTCTTGCAAATTTCTACAAAGTACAGTGGAGAGCATTCTGATTGGTTGCATCACCACCTGATATGGAGGCTCCAATGTGCAGGATCGAAAGAGGCTGCAGAGGGTTGTAGGCTCAGCCAGCTCCATCATGGGCACAACCCTCCCCACCATTGAGGACATCTTCAAGATGCGGTGCCTCAAAAAGGCGGCATCCATCATTAAGGACCCTCACCACCTGAGACATTCCCTTTTCACGTTATTACCATCAGGGAGGAGGTACAGGAACCTGAAGACCCACACTCAATGTTTCAGGAACAGCTTCTTCCCCTCCACCATCAGATTTCTGAATGGTCCATGAACCCATGAACACTACCTCGTTATTTCTCTTTTGCACTATTCATTTATTTTTGCAACTTATAGTAATTTTTATGCAAAGCAACAAATTTCACGACATATGTCAGTGATAATAAACCTGATCCTTATTCTGAAATGAAAAAAAACAGCAGGATTACTTGGGCAGTACCCTCTTCCCTCCCAAATGAAAAAAAATAGAAGATCAAATAGGGAGATTAGTTTAGAAGATTAGGTTAGATAAGGATGAAAAATTTAAATGATCGCAAGGATTATTTTTTAAGAGCACTCCTCTGAAAATAAAACCAAGTAGGTCTGTGAAATATTCTTCAATCTATTAAAAGTCCTGAGTGATTATAAAGTTATCATGGGAGTTTTGGATATTGGTATTGATGTGATGCATGGTTGCAAAATATGCTGTTGTCACAAGGATAGTTAGGGAAGTAAGTTGTGTAGAGAACATAAGGAGGCTATAAAGAGATACAGATAGATTAAATAAGTCAGCAAATATAATGTATAATGTGGGAAAATGTGAAATTATCCATTTTGGCAAGAAAAATAAGAAAGTAGCGTAATATCCAAATGGTGAGAGATTGCAGAGCTCTGAGATGCAGAGGGTTCTGGGTATTCTTGCACATGATACATAAAAGGTTCAACAATTAGGATAGCTAACAGAAAGTTATAATTTATTATGAGGCCAACTGACCACAAAAGAGGTTAGTTTTCAATTATATAAGCTGTTTGTGAGACCTCATCTGAAGTACAGTGTACAGTATTTTTCTCCTTATTTGAAGAAGGATATTAAGGATGTTGTCTTATGAGGATGAGCTAAACTTGTGTCCACTGGAGTTTAGATGAGTGAAAGGGGACTTGATTGAAACATGCAACATCCTGTGGAGACCTGACAGGATGAAGATGAAGAGTATGTTTCCTGTTGCAGTGAATCTAGGACTATCAGTCACTGTCGAAAGCTAAAGGATTGCCTATTTTAGACAGAGATGAGGTGAATTTTTTGTTCTGAGGTCATGAATCTTTGGAAAACATCCTCAAAGGACAATGAAAGCAGATCTTTGAATATTGTTAAGGAAGAGGTAAATTAATTCTTGAAAGAGGGTGAAAGGTTACCATAGGTAGACGGGTATATAGAGTTGAGGTTACAAACAGACCAGCAATGACCTTATTCTGTTCTATGGCCCAGCTAATGGAGGCAAGTACCCTGAATACCTTCTTATTGGTATTGGTTTATTATTGTCACTTGTACCAAGGTACAGTGAAAAGCTTGTCTTGCATACCATTCGTACAAATCAGTTCATTACACAGTGCATTGAGGTAGTACAGGGTAAAACAATAATAGAATACAGAATAAAGTGTCACAGCTACAGAGGAAGCACCCCTATCTACCTATGCTGTTGCCTTCAGGGATTCTTGGACATGTACAGCTAAGTCCCTCTGTTCCTCGGTACTTTCTAGGGCCCTACCATTCATCATGTATATCATCGCCTTATTAAGCCTCCCAACATATACCACGTCACATTTATTTTTAAGATTAAGTTCCATTTGACATTTCTTTACCCATTTTACCAATTCACCAATATTTTTCTGTGGCTGAAGCCTACCACCCTCATTATTAACAACACTGCCAATCCTTGTGTCATGTGCAAACTTACTAATCATACCTCCTACATCCACATCCAGAGGTGTAAATGTATGTTATAAATAGCAAGGGTCTCAGCATGAATTTCTGTGGTATTAATCCCAATAGCCACAGGCTTCCAATTGCAAAAACAACCCTTTGGCCATCATGCTCTGCTTCCTATCACCAAGTCAACTTCAGATTTGCCAACTTGCCCCAGCCTGTAATTACCTGCTTATCTCTGCTATCCTTCTTGAATACAACATTTTCTGTCATCTAGTCATCTGGAACCTCAGCAGGGGCCAGAGAAAATTTGAAAATTTCTGTCAGAGCCCCAGAAATCTCCTCTATTGCCTCCTACAGCAGCCTGGGATACATCTCAAAAGGTCCTGGGGATTTGCCCACCTTTAAGCTGCGATTACATCTAATACATCCTCCTGCATTTAGAGTCATAGAGTTATACTGCACAGAAACAGGCCCTTCAGCCTAACTGGTCCAAGATGTCTACCAGAGCTAGTCCTTTTTTCCTGTGTTTAGCCCATGTCCCTCTAAACCCTTTCTATCCATATACCTGTCTAAGGTCTTTTATATGGTCTCATTATACCCATCTCTGCAGCTTCCTCTGTAGGCAAGAATACAGGGGAAAGGTGTTCAGAAGATGATTTGCAACAAAGGAAAGCCAGAAATTGTATTCCTGGAATAGTGAGCAATTTTGACAGACGAGAACAGGGTTCTTCACAGTACTTTGAATCATCCATCTAGATCCTATGCATTTGTTAAATCACTTAACTGCCACCTTCTTTCAGATCTGTATCCCCGCAACTTATGGATGTAGAGATGAGGGTTGTACCAAGGGAGAGGCTAAGTTGAGAAAAGGTAATAGTTTTAAGAGAATTAAGGAGGTGGAGGCAAGGATTTCATTAAGCAAATAAGGATCTGCTGAATTGGCATGGTTACCGGAGGGCCAAAATTTTTACTGCTAAGATTTGGAAAGTGCAGACATGAGTAAAATGGGAGAGAGTTTTTGTTCAGGGGTAGATACAACTGGAAGTAGGAGTGGGAATATGGGTGTGGGTGAAGAGCAGTACAGGGAAGTGATCAGAGGTGGCCTCATTTGTGTTTGTGACAGAGGGAATAGATAGGCCATGTAAGATGGCAAGGACAAGGGGTGACCATGAATATGGTCTGGGAAGTTTAAACAGAGGAAGATAGAGGGAGGATGTGAAGGCAATAAGCTCAAGAGGACTGTGGGCAAGGAAACTATATAACCTATGCAACACTGGCACCAGAGATGAAATGATCATTTAATAGTTCTTACACTTGTCTCTCCCATGAGATGGTTTCATCAGATAGTTAACCAGTGTCAATTCATGGTGATCTGAGAAACAGACCCCTTTCATTGTATATACAGTGGAAATTAAGAATATAGGGTCTGAGCTGAGAAGTGGGGTCAATTGGATAGCTCCTTCGTGGTGGCAAGATTGTGGTCAGCAGTTTGCATGCCTAAAGCATGTAAGGATAGCATGGGCCTGATTGTCTTCTCATGTGCTAAATTCTTATGTTTGTACGTACAGAATAGAATGCCTCACCCACTCCAAACATCTGTGGCTGGTGTTTACCAATGAAAATACACTTTGAATGAGGAAAACTTATCTCTTATGACTCAAAATGCCTAGCCCTTCACTCCATGCCTGAGATTGCTCAACATTAGTAAAATAATTATTTCCACTCACCAGCATTCCACACTATAACTACTATTCCCAATTATTGCACTGTTTTCTGCTCCAACTATGGAGTCTGCATCCTGGCTATTGATTTTTTCTACTTCTACCACTGTGGCAGGCTGAACTAGTCTTCAACATAACTTTAGTGCTCTGGTTAGCTTGTTATGTGGGCAGTTCCAAGATTTTGGCACAATGGTAATGAAGGGATTGTGATATAGTTCCATATATGAATCTATGTGCCTTGGAGGAGAACCTGGAGGTAATGTAAACCCAAGAGACTGCGGATGCTGGAACCTAAAGCAAAAGACAAACTGCTGGAGGAACTCAGCAGGTCAAGCAGCATCTGTGGAGGCAAAGAGATGGTCAACATTTCAGGTTGAGACCCTGCATCTCCTCAGGATCCTGATGCAGGGCCTCGACATGAAACGTTGACCATCCCTTTGCCGCCACATACACTGCTTGACCCGCTGAGGTCCTCCAGGTTTGTATTTTGCTGAGGTAATGTATACCCATTATAATATTGCTTAGGTCTTTCTTGATGATGAAGGTTGTCAGGTTACTGGATGAGTAATGAAGGAACATTGGTTAGTCATGCGGTGTATTCTGTCGGTTTTACAATCTGCACCAGTAATGGGAAGTGAATGGAAGATGAAATCAGTGCAGAAAGGCCAATCAAGCAGGTTGTTCTTTCCTGAAAGCTGCAGAGCTTTCAGAGTGCTGGTACAACAGCAGCTAACTAAAATGATGACCTAAAAATTCTATTCAAACTGCAAATTTTAGGTACTAAACGACAGAACATTATCAAAAAGCTGATCACTAAATGCAGTCAGTTTCGTGCTTCACATTGTACATTAGCACAGTAGAACATCACCTTCCTATGGCTTTAGTTGGCTATGCTTCTCTACTCTTTCCTGTTTTAATGCACATTAACACATTCAAAGGAGATCTCCAGCCTCATGGGTATTCTTGTACACTCCCAACAACCATCATTGTTAGTAGAAAGCTTTGAGGAATCAAGAGGTGCAACACTTTTCATAGGCTAACTAATGCTGTTACCACAGAGTTGATAAAGCTGGTCATTTTAAGAGTTGGGCTAATATTGACTCAAGTGTGGAACATAGTTACAGTCATTCCCAAAATCCTAACCCAGAATGATGGAATGAAAATTTATCTGTCTTTTATCAGAGTCTTACAAGAAAACATTTTGGGGAACTTCTGGGTGGTTCCAGTGATCTGTGGCCCATGGGAGGAAACCACCCATGATCTGTCATTAACTGGAAAATTTCACATAGCAGAACGTTTGGTGTGGGAGATAAAAAAATATAACACCAATGAACCAGGCATGGTGTAATTGGGGGATAGAGGTGTGTGGTTTGCAGTGCAGTGGGGAAGCTTATTTGAGTCTGAGACTCAGTGGTGGGAGAAGTTTTGTTCTGTCTCTTCACCTATTAGGCATAACACAATCATATTTATTAATTAATAAAGCAAACACACCAAAGGAGACAGTGTGGTGCAAATCACTGGAATATACCAATCCATTGATCACCAGAAACCATTAGAGACAATCTAACATCTAGTTTGTGAGGGGGATGGGAACCAGAGGGGTAGGTCTGAGGAAGAAGTGGATGGGGAAAAGTCAGATCTAACATGCAGAGAGGCTTTGAGGAAGGAGAAGCAGAGTATAGGGTATAAAAGTAGAAAGGTGGATGGGCTGAAGTACATTTACTTAAATGCAAGAAGTATCAGGAATAAGGGTGATGAACTGAGAGCTTGGATAAGTACATGGAACTATGATATTGTGGCTCTTGCAGAGACTTAGCTGTCACCAGGACAGGAATAGATATTGAGTATTCCTGGTTTTCAGTCTTTTAAAAGGGATGGTGGGGGGGTGGGGAGAAGAGGAGGTGGGGTGGCGATACTGGTCAGGGATACTATTACAGCTGCAGAAAGGGTGGATAATGTAGAAGGATCCTCTCTAGAGTCAGTATGGGTGGAAGTTAGGAACAAGAAAGGAGCAGTTACTCTACCGGGAGTACTCTATAGGCCACCCGATACCAGCAGGGATACTGAGGAGCAGATTGGGAGGCAGGTTTTAGAAAGATGCAAGAATAACAGGGTTGTTATCATGGGAGACTTCAACTTCCCAAATATTGATTGGCACCTGCTTAGTACCAAAGGTTTAGATGGGGCAGAGTTTGTTAAGTGTGTACAGGATGGATTCCTGTCACAGTATGTTGACAGGCTGACTAGAGGGAATGCCATATTAGATCTAGTATTAGGTAATGAACCAGGTCAGGTGACAGATCTCTCACTGGGTGAGCATTTGGGGGACAGCGACCACTGCTCCATAACCTTTAGCATTGTCATGGACAAGGATAGGAGCAAAGAGGACAGGAAGATATTTAACTGGGGAAAGGCGAATTATGAGGCTATAAGGTGAGAACTTGAGAGTGTAAATTGGGATGACATTTTTGAAGGGAAATGTACTATGGAGATGTGGTCGATGTTCAGGGATCTCTTGCAGGATGTTAGGGATAAATTTGTCCCAGTGAGGCAGAGAAAGAATGGCAGGGTGAAGGAACCATGGGTGACAAGAGAGGTGGAACAACTAGTTAGGAAGAAGAAGGCAGCATACATAAGGTGTAAGCAGCAAGGATCAGACAGGGCTCGTGAGGAATATAGAGTAGCAAGGAAGGAACTTAAGAAGGGGCTGAGGAGAGCAAGAAGGGGACATGAAAAGGCTTTGGCGAGTAGGGTTAAGGAGAATCCCAAGGCTTTTTTCTCGTATGTGAAGAGCAGAAGGATGATGAGAGTAAAGGTAGGTCCGATTAGAGACAAAGGTGGGAAGATGTGCCTGGAAGCTGTGGAAGTGGGTGAGGTTCTTAATGAATACTTCTCTTCAGTATTCACCAAGGAGAGGGGTCTTGATGACGCTAAGGACAGTGTTGGTAAGGTTAATGTTCTAGAGCATGTAGATATCAAGAGAGATGATGCATTGGAGCTGTTAGAAAATACTAGGACAGATAAGTCCCTGGGGCCTGACAGAATACTCCCCAGGCTGCTTCACGAGTCGAGGGAGGAGACTGCTGAACTGATGGCTAGGATCTTTGAGTCCTCGTTGTCCACGGGAATGGTACCGGAGGATTGAAGGGTGGCAAATGTTGTCCCCTTATTCAAAAAAGGTAGTAGGGATAGTCCAGGGAATTACAGACCAGTGAGCCTTATGTCTGTGGTGGGCAAGCTGTTGGAAAGGATTCTAAGGGATAGGATCTATGATCATTTAGAGAATGATGGACTGATTAGGGACAGCCAGCATGGCTTTGTGAAGGGAAGATCTTGCCTCACAAGCCTGATAGGGTTCTTTGAGGAGGTGACCAGGAAGATTGATGAGGGTAGTGCAGTAGATGTGGTCTACATGGATTTTAGTAAGGCATTTGACAAGGTTCCACATGGTAGGCTTCTTCAGAAGGTCAGAGGGCAAGGGATCCAAGGGGGCTTGGCCATGTGGATTCAGAATTGGCTTGCCTGTAGAAAGCAGAAGGTAGTGGTGGAGGGAGTACATTCGGATTGAAGGGCTGTGACTAGTGGTGTCCCACAAGGATCGGTTCTGGGACCTCTACTTTTTGTGATATTTATGAATGACTTGGATGGATGGGAGGGGGTGGAAGGGTAGGTTAGCAAGTTTGCAGGCGACACAAAGGTTGGTGGTGTTGTGGATAGTGTGGAGGGCTGTCGAAGCTTACAGAGGGATATTGATACGATTCAGAGCTGGACTGACAGATGGCAGATAGAGTTCAATGCAGAGAAGTGTGAGGTTGTACACTTTGGAAGGACAAACTCCAAGGCGGAGTACAAGGTTAATGGCAGGATTCTGGGCAGTGTGGAGGAGCAGAGGGACCTGGGGGTTCATATCCACAGATCCCTAAAAGTTGCCTCACAGGTGGATAGGGTAGTTAAGAAAGCTTATGGGATGTTAGCATTCATAAGTCATGGGATCGAGTTTAAGAGCCGTGAGGTAATGATGCAGCTCTACAAAACTCTGGTTAGACCACACTTGGAGTACTATATCCAATTCTGGTCGCCTCATTATAGGAAGGATGTGGAAGCATTGGAAAGGGTGCAGAGGAGATTTACCAGGATGCTGCCTGGGTTAGAGAGCATGGAGTACGAGGAGAGACTAAGGGAGCTAGGGCTTTACTCTTTGGAGAGAAGGAGGATGAGAGGAGACATGATAGTGGTATACAAAATATTAAGAGGAATAGATAGAGTGGACAGCCAGTGCTTCTTTCCCAGGGCACCAATGGTCAATACAAGAGGGCATGGCTTTAAGGTAATGGGTGGGAAGTTCAAGGGAGATATCAGAGGGAGGTTTTTCACCCAGGGAGTGGTTGGTGCATGGAATGTGTTGCCTGGCGTGGTGGTGGAGGCTGATACGTTGGTTAAGTTCAAGAAATTGTTAGATAAGCATATGGAGGAATTTAAAATCGGGGGATATGTGGGAGGAAGGGGTTAGTTAGTCTTAGGTGTGGTTTAAAGGTCGGCACAACATGGTGGGCCGAAGGGCCTGTATTGTGCTGTATTGTTCTATGGTTATAAGGTTCTATCTAAAGGGCATGTCAATAATTTCACCTGCTTCTAAGTTAGGCCTTCAAGGACCAGAGGAAAAGCAGAGCTAAAATTCACGCTGAACCCAAGATCGAGAAGGAAAATTGATCAAGAAGGAATGAGTTAATCTTCCTTGGGAAAATCAATATCATATTAAAAATACACCAGTTACAAAGGATTAAATAAATCTTTTCAAGTAGTCCATAGTAGTATTAGACTATATTTAAATTGGACAAAAAGCTCCTTGAATAGCAATAATCTCCACTTCTTTTTGCATTCCCATGCTTGTAATTTGTTCAGTTGATTATATTCTACATCTGTACACAGTTTTATGATAAAATACACATCAAAAAAGATGAAATGCAATCTGAATAGTTTGCAAAATTAAGAATACTTAACAGTAATTAACAAACAAAAGCAATTTGCAAAGACAATATCACAATCTCAATTTAATGGCTAAGAGTAGCTTGTGTATAGTATGCACTGTATATCTTTACAGGACACTACTGAGCATTGTGCTATTAAAAGTACTCCAGGTGGAGTACAAAAACCGACCAATATATGTTTGATGCATCCTTAAACAATAGGACGTTCCAACTGGCTTTCATAATGTGAGCACCACTGAACTGATGAAAGCTGTTTGCAGTGAGCAGGGTGTGTGCAGCTAACTCAAAACTCAGAGAACGAGAGATACCATCTGCTTACATTACACTGCCTTGTCACCAACTAAAATGTACAGGATCATCGTGTTAAAGTAACTATGGAGAGTTAAACCAGCGCTGCACCAATCCCATCAATTACCCATAGGATGGGTTAGGTTAAAATTACTCACACAGTTTCATCTTCCACAACAACCAGCTGTTAAAATAAAGTAAAAGATGGTTCTGCTTTTTAATGGAAACTAGTTGTAAAGTAATTAATCAGATTCTGAACCGGGATGTAAATAATGGAACAATCTTGATATGATGAATACCTTTTTGTCATTGCAAAGTTCTAATGTGTTCCATGCCTAATGTTGGCTGCCAAACTCACACTGAGTTACACAACCCGAGTAACATAACGACTTCTTGGCTTAGAAATTCAATCATGTAAAGCATTTATTTTATGCACTATGTGATTGGTCTGAATTCATCATAAAAGACAATTGGCACTTGTGTGCATACATGGCAAACAATGGGAAATTCATTTGTAGGTATCCAGGCACGTGACCTGCCCATGCAGAAAGGCCTCTGGGTATACGGCAGTGACGTCAATCAACATGCAATACACATTTGATGCTATTGCTGCAAAACTGAAGCAAGGATACAAACTGAAGAGAATGCGTGGACCTTAAGTAGAAAAGTAGGCTTTAATTAGAGGATGAAGGGGAGACAGCCACTGAAGCAAGTCATGGAATCCATATTGATGAACCAGGTGTCTTCATGTTCAAAGTTATATTTAGAAATTAGAGCAGGATTTGCTGCCAAAAAACAGAATTTAATACACACACTATTGCTAATGTATAAATCATCTAACAATGTAAAAATACCCATTGAATTGCAAATCAGCACAAATTGCTGGAAGATTTACATTGCTTCACCAGTAGCCACATGAAACCAGCCGCTTGCCCTATTCTCCCTGGTAGTTTTGTGAAATTGCTACCTTTGCTAATTAATTGTCAATTAAACTCACTGAAAAGAGTTAGGTCGAATATATAAAATAAATTAACAATTTTATGATGAGGTTTATATTCCTGTAACATCATTTGAAATCTCTGACCCAGAAAAGGAACAGTAGCAACCACAGAGTCTCATTCTACAAGTGGTGAAAGACTGTAAGAAATTTCTTTCAACGTAATCGTGTTTTTTAATTTTTCCTTTTTGACTCTTTTCCTTTTGTGTTCTCAACCTTTTGTTTCTTTTTTTTTGCTTTCTGTATTTAGATTCAAATGTTATTCACACTGATTTCTTCATTAGCCCCTCCTCTGTTCCTTTTTCTGTTCTTAATTTGCCTAAACTGACTATGATCCATTAGTGTGACATATGCCCTGTTACATTGCATATGCCTAACAGCAGACACTCAATGATCTGCAGACAAAAAATGTTAAGTCAAAATAAGGGTAAAACAAAAAATATTATGGGACATGGTTAGGCAGCATTTATAGAGAGAGATACAGGGTTAGTGCTTCAGGTCAAAAGTCCATCGCCAGAACTCATCAGACTGTCAATACACATTGTTTGCTCACAGTTTTAGGAGTGGCATTTTCTGACATTCATGTTAGATTAATTAGTTCATAGGAGGTGGACATCACATGCTGGGTCAGCATTTATTGTCTATCCCTAATTACTTCTCTTTCCACAGATGCTGCCTATCCTGTCATATGTTTCTAGCACTTTCTATCTTTATTTCAGGTTTTCAGCATCTGCAGTTGTTTTTAATGGAGTTCTTTGAAGTGTAGGAAACATGGCAACCAATTTACACACAACAAGCTCCCTTAGATAGGTTTGTCAAAAGGACCAGGTGATCTGTTTTACTTATGTTTATTAAGAGGTATATATTGGTCAAGGCACCAGAGAGCTGACGGACGATGACCAGATGGTAAACAAAACCCCTGACACCAGTGAAGGCTGACATGCGATATATGAATACTTTGACTGTGAAGGCAAAGTTGTAAACAGAAAATGCCAGAGATATTCAGCAAGTCAAACAGCATCTTCGGAGACAGTTCATGCTTTGGATCATCAGAAGTGAGAGGAAAGCATGGCTATGATGGCCAGGTCTTGTGGTGTCAGTTCAATCAATCTTGAAAACTATTCTTGACGGTCAACAACTGGGAAGTGATTTCATGGTTTATAGCAAAAGAAGCAAAAGGCTGTTTCAAAATCAATTTGAAACAGGATAAATAAGAATAGCAAAAAACATCCAGCTCCATGTCCTAATCAGTCAACTCTCAATCATCAACAAAGTGACAGAAGCTATCGTTGATATTGCTATCAAGCAGTACTTATTTACCAAAAACCTACACATTGGGCAAGTCTGGGTTTCACTAGGCCTGCTCAGCTCCAGACCTCATTGAGTCCATTGCAGAGGTGAGGTGAGAGCGACTGCTCTTGACATCAAGTCAGTAATTGATCCACTGTGGCAGCAGGGAATCCTGGTAAAGCTGAAGTCAATGGACTTCTGGGGAAAACACTCCAAAAGTTGGATTCATACTTTACGCAAAGGATGGTGGTTGTGGCTATTGGAGGTATATCATTCCAGCCCTGGGATGTCATGGCAGGAATTCCTTAAGGCAGTGTCCATGGTCCAACCATCTTCAATTGCTTCATCAATGAATTTACTTCCATCTCCATAGCACAAATCAGGAGGATAATGGAATGCTCTCCACTTGCCTGGATGTATACAGTTCCAACAACCTCAGAAAGCTCAAGCTCTCTGATAAAGCAGCCTGTTTGATTGTAACCCATGCACCATGCAAGATATTCATTACCTATACTTCCAGTGGAAAGTGACTACAGTGTGTACCATCTACAAAATACATTGCCAAGGCTACTCCGACATCACCTCCCAGACCCGTAACCTTTACCATCAAGCAAGACAAGGACAACAAACTCATGAGAAAACCACCACCTGCAGGTTCCCCTCCAAGTTACACACCGTCCTGACTTGGAAATGCATCGCCTGTCTGTCACTGTTGGTGAGTCTAAATCCTGGAACTCTGTACCCAATAACTCTTGGGAGTACCTTCACCAGAAGGACTGCAGCATTTCAAGAATGTGGCTCACTGTCCTCTTCTCAGGGTAGTTATGGATGGGCAATAAATGCATGTCTTGTCAGAAACATGCAGAGCCCAAAACAAAAGCTGCCAAAACTGCCACACAATTAATCACAATTAATTTTTTCATCACTCAACAACACAGCACAATGGCACAATAGCGAACGTTGCTGCTGCATTACTACAGCAATCCAGATTAAATCCTGACCTAGGAAGATGTCTGTATGGAGCTTATGCATTCTCCATGTGATCTTTAAGGAATCTTACAGTAGAATTTGTAGCGACAGGTAGAATATCCACATCAAGCCTGACTGAAAATCAGTATCTCGTAAATCTCAACCAGTGCACTCTTCACTAAAAATTCACTTCTGTCTAGGTGTACTTCATATGTTCTTCTTATGACCTCATGGATTTCCCCCAGGTGCTCTGGTTTCCTCCCACATCCCAATATATGCTGGTAGATTAATTGACCAATGGCACTGTACACTGCCTACTGTAGGTGGCTGGCAAGAAAATTGAGAGGAATTGATGAGCATTTGGGGAAGAATAGATTATAGAGAGATAAGTGGGAATGCCCTAAGAGCTGGCATGGTCTCGATATTGTAAGGAAATATGAGAAATGAGAAAATAGACAATATTGTAATGTCAGAATGTTAAAGATATTGATAATTTTATGTTTATTTTTGTTATATGTTAATAATGAACACAGCACCTTCCTTTTTTGCATTCTTTAGTTAATAAACTGCTCTAAGTAATTTTTTCCAATCAATTTTTATACCAGGATTTTGAGTTGTTGATATATTATTAAATTTGCTCTTTGGGTCATAGCTTTGAATCATTCCTTATGTACATTACAGTTCTTGTATGCAAGTTGACCTCAGGGAAGTTTAGGGATATATAAATTTTGTTGAGTGTATCTTACAAACGAGCCTCCTGACACTGGTGCTCTCATTGGAAATTTTCCCTGTTCCTGTTTATTCGACATGCACACCCATTGGGCAGGGATCCACACCACGAACATGAATTTTAAAAGCTAGACTTCCAAATGGTAATCTGCTTCAACGAGGCACAGGATAGAACAGAAGCAGAAAAAAATCCCTACAGTTAGAAATGCCAAACAAGAAGCACACATCTGTGGAAAAAACAAAGTCTTTTAAGCTGAAATGAATGAATAATGGTAGTGTGTGGGTTGCCCTTCCTATATACAACAGCCGCTGGTAAAACCTTTCCATGAGCAGTTCCTTGACGACAACTGAAAGGGCTCTGGTGTTCTAATTCACCACCCACAACATTTTGAATGAGTGGCATAGTTTCAACACTGAAAGCAAAACTCACACTCCATTCAAAGCTTCAGGTGGTCTCCTTTTACTTAGAATGCTGAAGTCCCTCAAATGAGCAAGTACAAGGAGGATGAAAAATTATCAGCCCTCTGGGGTTTCGTTATGTCCCATTGGATCAAAATCAGTGATGTTACAATTACACAAGGATTTCAGACACTTCAGCCTTTTCAGCCCTAATCCAATGGTCAGAATTTCTTCCTCCATGGCAACATTCTTCAGCTTGTGAAATGATATAACTGACATCCAAACACTGCTATTTGCTTGACTTATATATTTAATTGAAGCAATTTTTCACTGTTGCGATCTCCATCCGAGCAACAGAAATAAAAAATAAACAGCTGTTAGGTATTTGGAAGGAGCCAAGTAAAGCTTAACTTATTATTATGGTGGGCAACTGAACTGAATCTTATTTGAATGTAGACTATAGAATGAAACACTTAGTTATAAATGAGATGAGCTGGATTTTACAGTTGATGTTGGGCTGTTCAGCCTCTGATCTGTCACTCATTATAGAAGGTGCTACCTCATCTGGATCATCCATTTACTACCCCAGTTTTAAACTCAGCACTAAGTTGAAAATCTACCCTGAAGTCTTCAACCCTATCACTGCAGTCCTGAGACATTCTTTCTGGAATGAGTACACGAAGATAACTCCTGAGCTCAATAACTGATCTACATAGTGAGATATTTTAAAGGGTCAATTCAAGCTGGAAAAATAATAGCAATATTAACAATCCACCTCATTAATAATGAATAAATCACGGAGCTGGTTCAAGGGATAAGAAATATATCATTATAAGGGCTTGAATTTTTCATTTTCTCTTTTTAGTTATTTATTTTGGTTTCTTGGTTATTATTATTGTTTTGCAAAACTGAATATTTTCGGTTATTTCAAAAAACCAGGAAAAAGTATCAACTCTTGATTTCTATAATAATTTGCATCTATATTGATGATGAGCATAATTAATCCCTACACGTTCAGGTTGTCCATTGCTGCAATGTTTTTTAATATTCTAATTTTCTTCTCATGAGTTATCCAGTCACTTCACGGACCAGTGCCTTCTATGATGTGCTCACATTTGAGTATAATTGGTCAGTAATCTATGCACAACTTCTGCATATCTAAACAAAAGTGAATGATTGACATTATAAAATATATTGCCAATACAGAGTTTTACTAGTATAAAAAATCTTTTTTTATAAGTAGGTCTTGGGTGTTTTTAGGGTCATAATCAGTAAACACTAAAAAGCTCAAGCCCTAAATATGAGCTGGTAACTTGTTGGTTGATTTACACCACCCTGCTGTTTGTTTTATATGCATGATATTCATACTTTGTCTCTTTATTGTTTTTAAGAGCTTGCTGAGTTTGCTCATAAATTGAGCATGTGAACCTCTTAGAAATTTTTGAAGTACAAATTTCCATTTTAATAACTTTTTTCATACTTTTCCTTACTGGTTTTTGTAAATTAATCTTCCATTCTCCTCTCAACCCTTTCTCTAATTAATTTGACTCTAATTTACTCCACTTCCTTATTTGCTTCCTTCTTAATCATTACAAACCATTGATTAGGGATACATGCTGTCATCTCAGTCAATGAGATCTGAGATGCCTTGTTGCCCTCATCGGCAACTGAAACATCCCATGTAAAGCTTTACTCAGCTGAAGAGTAGAGAGAAACACCTAACTGATGGTGCACGCCATAAAGTGACCCACTCCAGCAAGATCCAGCTTATCAGCTTTTGCAAAGGCAGTGGATCAATTTTTAGAAGAATATTCTTAGAAGAAGAGTAGAGAGTTAGCACAGGCATAGTAGTTGTAATTCCTTATGCAACAGTTACACTGGGAAATGTGCAAAGAATGTTACTAGTAACTGCTGTTGATGGACATTGCTAGGAAATTTTCTCTTGCAGCCTTTTGGTGGTTTAGACACAGTGCTCAGAAAGAAAGAAGTCTTGTATTTCTATAGCTTCTTGCACAACCTCAAGGCATCCATAAAGTGCTTTACAGGTAGTAAATACCATATAGGTGTAGGCCCTTTAATAGTGTAGTCAACGCAAGCTATGTGACAGATGTTATGTACATGAAACAGTGTATGCACAGCAAGCTCCTGTGAACAACAATGTGAAATTAACTGCATAAACTCTTCTGATGCCAGTTGAAACATAAATATTGATAGGACATTTCAGAAGTATTTTTAAGTGCAGTCACTGTTAGAATGCAGTTGCTGTTGTAATATTGTAATTTAGAAAAAAATCAGATGGAAAATCTCTCTCTCAATGAAGTAATGCAGCCTGTCCAACTTTCCAACTCTTTACATCAACCATAAAATTCAATCAACCTGCGTTACATGTGCAAGAACCTCCCCCGCTCAAATTTCCCCTTCCAAATACATATAAAGAGAATATAGTCCTTGTGTTTCAGTACTAATCCTTCTCTGTTTAATTTCTGAATATAAAGCAGAATATATATCATTAAATCTTCTTTCAACCAACCTGTCATCAAAAACATTGTTGGCAGAAATATTTGCATGTATATCATCTTAACGGTTTTCATTGTTTATTGTTTGGGTATATAATATGTATTTGAAATTCAAATTGTTCATATTGACTCTCATCCAGGATTCAGTAATTTCTTGTGTTTTTAATCAGTACTCCTCTTGAAATGTAATGGAGCTGACTTACTACACAGAGGACGTAGAATTCAAATGGAAATTCTATTTCTAAACCCTTCTTGCTCACTAGTCTCTTATCAGAGATTGGTTATCATGTGCCATAATCATGTCTGTTTTGATTTCTACTGTCATTTGGACACTGGAAAACAGGAAGAAAAGAACCTAGCATGTACCTCAATCCTAAATCACTATAAAAAGGCAACTAAACATTTAAAATATTTTCTCCTTTCAAAACATACATTTCTGTAACAAGCAATTCGTCAGGACCAATTTATTGTTTTACATACTTTAATGCTTTTCCCTCAGTGGTTAGCCTGAAGAAGTGGAAAGATATGAAGGATGTTTAATGCAATACTTTGACAGGGTGCAACATAAGTGCTCCTTACGTAACTATAGCCATCTTTATTTAGTTGATAGCCTGGTTGGTTACTTTAATACTGGAGAAGACTTTACGGGTTCACAAACCCTACAGTGAAGGGGGCAACACTCACAAATATCAGGTGCAATGTTATTCCTGAATTCAGAACTGGAGCTCAATCATGAGGACTTCTCTGATTCAGAGGTGGGAACATTATCAATAAAACCAAAGCTTTTATCTCCTGAGGCAAATTAATAATGGGATGAGAGGTAACTGTTGGCAAATTTTATGGGTCTGTACATCTCCAATATCTGAATACACTTTCTATCTGCAAAACTTTAATTCCTACTGTCATATTTTATCATTTTTTGTGTCAACTTTTGCAGAATTGCCTTGTAATTTTGCCCTCCTGCTGATGGGAGCAGAGCAGCTTTTGCAGCTCTTGTTCTGCCCCCAAAGGATGGGATCAATTGAAGTTTGAGGTTAATAGCTTTGTACCAGGCAATAGTATTGGTATTGGTATTGGTTTATTATTGTCACTTGTACCGAGGTACAGTGAAAAGCTTGTCTTACAAACCGATCGTACAGGTCAATTCATTACAAAGTGCAGTTACATTGAGTCAGTACAGAGTGCATTGAAGTAGTACAGGTAAAAACAATTACAGTACAGAGTAAAGTGTCACAGCTACAGAGAAAGTGCAGTGCAATAAGGTGCGAGGTCACAACAAGGTAGATCGTGAGGTCAAAGTCCACCTCATTGTATAAGGGAACCGTTCAATAGTCTTATCACAGTGGGGTAGAAGCTGTCCTTAAGCCTGGTGGTACGTGCCCTCAGGCTCCTGTATCTTCTACCCGATGGAAGAGGAGAGAAGAGAGAATATCCCGGGTGGGTGGGGTCTTTGATTATGCTGACTGCTTCAGCAAGACAGCGAGAGGTAAAGACAGAGTCCAAGGAGGGGAGGCTGGTGTCCATAATGCGCTGAACTGTGTCCACAACTCTCTGCAGATTCTTGTGGTCCTGGGCAGAGCAGTTGCCGTACCATGCCATGATACATCCAGATAGGATGCTTTCTGTGGTGCATCTGTAAAAGTTGGTGAGAGTCAAAGGGGACAAACCAAATTTCTTTAGCCTCCTGAGGAAGTAGAGGCACTAGTGAGCTTTCTTGGCCATGGCTTTGCGTGATTTGACCAGGACAGGCTGTTGGTGATGTTCACTCCCAGGAACTTGAAGCTCTCAACCCTCTCAACCTCAGCACCATTGATGTAGACAGGTGCATGTACACCGCCCCCTTTCCTGAAGTCAATGACCAGCTCTTTTGTTTTGTTGACATTGAGGGCAAGGTTGTTGTCATAGTATCAATATCAAATAGTATCAAGTGATGTGAGGCAAAGTAGTGCAGGCAGTAGGCAGGTACGGCAGTATAGTGGTTAACATAACGCTATTACAGCACCAGCGACCCGGGTTCAATTCCAGCTGCTGTCTGTAAGGAGTTTGTACGTTCTCCCTGTGTCTATGTGGGTTTCTTCCGGGTGCTCCGGTTTCCTCCCACATTCCAAAGACGTACGAGTTAGGAGTTGTGGGCATGCTGTGTTGGCACCAGAAGTGTGGTGACACTTGTGGGCTTCCCCCAGAACATTCTATGCAAAGATGAATTTCACTGTGTGTTTCGATGTACTTGTGACTAATAAAGAAACCTTATCTTAAAAGCCAGGAAATGGAGTTGAGGTGCATTCAGCCAAAACATTACTGAATGGCAGTTCAGGCTTGAATTCTGAAAATCTACGACTGTTCCTATGATAACAGATGGAATATAAAACAAAAAATGGATATTGTCATGGAAGGCTACAAGGTTTATTTCTACACATGAACTAGCACTGTTGTACATGAGTAACACTGTATAAAACCACAAAGTAATAGTAATAACTGTGCCTGTCATGATGGGATATATTGCTGCATTTGCACCATAAGCTTTCTTGAAGACAGCTGTCGTTAGTTTCTGGAAGACTTTTAAGGCTTTTCTGACAAGGCACTGCTCAATAGATGTGACACATTAACAACATATTAAAAATAAAAAGTACAGACCATCAGTTAAGGCTTTTTCTTTCATATTTAAAGACATAAGAAATAGCCTTAATTAAGTTCTCAATGTTTCCATAGTTAATTATGGGTGTGATTGATTTTATTTTAAAGATTAATTTATAAGTACATTATACACCAGTAATAATTATACCTCCTAAAAAAACAGATTAATGTCATTCTGCACTGACTGTTATAATAAGATGTTGGTGCATTTTAAACTAATTAGCATTTAAAGGGTTCATAAATCTTCTCTGAACACAAACAACTCTCTTGGGAGATGCTCACAAACAGCAAATAAATACATTTCTGGAAGAATTTTTGAGAAATTTTGCCAAAATCCTTACTTTCTCTTTTGTGTACAATAGAAATATATGCAACAGATTTCAATGTTTCTATCCTTAATGTACATTGAGCTTGATCTCAGGGGAGAGAGAATTAGGGTCTGGCAGAAGCATCTTCCTCATATTGACTGGGACTGCCGGAGCACTGACGGCTTGAATGGGGCAGAATTTGTTCAGTGTGTCAAGGAAGGTTTTCTAAAGCAGTATGTGGATGGCAGTACTGGACCTCCTATTGGGAAATGAGGCAGAGCAAGTGACTGAAGTGACGATGGAGGAGCACTTTGGGACCAGTGACATTAATTCTACTAGTTTTAAAATAGTTATGGAAAAGGATAGGATTGGTCCACAAGTTAAGGTCGTAAATTGGGGCAAGCTTAATTTTGGTGGCATTAGACAGGAACTTGCAAAGGTTGATTGGGAGAGGTTGTTTATAGGTAAAGGAACATCTAGCAAATGGGAGGCTTTTAAAAGTGAGATAACAAGAGTTCAGAGCCAGTATGCTCCTGTTAGAGTGAAGGGCAAGGCTGGCAGGATTAGGGAACCCTGGTTGATGAGGGGTATTGAGGCTCTGATGAGGAAAAAGGAGGTATACGTCAGGTGTAGGAAGCTGGGGTCAAGCAAATCCCTTGAGGAGTATAAAGAATGTAGGAGTACATGTAAAGGGGAAATCAGGAGGGCAAAATGATGACAGAAGATAGCTTTGGCAGACAATGTAAAGGGGAATCCTAAATAATTCTGCAAGTATATTAAAAGCACAAGGGTAACTAAGGAGAGAATAGGGCCCCTTAAGTATCAATGTGGTCATCTGTGTGTGGAGCCACAGGAGATGGGCAAGGTCTTAAATGAATATTTCTCATCTGTATTTTCTGTGGAGAGAGTCATGGAAGCTAGGGGATTTATGGGAGAGCGTAGTGAAGTCTTGAAACATATCAACATTACAAAAGAGGAAGTGCTGGTGGTCCTAAAGTGCGTAAAAGTGGATAAATCCCGGGACCTGACCAAGTGTATCCTCGGACATTGTGGGAAGCCAAGGGTGAGATACTGTAAGTCTGGAAGGAGGCTAATGTTGTGCCTTTATTTAAGAAAGGCTGCAAGCATAAGCCAGGGAACTACAGGCTGGTGAGTCTAACATTAGTGGTGACAAAGTTACCAGAGTGGATTCTGAGAGACAGGATCTACCTGCATTTGGAAAGGCAAGGACTGATTAGGGAAAGCCAGCATGTGCGCGGGAAATTGCATCTCACGGAATTCGATTGAGTTTTTTTCTGAAGAGGTAACCAATAGGACTGATGAGGGCAGGGCAGTAGATGCTGTATACATAGAGTTTAGCAAAGCCTTTGACAAGGTCCTCCATGGTAGGCTGGTCTGGAGGGTAAGATCACATGCGATACAGGGTGAGCTAGCTAACTGGAAACAAAAGTGGCTTGGTGCTTGGTGGTAGTGGAGGGTTGTTTTTCAGACTGGAGGCCTATGATCAGCAGTGTGCCACAGGGATCAGTGCTGGGTCCACTGTTGTTCATAACTGCAGGCATGGTAGCGTAGCAGTTAGCGTAACGCTATTACAGCGCCAGCAACACAGATACAATTAGGAGTTTGTATGTTCTCCCTGTGTCTGCATGCGTTTCCTCTGGGTGCTCCGGTTTCCACTCACATTCCAAAGATGGACGGGTTAGGAAGTTATGGACATTCTGTGTTAGCGCCAGAAGCGTGGCAACACTTGTGGGCTCCCCCCAGAACATTCTACGGAAAAGATTCATTTCACTGTGTGTTTCGATGTACATGAGACTAATAAAGATATCTTATCTATATTAATGATTTGGATGAGAAAGTCTTTGGCATGGTTAGTAAGTTTGCAGATAACAGCAAAATTGGGGGTAAAGTGGATAGTGAAGAAGGTTATCTAAGATTGCAATAGGATCTAGTGGATCAACTGGAAAATTGGGCCAAGGATTGGCAAATGGAATTTAATTCGAAAATCCAAAGATCTTTTATAAGTATATTAAGGGAAAAAGAGTAAATAGAGAGAGAATAGGGCCCCTCAAAGATAAAAGTGGACATCTTTGTGTGGAGCTGCAGGAGCTGGGCACATCCTTGATGAATATTTCTCCTCTGATTTTACTGTAGAGGACATAAAGACTTCAGATCTTGAGATAGTTAATGGGGAGGTATTGGGGATAGTCTGCATTACAGCAGAGGTGGTATTGGATGTCTAAAAATGTATGAAGATTGATAAATCTCCAGGGCCTGATCAGGTGTATCCAAGAACACCATGAGAAGCTAGAGAAGAAATTGTGGGAGCATCATTGTTAGCGATGGGTGACGTGCCAGAAGATTGGAGGGTGGCTAATGTTGTGCCTTTATTTTAGAAGGGCTGCAAAGAAAAACCTGGGAACCATGGACCAATAAGCCTAACATGTGTGGCAGGTAGTTACTCGAGGGGATTCTGAGGGATGACATGTACAAGCATTTGGAAAGACAGGGTTTGATTAGGGATAGTCAGCACAGCTTTATGCATGGGAGATCATGTCTCACAAGTTTGATTGAGTTTTTTGAAGAAGTAGCAAAGAAGGTCAATGAGGGCAGGGCAGTAGACGTGGTCTATATGGACTTCAGTAAGGCCTTTGATGAGATTCCACGTGGTAGCCTGCTGCGGAAAGTTAGATTGCATAGGATCTAGGGAGAGAGGGCTAATTGGATACACAGTTGCTAGATGATAGGAATCAGAGGATGATGGTAGAAGGTTGTTTTCTGGACTGGAAGCCCATGACTAACGATGTTCCCCAGGGGTTAGTGCTGGGTCCATTGCTATTTGTCATTTATAATAATGATTTGAATTAGAATGTTCAAGGCATGTTTAGTAAATTTGCAGCAGACACTAAAATAAATGGTGTTACAGACAGTGAAGGTAGTTATCAGAAATTATAGAGGGATCTTGATCAGCAGCATAAGTGGGCTGAGGAATGGCAAATTCAGATAAGTGTGAGGTGTAGGACTTTCACAGTGAATGGTAGGGCCCTGGGGAGTATTGTAGAACAGAGGGTCCTAGGAGTACAAGTAAATGGTTCCATGAAGGTGGCGTCACAGGTAGTCAGGGTGGTGAAGAAGGCTTTTGGCACACTGGTCTTCATCAGTCAGGGCATTGAGTATAGGAGTTGGGATGGTACGTTGAAGTTGTACAAGATATTGGTGAGGCCACACTTGGAATATTGTGTTCAGTTTTAGTCAGCCTGCTACAGGAAAGATGCTACTAAACTGGAAAGAGTGCAGAGGAGTTTTACGAGGATGATGCTGAGACTTGAGGGACTGAGTTATGGAGAGAGGTCGAGCAGATTGGGACTCATGGGAGCGTAAGAGAATGAGGGATGATCTTATAGAGGTGCATAAAATGATGAGGAGCATAGATAGGGTGAATGCACACAGTCTTTTTCCCAGGGTTGAGGAATCAAGAACTAGAGGGCATAGATTTAGGGTGAAAGGGGAGAAATTTAATAGGAACCTAACAGTCAACTTTTTCATTTGGAGGGTGGAATGAGCTGCCAGAGGAAGTGGTTGAGGCAGGTACATTAACAACACTTAAAAGGAACTTGTACAGGTACATGGATAGAAAAGATTTAGAGGGATGTGGGCCATAAGCAGGCAAATGGGAATCTTGGTCAGTATGGACCAGTTGGGCCAAATGGCCTGTTTCCGTGCAGTATGTCTCTTTGACTTTATGACTCTAAATGCATTTTGGTAAGTTAAACCAGGGCAGGACTTAGACAGTAGGGTCCTGGAGAGTGTTGTAGAACAGAGAGACCTAGGGGTACAAGTACATACTGTAATTCCCTGAAAGTGCCCACACAGGTAGACAGGGTAGTGAAGAACATGTTTGACACGCTTGTCTTCATCGGTCAGGGCACTGAGTACAAAAGTTGGGACGTCATGTTACAACTGTGCAAGACATCGGTGAGACCAACTTCGCAGTTAGCTCACCTAGCCATAGGAAGGATGTTATTAAGCTGGAAAGTATTCAGAAAATATTCACAAAGATGACACCAGACTGAAGGGCTTGAGTTATAAGGAGAGACTGGATAGGCAGGGGCTTTTTTCCCTGGAGCAGAGGAAGGTGAGGGGTGACATATAGAGGTTTATAAAATCATGAGAGGCATAGATAAGGTGGATGGTCACAGTCTTTTTCCCAGGGTAGGTGAGTCTAAAACTAGAGGACATAGATTTAAGGTGAGGGGGGGATAACTTAAAAGGGGTCCTGAGGGGCAAGTTCTTTTGCACGCAGAGGGTGGTGAGTATGTGGAACAAGCTGCCAGAGGAAGTGGTAGAGGTAGGTACAAATGCAATATTTAAAAGACATTTGGTTCGGTACATGGATAGAAAGATTTCGAGGGACATGGGCCAAACACAAACAAATGGAACTAGCTCAGGTAGGCAACTTGGTCAGCATGGACAGGATGGGTCGAAGGGCCTACTTCCGTGCTGTATAATTCTATGACAACTGGGGGAGGTCAAGGTACATCTAGGCATGTTTCTTTTAATGTTGTACATTGCATTCATCTCCCCCTTCATAGTTGTCTAGCTGAAAGGGCACTATGAGAAAACCTGGGGGAAATTACTTGAGCAATATGAGTGCTTTTGACTTGCACTAGGATTTCTACTTCCTATCACCAGTCACTTCTGTAAGTAGATTCAACTCCACTATGATCGAGGGAATTCCTTCACGGCACAATATTTAGTTTGATGACAGTGGGACCAGGTTTAATTACACCTCTTATGGGTGCATAAGAGACTGCATTTTCATATCTGCAATTGTGTGCTGCATATAAAGAAGAAAGTAAGTAATTTTCTCAGTGAGATTCAATAATTAGATTCTTAGTCTTACTATGAAACACAGAATTCTGTCAATGGGTTATAGGTTGAACTACTCAACCAGTAGTGGATCTTTGCAGGTGACTCTTTTAGACTCAAGCTGTCCTAACCTGACACACAAAGAGTGATGATGGCAACAAGTTAGTCAATCTATCAATCAAGGATTGGTTTATAGTTCTGCCAATTAAAGCTGCCTTCTTGAGTGAGAAACCTTACCCTGTAAGGGTAACTATATCACCTGCTTAGCTAAGCCTGTGGCTGCGTATATTGAATGGGAACAGTGGTAACATTAATGCTACAAATGGATGGGATAATCTCCATAGGCCCAAACCTAAAGACTGAATCCCCTGGTATTCCAATTATTCCATTTCAAACAACAGTCTGCGTCTCTTTCAGAGTTAATCCATTACAATCACAGAACTTCACAAGACAGATGGTGGTACTTGGCCCATTAAGGATGGGCCAAGTCAAAGAAGAGCTTTGCCATCTGTTTCCACTTTCCAGCTGTTAGCCTATAGCTTTGCAGATTAAAACACCTTAAGTTCTGGTAAATTTTTACCACATAAATGTGGAGGTTGTTTAGGGACCACATGCATGGGGTTCTAGATAGGTTTGTCCCACTGAGACAAGGAAAGGATGGTAGGGTGAAGGAATCATGGTTATCAAGAGAGGTGAAATGTTTAGTTAAGAGGAAGAAGGAAGAATATTTAAGGTTTAGGAAGCAAAAAGCAGACAGGGCTTTTGAAAGTTATAACATAGCCAGGAAGGAGCTTAAGAAGGGACTTAGGAGAGCTAGAAGGGGAAATAAGAAGGCCTTGGCAAGTAGGGTTAAGGAAAATCCTAAGGCATTCTACACGTATCTGAGGAACAAGAGGATGACTGGAGTGACCACGCAAGGATATGGGGGGAAAAATGTGTCTGGAGGCGAAGGAGGTAGGGTAGGTCCTAAATGAATATTTTGCTTCAGTGTTCACCAGGGAGAGGAACCTAGATATATGTGAGATTAGCATAGAACAGGCAAATGTGTCGGAGCATGTCCAGGTTATGAAAGAAGCAGTATTGGAGCTACTGAAAAGCATTAGGATAGGTAAATCCCTGGGTTCGGACAGGATATACCCCAGGTTACTATGGGAAGTGAGGGAAGAGATTGCTGGAGCGTTAACGATGATCTTTGAGTCCTCCCTGGCCACAGGAGTGGTACTGGAGGATTGGATGATGGCAAACGTTGTTCCACTGTTCAAGAAAGGTAAAAGGGATAATCCCAGGAATTATAGACCAGTGAGTCTTACATCAATGGTGGGCAAACTATTGGAGAGGATTCTTAGGGACAGGATTTATGAGCATTTGGAGAAGCATAGTCTTATTAGGGATAGTCAACATGGCTTTGTGAAGGGCAGGTCATGCCTCATGAACCTAATAGAATTTTTTTTTGAGGAAGTGACAAGACAAATTGATGAAGGCAGTGTGGTGGATGTGGTATATATGGATTTCAGCAAGGCATTTGACACAGTTCCACATAGTAGGCTCATTCAGGAAGTCATGAGTTAGGGGATCCATGGAAAATTGGCTGTGTGGATTCGAAATTGGCTTGCCCACATAAGGCAGAGGGTGGTTGTAGAAGGGGAGTATTCGACCTGGAGGTCGGTGACTAGTGGTGTTCGGCAGGAATCTGTTCTGGGACCCCTGCTCTTTGTGATTTTATAAATGACTTGGATGAGGAAGTGGAAGGGTGGGTTAGTAAGTTTGCAGATGACACGAAGGTTGGTGGTGTTGTGGATAGTGCAGAAAGTTGTCGTAGGTTGCAACGGGATTTAGAGAGGATGCAGAGCTCGGCGGAGAAGTGGCAGATGGAGTTCAATCCGGAGAAGTGTGAAGTGATACACTTTGGAAGAATGAGCTTGAGGGCAGAGTACATGGTTAATGGCAGGATTCTTAGCAGTGTGGAGGAACAGAGAGATCTTGAGGTGCCTCAAAGTTGCTGCACAAGTTGATAGGACAGTTAAGAAGGCCATTAGTGTGCTGGCTGGGGGATAGAGTTCAAGAGCCAAGAGGTCATGTTGCAGCTCTGTAAGACTCTGGTTAACCACGCTTGGAATATTGTGTTCAATTCTGGTCACCACATTAAACGAAGGATGTGGAAGCTTTGGAGAGGATACAGAGGAGACTTACAAGGATGCTAACTGGGTTGGAGAGCATGTCTTATGAAGAGAGGTTGAGCGAGTTAGGGTTTTTCTCTTTGGAGCGACGGAGGATGAGAGGAGACTTGATAGAGGTATATAAGATTATGAGGCATAGACGGAGTGGACAGGCAGTATCTTTTCCCCAGCATGGTAATGGCCAATACCAGAGGTCACCCGTTTAAGGTGCATGGAGGAAAGTTCAGGGGGGATGTCAGAGGTAGGTTTTTTACACAGGGAGTGGTGGGTGCCTGGAATGCACTGCCGGGAGTGGTGGTACGGGCCAATACGAAAGGGTCTTTTAAGAGACTATTAGATAGGCACATGGACGTAAGAAAAATAGAGGGTTATGGGAGGTGAAGGAGAGAGGGGGATAGATTGAATGGGGGAAGGTTTATATAGGTCAGCACAACATCATGGGCCAAAGGGCCTGTGCTGCACTGTACTGCCCTATGTTCTCACCTAACTATTTTTTTAAAATGCTGAGGTTTGTGTCTCTCCAGTTCTTCAGGCAGCCACTCTCTGTGTCAAAGTTATTTTCTACACTTCTCCACTAATCTTTATGTGAATTAATTCATTACTATGCCCCTGCCTATTTACCCCTCCTGTAGGTTCTTCATATTCACTCTCTCTAATTTAGTCATACTTTTATAAATGTTAATAAACCTCTCCTCAGTCTAATCTGTTCTAAGGAAAAAAAAACAGCCTAACCAATTTTCTTTCATAATTAAAATTTGCTACCCTGGCAACATCCTCAAGAATCTCCACTGTACCCTCTTTCCTGTAATATAGTGACCTAACTAATGTTTTGTACAGTTTTAGCATGCCCAATCTGCTCTGATTTTCTAATCTTCTGCTGGTAAATAAAAGTATCACATGCGTTCTTAACCACTTTACTTACTTATCCCAATCCCTGCAAGAATCAGTGAATATGCACTTCAGGGTGCCTCAGTCCTGCTCCCTTCTCAGTGGTTCACTATTTATTGTGTATTCCATTGTCCTGTTTGCATTCTTGAAATGCACAGTTCTCTTTCTACCTTAGTCTATCGCAGTATTCCTATAGTCCAAAACTTTCTTCATTACTATCAGTCACGTGGCCACACTTACAATCATCACAGATCATAACACAGAGCCTTATAGAATGCCAATATCAGCACCCTTCTAGTTATTAAAACTCACGTGACACCCTGAGGTATGACATGTGCCATGTACAACAGACTACTGCAGACAAAATAGGAATAGACAACAAAATGCGTCTTTGACTAGCACACTCCTGATAGGCCAAAGAATTCCTTCTGCCCTATAAAGTTCTATGATCATAATGGATTAACTCTGAAAGAGACACAGAATGCTGCTTAAGGCACATTAATTAGAATAGCAGGGGAATCAGCCTTACGTTCTGGGGTGGAACTGCACTTTTTACCTTCATGACATTGGATCTCAGATGCGTTAGAGGCGTTGGGCCGATGATAATGTCCAAGACCCTAACCAAGGTGGTTTAGGTGATGTTTTTAAATGTTGGAACACTGAAACTACAATGTCCCATAGCTTCTCATAAAAACATAGACAGGCAAAGGTAGACTCTGAGTTAGAAAAGTAATATTAGAAGTGACTATAAGCATGAACAAAGATTGGATGTTAGGAAGAGTCTTAAAGGATAAAAAGGAGATGATAAAGCATAGATGTTTAGGGGAAGAAGTTACAGAATACTGAATTTAGATAGATAAGGAACATCTACTAATTATGACCAGATGACCGTGGACTTCACAAGAGGTTAAAGTCAAAGGAATGTAGAGTCCACAGTTCAGGGAGGAATGGTGGTTAGGTCTGGAGAAGGCTACATAGGTAGGAAGGATTGGTTATGGAGAGAATGAGACACAAAGATAAAAATGTTAAAAGTGAGGCATTGATAAATTGGTGCCTGGTGTAAGTCAGCAAGCTCATGGATTGTAACTGAATGAGACCTGCAGTAAACACACTTAGAGGTATCAATGAGCAATAGGGAGGTTGCCAAGATGGAGACATCAAGAATGACTGATACATTCTTGCAAGAATCCAAGGAAGGCAGTGATGTTGCCAGTTTTAAAAACAAGTGGGGACAGTACCCAAGAGGAAACAATGTAGAACAATATAATATTACACTGCCCACACATATATGTATCTTCAGGAACCGAGAGTAATTTATTATAACTTGCTCTGGTAAATAAAGGTAATATGTTCCTATCTGCATTATGCTCATAGAATTATGATCTTATAGGACCGAAGGAGGCCCATCATGCCCAAGCCAACTCTTTGATAAAACCATTCAATCGTTCCAATTTCCCTCCTCTTCCCCTACAAATTTCCCCCTTCCTTGTATTTATCCAATTCCCTTATGAAAGTTACTATTGAATCTTTACAGGCAGTGTGCACCAGATCTTAACAATTTGCTGCATATATAAAAAATTCTTTCCATTATCCTTCTGACTTCCCTGCCAGTTATTTTAAACCTGTGATCTCTGTCACAAAGCTTTAGCTGTTCCACAGATAAAACTTGATCATGTTACTTTTGTGGCAGATTTGATTCTTACAATTTCATATTTTGAGAAGAAGAGTGCCCTGCTACTTGGTACAACACATACCATGACCTCTGCCACCCAGACAAACAAAAGCCACAATATCCTGTCAATACCAACACTTCTAATTTTCACCCCCGAAAACCACCCACCCTTGTGACTTGGACTTATGATTGCCATTCCTTCATCATCACTAGATCAAAATCATAAAGTTTCCTATTGTGCCAGTACCTCCACCACAGGAGTTATGGTAGTTCAAGGAAAATTTTACCACACATTTTCTCAGGGCAAACAAAGATCAGTAATAAAATCTGGTTTCAATCGTATCATCCACATGCTTAATACTAATTAAAAACTATTGCTAAATGATACACATTACATGAGCATATTCATCTTTCCACAAGTGAGTCTAAAAGTAAATTAGTCATCAAAAATACCAGTAATAAACAAAGTCTGACTTGAGAAATGAGGTCTACTGCATGATAATGCTAAGTTTCAAAGTCCAGAAATTTACAACTTCAGAGTGAAAGATTATAAACACAAGAAGATTATGGCATGTTCAACAATTCCATCACAATTCAGGGAGTGTGATTTTTCAATGATAACTCATTTGTTTCACTATTAGAAGAAATCAAATTTAATGTCAATCAATTTTTGTAGTGATTCAGCATCTCTGAAATTCCTTCCAGATAAGTAAGACATTGCAATGTTAGTCTCAGTTACAAATACAAAGCTAGTTCATCCTCACTACGAACAAATATTTAATGATTTGTTCTTGATTTGTTTAAGCTATACATCAAACTGCTTCCATAAATCACTAAGTTCCAGAGTTTGGAAAATTTCTCTTCATTTTTAGAGACACAGCAGGCATTTTTGTTAAAAATATCATGTAATATTATTATTAAACTTATGGTGACCTTCTGCCCTCCTGAGGCCTGGACTAACAATTGAGAAACTTTTCCATTCTTCTAATCCATCACAGGTGCAGAATGTCAATTCTCAACACTGGTGCCCCACAAGGCTGCATCCTCAGCCCTCTACTCTACTCCCTATACAGTCATGACTGTGTGGCCAGATTCTGCCCTAACTCCATCTACAAGTTTGCAGATGATACCACCGCTATAGGCCATATCTCAAACAGTGATGAGTCGGAGTACGGGAAGGAGATAGAGTGCTTAGTGGAATGGTGTCATGACAACAACCTTTCCCTCAATGTCAACAAAACAAAAGAGCTGGTCATTGACTTCAGGAAAGGGAGCGATGTACATGCACCTGTCTATATCAATGGTGCTGAGGTCGAGAGGGTTGAGAGCTTCAAGTTCCTGGCAGTCCAAGCTCCTTGGACTCTGTCTTTACCTCTCGTTGTCTTGGTGTAGCAGCCAGCATAATCAAAGACCCCACCCACCTGGGACATTCTCTCTTCTCTCCTCTTCCATTGGGTAGAAGATACAGATGCCTGAGGGCACGTACCACCAGACCTAAGGACAGCTTCTACCCCACTATGATAAGACTATTGAACAGTTCCCTTATGACTATGACCTCACGATCTACCTTGTTGTGACCTCGCACCTTATTGCACTGCACTTTCTCTGTAGCTGTGACACTTTGTACTGTTATTGTTTTTACCTGTACTACATCAATGCACTCTGTACTGACTCAATGTAACTGCACTTTGTAATGAATTGACCTGTACGATCGGTTTGTAAGACAAGCTTTTCACTGTACCTCGGTACAAGTGACAATAATAATAATAAACCAATAAACCAAACTGCTTGAAGCCTCACCCACTGCTATTAAATACTGTTCAATGGTAAGGAATACATGGTGGGCTGAAGGGCCTGCTCCTGTGCTGTACTGTTCTGTGTTCTACATTCACATCCTGAATGTTGTGGGGCAAACACATGGATGCATATTCATGGCATGAAATTACACATTTTTTAAAATGATTTTTTGGGAGGCCAGTGCCTCTGCTTGCTCTGCCTTGTACTCCATCGCATTCTATGGCGGTACTCAAGCTTCTGGATCAGAGGTTGAGGGTTCAAATTCCATCCCAGTAGCTAGCACACATAATCTAAAGTATCACTCCAATGTAGAACTGTGGGAGGTACTGACTTTTAGTTGAGATGATAAACCAAGGCCCCATCACACGTGAATGTTAAAGATCTCCTGGCTGTGCTCAGTCAAGAATATAGCACATCTTGTCCAGTTCTAATTAATATTTTTTCTTCACCCAGCTGATTAAAACAAGTTATCTAATCACTTAACTCAGTGAAGTCTGTGATGTTTTCAAATGCACAGGTTGCTTCTGTGACTTCTGATAATAAGGTGGTGATAATATCTTACAATCCGCAACGTGCTTTGTGAAGGGCATTGCACAAATGCAAGTAATTTTCTTACTCTGACTGAACAAAATTCCCATTGCAACGCAACATGTCGAGCATGGATTCTTATGTTGCCAGTCATCCAAACAAGCTTCACAGAAGCATGACCAAAGCCAACTGGGCACCAAACCAGACAAAACAATAGTAGGAGAGAAAATGCGTTGGTCTTAAGAAATGTCTTTAGAGAGCTGCATAGTATTGAAGAGAAAATTCCTCTGTTTGGGTTCTGCTGGTGTAAGTTACAGTTAAGGAGGCTATGGAAGGATGAAGTCAATTTTAAAGACTACAGAAAGTAAGAGACTACCTAGAAGACTATTAGAATAAAGCTACGGATTACGGTTTTAGCAATTATACTTGCAACCTCCCACACAGTGCCCATCACAGACCTTTCCTTGCCTTCTCTCCTTATCTCCTCCCTTACCCCACAATTAAGCTTTTTTATCTCTAACTTACCGCATTTCTGATGAAAAGACATCAACCTGAAACGTTAACCTCATTACTCTCTCCACAGATGGGGCATGACCTGGTGAGTGCTTCCATCATTTTCTATTGTTATTTTGTGTGCCACATTATATTTGGAGGTGGGAGGGAGGCCTTATTGAATCAACCTTTAACTAGTTAATACTCATTTCACAAAGAAGTCTTAAATTCAGCACTGAAGAGAGACTTATATCCATTCCATCTGAACCATAAGCACAAGGAGCACATCATCATGAAGAATTAGCCCTTAGTTTCCATAAAAAAACCTCACTATCCAGAAGGCTTAACCTGATGTGCAGCATTTGTGAGATAAAGAACAAAACAAAGTAGGTAACTGGGGATTGAGAAGACAAAGGTAGCTATCAGGAATCAGCTTCTGAAAGCAAAATCATCTCCATTAGCTTCCATGCATGCTCAATAACAAAGCCCCAAGCAATGAAATGGCAATCTGGCAAACCAACATAAAAAGACACTATCAATGACTTCAATTTAAACATGCATGAGCTAACCACATGCAAAGTATAGCTTGGTATTGGGATTTATTTGTACAGCATCCAACCTATGTACAGGGTCACTTTAAGGAGTTTTGTAAATATATAATGGTTGTATTTAATGGATAGTTCATGGAAGAAGACAGCAATGTATTTACATTTGTTCTCCAAATCTTTACTTTGAATGCGGCCAAACATTCAATTAAAATATTTGCTGTTTGGGGATATTGATAATCTATTATCTTTTCTGACGCAACTCATACACTAATGGTGACCTGTTTTGATTCTGTTACATATATTTTCCATACTATTTGATTCTAGCCAATACTCCATATATATAATTAAGCAATTGTAATATATGTCTTGCCACTGTTTTAATTCTACATGTCCGACATTACAGAATGTCAGCCCTTTCCAACTGTAATCATATTAATTATTTCAGTTTAGTCACTGATGAAAAAAATATTCATAAGTGTGAGGAAAAGCTTGCCATCAGAAATGCTTCAAGATGTTAGTGAAAAATATCAGCATTATTCACAAATGGACGCATAGGCAAATCTCCCTACAGCTTCGTGTATCATAATGTTTGCAAATGATGATCCTAAAAACTGAAAGATTCAATTCTCTAAATGTAGCATTCATCTTGTTCCCTGAACTCAATGGTGCAAGTCACCTGCTGCTACGTCATCCTATGCTTGAGGTCAAGTCTCAAGTGAAACACATTTGGCACTAAAATCTTTCTTGTTTTGTTTTTTGGGGGTTTATGGATACTAAAGATTATCCTTGGTTATGATTGAGTGGTCCTAATGAGCTAATTTGACATTTTCACAGTTAAATGGTCATTGATGTAATTATAATTGTGATAGTGATAGATTTTATGGTGCTACAAGATAATTAAAATGGGTATTGTTGTACATTGGAGCAACTTTCCATAATAGCAGCACAGAACTTCCTACTGATAACTCTAACACAGCATGTCATTCTTAACATCTCTCTATGTAATGTGGAGTTTCTGCTGTTGAACTTATTGACTGTTGAATTTCCTATCTGCAAATGCAGTTTGTGCCTAGGTCATTTAAGAAATGCAGATTGTTTTTAATTCTATTAGGTAGTTTAGAGGCTCATTCTGTGCTCTGATAATAACTTCCAGCTCTATTATTGCGTTAAGTTGCTGTTAAGTGTATCGAGTCATAACCATTTTTCATTTGGGCACTAATAACTAACAAACTGTCAAAACTTCAAAAATCAACCTATAACATGAAGTACATTTTCCAGTATCAATTCATAAGGTATTTATATATTGTGAATGTACCACTGATGAGCAAACAAGAATGACTAAAGCAATCAGGTATTCGTCTAGTCCCTTCTCAGAACGTGGACATCACTGGTCAGGCCAGGATATAGTTCCCACCTCTCACCTCTGATGGCAAGCTTTTCCTCACACTTCTGAAATGGTAGTGGTAGATCACCTTCTCCAAACAATTATGGCGAAAGAAGATACAAACATATGACTACAAATTAGAAGCAGGAGTAGACCACTTAGCCCCTCAAGCCTGCTCCACCACTTAATAAGACCATGGGTGATCTGATTGTAACTTCTGCTCTGCATTCACATCTCACGGTAACCTTTCACCCTTTTCTTAGCAAATATATGTCTACATCTGAGAGGTTTCCAATTATTTGCTGTACTTACATATGAACTTTTTCAATTCATGTACAAACATACCTTTTGCACCTTAAAGTTCAACAATCTCACACCACTTACTTGGTGCTTTTAGGTAGGAAGTATTGGCACGTTGGCACAGCAAAGATGAAAAAATGGGGCTATATATCCAAATTACACTAAAATCGAAAGGATGATGTTCATATGGGCCACTGATCTTTTAATTCCTGGAGGTCACGAATTTAAGAAGTCTTCTCAATTATGTCTTCACAAATTAACCTATGAGTTTAGTCATAGAGAGATAGAGCACAGAAACAGGACCTTTGGCCCATTGAGTCCGCACTGACCATCAATCACCTATGTGCACTAATCCTAAATTAATCCCATTTTTTTAATTCTCCCCACATTCTCATTAACTCCCCCCACCCCGCCCGCTCAGATTCTACCACTCACCTACAAACTAGGGGAATTTACAGTGGCCAGCTAACATACCAATCCGCACATCATTGGGATATGGGAGGAAACCCGAGCACTCAAAGGAAACCCATATGGCCACAGGAAGAATGTGAAAACTCCACCTGACAGTACCAGAGGTCAGGGTTGAACTCGGGTCTCTGGCGCTATGAGGCAGCGGCTCTACTAGCTGCGCCACTGTGAAAGATTATATCCAAAACATTAACATTTTCTACTTAAAACAATGACATGCCAGCCGTGTACTTCCCATACTTTTGGGGGCTGGGGGCCAGATTTACGACGATCACAGATTTCTTCCTGTTTACCGTCAATAGTTGTTCAAATATATCCAGTGCATATCATCAAAAAGCCTGGGGAGTTAATTAGACATTTTGACCAAAATCTTTAAACTTACAAATCTGGTAGTTTTCCATATAAAAAATACACCATCAAATCCTGTTGTTTTCTTTGACTGATTATCATAAGAATATTGCCCTTTAGAAACAAATCAATGCAATAAACTCATTTTTGTCACATGACCAATGGGTAGCCAGTCAAATTAAATTGCCTTAGCCTCAGGTTGTAATAAATCCTAACATATTAGGCCATTCCAATTTTAAAATTTGAGATTACAAAGCTGTATACATTTTGAGTTGCATTTTAAAACACATTATCAACAATCCTGTATATCTTCATTATTGCCCTGAATTTATTTCATGTCATATTTATGAAAAATGCACAGTTTCTTTCGCAGCATAAATATAATATTAAAGTGTTCTTGTAAAATGGATTTTCAAAAAAATTATTTCAAGCATACTTTCTTTCACCCTGTTTTGATATTTGATAGAAGAAGAAATCAAAACAAGTGAAAGCTCACTGCTTTCCTAACAATAAAATTACAAAATTTCTGACTATTTCTTAAGGAAAGTCAATCACCTGAAATTTTAACTCTGTTTCTCTCTCCACAGATGCAACTTAGTCTGCTAATTATGCTGATTATTTCCAGCAGTTTCAAGACCTATAAATTGTAAAGTGATTAGGAGCATTAACAGCAAATCCTGTTGCTGATTAACTGAAATGCTTCCACTTGCCACGACACAAAGACTGATACCAGAGTGATGAAGATTATTGGCTTGTCAATACGCAGGTAGCTTCAATCTAGGCTGAGACTCCAGTGGAGTACTGCGAGAGTGCTACATGGTTGAAGGCACCATCTTTTAAATGAGATTTAACCAAGGTCTGGTCACCCCAGTTAGATTAATACAAGAGCTCTAATGCCATTATTTAAAAATTGTTCATTCTGATGCCCTGATAAATACTTTTCTCTCAAGCAACATCACTAAAACCCAATCATCTGACCATTAACATATTTCTAAACTATGCACAAAATAGATGTTGTATCTTCCTAAATGACACTGATTACACTTTTAGAAAATGATGGTTCTTTGTTTGAGGACTAGAAAGGGTTCCAAATTAAATATCATTTTCCCTTTCTCTTGCGGCTGCATTTTGTTGAATGAATGCAACTTTCAAGAGTTAACATTTCACTGCCTTGCCCCAATTTCTTTATCACATCCTTCTAAACACATATTGCTTGATTACTTTAAACATTAGAATATTTGGCTTTCAGAAATTCTAAATGAGCCCCATTGAAAGATACTGGATCAAAATTCCATGGTACATTCCAAAATTACTCTCACGGGATAAATATACCACACTTTCAAATAAATAACTGGGTGCTTGAAGATGTAGCACAACTGGAAATGTTTCCTTTGAAAACTTCAAACTGTGCATTAAACATCGTACCCAAAGGACAGGTCCAAGACAGAATGGTTCTCATCCCACTTTGTCTATGTCACCAAAGAGATCAATGTAAAGAGAAACAAGATGCTCAATTGGCAAAGGAAGGAGAATTGACCAGTGAATCATTCTCCACTGACATGCCTTCCAAAACAGGTACAATGTTGGAATTCAAAAGTAGCAAAGTTACATGCCACAGTCCATTACCACACATGGAATGAGCACTGCAGAATGCTAAGCAGAGGGAGAGTCAAAATAAATTCAAACAGGAAAGTTGTAATTGTAACTTAACAGTGAAAATGTACCAGAACAAACAGAAGTCCACAACTTTATAATTTGGGCTAGAATTCATTTGGACTATTAAAAATCACATTAACGCACAGTGAAGCAATTTGGTACATATTTCCAGATGTCTTGAACCCCAAATAGAAACACTAAGTTGGCATTTTTGAACTGAGATTCACTAATGCTGTTTATTCCCAGCATCAAGCTCCTCACGAATGACATCAATAGTGCAACCCTCAAAGTTCTTCATTGGCATGATTTTGTATCACATTGATCTAAAAAGACTTATTGTTCACAGAAGAACCAGTTTACAATCACATTAAAAGATCGAAGTATTTTGAATACCGAACACACCAAACAAATATTCCTTCTGAAAGGGCAAATAAATGTAAGTCAATGTTGAAAAAATTGGTTGTATATGTAGAATGACTCTTACATTTATTATACCATTCACTGCCTTTTGTTGAGTTACTGCCTTCGATAAAGAACATTCAATTGATGATAACAACACAAAAGAATCCACAAACACTGCATTGCCATTGGGTTTGGGATGTTCTGCTTGACGGAGTAGTGGGATAGTGATCCAGTATAAAAATCGACTACGGTGTTCCCTAAATAGAGCATGACAATGGCAGACAATGTACGTGGTGGATGTATTGGTGAGCTCAAGAGATACAAGCAGGTCAGCTGTGTAAGGGACAACTGAAAATGTCTCCAGGGGCAAACAATTTCATCACAGTCCTGGGAGACTCAGAATAGAGAAATGCTGTCATATGCAAGATGGGGCAGGCAATATTGTTGCTGGTGGTAGGACCAGACACGCAAGAGACATTGATGAATCCATCTCAAGCTTCCAAGTCTCATATGAGGACAGCAAAATCCTGAAGGGACACTTTAATCTGGTACCATCAATGATTTTCAAGAGAAACAAGTTGTTACGTGCAACTAGAGAGCACAGGAAACAGAGAAGAAAGTGGCAGAGAGGTGCAATTCCAGGTGTTTTTAGGTTGGTCAAATAGGATGACTTGTTGTGCATACTGGAAATGAGAGAATACAGGCAAATGATTTGATGCATAGATATATGTTCAGGGACTCTGTAGAATAGCCTCCAGTACAGAGTTGGTGCTTAAAATGGGAATCAGTTTTATTTAAGGCACAATTTCAAGGGGCAAACAGGGAATGTCCCACAGAATGGAAAAGACAGTGTGATCTTCATTTTCACGGCAGAATCATGTGGACACTACAAATGGGTTTGATGGGAAACTTAAAGTCACCCGAGTGCAAATCAGTCTGTTATGTGAACGTTATAGTCTGCAGGTCATATGGTGCAAAAGACAAGAGGCCTTGCATGGACGTTATGGGAGCCACTCAGACTCAGAATGTCCCTTTGAGATGGTTTGGTTCCAAAATTGTTAGAGGTGGATGTACTGCATGGGTTGTGAGTCCCAGAAGAAAGTAATTGCTGATAAAGATGGTGGTCTCCACTTGGCTCAGGGCAAGGCAGGATGGAAAAATAAGGAGTTGGAATGGTAATGCTTAACTACAGCCCCAAGGAGGGAGACAAGGGTGATGGCAATTGTACAGTTAAGGCCTCATTGACTGAGGAAACGATGATATAGACGTGACAAGTTGGTCTGTCATAGGCAAGGATATACTGTATATCTGAAATACTTCAACTGCTTTATGTTGTAGCAGACCAAAATAAAATAAGACACATTTGTAGGAGGGACTCTGAGTTATGGGGGCAAGCTATCATTAGGTTGCCAGAGGAGACAAATGGGTCCATTTGCCTATCACATTATGGGCCAGAGGTGTGTGCCAGTGATGGTGGGCATGGATGAGTCAGTTGGACTGAGAGACTATGTCTTGTCATAAAGTGATCCAAGAGCCATTCAGACGTCAGAATGCTTTGGCCCTTGCCAAACAGACCACTGAAAAGATGGACTTAAGAGGTGTCAAGATGTCTCCCCCTAGTATCAGGATTACTGGGTGCAGCACCAACAAAGTAGTTATGGAAAACAGTGGCTCCGTGCCCGATACAGTCAGCTGGAACAGTGAGAAAAGGTACTCAAGAAGTGAATGCAGGCAGCCCTCTTCAAAGGGGCACATGTGGCGAACAAGAAATGGCTGGCAACACACCAGCACGATTGCAGATAGAGTTTGACATCAGCTCACCTGAGGACAAATATGATGCTTGAGCTGAAAAGAAAGGAATTATTGTAACTATTGAAGGATTTGATGAGAACTATTAGTCACTGCCTTAAGTCTTACGTGAATGGCTTGGTGTAAACAAGTGTTATCAGGAAAATAGTAATCAGAATATGCAATATGCAGAAAGAAAACCATAAGACCATCCTGAGAGGAAGTAAGACTGAAGCTTGGACAAAGCATACAGATGCTAATCAAGAAAGGTTTTGAAATACAAAGCCAAGGGCTGCATGAAGCTGCCTGGCAGTGAAAAGGAACCTGATATCTCCCGGAGTGGGCGTACAATGAAAGTGGGTAACATTAATAAAGGATTGACCTTCCAAGACAAAGAAATAATGCTGTGACATCTTTGAGAATTATGAATTGTAGTACTCACTGTTGGGTGTTTGACCACAAGGGCTGGGCATGTTTACATGCCACATGTCAACTGGTAAAGCAGATACTGCGTCATATTGGTAGAGAAATGCTAGGGCAGAAGATGTCAATTACCAGAACCATGGGCAGAGGCCACCACAATATTGAGAAACAAACCTGCAAGCAAAGAAACAATCTGCTGGAATAACTCAGCAGGTTGACCAGCATCTGCGGGAGTAAAGGAATTGTGAACATTTCAGGTCAAAATCCTTCATCAGGACTGCAAAGTAAAGCTCAAAGAATTAGACCATGATAAGGTGTCTCAGAGGAAAAAAAACATTCTGTGTCTGGGCCAGCGGAAGACAGTCCATTCAGAGTGACCAATTCAAAGCCATCACGTGGACAGTGACTTGTCCATGTTACAAACAATGGAGCAAATACAAATCTCAATGGCATACAGTTTAGAGGAAGACTGTAAACTGTTTGAACAGTATGAGAGAGCATGTTTGCTGGAGTTTCAGGACAACAGCTAGCCCATTACAAGACTCCACAAACAATGTGAGAAGCAAAATGTCCAGTCTGACGTAGCACAGACTAAAGTGTTTGGGTGAAGACCTCAGAGACTGCAAGGTCCTTGTCGTTTGTAAAATTACTGAATCAAGTGCAGATTGAGCGGGTTGCTTTTAGAAAGGACTGCTTTGCAATATGGAAGCCATTCAAAACTTCTGAAGACTGTATGAGAGATGTCACGGCAGGTGTGGACTTTCTAAGGTCAGCCCAATGCACAGGAGCCAGAGTGTAGCAAGACAGAGTGATAACAGTCATAGCAGAGTTGAAAGCCATGGAGAAGCTCCAGAAAGGGAAAGTCAATGGAGATGAATGGTTGACTTCCAAAGGGACAGCAGGAAAGAGGAAATTTCCGATGCCTTTTATAAAATCAGAATAGGAGTCAGGATGCAAGACAGAGTGAAAGCAGAGGCACAAAGGTGGACAGCCTAAAGAAGCAACCAAAGTAGAGGTTGTTTAGAATTGAATTAATGGTATCTAGTAATTAATTATAACTATTGAAGTAGTTGATGGTCAATTCCAAATATGCTGGGAGCTTTCATGACTCATTCATTCTTTGCCAGATACATCTACTTCTTATCCTCCAAAGCTGGGGCACAAGAACAATCAACTGGCTGACCAGTCTGTTCATAGCTGTATACACACTAAATGAACAATGTCAATCCCAGTGGTTTAGGGGAAATCATACCAGGGCTGCTCAAAATGAGATCAGAATGAGACTTGCTGTCTACAAGTCTCTGGTAGCATGCAGCAATATTCAGGAGCCAGGGTATCTTTACTGGTCTGCTCTGCACTGCCTAATTTGACCAACGGTCTAAACATCAAGAGCAGCTGAGCTTAGACACACACCAGATGACCACGAGGCACTATAACTAGGAGATGAACCATTTGGTCCACACCTTCAGCAACAGGAACCCCGTGGCAAGCTTCTACAAATAAACATCTTTCTGGATCTACTTGATTTTGTTTTTGATCCTGCAAATATTCTCATTAATTCCATGACATTGATACCTTCCTTTATACTTATTCTCAACATACTCAAGAATCTGCAGGGTCATTAAGCCACCAATTACTGTCTTCTTTACAATGCAGCCATCCTACAATGATAATGATTTCCAGTTGAGAATGGTTTCAAAAGTGGGTTGGCTTTCCCAATGCAGTCCTCCATCATGAGACAATGCAAGAAGGCTTACTCAGAAACAAATGCTTCACTGAATGTCCAGTTGATATCAGTAAGAAGCTTAATAAAATATGAAGGTTATGAAGGTTACACATTCCATTCACAATTTTAAGCCTTATACCTGCTGCATCTTGAATTAATCTCATTAGAGGCTGAAAACCATTGTGGCAAGTATATGCACTAACTTCCAGGTGCTCATCAAATGGCCTACTTAAGATCACTTCCAATGAAGTGATTTCTTTAGGAGTATACTTAGGAACTTCTTTAGGAATATACTTTAGGAGTAGTATAAAGTACCAAGTCTCTCCTATCTCCACTTGATTTAACTGCATACGTGGGCAATATCTGCAAATAGTTATTGTTTCATTTCATGAAGAAATACACTCAGTTTGGTCTCATTTGAAATTGCAGTCAAACCTCCAAAACTGCATTCTATTGGCATATCAACCTGTTCAGTTACAGATTGTATATCAAGCAGATTTATCAAATCATTTGAAATCATCCTAAAAATGACTTTTGAATGGCTGATATTTCTCAAACAGCAGAGCATGAAGCATGAACATCAAATAAAAACTTAGATGCTAGAAACATGAAATAAAACAGAAAATGCTGGAAACTGCAGGTCAGGCAGCATCTGTGGAAAGAGAATTAGTTAATTTTCATGTCCAAGACTTTGTCAGAGCTAATTTCGGTCAACACTTTTATTGAAGCTTAGAGGAGAGAGAGAAACCACTGAGGGCAAACAATGCAAAAGGGACAGAAAGAAATCTTGCTGGAGGGGAAATGAGGGTTCCTTCAGTGTTGCATTTCTGGACGAGAATAGGCAGTTGGTTCAACAGTACATGAAAATCAAAGAGAAACTGCAGATGCTGGAAATCTGAAATAAAAACAGAAAATGCTGGAAATATTCAGCGGGTCAGGTAGCATCTGTGAAAAGAGAAACAGTTAACATATTAGGTCCAAAAGCCTCCGTCAAAACAGTTCAGACCTGAATTGTTTAACTCTTTAACCTTCCACAGACCCTGCTTACTCTGCTGAGAGTTTCTAGCATTTTCTGTTTTTAGGACGTGAAGTACAAGTTGCCATTCTGCATTTGACATTTGCAAATTGGATCACAAGATGAAGATCACCCTTAAATTTCCAGCCCTCTTCTTCCTGGGGCTTGTCTAAAGGATCAGATTCAACTTGGTATCAACCCATACTATTTTTGGATTTCTTAAAAACACAGTATCTATAGTCTTTTGAAGTCTGTACCATCTGCATGAGTCCATGGTTACTGCTAATAATAAATTATTATGCTTCAAGAATGTCCAACAATCACTGATTACCACTGGCAGCATTGATTGCTCTCTGATACCAGACTCCATAAAGTGGGCTGAGTAACTTCATGTGGTCTCATGACATTGGCATCCTAGATCACCCTCACACAGCTAAACTCACTTTACTCTCCTCTGAATGATCCCATGTGGCTTATGCATGGAATGGACAAGCAGTGCGTAAGAATAAGCCTGTATCCTTGCAATGCATGGCAACAGAGTGCAAACTGCATTCATTCATTTAGGCACTCACCTTGTGTTCTGCCGCAAGAGTTGCACAAACACTCCAGTGCAGTTGGCTGTCTTATCTTAGGTTCAAAAGTACAAGCGGAGTCTACAGTCACATACATTACATGGTTTCACTCAGCGTAAGTTGAATAAATGGATCAACAACAACTTTAATACAGAAACAAAAACAGAAAACGGAGACACTCAGTAGGTCAGGCAGCATCTATAGAAAGAGAAACAGAGTCAATGTTTCACGTTGAAGACCCTTTGTCTGAACTGCTCAACCTGCTAAATGTTTCCAGCATTTTCTGGTTGGGTTAAGATTTTCAGCATCTGTCCTTTATTTTAATTTTAATTTCACTGTGCTATGTTTGTCTTTGCCTAGACGCTACATGACCTGCTGAGCACTTTTGGCATTTTCTGGAGCAATAGACACAAAAAGTGCTGGAGAAATTCAGCAGGTCAGGCACCATCTATGGAGAGAAATAAATAGTCAATGTTTCAGGTCGAGACTCTTCATCAGGTGTCGACCTGAGCCGTCAACTGTTTATTTCTCTCCACAGATGCTGCCTGACCTGCTGAGTTACTCCAGCACTTTCTGTGCGCGTTGCTCCAGATTCCAGCATCTGCAGAATCTTGTGTGTCTCCATTTTGGCATTTTCTGTTTCTGTTTCAGTTTTCCAGTGTCTCCAGTTTTTTGATTTTTATCAACTTTAATGCAGCAATATGAATCCACAGATATTACATGTCCTCACCAAATCTTCATAACAACATACTGATTCTTTTTGCAAATTTTGCAAATTTTTGCAAAAGATACTGCTTCTTTTTGCAAATTTTGAATTTCTGAATATGGTTGAAATCAGTTTTTAATTGTGTCAGAAAGATGAGCTCATGAAGATGATGACCCAGGACTGGCTAACGGGTTGCAGGAGACAATAGCTTTCAACGAAAGCCGGATTTGTGCATGACACTATTGGCTATTATGAGTACATGCCTGACTCAGGCTGTTCCTAGCATCTTCTGTTTTTATTTTACATCTATGATACAGCCACAGTAAGAGTTTTGACAATGTAAGAGACCTATGCTCCCCTAATCCTACATGGGTATGATATCTGAGTAGATGTATGCTGTTTGTCTTAAGCATGTTTATGCTGAGCTGTATGGAAACAAAGTTATGCGTTAATGCAATACCCAGGAATGCACTACAATTCCATTGATACGGTGCACTGGATTGTGAATGAAGCACACATATGGATGAACTTTTGATTGCTGGGGTATCTACTTGGCCAAGGGCACCTCAGTGATGTGTGTGCTACCAGCTATTATTTGGCCAATGTGTCAGTTTAATGGTCTTCTAATGTTCTAAGTCTCCATTTATTGAGAGTGCTTAAAATAAATCCTCTTGATTAAAGAGGCACTCCCTGCAGATAAGGACACCAATACTGATGAAATGATACCAGATGGATCTTGGATGTGTTCCACTTCTCCTGTGCCCCTCAGTCCAGCGCTCTCTCCTTCAGCCTGTTCTCAACCTGTTCTCCTGAGCTGAGCCAGTTCCAGTCTGCTGTGGCAGCCGCCTGTTCCCAGTGATCTTTGCCTGCAACGGGGAACAATTGTGAACAGTGATTGAGGAGAATAACACTGTGACCTTCTTGGATGATTATGTGGAGTAATCACAGAGTGAGTGTAGAGTATGGGGAGCAGTGGAATGAGGGGCAAAGTGTGCTGCTGAGTTAGTATGTGTGTGAAGGAGTGAGCTGGTGCAGTGGTCATGGTCACTGTGTGCTTTTGAGACAGAGTTTGAGTAGGAAAAGACTGTGCGCGAGTGAGAGGGACAGAGACACAGAACGAAAGCACCAGACAGAGACCCATGGGTAAGAGAAGAGAAAGGAAGAGAGACAGAGAGTGCATGGAGCAAGAGTGGAGTGAGAGGGTGACATGGAAAGAGCATGGTAGAACCTTTTGAAGGTTGCCCCATGCTACACTGAGACCCCCACCTCCAGAGGCCTTCACCACACTGCGTACAGTTCCATCCTCTGTAAACTGCTCCCACACCGAAACTTGCTGTGTACCAAGCAACCCTCCCCCATCCCTGTAGCTGAACGCTTTGACACTGTTGCGTGTCCTGTGATTGGCGTATGGCTCCCGATCTGGCACTGCTGCCTCTGTTCGAACTGTTGGTGCTGTGTGTGGGGCACGGAGCCTCAGATCTCACAGTTAGCGGCAGGTTCAAGAGCAAAGAGACAGAGTTCAGGCTGAGTGAGTGGGGGAAAGAGAGAGGGAGGCTGATAGAAGAAGGATGCGTAGAGTGAGTGAGAGAAAGGAGGAATGGCCGAGGAACACACAGAGGGGGAGCGAGAGGGTCAGGCAGAGCAGTGGGCAATAGGGAGTGAGTGAAAGTGTCAGGTAGAGAACAGGGAGAGGGAGAGGGAGAAAAAGAGAAAGTGGGGAGGAGAAAAACTTGTGCATGCATGAGTGAGAATGGGTGAATGGAGGTGAAACAAAGATCTGTAAGTGTAATGATGTAGTCTTAAGTTGTGAGGTCTCACTTTGACCAGATCATGATATTATTCACAACATTGGTCAGCAGTGTGGGCCTCCGACCAGTGTTGCCTACAGGTAGCCCAGAAGATCTGCATGGCTGCATGTACATGATATTTCCCTCCTGTGCAAGACATAATCCACCTAACTGTCAAAGTTCCTCTCACTAAACCTAGGAGCATGCTCTCTGTCCTAGGGAATCTGCAAGTAAACAGCATTCTCCCATAGCTGGATAAGTGGTGAGAGTGTTGTGCGTGTGTGCCTTTAAGGGCTATCTGACAAGTTCTCAGCTGCATGGCTAAGTGCCAGCAACTGCAAGAAATTCAACACTCACAGTTTCTAGCACAGTGTGTTCACCCAAGGGTGCCTATGAATGCTGCTTTTAAAGCTGTGCTCTGCAAAATGGCAATATTTGTAAGGCTTTTTAAAATAGTGTTCGGGAGACACAACACTGTTTTAATACCAAGTAAACAGCATTGCGGAATTTCTAGCCCTTGTCCTTCTTATCATTGTATAGGTGGCAGTGGTTATTTAGCTGATTCTTCTAGTGGTACTCTTTAGTTATTTTGTTGCTGAGGACCTTTAGTTAAATTGTGAGTGGGGTTTTTTGGATGTTTTGGACAGGGCTGTTGAGCTGATTTGTGGTAGTTCTTTTGGAGGGGTTTCTCCACTTGCATGAATGATGGGATTCTTTTAGATGTGTTGTGGACCAGTGTCTTTAATTGTTATGGTTAGGGGCCCCATGTCAGTGTTTTGGACAGAGATTGTAATTGTATCATGGACAGGTGTTTCTTAGTTGTATTATGTGACGCTCTTTTAGTCGTAATGGGGAGAGGTTCTTGTAGTTGCGTTATGGTCAGGGGTCTTTTAGTTGTGCTATGGGAGGCCTCTTTTAGTTTGTTAAGGGCATGATTTTGTTAGTTGTGTTATGGCTGGTAGTCTCTTAGTTATGTTATTGGTAGAGGCCATTTAGTTTTGCTTTGGCTGTGAGTCTTTTGGTTGTGCTATAGTTGGGAGTCTTTTGGTAGCTTTGTGTGGGAGTCTTTTGTGTTTGTTGTATGTAGTTTTAGCATTTTTCGTGGGGAGGGGTCACTTGGCTGTGTTGTAGAGAGGGGTCTTTTATAGAATCACTGAATCCTCACAACACAGAATTTTGCCATTCAGTCCAATAAGTTTGTGCAATTCATCTGCATTCTTGCCCAGACCCCTGCAGTTTTTCTTACCTGATTCATTTTTAACATTGCTTTTTTTTACTCAAGGTGAACAACTCGCCAATTCATCCATGGAACTGAAGTCAATATCCTTTGGGAGCAAACTGTTTCACCTTTCTACATCCTTTACATCTTTGTTTATATTCTCCATGTGGAACTTTGCTAATATTACAGTATTGCAATTATCAGTGAACTGAAACAGTCTAAAATAAGAACAAAAAATGCTAGGAGGACTCGACATAGAACTTTAAGTAAACATGTTTGCATCATAAGTATGTTTTGTGAAACTAGCCTTTAGTGAGGCTGAGTGGATCTGGCTGGTTAATAACAGACTGACCATAGTTTGAGTTCAAGCATTTCGAATTCACATTACTACAATAGCATCAGCATGGTATAATCTTAACAATTAAGTGCTTTACATTAATTACATTGAATGGTTCTTGTTATGATTTACTGGAAAATGTTGTGAGGAGAGCCTTAATACTTCAGTCTTGTGTTATGTAAACTAAATATATTTAAGGAAATAAAATAGATCATTGTAATGCATACAATGGATATTTGGTCTCCATGAAATGACAAGGGAATTAGGAAAAATTACTGAACACAAAATATGATATGTGACACACTTATCTAACCATGTCAATTACTGCAGCAATTGGCTGGTACAAGAGTTTTGTGTGTTGATTTAGAATTCAACGAAGCATGGTACAAAACACTTCAAAAATTTAATGCTGAACTAATTATTCCATCAACCAATTCAAATAATCGTTCACCACAACCATCAGTTTTATCTAGGTTGCCAAATCACTGTCATATAATCTTTAATGGCCATTACCTGCAATGTGACAAGAAACAAAATACATAATGCAGTATCACAGTAGAGGTTAAATATACAAATTGGATGCATTTCCGATGCTTTTGCATTTTGCAAGATAACCCATTAGGTCAGAACCATGTTGTTGCACTCCTACAGCTGCATAGAAAAGAGGTCTAGTTCAGAATTAGAGATCTCAAAAATATCCAACAAAGCACAAAAAAGGAAAGAGAAAATACATCAGTCTTAATGTGTGGGTGAAATACCTTAGAAATGTGGATGAACGCATCATGGTCTAATAGCTTTACATGTGTAGTGGTAAGAAAGAAATAATTGTCAAGCATAGCAACTCTCAAAGGGATCCCTTTTGTTTAAAAGCACTGCTTCAAAGAAGATGGTATTCCTTTTCTCTCTTTGAGGAAGACCCTGTGTGGGAGGATATGTGGGCTTCCCTATCATGACAGAACTGGTTGTGCCTTTAGCTAGAGCATAACTCAATTGCACTAACTAGTCAGATCCCAAAAAAAGCACACAAAGGATAAATAAAAGCTACTAAGTGATAAGCAAAGTGTGGGCTGAAGAATGTTACCTCCTGAGGAGATGACAGTTTAGAAAAGCCAGCTCATCATGTCTTAAAGCAGCAATAGACAGGTAGATCACAATTAAACATCTCCCCCTCATTATAACAAAACCACTGCTCAGCAGCACAAATTGCTTCCATCGTCTGTGCCTGTGATAGATATTTATTGGAGGTTTTGAACACACAAATAAAACAAGACAGGCTGACATAGTAATTTACTATTTCTGGCACATTACCAGGGCAAGATTGGCTGTCGTATTTGCCTACATGGCAGTCATTGCTCCTCAAGAAGTCATTCATGATGTGAAATGCCTTGAGACAATTTGACTTAATAAGCTGGTTTCCAAATTCAAAAGTATTAGCAAACCTGTTACTAACCATCGTCATTCAATTGTGTGACAGCATCAATGGAGATTGGAAAACAGCAGAAAGCTGGAACAGCACAAAGTCGAGTCATGATTTACCTGAAGTGTTTAAATTCTGAAACTCATGTGGGGGTTTATTTTCCTCTGTGTATAAATTTCCGTGTAGAAACACAGAGGAGAAATTGCCAATATTATTTCTGTCCATTCCTCCTATGTCTCTACCCTGGGCTTTGTTTTCATTCACAAATGTCTGAATGGAAATAAGTCAGAAATATATTTTAAAAACTGCTGACTAAAAAGTGTTATATGCCAGTCATATGGCCATCAGAGTACACAGGATATGAGGGTGCATAAATACATACTAAGTGAACTGTCATTAGTCATTTCACAAAATAAAAGCAGGGCAAATCCAGTCTGGCTAATTATTGCCCAATCATTCTACTTTCAATAACCAGCAAAGTGATGGAAACTGTTGTCAACGGTATCAACAAGCAGAACTTACGCATCAATAACATGTTCATCAAAGCCCAGTTTGCGTTTTACCAGAACCATTAGGCTCCAGAAATCATCGCAGCCTTGGTCCAAACTTGGACCAGAGTGCTGAATTGTAGAGGGGAGGTGAGACTGACTGCCCCTGAGGTCAAGGCAGCATTTGACCAAGGAGCTCTGGTAAGACTGGAGTCAATGGAGGGACGATCATTCCAATAGTTGAAGTTATGCCTTGCACAAAGGAAAACAACTATAGTTGTTGGTGGTCAGTCATCTGAGCCCCAGGGTATCAGTGCAGGAGTTTCCTAGGCCCAGCCACTGTCAGTTACTTCAACAATGGTCTTCCTTCCATCCTAAAGTCAGAAGTGGGGATGCTCACAGATGAATGTTCAATGTTCAACTCCATTTGAACCGATACAACAAATGAGCTAGTCCGTATTTGCATGTTGCAAGACTTTTACAACATCCAGGCATGGCAAAGTGGTAACATTCACGCCACAGAAGTGCCAGGCAATGACTAAGTCCAACAGAGTCTAACCACCTGCACTTAACATTCTATAGGATTATCATCGCAGAATCACCATCAACACCTTGGGGGTTACCATTGACCATAAATTCAACTGGACCAATCACATAAATACAAAGGCAGGACAGAGGCCAGGTATCCTGAGTGACTTGCCTCCTAACATCTCAAAGCTTTCCACCATCTGCAAGGCAAAAGACAGGCATGCAGTGGAATACTCTTCACTTGCCTCGATGATGGCAGCTCCAACTACTTTCAAGAAACTCAGCACCATCCAGGACAAAGCTCTTTGCTTGACTGATACCTGAGCATCACTCTAAACATTTATCCTGTACACCATCAATCCACAGTGGCTTCAGTGTGTACTATCTACATAATGCAATATAGTTAGTTGCCTAGGCTACTCTGATAGCATTCCCAAATCTGTGACCTATACCACCAAAAAGCACACAGAAACACGACTAATTGCCTATTCATCTTGATGTTGTACAGCATCCTGACTTGATGCTTGATGCTGTTGTGGTTTGGCAAACTGATCCCTACCTTGCAGAGGCAAAATGTCAGCTCTTAGACACCTCCTCTTGATAGTTTCCAGCTTCCTGGTCTCAACCAGCTCATCTTCACCCTAGACATCGAATCTCTCTACACCTCCATACCACACCAAGATGGTCTGAGGGACCTTCACCTTCCTTGAACAGCAGCCCAACCAGTCCTTTCCATCACTATATTCATTTGCCTGCCTGAACTCCATCTTACATTGGTCAACTTTCCCTTCACCTCCACTCAATTTCAAAGTCAAAGGAGCAGCCATGGAAAATTATTTGGGCTCACGTTGTGCCTGTGTCTTCACAGCATACTTAGAACAATCCTCGTTTCAGTTCTACTCAGGTCCCCTCCTTCAACACTTCCTCTGGTACATTAGTGACTGTATCGGGCCTGCTTCCTGCAGTTGCACAGAGCTTGAAAATTCATTATCATTGCAACTATTTCCACCCTGTGCTAACTTCACATGGTCCATAACTGACTTTTCTCTTTCTTTCTTTATTGATCTCCATCTGAGGGGTTAGATTCATGTTCAATATCTATTATAAGCCCACAGCTAACTTGAAAATATCTCCACCCATCCAGCTTCCCATAAATTCCACTCAATTTTTCCACCTCCATTGTACCTGTTCTGTTGAAATTCATTCCACATCAGTGCCTTTGTGATGTCTTTCTTTCCCATTAACTGTGGTAACTTCTCCACCATAGTCTACCAAACTCTCGAGTCTCCTCTATTTCCCTAACCACTCTCCCCCCTCTTCTCCCAGCCAGAACAAGGATAGAGTTTTCTTTGTCTTCTGCTTCCACCCCATTGGTCTTCACATTCAATGGATCATCCACCATAGTTTCTGCCATCTTCATCAGGATTCCATCACCAGACACATCTTCCCCTCCTCTCTCCTTTCAGTATTGTGAAAGAACCATTGCCTCCAGCACCCCCACTTCCCTCATCCAATTTCCACCAATCACTCCCCATCCTTTTTCCATTTTATCACAGGAAATGCAACACCTGCCCATTTATCTCATTTCCCTACCATCCAGGCACCCAAACAGTATTCCTGGTGAAGCAGTAATTCACTTGCACTATTCCCAATTTCATGTATTTCATACAGTGTTCACAACGCGGTCTCCACTACATTGGAGAAACCAGAAACAGATGAGAAGAACATTTACAGAACACCTCTGTTCAGTCCTCAGGGGTCGCTCTGAGCTTCCAGTCGCCCATCATTTTAATTTTCCATCCTCAATCCTATGCTGATTTCTTTGCCTTTGGCCTCCTGCACTGTTCCAATGGTAGGCAATGTAAGCTTGAGGAACAGCACTTCACTTCCAGCTGAGTACCTTGCAGTCCTCAGGAGTCAATACTGAATCCAACAATTTCAAGTATCTAGCTCTCTCCAAAGACATTGCTGGATGTTTTAGTTTCAGTTTGACCCTTTGTTTCTTTTGTCTTCTGTCTCAAAGTTAAAGCAATTGTTACCTTGAAAACATTGATCTTCACCTTATCATCGACATTTCCTGTTCTCTCCACCCTCTTAGTCTCTGCAGCTTTCTTTTTCAATTTTTTCTATTTCTAGTTAAAGATCAGAAAAGAAGCACTTTGTTTCTATCTCTATGGATATTGCCTTACCTACTTTGTTCTTCCACAATTCCTATGTTTATTTCTGATGTTAGTTTTTGCACCCCAATTGGAAATATATTGCCTATCTTTCATCATCACTGAGTCCAAATCCTGGAAATCACTACGCAATAGCACCTTCATCAGAAAGCACAGCAATTCAAGAAGATGTCTTACCACCTTTTCAAAGACAATTATGGGTGGGTAACAAATGCTCACATTGCCAGTGATGGTCAGATCATGAAAAAATAAATTGAAAATGGTTGCTTCAAACTTGCTGCAGAGTATCGGACCATTCGACCCTGGCAGACCATGCTAGCATTTACCCTCCAAACAACCAAATAATCTTAATTACACTTATCCTCCTCTTCTTCCATAACCTTCAAGTTTTCGTTCATCTATTCAATCTAATCTTGAATTTTGTCATAATTTCTCCCTCATTTTGTCATCATTTCTCCCTCTTTTGCATTAAACTCAACCACTAACAGGGGAAGTGAATTCCACAGCCTCATGACTCTGTTAATCAAAAGTGTTCTGATATTAATGCAGTGCTGACAGAAAAGGACATTACAAAGATGCTTTTAATCTCACTTTACTTAACTGGGTTTTGAGGCAGTAACCAGAGAAAACCTGGGAGGCATTAATTGATAGAAACATTTTGTTTTTCAACTTAACTTGTAAGAGCAATTACTAGAAGATGTGCTGATCAGAAATGAACCACATCTGATGGATGATCTGCAAGGTGAACAGCTTGCAAATTTGGACTATTGCATAATAAGACTTACTTACAGGAGGTGGGGGTAACAAGATGGTGCTTCACATTTTTGGATATGGAACTGAAGAGACAGCATTGGTAAAATATGCATGGGAAAAGGCTGTAAGTGACTTTAATGCATAAAAACAGGATAACTTTCGGAAAATTAATACATGAAAAGAAGCTCAAATATCCTTATTTAATGCAAAAGAATGTAGCATAAGGGAAAGCCCCAAGCCATTCAAGAACTTAGTAAGATAAGATAAGATAAGATTTCTTTATTAGTCACATGTACATCGAAACACACAGTGAAATGCATCTTTTTGCGTAGTGTTCTGGGGGAAGCCCGCAAGTGTCGCCATGCTTCTGGCACCAACATAGCATGCCCACAACTCCCTAACCTGTACATCTTTGGAATGTGGGAGGAAGCCGGAGCACCCGGAGGAAACACACGCAGACATGGGGAGAACGTACAAACTCCTTACAGACAGTGGCTGGATTTGAACCTGGGTCACTGGTGCTGTAATAGCGTTATGCTACAGTAGAAGTTATAAAGGTTGTAACATTTCTTAATATAGAGAATGGTACCAAATAGAACATTTACTAAATAAATATTAGGAAAGCTAACATAAATCTAGAGAGCAGCATGGGACATCAGGAATCTAAGATGAATTAGTCAACAACCAGAATCGTTTCAAGAAAAAATTAAGAATATTTGTAACAAAACATTTTTCTGCCTTGTCATTAGAATGTACATGCTAGACCCTGCCATCACTGAATGTAGTGATGCTTTGAGAGCCTCCTCCACCTCTTACCTGTGTAATTGTTCACTACTATTCATGACTAAATATGCCAGGCCTGTAGAGCATTGATACGATCCATTGACTGTGAGATCACTAAGATCGTGCTGAATTTGCTGTTTATCATGCCTAGTCCTAAGCTGCAGTTTCACTGGGTTGTCACTTCATTTTAGGTATGCCTGGTACTGCTCCCAACATGTCCTTCTGCACTCCTCAATGAATCAGGACTAACCCCTGGCTAGATAGTATTGGTAAAGTGAAGGATATACCTGGCAGACTGTGACAATTTGAATTTTGAGTTTGAATTGAAGATGGGGGTTTGGATGAAAGAGGCCTGTGAATGGGCAGATATAGAGAAGTTTATAGTAGTTTCTATTCTCCAGAATCCACTTGGATTAATAAGTGAACAATTACACAAGACAAAAATTAGAGGATTCAAGCAGCACTGGCTTGATGGATAGGCAGCATAGTTGTAATATTGGGAACACTGAGTTGTAAAGCCTGTGTTTTTCTTCAGTCATCTAGGAGAAGGGTAAATAGACATTGGCAGCAGAGGGGGGATGTAATTCAGGTGCAGATGTAGTATGGAACATAGGAATTAAGAGGTATGCACCCTGGAATTGAGAGAGAATTGAGTCCAGGAATAGTGAAGAAATTCTCTGCAGGAGCAGATGGGAAATAGACTCATGGAACAGAAGGAAATGGTGCCAAATAGCAGAAGGGAATGGAGCACAGGAATAGAGTGAGTATGGATCTCAGGATTAAAATGGGATTGGTGCATAGTTTGGGTTTTGCCAGGACCACTCCACTCCAGAGATTGTCACAGCCTTGGTCCAAACATGGACAAAAGAGATGAACTCCAGTAGTGAAGTGAGAGTGACTGCCTTTGACACGAAGCCAATCAGGAACTGGGTAAAGCTGAAACCAATGTACATCAAGCAGTAAACATTCCAAAGACTGGGGTCATACTTCACATCAAGGAAAATGATTGAGATTTCAGACAATCAACCCAGCCCCAGATATCGCTGCAGGAGATCCTCAGGAAAGTGTCTTAGACCCAACTATCTTCAGCTACTTCATCTATGACCTCCCTTCCATCATAAGGTCAGTAGTAGGGATGGCTGCTGATGAATGTTCAATGTTCAATTCCTTTCAAACCTCCTCAGCAAATGAACCAGTCCATATCTGCATGCAGCAAAACTGAGAAAACTTTTGAGCATAGGGTGATAAGTGATATTTGTGCTACAAAATTACCAGACAACGACCATCTCCAACAAGACAGAGTCTAACCACCTACCCTTGCTTTTCTATAGCATTACCATCACTAAGACCCTCAATATCAACATCCTATTGACCAGAAACTCAACTACACTAGCCACATGAATGCGATGGCTACAAGAGCAGATTAAAAGCTAGGTATCTTACAGCATGTGACTCACATCATGAGACCCCAAAGCCCTTCCAACATTTACAAAGCACAAGTCAGGAGTGTGATGGAGCAGTATCCACCTGTCTTGATGATGAATATAACTCCAATAACACTCATGAAACTTGACACCATCCATGACAAAGCAATGCATTTAAATGGAACTCCATGCACCACCCAAAATATTCTGTCCATCCACCACTGGCTCACAATGGCTACAGTATTATCCCCACAAAACGTACTGCAGTTACTTCCCAGGGCTACTTCAATAGGACCACTCAAGCTTGTGATCTTTACCACAAAATAAGTGCTTCAGGCCCATGGAGGCACCACCACTTATGGGTTTCGTTCTGAGCCACACGCAATCCAGATACAGAAATATATTGCTGTTCCACCATTGTCAGAGGGTCAAAGTCTTGGAACACCCTACCCAACAGCAGGACTACAGCATTCAAGAAAAAGGCTCAAACATACCTTCTCAATGATAATAAGAGATGACCAATAAATGCTGGCCTTGCCAGTGATACCCAGAACCCAAAAAATTTTTTTAAAAACCTCTAGGACTTCTCAAGTTACTGCTGACTTTTCTAACTGTCCCATCTCAACTCATAGTCCTCTCTGCCATTCACCCAATCATATCCACAGCCCTTTTTAACTGACACCTTCCCCCAGCACTCCACATAATCATCTTATCACTGAAGATTTCCACCAAGTCTGTCAATACCTTTCTACTGCAACTCCTTAGGATTCAACTTCACCACCTCAGTTCCACCTCAATCTGCTTTGATCCTCTGGCATTTACCCTACCTACTATATAGCTATTATCTTTGGTTGACTTCAAAAAGGAATTCTCAGGTCTTCCTTCATATCCAGCTAATATTCTATCACTAACCTTCCCCGTCTTACCAAAGTCATGCTCCCACACTGTCCAAGACACTGAAACTACACCAGTCAAGACTGTAAATTATGATCCATATGGTGTGGCAATGTATGTCCATTTTTCCTTCTGAACAACTATCTCAACGTCATTGACAGCTTCAGTCTCTTCCAATATTTCTTTTCTACATCCTACGGTGAAAGCATTGTTTTCTTCTATTTCTGCTCATTCCTCTTGTAACAGACAACAACTCCAGCATTGACAGCAACTCCACTGGCTATTTCTGTACTTTCCCAGTCATCATTGGTTTAACCCAGGGCTTCATCCTTAGAGACTTCCTGTTTCAGTTCAAAGCATTTGGCATTTAAGACTGCAGATTATGTTGTCTAGAATGTGGTTGCCCTCAAGAGCTGTTGTAGCATTTTGTTAGTACCTTACATGGATATGATGAACAGGGTCCATGCATATAATCTGATTAGGCCCGGAGTATTTAACAATTAATTTCCATTTTCTTCATCTAATACCACTTGTCATGGTTGAACATACTTGGTTCATAGCTCTTGTCCTTCTGTTAATCATGTTTACCATCAGAGCTTGAAGGCTGCAATTAGTTTCTGTGCGAGTTACAATAATCACATAACTGCTTACACCCAACTTTTCCTGCACAGTAGCAGCCAAGCCTGCTTCTAATGCTACCAGATAAGTCACATGCACTTCCACAGTCAGACTTTTTAAAAAGTTTCATGCCCAAGTTTGAAGGGAAACTGCCCAACATATTTGGCATTATCCTGGTTACTGACAGAAACTGGGATTTGGCGTGCAAACTCAAGAATATTTAAGAAGATATCACTTCATTGGTGGCAACCAGCTGCACTCTGATGCTGCATTCTCATGGAACACAGAAAAAGGGATGGATTACTGCCCATACCACAGCTGTGAGAACCAACAGGTAAGGGTTTGGTAACCTGGAAAAAATTGTGAAGTGGGTTATTTCTTCAAAAAAACTCTTTTTAATTAATTTTTAAAGTCTCTAAGAGCTTATTAATTTAGATTTCTTTTAAAGAGTTAAAGTTTTTAAGTATTTCAAACAATTTGAGTGACACACCATGCACTATGAAGTCTTGGGCCAACAGCTACAAACCCAATATTCATGGCCCAGGGATTCCCAAGAGCCTGAATGGACGTTGCATCTTTTCTAAAGGGCTTTGAGCACATCCTTAAATCTTGCCTTCTGTCCACCGGGTAATCTCTTCCCATGACAGAGCTCAGAATAGAATGTCTTTTGGGAGTCTGGTGTTGGGCATGCAAACAATGTGACTTTCCCAATGTAGCTGCCTGAGTATAATTAGGCCTCATTGCTGGGTGCATTAGTCTGGGAGAGGACAATGTCATTGGTTTGCTTATCCTTCCAGTGAATTTGAAAGATTTTACAGAGGAAATGTTAGTGGTACCTTTTGAGTGTCTTGAGGTATGTGCTCAAAGTAACCCAGAACTCAGAAGCAGGTAGACATGAGTTTTGAATCAGGTCTGAGGTCTTGATGTTGAAACATCCTTGTCCTCAATTGACCAAAGTCAGTGCACTGAAGTTGATGATGAATTTTATCTGCCTTCACCAAGTCATGACTCCCTTGTTTGACACACACTCTCTACCTTTTATGACTTCCCTAAAAAGCCTGTCTCTGTTAGTCAGGAGGCAATCTGGAATACCCTCCTAAATTAGGGTGCCCACAGAAATTCATCAATAATTTCTGTTTACTTCATGACAGCATGCAAGCCCTGATGCTAATCAAAGCCAATCTCAGTTTTTAATATGTACTGAGAAGGGAAGAAGTAAACTAGTTTGGAAAAGAAAGAAAGCCTTGCATTGGAGACTAATTTTCAGTCTTAAGTTACCCCATATAGATTAGAGCCAATGAAGTACTTTTGAAATATTATAATGTTTGACTTGGTTTAATCTTTTCTTTCCTTTTTCAATCTTTTTATTAATTTTCAAATTAGTACAAAATAATATATGTAACATTAGTAATTATACATATGGTGCAAAGAGATCAGGATAACAATCATAACAGTTAATATATAATCACAAGGAGTGAAAAAAAAGTAATCTAGACCTCCCGCTCTCTTATTAAGTGAACAAATACAAAAGGAAAGATTGAAAAGAAATTTAATTATATGAAAAAAGAACCCCCAAATCAAAAAAATATTGATAATAAACCAAAAAAACCCAAAAACTTCCAAAAAAACTGGTCTGATATTTCTTCAATTAAAGAAAAACATTATTATGTCGTCAACTCTGCTCCTCTGTATTCAAGGGTTATTGAAAGGGATCTGAAAAAGGTCAGCTCATATCATATGAAAGTTTTGAATAAATGGACTCCAAACTTCCTGTCCCCTTTTGGAAAAATATTGGAAAGACATTTTTAACATTATTTCATCTATATTGAACATTGATTTACAACCTCGTCCTATTACTGCAATTTTTGGGTTACCAGTGATGGAATCTCGCCATTTATCTGCTTCTGCTCGTCGTGGTGGTGGAGGCAGATACATTGGGCAGGTTCAAGAGTTTGTTGGATAGGCATATGGAGGAATGTGAGCTAGAGGGATATGCGGGAGAAAAGGGTTAGATAGTGTGAGGGTGGTTTGATGGACAGCACAACATGGTGGGCCCAAGGGCCTGTTTTGTGCTGTATGGTTCTATGGTATGACCACCTTTGTCACATTAATGGCCAAGCAATCCATTTTGTTCAAATGGAAGGATCCAATACCTCCCTCCACCTTTTCAGTGGTTTTCTCAAACTATAGCATGTTTAACTTAGAAAAAATTAGGAGTGGGACTGTTGATCCTTCGACTTAGTTTAAATCTTTTCTACACTTTCACATTTCATGGCACGCACTGTAAAAACCTGTATGCTGAACGTGAGATATTCTGCCTTTTTAATACTGCACTTAAGGAGCTGCTCTTGTTTCTAATCTGTTTCAAATGACTGTAGCTATAACCAAGAAAAATTATAGAAAGAATTTAACAAACATGTTAATGATCAAAACCATGTTTCGAAACAAAAAGATTGCTGGGACACACAAGAGACAGCAGGTGCTGGAATCTGGAGCAAAAGATAAACCACTGAAGAACTCAGTGGGTCAAGCAGTATCTGTAGAGGCGAAGGGACAGTCGATTGTTTCAGGTCGAGACCCTGCATCAGGTCAGGATGAGGTACTTCAGGCTTTATGCAATCACAAATTAAATGTATATTTCGGCAAAGCGTACTCGACAACTGATTTCTGAGAATGAATATGTTTTTTAACCAAATGATGATATTTTACTTTACCAACAATAATCAGAATCATTATCCCCTCTGTGGAGCTGGCTTTGATCAGATCACTACTATAACGGGATATTAGAGGTTCTTTAAGTCATACTTAGCTCCCGTCCCTAATTTCTTGAAAGCGAGGTAGGAACAGGAAGAAAGTCGATGGGAGAAGACCCCAGCCGATGTACTTGGTAAGCAATTCAGTGAAAGAAGTGAATAAGGTACATCAGGTTCCTGTTCTGAAATGCCTGAGTGGGTCATAGAGGGAGACTGTGGATTTATCCAAAGGAGACATGGGGCCAGCAAGATTACAGGACAGGAGGACAGCGAAGGGTTAGGGACGAGCTATAGGAACTTGGAGGTTGTTTTGGCAAAAGGAGAGACAAAAGGCAGCATGTCTGTTTGGCCAGAAATGGAATATCCTTAAGAGAAGCCTGAGTGAAGCCATGAGATACAAGGGAGAGCAAAGAACTATTGAACTTGGATCCAGGGCAGTAGCCAAAACGCATACATAAATGAAACTGAAGGAAAATCAGGTAACGACAGCATGGTGAACATCAGGAGAGACAGGTTCTCGTTAAAAACTCAGGGCAGAAATAAGGAAGTCAAAATTAAAGTCTGAGTCCTGAGATCATTTGTAGAAGATAAGCAACAATAAATACAATTAATTATTCCCTGCTGCTAGGTCTCTGATCTTGGAAAAGAGCCAGAACTTGCCAATCAAAGCAGAAACTTATGACTTATTGCAAATAACTCCAAGGGAATTCCATATGTAAAATAGGATGGGAAAACTGTAATTATCCCAAAACCAGATGCAAAAGAAACAGTGATTATTAACGTCTCAAGGGGAATATTTTGGCAGGGTTCTCCGACACTCTGTTGGAAGATTGGCAGATTCCTGAGTGAAACAGCTCAAATACCTATTTTTTTCCCACTGTAGTTTTCCTTCAGTGGTTCCACCCATCTTCTGGCACAATTACACCAATCAATCAAGAAAAATACCCTGTAGCATTTAGGCACCCATGTGACAACATGGCTTTTCCAAAATACCTGGTACACAAATTGCAGCAAGTCCACTTAAAGTGATATTGAGAAATAGAGTTGACTTGGTGTACAGATAGATAATGCCCATCTGTCTACATTCAGAAGGATGAAAGTAATGAGCTATAGTATGCTATCAAATATGTAGGAACGTCTGAGAATGTGAAGGGAAGGAACATTTGTTTGAGCAGTACTATGAAACAAGTGATAGTAAATCAGTAGAGACAAGAGACAGGAGAAACTGCAGATGCTGGAACCTGAGGCAAAAAATAAACTGCTGGAAGAACTCGGCAGGTCACACAGCATCCGTGGAGGCAAAGGGATAGCCAAGGCTTCTGGTCTGGGAGTGTAGAGGAAAACAGCCAATATATAGAAGTGAGAGGGAGGGGTGAGACAGAGGCTGGGAGGTGATAGGTGGAACCAGATTTGGGCGGGGGCGAGTGGGAGGGAGGATAATGGGCAGATGGAATGGGGTGAGGGTGAAGATAGGAAAGATGAACCAAGGGAGAAGAAATCCAGGTAGATAGGTATGTGGGTAATGGGCAGGTGGAACCAAGTGAGGGAGGGTGGTCTAGGTAATGAGGGGTGGTAGGGGTGGAAAAGGTGAACAAAGGGAGACTGGGGGTGGGAGTGGGAAAGGAACGGAAGGGGATTGGGTTACATGATGTTGGAAAATTCAAGTTCATACCATTGGGTTGTAGGTCACCCAAATGGAATATGAGGTGCTGTTCTTCTAGTTGGCATTTGACCTCACCCTGGCAGTGGAGAAGGCCAAGGACAGACAGGTTGGTGTGAGGATTGGAAAGAGGAATTGAAATGACATGCAACCAGAAGCTCAAGATGGCCAATGCAGACCGAGCACAGATGCCCTGCAAAATGGTCACCTAATCTACGCTTCATCTCGCCAGTGTAAAGGAGGCCACATTGCAAGTACTGAATGCAATGGATCAGGTTGGAAAAGATGCATGTGAATTTCTAGCTCACCTGGAAAGGCTGTTTAGGTCCCTGGATGGTGATTAGGAAGGAGGTGGAAGGACAAGTGTTGCACCTCCTATGGTTGCAGGGGAAAGTGCCAGGGGATGGGAAGGGGTGGACGGGAGGAAAGGAGTGGACCAGGAAGTCACAGAGAGAGTGGTCCCTGCAGAAAGCAGAAAAGGTGGAGAGGGGAAGACATGACTGGTGTTGGGATCCTGTTGTAGCTGACGGAAATGGCAAAGGGTGATGTGCTGGATACGGTGGCTAGTAGGGTGAAAGGCGAGGACGAGGGGAACTCTATCCCTGTTCTGTCTGGGGAGAGTGGGTTAAGAGTACATATGTGGGAAAGGGAGGAATGCACATGAGGGTTCCATTAACTATGACAGAGGGGAACCCATATTTCCTAAAGACTATAAGATATAGGAGCAGAATTAGGCCATTCAGCCCATCGAGTCTGCTTCACCATTCAATCATGGCTGATTTTTTCCAACCCCCTTGGGGATATTTCAGAAGTCCCAGAGTGGGAAGTCTTATCTTGAGAGCAGATGTAACAGAGACAGAGAAACTGAGAGAAGGGGATGGCATCTTTACAGGAGACAATGGGAGAAAGTGTAGTTGAGGTAGTTGTGGGAGTCCATAGGTTTATAGCAGATATCAGTGGATAATTTATCTCCCGAGATGGACACAGAGAGACCCAGGAAAGGAAGAGGAGAGTCAAAAATAATCCTGGTGAATTTGAGAGCAGGGTGGAATTTCGTGGCAAATCCCATAAAATTAATGAGTTCCACATGAGTGCAGAAAGCAGCACCAATGCAGTTGAAGATGCAGCATAGAAAGAGTTGGGGATGGGTGCCGAAGTAGGTTCGGAACAAGGACTATTCCAAATAGCTAATAAAAAGACAGGCATAGCTGGGGGCCATGCCAATGTCTGTGGCTACAACTTTGATTTGTAGAAAGTGGGAGAAATAGAAAGGGAAGAGGGTAAGAACATGTTCTGCCAGGCGGATGAGAGTGTTGGAGGAGGGAGTTTTGGGTCTTTATTTCAGAAAAAAGTGGAGGGCCCTAAGACCTTCCTGATGGGGATCGAGGTGTATAGAAACTGGAAGTTTATGGCGAAGGTGTAGGCAGTTGGGACCAGGGAATTGGAAGTTGTGAAAATGGAAGAAAGTATGAGAGGTGTTTCGGGAAGAGGTGGGAATGGACTGAAGAAGGGGGGACAGGATAAAGTCAAGGTATGAAGAGATGTTTGATGGGCAAGAGCAGGCAGAAACAATGGGTCAAGCAGGGCAGTTTGGTTTGTGGGTCTTAGGTAAGAGGTAAAACGGGCAGTGCAAGGTTGGGGTACTATCAGGCTGGAGGCTGTGAAGGGGACAACTCCTGATTTATTAATGTCTGGGAAACATTGGCCTGGTGCCATCATCCAGAGGAAGCTATGAGGAGGTGTTCGAAAGCTGCCAGCTGGACTCTGCAAGTTAGAGGTCGGTGTGCCAGACCACAACAGCACCACCCTTATCTGCAGGTTTGGGATTGGGATTGGGATTGAGGTTGGGATAAAGAGGTTGGGATTGATGCAAAGTGAGCTGAGTGGTGTGCATTCTGATGGGGTAAGGCTGGAATGGGTGAGGGGAGCGGAGGAGTCAAGGTGGTCAATGTCACTAACCAGTAGCCAGTTATACATCCATTCAAAATCTTTCTCCACTGTATGGCTGAGGACCTTTCTGATCTCTATGGCCCACTTATCACGTTGCATTTAGCTATTCAGACATTAAAAAATCATTAACAAATATTATTAACAAATTATTAACAAATTATTAATAAATTATTAAAAAATTATTAACAAATATTAAACCCTACTTCCCAAAGCAAAGGGATTGCTTATATCATTACATGATATGTGCATTATTTCTTGTCAAACAATACTTGATTTTTACATAGTGACACATGAGACTGCAAATGCTGGAATCTGGAGCATGAAACAATCTGATGGAGGGACTCAGCAGGTCAAGCAGCATCTAGGTTGTATTATTTTGAAAGGAACTATTCCTAAAACTGTTTGATAAACCTGTTACCTCATTTGGAATCACTGTTGATTACACTGCAATGCATCATAGCAGCAAAACTCCACCCGGCTTTTGTGATTTCTTTTCATTCCTAGCCATTGTTGGATGAATACTTTCTTGAAACATTGGCCCTTTTAACAGAATAGAAAGTAGCAATTTATTTTGCGTTCTGTTCAGTTCAGTGACACAGCACTTTGATTCATTTAGTAGTCTTCAAAGCCATCTAGAGAAATAAAACTGCAATTGCAGGCATTGTGAAAGGGATCAATGGCTCACAGGAGTGGTGTTACGGTGTAATTACGCCCCCTCAAGGCCAGTTTCTATGACAATTCCGAACAAGTTGAAAAGAAAATGAAGACTTGGATTTATATGGCATTTTACACAATGTCAAACCGTCTCAAAGAACTTAATAGCCAAAGAAGGAGAGGTGTAGTCATCACAGTTATATTGGAAATAGGACTGTCAAGGACACAGGAACGTGTGAGAAAGACAGATAACGGAGCAGTTCTTCTGCCCCAATTCCTGTGCTAATTCCAGGACATACTAACAGTTGTTCTGGTTTTTGAGGCAACTGAGATCTGCCCCCGTCTATTGTGGTGCAGTTAAGGGACATGTACTGGTCTGGAATGTTATGACTGGAAGTTGATGCTCAACACCACACGTATCCATCTGTCCGTTATCAGGCACTACCCTCCCAGGGGAGAGAAAACAAAATAAGAAGTTTACCCGAGGCCAACTAGCCTTTAATACCCTTGAACGATTGAAAACTGGTCCACAGGATTGCATAAATCATAGTGTATGCTGTCCAGTATTCCCCACCCACTGCTTAATAAGCTGTGTTTTTCTAAATAATCAGAAACGAACCAAGTGGTCTTGAAAGCACACAGAGGATCTGCTGCTACCATATGACTGACCCATTATCTGCCAACAAAAGAAGAACCATCAAAGACATAACAGAACTCTTTGGAACTTACAGTATGTAATTGACTTTGACCTTCTTTAAATGATCCAGTTTAAATAGCCTCTTAAGAAAAACAAAACAAGCCCCCTTCATTAAATCCTTTTTTATCTTCCTTTTTCTTTTTGCACACCTTGGTGAGAGGTCACAGGTTTGGGGAGGACTATCAAAGAAACCTTTATGTGTTGTTGCAGAATATCTTATAAATAAAACACACTTTATCCAGATAGATGGGAGAGTAAATGTCCTGGATGGAGTGCCAACTGAGGTTGTTGCTTTGTTTTGGATTGTCAAGCTTCTAGAGTGTTGTTAGAGCTAAGTCATCCAGGCATGTGACAAATATTTGGTAAAACACTAACTTTTGACTTGCAGGTGGTGAAAGCGGTCAGTCACTTGCTACCAAGTACCAGCTTCTGGGTAGCTGGTGGAATTAAGTCAATGGTAGCCGCCAAGATGTTGACGATGGGACATTAACTGAGAATGTCACTTCTGTTTGTCAAGTGAAAATAGTCACAGGTGACTAAAAAGGTAAGGGACAGTGTAAAACTAAAAAAAAACATACAAAGAGGCAAAACTTCTTTAGATCCAGCACTTAGTGGGCTCAGGGGGAGTGGAGGTGGTGACTACAAAGGGAAACAGAAGTGAGAAACAGATAGTGAGAGTTATGAAAAGGGAATATTGAAAGAACCTTGCAAGGTACATCAAAATCAATACAAAATCCAGTACAAATACATTTAGAAAAAGATGATCAGGAACAATGTGGGCCCCTATAAAACTTCTAACAATGATATTGTAAATGAAATTGAGGAATTGGGACATATCAAACAATTATTTTAAATTTGTATTTACAATAGAGGGGAGGATAGCATGTCAGACATCCCAAGGAAACCAATGCTGAATCAGAGACAGTATCTGTATCAATAGAGGTAAAGCAACGCTAATGAAGAAAATAATGACACTGTGGAGTGACAGATCCTCAAGGGGAGATGGTTTCTTTCCTAGGGTTTTAAAGGAAGTAGGTGAGAACATTGTAGATACTCAAAGTTTACTTATCCAAAATTCTTAATTCAAGAACTGTTCCTTTGCATTTGAAAATTATGCATGTCACTGTTATATCAGAAAAGTGGATAGGAAAGGCCAGGAATGCATAGACCAGTTAGCTTAAGATCTATTGCCAAGAAATTGCTAGTGTCTATCATCACAGAAAACATTTGAAATCAAATTGAATTTTTTCCACCAATAAGAGGGAGCCAGCATTGATATGTAAAGAACAATAACAGAAAGCTGCAAGAACTCAGCAAGTCAAGCAGCATCTGTGGAGGCAAAAGGTGTAAGTCAATGTTTTCGGTTGAGACCCTGGATCAGGATAAGAAACAGTCAGTCCTGATGCAGGGTTTCAAACCAAGCCGCCGACTTACAATTTTTGCCTCCACAGATGCTGCTTGGCCCACTGAGTTCTTCCAGCCTTCTGCTTTTGTTCTAGATTCCAGCATCTGCAGTCACTTTTGTCTTGATCTGTAAAGAGCTGGTCATGCCTGATGAACCTGATTGAATACGATAAAGTTTGTATATGTTCTATATGGATTTCAGAAGCCATTTGATGAAGTCCTCCAGAAGAAATTGTTAGCTATATGGAACTGAAGACAGCTATTGGCTTGCTTGGGAGGTGAGGTGAGCATCAGGAGACAAAGAGTAACAATAATGCTCCACTGTTCTTATTCAAAATAGTGCATGGGAATTTTTTTTACAACACCCTAGAGAACCAAGAAGACCTCAGTTCAGCTGAAAAATGTCACCTCCAACATTGTGCCGATTTGTCCAGCACTGCTGTGGAGATTGTTGTGCTCATCTCCAGTGCAGAATGCCTCGTTCAGATTGCAGTAAGATCGGTCAGAAAAGGGAACTCTGTATGCATACTGTTCTACTCCCTAATGTTTTCATTTTCACTGGTTGGAGAATATACTGTAGGTGTCAAATCTCAGAGTGATTAAAACCTACACACATTTCAAATAGTTTGTCAGTGGTCCTGTGGATTGCCCGGGCATTTTGAAAATGTTGCTTCTCTAGGGACTGGACCTGTACTACAGTTGGTAGAAACATAAGCCTGTGCAAGATGATATCTTCACCCCTGCACACTTTTGAATAGTGCCTTAAGATCAGTTTTTACCTCCTAAGAGGAGAGACAAGGATTGATTAAACCTCTCATCTAAAACAGTTGAAAGGTACTTTACTGTGGGGGGGGGGGGGGAAGGGCGGGGTGAGAACAGGCGGGGTGAGAACATAGGAAATGTCTGTGACAGAGTTCAGACCAAAATTGTTAACAATTACTTTAAAAATGGACAGTTGGAGCAGAAACAAATTGAGGCAAGAGAGGTACAGCCACATCTGTGGAACAAAAGAATTAAAAGAGTGGTTATCTTTAATTGTTAAATTCATTAAGTCCTAAAGACTTCAAAAAAGCCAGACTGAGATGAGGTAAACTCCTAGGGATAGGTTGGGCTTCATTGGAACAATGCAGGAGGCTGAAGACAAAGAGGTCAGAGTGGAATGGGGTAGAGAATTAAGGTTGCAAGTGACTGGAAGCCAAGGATCACTCTTGCAGATTGAATAGTTCTACAATACAATAGTTCTACAAAATGCTCACCTCACCTGCAATTGTTTTCTCTATTGAAAATATTTCAAATTGGAAGAAGTACAAAGGAACTGCTGCTTCACCTGAAGGACTCTTGGGTCCCACCACCCAGGATCCAAACAGTTCTTCCAAGTGAAGCAGCAACTTATTTGCGGTTCTCCCAATTTCATACATAGCATTCAGTGTTCATGATGTGGTCTCCTCTACATTGCAGAAACCAAACATAGGTTGGGTGACCGTTTTGCAGAGCACCTCCATCGAGTTCACAGGGGTGACCCTGGGCTTCCAGTCACCTGTCGCTTTAACCCGACACCTCACTCCCACTCTGACCCCTCTGCCTTTGACCTCTTACATTACTTCAAAGATGCCCAATGTAAACTCAAGGAACAGCATCTCATTTCTGTCTCACATCAAACTTCTTAGGGCTTAATAGTGAATTTAACAACTTCAGGTCACCACTCTTTTCTTTTGTTCTCTCTCCCTATAGATGTAGTTGTACCTCTCTATTTCTATTTTATTTCCTTTTTCTTTTCCGTCTCTAGTTATCAGTTTTTATAGTAATTGTTACCATTTCAGTTTTGGTCTGCACTCTATCAGAGATATTCCCTGCGTTCTCTCCATCTCTCCCCCTCGTTGTAACTTAACATGATTGTTGTCTCACTTTTCATTTCTGATCGAGGGTACTTGACCCAAATTGTTGATTCTGTTGTCTCACCAGTAGAGAATCTGCCTGTTGTGAGAAATTCACATGGCTGTCACGTGACAGTAACGACACTGACCCCTGCTGACCGGAGGACAGCATTGCTCCTCTGATTGGAAGTGATACTACTGTCAATCAAGGTGCGGCTCCAACCACCCCTCAGGTGGGAGAGTACTTTTTGCATCTGAACCTGCCTGACCAGTATCCTTTGTCTCTGAACCTGCTTGACCATTGGCTGTGACTTCCACACCATTGGCTCGTTCAAATCATAACAGTGAGGCTCCACCCAGCCTCCTAGCACCATAAGAAGGGCTGCTTCCCCTAGCCCTGCCACTTTCGACGACCCCAGGAGTAGTGAGACAATGCTGCAGAGATCATTGGTAAGGGTGCATCACCACATGGTCAGGGAGCGTTTCACTCAGACTCAGGGAGCATTAAGGACCAATGCTAGTGTGGGACAGGCATTGAAGTGTTATATCCTGAAGTTGTACACTGTTACTGTGTGCTTGTGTGTATTAGTGTGTGTGTGTGTGTGTGTGTGAGTGTATTTTACCCCAGTTGCGCTTCCCCTCTCGGGTTCGTGGTATCCTGTGCGTGAGTGAGCGATTGTCTGTTCCCATCCATTCTGTCCCGCGTTTGCCTTTGTGATTAAACTAGTTTTCGTCTACAAAGCTTGAGTCCAGAGTCCTTCATCCTTAAGACAGTTAAAAGAATGATTTCACGCAACACTGACCAACTGAGTGCTTCTAGCATCTTCTGAAATCATTTAGATTTCATCTGGTTATTATGACAATGCCATTTGTGTCAAAATTGGCTGAACTTCAAAAGGACTTAATTGACACTAAAGGCCTTTGGGACAACCTGAGCTTCTGAAAGGTGCTACATTAATATAAGTTTCTCATTCTTTACTTAACTTAAATTGTGGCCCCAAACCAGTCAAATCATTTGTCATATAATATCATCTATTGTCTATTAATGCAAATAGATGATATTGCAAGGGAAGCAGACAGCTCTCTCCAGCATCTGATGCAAGGTTTCGACCCAAAGGTTGACCATCTGTCTGCCTCCACAGATCCTGCCTGACCCGCTGAGTTCCTCCAGCAGTTTGTTTTTTTGTTCTCTCCCACGGTTTTATCTCGTTGACAAGCTGAATTTATATTCAGGTCATGTCTGGAGTTAGCACATACCCTAGTAGATTAGTACTGCACTGAGAGAAATAAATCATCTCATGAAACAGAGCAGCTGTAACAACATTATGTCACTTGCTTTGTAACTCTACAGCTTATGTTCCTGCCTGTTCACAACTTAAGGGCAGGTAAGCACAAGCTATCTTCCTTCTGTAGTGCTTTTAGGATTCTAGATCACATCTTGTTACCAAAACCCATCCTAGTTAAACATTAACAAAACTAGAGGGCATGGGTCTTAGTGTGCAATTCACTGTATTATTAGAGGTAACTGCTGACCTTCTTAATAGGTGAGCCACAGCTCCACATGCCAGATCAAGCCAGTATGTTACCAAAGCAAAGACTCCCTCCTGGAATGTCCCTTCACGAACCTTAAAAGCTGTGTATTACATTTTTCAAACAGAATCATTAAGTGGTTATTTTCATTTCAGTCTTTATGTCCAGGATTGGTGATTTAAAAAAATAACTAATTGGAATATGATCTGGGAACATTTCCAGAGAGCTGACACTGACAACTTTCACACTGAAGGCTGTATACTCCCTGATGCCACGTCCTTACACATAGCCCTTCAGCATCAGAAGGACACACACCAATTGTAGCCTGCAGTCTGAGAGTTTGGTAGCATGCTTGCAAGCCCAGGTTCAGGTACATTCATGCCATGACAAGTTCAAGTATCCCTAGGTCCAGGTGAAGTCAATAATTTTAATAAACTCTCAGAGAATGCCCAGGTATAGCAGGCTAATTTGTAAAATGATTGTAAAATAGATGATGCTGCAAGAAAAGCTTGGGGTAGCTGGGTGTAAACTAACCAATTCATAGGCCACTTATTTATGATACAAAAGCAAGGAAATTACATTAAACTCAGACAGACACTTGATTAGATCACACTTATTCTATTGTGCATCATTCTGGTGTCTATATTACTCCAGAAGAGTTGAGGAGCACTTGTATGTTGCAAAAAGATTTACTTGCATGTAAGCAACACTAAGTTTCTCACCGTCAGGAAAAATTGAACAAGCTATGTTTTTTTTCTCAGAAAGAAAGATTTTAATGCCTTTACAATGCATATCTCTATATAATACGTATAAGGTTCAGGTTTATTTGCTAGGGAACACACAGACTATGTACAGCTTGAGACTTAAAGATGACAGACTAAATAGGACAATATTACATTGCTCAGAGGCAGGTACACCACATGACTCTCCTGTCCAGTCAAGCACAATATGAACATGCAAGTGATTACAGAGGGAATAGCATGTTTGTGCTTAAGATATATTTTTTAAATCAACAGTGAGATACAAAAAACATAAATATTCTTGTTTTATACTTGAAGGAACAGCTACATCTAGTCTGCTAATCTGTTTTTGGAATTTTCCTAATTTGTTTGATGTTGAATTGAGTTTTGGATGGTTTAGTTCCTGGATTTGAACTCAAAAGAAAGCACTGCTGCTTTGTCACACCTATATGGATTTGGTTCATCATTTTCTAAAGTCAGCACTGGATCCAATTTGGACACATTCTCATGATCAGGTAATTCAACATCCAGATTTGGTTCTCTAGCAGTGATGATCTGATGTACATGAACACTTTCGAATTTGTTACCAATTTCAACCACATATCTCTTGCCTTCACAAACTTCTGCCATAGTTCCTATCTCCCACTTGTGTGAGCTTCAGATGGTAGGTGGGTTAAAAACATTAAGGTGCTTGTTTCATGAAACTGCTTTCTTTCTGATAATTGTCATTGTGAAGTTTTTGACTCCACTGTTTCTGTCAACTCTGTAAGAAAAATTTGCTTAAACAAGGCTGAAGCATGTTCTCAATCTGCTCTTCATCAAGAGCTCTGCATCTATATACACCACAGTAGTATGCAGAGTTGTTCTGTTCTTCAAGGCAATGGCCAAATGATGTTTCATTCCAAGTCCTGCATTTCCCTGCAACACTTGAGAACTTCCTAACTATACTGATTGACCTCTCAGCTATTTCATTTATGAAGGAATCAGAAATAATACTATTCTGTTTCATGAAGTTTGCAATAAATGTAGATTGAAAGAAACTTGTCAGAAACAAGTTCTTCAAATAAACCATGACATGCACACATAAACCTCAGCTCAGACCATCAACAGTACATTCAGTAGTAGTACATGAACCTATATATTTCACTTCAACCTACTTTGAGTGACTTAACAATCAGAATTGGGAAATTGTCATTAGGTTTTACACAAGATCTATACATAGTCTCTGAAAAAATCTAGTCAGTCATGAACATGTCAGCAAAACAATTTTTGATGGCTTCTTCATAAACTTTGGCAATTGCTTTTGGTTACCAAAGATTTGAGGTCACAGTCCAAACAAAGCTTCTTGGAAATCCAAATGACAATTCAATATGCTCAGTAAGAAGTTCAGTCAAATTCTTTTCTTTCATAGTACAGGTCCTCCCCAGGTTATGACAGCATTCCATCCCCGAGAACCTCTCGTAACATGAACTGCTCGCAAGTCAGAAATATGGCCACCCAGCAATATATTTAAGTAAAAACATAGGCAACCAAGGGCAACATGTAGTTAAACCAGGGTGTTCAACTTAACCAGTCAGATTTCTCTGCAAGATGCAATCATATTGTCACGAACCAAGTTCCCATACAATAGAAGATGTCTACAGCCTCACCACAGCCGCAAAATCCATCCCACCAGTCTCCAAAACGCTCATTCGTATTTATAGGCTGCCCCTAAGTTGGGCATTCGTAACCTGAGGAGGATCTGTGAATATCACCCAGCTATGACCCTATTTGATGCACCCTTGCACACATGACAACTCATGGGGATGAATGTGGAATGTCCTCAAGTTCCACATCTGTGTATTGGTCAAATTCTATCCATCTTTTCAATGTCTGTTCATGGATCATTTTCAGCACCTGGCCTTGTTTGCAATTTAAGATGGAAAACATAAAAAGTTCTCAATGACTGCACTTCACAAGCAGACCAGGTTGTCAAATTCAACATCAGGATTCTCATGCACTAGTCACAATAGAGCACCCACCTTGGTGTTCTGTTTGGAACTCTTGTAGCCATACTGCAAAAGGAGGATTGCCCATTTTTGCATCTTTCATGCTGCCACAGTAGGTGTCACTGATTTGGGACTGAATATTGCTGGTAATGACTTATAATTAATCTTACTTGTGGCAATCAACTGATTACCTTAGTTATACAAGTAAAGATCCTCTTCTTGCTCAATTTAATCCATGGTGACCTGGTAAATCTGACTTGGGGTAACCTTGTATATGATTAGAGCTCTTTATATGTATGGTGGGCAGGTACTGCCGACAATCTTTGTTGACATTCAATTCTATGCAGGCATGAGAGAGGTCCAATTCCACAAAAATCTTTGAAACTGTTAATTCTGTGTTTGGGTCTGGCGCCAATGAGGGTAAGAATAGGATGATTTGGCAGATGAATGTGTGGCTGAGGAATTTGTGCAGGGGGTAGGGTTTCAGATTTGTTGATCATTGGGATCTCTTCTGAGGAAGGTACGACCTGTACAAAAGGGACGGGTTACACCTGAACTGGAAGGGGACCAATATTCTTGTGGGCAGGTTTGCTAGAACTGCTGGGGAGGATTTAAACTAGTTTGGAACCAGAGTGATAGGTCAGAGGTTGGCGCATTTAGTATACAAGTAGATGCAGAGTGCAGAAAGACTGTGAAGAAGAATAGGCATTTGAAAGGGCAAAATTGCAGTCAGTTGGGTGGGCTGAAATGTGTTTACTTTACTGTGAGAAGTATCAGGAACAAGGGTGATGAACCTAGAGCATGGGTAAGTATATGGAACTGTGATGTGGCGGCCATTACAGAGACTTGGCTGTCGCAAGGGCAGGAATAGCTGCTGGATATTCTGGGGTTTAGATGTTTCAAAAGGGACAGGATGAAGGTAAAAGAGGTGGGGGAGTGGCTTTGCTGGTCAGGGACAGTGTCACAGCTGTAGAAAGGGAGAATGTCCTGGAGGGATCATCCACTGAGTCAGTGTGGGTGGAAGTTAGAAACAGGAAGGGAGCAATCACTCTACTGGGAATATTCTGCAGACCCACCAATAGCAGCAGAGACAATGAAGAGCAGATCAGGAGGCAGATTTTGGAGAGGTGCAAAAATAACAGGGTTGTTGTCATGGGTGATTTCAACTTCCCTAATATTGATTGGCACATCCTTAGTGTAGAGTAGATAGATGGGGCAGAGTTTGTTAGGTGTGTCCAGGAAAGATTCCTGACACAGTATGTGGACAGGCCGACTAGAGGAGGGGCCATTCTGGACCTGGTACTAGGCAATGAGCCTGATCAGGTCTCAGATCTCTCGGTGGGAGAGCATTTTGGAGATAGTGACCATAACTCCTTGACCTTTACCATAGCCTTGGAGAGGGATAGGAGAAGATGATATGGGAAAGTATTTAACTGGGGGAGGGGGAATTATGATGCTATTAGGTAGGAATTTGGGAGCGTAAATTGGGAATAGATGTTCTTGGGGAAGTGCACAGCAGAAATGTGGAGGTTGTTTAGGGAGTACTTGCATGGGGTTCTGGATAGGTTTGTCCCATTGAGGCAGAGTAAGGATGGTAGAGTGAAGGAACCATGGTTGACAAGAGATGTAGAATATCTTGTCAAGAGGAAGAAAGAGGTTTAGAAAGCATGGATCAGACAGGGCTCTGGAGAGATACAAGGTAGCCAGGAGGGAGCTTAAGAATAGACTTGGGAGAGCTAGAAGGGGGCATGAGAAGTCCTTGGCGAGTAGGATCAAGGAAAACCCCAAGGTGTTCTACATGTATGTGAAGAAATAGGAGGATGACTAGAGTGAGGGTAGGACCAATCAGGGATAAAAGAGGAAATGTGCCTGGAGTCAAAAGAGGTAGGGGAGGACCTGAATGAATACTTTGCTCCAGTATTCACCAGAGAGAGGGACCTTGACATTTGTGAGGATGGCATACGACAGGCTGATACACTAGGGCATGTCGATGTGAGAAAAGAGGATGTGCTGGAACTTATGAAAAGCATTAGATAAGTCACCGGGGCCGGACAGGATACATCCAAGGTTATTATGGGAAGCAAGGGAAGAGATTGCTGTGCCTTTGGTGATGATCTTTGCATCCTCACTGGCCACAGGAGAAGTGCCAGATGATTGGAGGGTGGCAAAAGTTGTTCCTTTAAGAAAGGGAGTAGGGATAACCCTGAGAATTACAGACCAGTGAGTCTTACTTTAGTGATGGGCAAATTACTGGAGAAGATTCTTAGAGACAGGATTTATGGGCATTTGTCGTGCCTCATGAGCCTGATTGAATTCCTTGAGGACATGACAAAGCACATTGATGAAGGTAGAGCAGTGGATGTGGTCTACATGGATTTTAGTAAGGCGTTTGATAAGGTTCCTCATGAAAGGCTCATTCAGAAAGTCAGGAGGCATGGGATCCAGGGAAACTTGGCTGTGTGGATTCAGAATTGGCTTGCTCATAGAAGACAGAGGGTGGTGACAGATGGAGCATATTTTGCCTGGAGGTTGTTGTTCCGCAAGGATCTATTCTGGGACCTCTGCTCTTTGTGATTTTTATAAATGACTTGGATGAGGATGTGGAAGGGTGGGTTAGTAAGATTGCTGATGATACAAAGGTTGGTGGTGTTGTGGGATAGTGTAGAAGGTTGCTGTAGATTACAGTAGGACATTGATAGGATGCAGAGCTGGGTTGAGAAGTGGCAGATGGAGTTCAACCCAGAAAAGTGTGAAGTGATACACTTGAAGGCAGAATACAAGGTTAATGGCAGGACTCTTAGCAGTGCGGAGGAACAGAGGGATCTTGGGGTCTATGTCCATAGATCCCTCAAGGTTGCCGCGCAGGTCGATAGGGTGATTAAGAAGGCATATGGTGTGTAGGCCTTCATTAGTCAGGGTATTGAGTTCAAGAGCCACAAGGTGATGTTGCAGCTCTATAGAAGTCTGGTTAGACCACACTTGGAGTATTGTGTTCAGTTCTGGTCGCCTCATTATAGGAAGGATGTGGAAGCTTTAGAGAGGGTGCAGAGATTTACCAGGATGCTGCCTGGATTAGAGAGCATGTCTTAAGAGGATAGGTTGAATGAGCTAGGGCTTTCCTCTTTGGAGAGAAGGAGGATGAGAAGTGACTTGATAGAGGTCTACAAGATGATAAGAGGCATAGATCAAGTGGACTATCAGAGACTTTTTCCCAGGGCGACAATGGCTAACATGAGGGGGCATAATTTTAAGGTGATTGGAGGAAGATATAAAGGGGATGTCGGGGTAAGTTTTTTACACAGAGAATGGTGGGTGTGTGGAACGTACTGCCAGCAGAGGTTGTGGGGGCAGATACATTAGGGATATTTAAGAGACTCTTAGATAGATGCATGAATGATAGAGAAATTGAGGGTTGTGTGGGAGGGAAGGGTTAGCTAGATCTTAGAGCAGGATAAAATGTCGGCACAACATTGTGGGCCGAAGGGCCTGTACTGTGCTGTAATGTTCTATGTTCTCAAGTAGGTAGCAGATATTGCTCATCATTTATTGTTTGATTTAGTGTATCTTTGTTCTCTCTGCACAACTATACCATTTTGTCTGCCTTAAGTGGGCCACTGACTCTGGTAGATTTTGACAAGCCCATCATTTTGTTGTAACCTACCCAGTTCCTTCTCAACTTCACTCTTTAGCATATATAGAATTGGTATACATTTGGTCTGAAGCAAACATATGTATTGTACCCTGTAATGCCTACCTGACGCTCCAAGTACATCATCCAATTTTATCGAAGTGTGAGTTTGAAATGTCAGCACTGAAAAGATTCTATCAATCCAGCCTGAGTTGTCTCAGACAGTCCTTTCCACAATGATGGGCAGCTGTGCTCACTGCCTTTTCTGTTGCACTGTACATTCCGTTGCCTTAATCCCTTTAAACCTCACCTGATAAGATTCCCAGTTTGATGGTGCTTTCCATATATAGCTGAATTTACTGGAGTAAGTGTTTTGATTCATTATTGAGTTGCTTGTGGCAAATCACTTTGCATATCAATGCACTGACCAGTTGTTAATCAACACATTTATTTGAAAGTCTATTTGATTGCTGCCTTTACTGCTTGTGGCATAGATGCTACAAACCAACTTCACCAATGACTGAATGAACAAGAAAAATAATAACTCTTCCTTTCTGTTGTTACTTCAAATTGCAACTGAGATTGCTTTTGTTGCTTGCTTTAGCCATGGATCTACAGGCTGCTGAAGTGTAACTTTACTTTTGGCATCCAAGGGACTTGTTCTAAATTGACACGAGTTTGTTGGGTGATGACAATGATAGCAGGTGACTCATTCAATACACTTTGGACTCAGTTTCATAGACTTTCACATTGGTTCAGCTGTAAAACTGTGGGCTACTGTTATACCAGTTACTTGTGATGGACAATATTTTCTAACATTCCTCAATGCCGTTTGCATTAGCACAACAATTTTATACCTTAGTTCAAATGCCAGGTTTTGCATGCTCAGTGGCTTTGACTGAATTTGTTCATCTACCAACCCACATACAAACTTGTGGCATGATCTAAAAAGGTGCCAGAATGGGAATGTCAGAACATGTTCTTTAAAATAACAGTTTACTCATTAATTGTCTCACACTGTTGCAGACTCCTTGTGTCAAACTTTAACCACTCTTAACTGCCTCAGATTAAAGAGTGCTAGTTTCTGCACATTTTTGAAGGCATGTTTAATCTTGTTTGGTGTAAGATTTATCAGCATGCAACGTGTTTCTGCCACAATCCCTATCACTTCTTTCCCTTCATATATCTCATCATTTTGCTTTCTCATGCTATCACCTACTCTATCAGTTTCCAGGATACAAAAGATATCCATTTGTTCGATATATGAGATGACCAGATCCCATGCTTGTTCATGCATGCCTGGCATCCTGATAGAACTCATCAGGATAGCCATGTTGTCCCACAATTTTTCAATAATCCCACTCCTATCCATGGTTACATTTGGTGCATGCAATAAGTCCCATAACAAGTGAATGTTGCTGTCCCTTGCCTCTGTAGTCACTCTGATTGATACATGTGGAGACCCTGGACAAATGAGATTCCATGCAAGCGGAAAACACCATGAAAAATCAGTCTTAGTGCTACCAAGTAATCTAAAATTTGCCAAGTGAGAATCATCAATGTCCTTCAGCAATGTTGAAGAAAAATTATCAGAATCATCACCAATTTGTTATGTCTTCACAAGGGCACTAAGACACAGTATATATACAGAAATTGCTTGTTATTTATTGGAAAGGCAGCATATTTAAACTATTTACATATTGAGATTTTCAACTGGAAGATGTATGTGACAAATATTACATTGTTGAGAAGAAGGTACACCACATGACTCTCCTATCTAATAGGATCACTAAATAAACACGGAGACAATAGATCAGACTACATCTGTGGAGAGAAAAACAGAGTTAACTGTTCAAGTCAGTGACCTTTGAAACATATGAAACATTCACTGTTATTCACTGTATAGATTCTGCCTGACCTGTTATCTCCACCATTTTCTGGGTTTTTTTTGCTTATCATGAGCAGACTTTGCAGCACAAGTTTCTAAGAAGGAGGAAAGGAAAGAAAAAACAAGGGAAGGTATGTCATAAATAGAAAGCAAGAGAGATTAAATGACAAAAGGGATGAAGATGCAAACAAAAAAGAGTGATTATTAGTCAAGTAATAGAATAAGTGTGTCTGGAGATAGTGTAAATTAAAATAGTAAAATAACTTTCTTTAAGGATACTTATAGTGCAACAACATTGGCAATTCACAAACAAACCTTCATATGTAAACACAGCATACAATAAAGCTATCTCAAAACCAACAAATTACATCAGGATGGCCAACTTGGTCGGCATGGATGAGTTGGGCTGAACAGTCTGTTTTCTTGCTGTATAGCTCTATGGCTCTGTGACTCTATAACATATCTAGGCAATTTTTCACATTCTTGGGTTAATGCCAGTATTGTAACCTTACTGGAACAGCTTAGCTGGAGACACAGCTGGGCTGTTGTCTGGCCCTTGGTGTATCCGGTATTCTTAGACATTTCTTGATATCATGTGGATTGGATGGAATTGGCTGAAGACTGTTCCTATGATTGGAAATAAAACAAAACTGCAGATGCTGGAAATTTGAAGTAAAGCGGAAAATATTAGAAACATTCAGCAGGTCAGGGATCAGAGTTAATGTTTCAGGTCAATGACCCTTCATCAGTTCTGCAGTCCTACCACATCAAGCTCTGAATGGTAGTGAACATTTAAACAGCGAATGGAAGGAAGAGGCCTCAAGAATATTGCCTTTCTCGATGACGGCTGGGCCCAGCGTGTGAATGCTAAAGACAAGGCTGAAACCTTCAGAGCTACATTCAGCCGTGAGTGCTGAACAGATAGATGATCCATCTGGGCTTCCTCATGAGATGCCCACCATCAGAGAAACCAATAATAACAACGGAATGTGCTAGAAACATTCAGAAGGTCAAGCAGCATCTGTGGAAGAAGTAGCACAGTTGACATTTCAGGTTGAAGGCCCTCCTCAGAACTGATGAAGGGTCATTGATCTGAAACATTAACTCTTGTTTCGCTTTCTACAGATGTTCCAGCATATGCAGTTTTTTTTTATTTCCAATCATAGGTATGGTCTTCAGCCAATTCCATTCACAGAGTCATAAAGTCATACAGCACGGAAACAGGCCATTTAGCCCAACAAGTCCATGTCGAACAAGATTCCCATCTGTGCTAAATCTCCCTCCTCTCACCTTAATCCAATGCCCTCTAGTTCTTGATTCTCCAACCCTGGAAAAAAGGTGCACATTCACCCTATCTATGCCCCTCATAATTTTATACTCTTCTAGAAGATCACCCCTCATTCTCCTACGCTCCAATGAAAAAAGTCCCAACCTGCTCAACTTCTTTCGGTAACTCAGTCCCAACAAATCTCTCGTAAATCTCCTCTGCACTTTTTCCAGCTTAATGGCATCTTTCCTTTAGCAGGGTGACCAAAACTGAACATAATATTCCAAACGTGGCCTCACCAATGTTTTCTACAACTACAACATAACATCCCATCTTCTATACTCAATGCCCTGACTGATGAAGGCCAACATGCCAAAAGCTTTCTTCACCACCCTGTCCATTTGTGATCCACTTTCAGGGAGACATGTACTTGTACTCCTAGGACACTCTGTTCCACAACACTTCCCAGGGCCCTACTGTTCACTGTGAAAGTCCTACCCTCATTTGTCTTCGCAAAATGCAACACTTATTCAAATTAAACTCCATTTGCCATTCCTTGGCCCACTTACCCAGCTGATCAAAATTCCTCTGTAAATCCTAATAACCATCTTCACTGTCAATGACACCACCTATTTCAGTGTCATCTTCAAACTTACTAACCATGTCTTGTACATTCTCATCCAAATCATTGATATAAATGACAAATAGCCATGGGCCTAGCACCAACCCCTGGGGAACACCACTAGTCACGGGCTTCCAGTCTGAGAAACAACCTTCCATCGTTACCCTCTGCTTCCTACCATCAAGCCCATTGTGTATCCAATTAGCCAGCTCTCCCTGAATCCCATGCCATCTAACTTTCCATAGTAGCATACCATGTGGAACCTTGTCAAAGGCCTTACTGAAGTGCATATAGACCATGTTCTCTGTCCTGCCCTCATCGATTTTCTTGGTTACTTCTTCAAATAACTCAATCAAATTCATGAGACATTGATCTCTCACACACACAGCTGTGCTGACTATCCTTAGTCAATCCTGATCTTTCCAAATGCTTGTATATCTTATCCCTCAGAATCCCCTCTTGTAACTTACCTACCACAGATGTTAGGCTTACTGGTCTATAATTCCCAGGTTTTGCTATGCAGCCCCTCTTAAATAAAGGCACAATATTAGCCACCCTCCAGTCTTCCTGCACATCACCTATCGCTAACAATGATGCATCTATCTCAGCCAGGTCTCCCACAATTTCTTCTGTAGCTTCCCACAGTGTTCTTGGATAGACCCAATCAGGCCCTAGAGATTTATCTATCTTCATACGTTTTAAGACATCCAGTAACTCCTCTGCTATAATGCAGACTGTCCCCAAGACCTCCCCATTAACTATGTCAAGGTTCGAAGTCTTCATGTCTTCCTCCACAGTAAAAACATACTCATTGTGAACCTTCCCATCTCCTGCGGCTCCACACAAAGTGTCCACTTTGGTCTTTGAGGGGTCCTATTCTCTCTCTAGTTACTCTTTTCCCATTAATATACTTATAAAATCTCTTTGGATTCTCCTTGATTTTCTCTGCCAAAGCTATCCCATTCCCCATTTTTGTCCTTCTGATTTCCTTCTTGAGTATACTACTGCAACCCCTATACTCCTCCCAGGATTCACTTGATCCAAACTGCCTGTACCTGACCCATGCCTCCTTTTTCCCAAGCAGAATCTCAATATCCCTTGACATCCAGGGTTCCCTACTCCAGTCAGCCTTGCCCTTCACTCTAACAGGAACACGCAGATCTTAAACTCTCGCTATCTGACTTTTAAAAGCCTCCCACTTGCCAGATGTCCCTTTGCCTGCAAACAACCTACTCCAATCAACTTTTGTAAGTTCAATCCACATGATATCAAGAAATGTCTGAGTGTACCAGATGCCAAAGGCCAGACAACATCCCAGCTGTGTCTCTAGCTGAGCTGTTCCAGTAAAGTTACAATATTGGCAACAACCCAACAATGTGAAAAATTGCCAAGATATATTATAGAGTTACAGAGTGACAGAGATACACAGCACTGAAACAGCCCAACCGTCCATGCCAACCAACTTGGCTATTCTGATGTTATCTGTTGGCTTTAAGATACCTTTATTGTATGCATGTTTACATATGAGGGTTTGTTTGTGGGTTGCCAATATTGTTGCACTATAAGTAGCCTTAAAGAAATTTATTTTACTATGTTAATTTACACTACCTCCAGACAGACTTTTTATTTCATTAATTGACTTATAGCCACACTTTTTTGTTTGCATCTTCATCCCTTTTGTCTCTTGCTTTCCATTTATGACATACCTTTCCTTGATTTTTCCTTCGTTTCCTCCTTCTCAGGATGGTGCCTGACTTGCTGAATGTTTCCAATGTTTTCTGCTTTATTTCAGATTTCTAGCATCTGCAGTTTTTTTTAAAATTCCGATCATAGGAACAGTCTTCAGCCAATTACATTCAATCCACATCATATTAACAAATGTCTAAGAGTACCGGATACACCAAATGCCAGACAACATCCCAGCTAAACTGTTCCAGTAAAGCTACAATACTGGCATTAACCCAACAAAGTGCAAAATCGCCTAGATCTGCCCCATTCACAAAAAGCAGGATAAATTAGTTGATTCCAGCCCAATCAGTCTACTCTCAATCAACGGACAAAGTTATGTACCGGGTCATCAACAGAGCTATCAATCAGCACATTCTCATTAATAACCAGCTATCAGTGGCCAGTTCAGGTTTTTAAAGTACCACTCTGCTCCCAACATCATCAATGGCTTTGTCTTAAAAAAAAGGACCGAAGAACTGAGCTCCGAGGGTGGGGTGATAGTGACTATCCTTGGCATCACAGCAACATTTGACCAAGCGTGGCATCAAAGAGCCCTGGTAAAACTGAAATCAATGGGCATAAAGGAGAAAACATTCTAATGGTTCAGCTATACTTCATAGAAAGGAAGATGGTTATGATGGCTGGAGGTCAATCATCTCAACCTCAGGACACCACTTCAGGAGTCTTCAGGGTGGTGTCCTAAGTCCAACCACCTTTAGCATCTTCGTCAATGATCTTCCTCTGTCACGTCAGAAACGGGGATGTTCACTGATAACTACATAATGTTCAATTCCATTCATAATTCCTCTGTGGCTGAATTACTCCACACATGCATGCTGCAAAACCTAGACAATATTCAGGCATGGGCTGACAAGTGATAAGTAATATCTATGCCTCAAAAATCTGAGGCAACAACTATCTCCAACAGAGGGAGTCTGATGACATACCCTTGACATTTAGTTGCACTACAATCACTGAGTCCACCACTATCACCACTGACCAGAAACTCAACCAGAGTAGACATATACTGTGGCTACAAGAGCAGGTCCGAAGCTGGGTATCCTGTAGTGAGTGAGTCACTCCTGACACGTGAAATATTTTCCACCATCAACAAGACACAAATCAGGAGCACAATGGATTACCCTGCATTTGCATCAGTAACTCTCAGAAGCTCAACACCATCCAGGACAAAACAGCCACACTGATTGATACTCTATCCACCACCAAAAAATTTCATTCTCTAAACCACAAGTGTGCAGTGGCTGAAGTGTGCACCATCTACAAAATGCAATGCACTTACTTGACCAGGCTAATCTGTTATCTCTAAACCTGTGACCTCTATCACCAAGGACAAGGGCAGCAGATGTGTGAGAACACCAACACCTGCAGGTTTCCTCCAAGTCATACACTCTCCTCACTTGGAAATATATCACTGGACCTTCACTGCCATTGGGTCCAAATCCTGAAGCTCCCTATCCATCAGCACTGTGGGGCTACCTTTACCAGAATTATTCCAACAGTTCAAGAAAGTGGTTCTCCATCACTTTCTCTAGGGCAATTAGGGATAACAATAAATGCTGGCCTTGCCAGCACCATCCAGATCCAGAAAAGTAAATATTAAAAAAGAACTCACTGATATTATTAAACTCGTTAAGTCAGTAAAGCTAAAGTCTCAGTCCCTTAGGTTTTTTATTCCTTGCTTGCAAGATATTTACTTAAATACATCCAGCATCAACTAAATAACTTGCAGCATTTCTCATTGACTTCTGGAGTACTTTGCCCATTTCCGTTGTCACACTACAAGAAGGATGTGATTGAACTGGAGAAAATGCAACAGATTCAGCAGGATGTTGCCTGGGATGCAGCATTTCAGTTATGATAGGAGTCTGGATAGACTGTGTTTGTCTTCCATGGAGCAAAGGAGGCTGATGAGGGACCTGATGGAGGTATACAAAACTATATGGGGCATAGATAGGGTAGATAGTTTTAGGCACTTGTGCTCTGGGGAAAGATATCTCACTAAGGGCATAGGATTGAGATAAGAAGATTTAGAGCGAATCTAAGGAAGAATTTTTTCACCGAGAGGATGCTTAGAATCTGGAACGCACTGCCTGAGAGGGTGGTTGACATGGTGACTTGCACAACATTTAAGTCTATAGATGAGCACTTGAATCGCCAAAGTACTGAAGCATACGGATCAAGTGCTGCTAAATGGCATTAGTATAGTTGGCATAGACGTGGTGGGCTGAAGGGCATTTTTTTGTGCTGTATGACTCTATGCCTTTACAAACAAGATCAGTACATAAAAAATCCCGCTTGAATGGTGTTGGGATAATTTGCAGTAAGCACTAACTTCACAGGAAGCAGAAAAATAGTGAGTCTTGGCATTAAGATTAACCTCCTGAACAAATTCCTGAGCTGCCCATAATATTCCTGCAGAGCTCTTCCAAAATCTCCTGATTCAGACTTGCTGCACAGAGAAAGAATTGGAATTTCAGTCCAAACAAGAGACTGGGATTGAGGTTGGTGATGAGGCAGTTGTCCACTTGTTTTAGAATGTGCATGGATGGGAAAGATATTCTTGTCAGTGGCCCGTTTCCAGCCCAGGAAAGAAAGCAACAGTTGGCTAAAGTAATTGCAAAGCCTCATTTAGATCCCTTTCAGATCTTGGTTTCAGAAACGATAAGTCTCTCCAGAGGATTCCGGCAAGCATAAGGGAAAAGCTGATCTTCAATAGTTGGATAGCAGATTATTAGAGTTTTACTGTATACTAGAGTTTTACTGTATATCTACAGGTCCCAAGGTGAAGGATCACTGATCCCTGGTTGTCCAACAGTTATGCTGTCATCAAGATAGCTGAGGAACCAACCACTTTAAAGAACTCTCACAGACAGAAATTCAGAAAATGACTTTTAATAACTTTTTAAAAATTATATAGGGTCTAATCAAAATTGAAGCATACAGATAATTAAAGTGGAAGCAGAAATAACTTAAATGAACATTTTAAAATACAAATTTCAAATTCCTTTATTTAGAAATACAGGAAATAAAGGAAATTACAATACATGCAGATAAAATAAGTTTTCTAAGAGGTAAATAAGCTGAAATGAATGCCTAGCACATCACTGAAAACGCACAATTATCTATGTAACAATATACACTAAAGCTAGAATCCTTAGCTAAATTCTCATGAGTTCCAGTGATTTCTTAGACTGTCCGGAGAATGCTGCCTGCAATGTCAAGTTGAATCACTGACCACAAGTCCAGAAATTCCCTATTAAAATAAACATTCCCGGAAATCATTAAGTTGTCAGTTTCACAGTATAAAAACTCACTGCGAATGCTGGAAATTTTGCAGCCATAACAGCAGCAGCCAAGATAAATATATGAGCAACCAACCTTTAAGTAGTTCATGATCCCTTTAAATAGCACTGGCAGTGTCCTTCAAGGCATTTAACTTCATGTCCATTTATGCAAGATTAAGAGAGGGAGTAAATTAGAGCATGGAGTTCTATATAACTGCACCATCATCAAAACAATGTGCAAAGACCTCTACAAAGATGACATCTGGAGGATGTCTGGCCAGAAGTGTGTGAACACATCACAGATGCCTTTTTCTTGTTTAAAGACTTCCCTAGCCCTCAAAACAGACATTGCAGAAGCACAATTTCAGCCTCAAATGTCTTTGCAGACAGTACATAAAACTGACTACACCTGAGGATGCATGAATTTCTCTCTCTCTCTTGGATGCCATTTGTCTTTAAAAAAATGTCTGGAGCTCTGTCAAACAGCAAACAAGAAAACAGGGCATTTTCGGTGGTAGCAAAGTCACAAAGTATGTGAGAAATGGAAACTGCTCCAGCACCAAACAGGGAAAATTTCCTTCAACAACGTCCATTTTGCTTTGACAATGATGACAATCTGCCCAAAATGCCAAAAATGAAGAGGAAGAGAAGAAATACCAAAGCAAAATACTGTGGATGCTGGTAAAGTGAAATAAAACAGAAAATGAAGGAAATACCCTGCAGGTCAGACAGAAATCATAGAGACAGAGCTAACATTTCAGGCCAAAAAGCTTTCTTCTGAATAACAAAAGAAATAGTATAGCAAAGAAACAATGATAACGATGTCCAATTGACTTCTCAGAGTCTGACATGCCAGGATGCAAAGGCACATCATAAAATGAGATTGGGAGGCCTTCAGAAATGTGGAATTTTTTATTGTCAATACAGACAGAAAAGGACAGTTCGGACTTTGATTCTAGACTTGGTTAGTGAAGACTTGGATGACTGTGATGTGGTCTTATTCAAGTACAAAAATTTTAGTGCGGAACTATTTTGTATTTTGCTTATTCAATAATGGTCTACCAGTCCTGTTAATAAGACCCGCAACATGCAAAGCTGACAAATCCACATTAACTGTTTAGTTTCAGATTTGGTAAATCTTGCTTTTTGTTTTCATTATTAGTATAATTAGATGAGAAACTACAATCATATTAGTCACAAGTGCTCAAGTACAATTTATTGGTACAGAGGACAAGATATTTTCCAATAACAGTTTTATTTCTGATGTTCTGTGCTCAGCTAATACAATGATTTCCACAACTAATTATATATTTGTAACCATTCAGGGTGTGGGATTTTCAACTTTGTCTCTAAAAATTATAGGCAACATAATTCAATTGAAAATATGTGGGAGAGGAGCAGGCAGTTCTGTTAACCCATATCAGTTCTAAGAATGCGAGCCACACATAAACCAATGTTTTACTAGAGGCTGCGATGTCAAATGTGATGTATAGTCATGTTGTGATTATTGCTGAAAATTGTACATGAATAGCATCTTTCACGTCCTTTTCAGAAAGTACCAGAGTACTTTACAGCCAATGTAATAAGTTTTAAAATACACTAGTCAATTTGCATGCAATAAGCACGCACAAACAACAATATAATGACCAAATAATCTGGGTTACTTTTCAATAATATCAGTTAAAGGATAAATGTTAGCAAAAGCACTGGATGTACCTCCACTGCCCCGTCTTCAAAGCTGTGCCATGGGATATATATTATATTCACCTGAAAGAGCAGGGAATATTTCATCTGAAAGAAGATATCAACAGTCCAACATTCCCTCAGTATTTCACTGCTGTCAGCCTATATTTTTGTCCTCAAGTCACTGAGCTGGATTGTTCTGCAGCAGGAGAGCTACCATCTCTGCCATAGCTAATACTTTGAATGAGTACTTTATTTATTCACTTTTCAGGATATGGGCATCCCTAGCAACGGTAGTATTTATTGTCTGTACCAACTTGCCCCTGCACAGGTGCTTGTGAGCCACCTGCTTAAATTGCTGCAGAGCTTCTGATGAAGGTACTCCCATAGTGCTGCTGGGTAGGTAGTGACAGTACTTAGATCTAGAGATAATGGTGACATATATCCAGGGCAGGATGGTGCACAGCTTGGAGGGGAACCTGCAAGTAGTGGAGTTCCCATGCACCTGTTGGCCATGTGCTTCTTGGTGACAGCAGTTGCATGTTGGAAGGTGCTGCTGGAATAGCCAAGGCAGGTAACTCTAGTGCATTTTGTAGATTTGTGTGCATTGCAGCCACAAAGCACACGAGTGAAGGGAGTGAATATTTTAGGTGACAGATGGGGTGCCAATCAAGCAGGCTGCTTTGTCCTGCATATTGCCAATTCTCCTAAGTATTGTTGGAGCTGCACCTGCCCAGGGAGGTGAAGAATATTCCACCACACTGATGATAAAAAGATATTTGGGTGTCAGAAGCTGAGTCACCTGCTGCAGAGTACCCAGCCTCTGACCTGCTTTTATAGCTGTGGTATTTATAAGGCTGATCCAATTGAAACTCTAGTCAATGATGACACCCAGGATGTTAATGGTGGATGACTCCGCAATCATGAGGACTTTGAATATTAAGGATAGGTGATTTGGCTCTTTCTTATTGGAGATGGCCACTGCCTGACACTTTAGTGGTGTAAATGTTACTTGCTTTTTATTAGTCCATGCCCGAATGTTGCCAAGGAATGCTGCAACCAGGCATGGACTGCTTCATTTGCGGAATAGTTGTGAATGGAAGCGAATATTGCGCAATCATCAGTCAACTTCCCCACTTCTAATGGAAGAAAGGTCATTGATGAAGCAGTTGAAGATGGTTAGTCCTGGAAGACCAGCTTGGTGAACTCCTAGAGCAATGTTCTGGGGCTGGGATTATTGATTTCCAATAAGCACAACCATCTTCCTTTCTGCAGGTACAGTTCCAACCATGGGAGTCCTTGCTCCTTGATACCCATTGACTTCACTTTTCCCACAGCTCCTTGATGCAGTACTTGGTCAAATGCTGGCTTGATGTCAAGAGCAGTCACTCTCATCTCAGCTCTGAAATTCAGCTCTTTGGGCCAAGGTTTTGATGAGGTATTGTGATGAAAGGTCTGATAAAACCCAAACTGGGCATCAGTGAGTAGGTTATTGATGAGTATGTGCTGCTTGATAGCACTGCCAATGACAACTTCCTCCATGCTGCAGAATTATAGACAGAATATACCTAGGTAATTTTCCCTATAGTAAGGTCAATGCCAGTGTTGTAGCTTTGATGCAGTAAATTGGTTAGAGGTACAAATAGTTCTGAAGTGCAAGTGCAGCAAATTGAGTTGGTTAAAGAATAGCTCCTGTGGATGGTCAGGATCACAGAAGGTAGAAAAAGTGAATCAATTTCAATTGATCGTGGTTTCAATTGCTTCAGCTTTGTCTTTGGCACTCACAGGCTGGGCCCTGCCATTGTTGAGAATGGGAATGTTTATGAAGCTGCTTCCTCTTATGATCTGCTTAATTGTCCACCACAGTTCACAACTGGATAAGGCAAGGCTGCAGAGCTTTGATCTGCTTTATTACTTGAGGAACTGATTAGCTCTGTGTATTTCATGCTGTATTTGCTGTTTAGTATCCAGATAATTCTGTGCTGCAGCTTTGCCAGGCTGGCATTCCATTTTTAGGCACACCTGGTGCTGGTCCTGATGTGCCCTTCCACAGTCCTCATTAAACTAGAGTTGAATCCCTTGCTTGTTTATAAAACTTAGATTAAAAATCTAAGACACAGCTGTTTAAATCCCTCATACAACAGTCTAATTGAAAAGTCTGGAGATATAAAGCTGGTATCGGCAGCAAAGTGACCTTGAAGATGGTGAATTCTCATAAAACCCAGTTCATTTCCTAGTGTGGTTTGGAAAGCAAAATCTGTCATCCTTTGTAATTTAATCCCATATGTTACACCAACAAGCTTGACTTTAACTGCACTGCCATTTTCCTAATTTGGTATTATCATCACACTTCAATATCCCTTTGCACCAATTATTTTATCTCCCATATTCCCCTTGGGGTTAATGTCAATGACTGTTCCAATTAGTGGACCCTCTCCCCCTACTAATCAATGTGTCCTCTACTCAACAAAGTCCATACGATTCTAGTAAACCAGGACAGCTGAAGACATGGCCTCCAACAGACAAAATTTCTGCTCAGCTTACTCTGGTTGTTTGAATGGAAAATCATATGCAATGGAGAGGTTGAAAATAATGTGAGGTAAAGTTAGGTGTTATGAATGTGCACCTGGAAGCTGACATGCTTTTACAAGATGCTGTCAACAGTGACAATGCTCAGACCTAAGGGTACTTGCAGACTAATGAGCAAGGAAGTAAATGTTGGGAGGAACCACATGAGACACACTAATTGGTGTAAGTGCCAGGGACATAGAAACCAGTCGGTCTGAGTAAGTTTCCAGAACATAGATGATGGTGGAGGGATACTCATGGAAGTTGAGGCATTATCTGAGATGCCATCTAAAAGTAACATGTGGGGTGTCTGTTAGGTATTGCCCAAGCTCAGAAGCTCAACATGAGTTTTCCTGAGACACGACAACATGTTTTGTCTGAATGAAATAGAAAGTGCACTGCTGTCAACACTGAATCATTTGAATTGAATACTTAATCAGGCAAAACCCGCACAAGACACAGACCAGATACTTGAGCACAAAAATCTAGGATGACTCTCCAGTGCGGTGTGTATTTTTGGATGAGACATTACATTCAAAGCTGAATTGGTCTTTCATTGGACACAAGAGATCCCATAAATCTATTTCATATAAGAGTTGGGAATCTATCCCAATGGACTGACAAAAAACATAGCTAAGTTTGTGGATGTATGCTGTGCTTAAAATTAGCTGTCACATCACATAAAACAGTCAGAACACTTCAGAAGTACTCAACTACCTATAAACAATTTGGGACATCCTGAAAGGGCTACAAAGGATGTTGTATAAATACATTTTTCTTTTACTTTACGATACAGAGACCTCAGGTCAAGGACAAATTAAATTTCATTTGGTAAATGTTCCGATTAATTAGATGCCAACAAGCTGTTTTCTTGTCCTAATTCCTGAAATAGGTATTGAAGCCACAACTCAAAATCTTTAATTCCATCTTGAGATTCTAAAGATTTAGGTTCCACGTTTGTATGCTTAAGACTGATACAAGATTCTTTCTTGAAAAGGTCCTGTTGCTTTATAATTTTACTGGTTATCAATTTTACTGGTTATCAATTTTTTTATTGATTTCAGTAACATACAAATGATACAACATAAAGCATTCATTAGGCCACAGCTGGAGTATTGTGTGTACTTCTGGTCACCACATGACAGAAAAGATGTGATTGCACTGGAGAGGGTTAGGAGGTGATTCACCAGATGTTTTCTGGGATGGAGCGTTTCTGTTATGGAATGAGACTGGATAGGATGGAATTGTTCTCCTTGAAGGAAAGGAGGCTGAGGGGGAACTGATAGAGGTATATAGAATTATTAGGGGTAGGAAACCTTTTTGACATAGCCAATCATTAGAAGGAACCACATGAGGCAAACTAATTGATGTACACGCTAAGTCCATAGATACCAGTCGGTCTGGTGTCTAGAGCATAGATAATGGTGGAGGGGATACTCATGGAGATTGACGCTTTACCTAGCATACCACGTAAAAGTAACATGTGGAGCATGACAACGTTTTGTCTGACTGGAATAAAAAGTGCATTGCTGTCAACAGTGAATCACCTGAATTGAAAATTTAATTGTCTAAAACTAGGGGGCACAGGTTTAGAATAAGGGGTAGGAGGTTTAGAGGTGATCTGAGGAAGACTTTTTTTCACCCAGAGGATGGTTGGAATCTGGAACATGTTTGCTGAAAGAATGGTGGAGGCAGGTATTCTCACAACATTTATGAAATACCCAGATGAGCAGTTGAATCGCTAAGGCATAGAAGATTATGGGTCAAGTGCTGGTAGATGAGATTAGTATAGTTGGGTACTTGATGGTCGACATGGACATGGTGGGGTAAAGAATCTGTTTTTCTGCAGTTGATTATGACTCTGAATAACTTGTTGTTTCTTGTTTGGTCCTTCATAACCTTATCCTACTTTAGGCTTTCATATGCGGGTATTATCTTTGGACCTGATTTTGCTGGAGAATGAGCGAGAACCCTCTAGCACTGCCATCATTGCAATGCATCCTGGCTGCAGCTTTGCAATTTCCAGAGATGTAAGTGCCAACTTAGAAATCCTGAAAATGCTGTTAGTGATTCGATGATAAGCAGCAGGTTGCATTTCGACTCTGAACTCCTCATAGAGCTCTACAAGGAAGCAAGGACTTGGGCTAATTGCATTTTACATTTACTAAGTGATTAAAGATGTTATAAATAGTTTCAAATATTTTAAGTTTTATTTTATTCCAGTTTCTTTATCTGTAATGATTCAGAGTTAGCTTTTGAGAGTGAGTTATAGCCATCTGTCTATGTATTTTGTTGATCAGTTTGATGGTGGAGCTTGGTCTGGCCACTCCATGATCCTCTTTACAATGCATAAGGCCCTTTCAGGACCTTGTTGCACAGAATCCTCCCTGTGCTTTCCACAAATTCTCACTGAGAGAATCACTTCAGGTACTTCTTTTAAACAAGGTCAGACAGTGTTCACCACTGACTCTAAATTCTGCCTATGGTGTGTACAAACTTTCAGAGAAGTCTGGTTAGCAACCCATGATTAATCTAGTTGATAATATTGCTGAAAGTATAATGACAATACAATAGAATATTTTATCTACTTTGGGGACAATGCACCTGTTTTGAGAAACTTTTTATAATTTTCTGCTCAAATTCATTATTTGCAAGATTCTGAAAGGAATTCCTGCTCTGAACTACCACAACTGGATTAATATTTTAATACATAATTTATTTAAATTTTGCTTAAAAAAAGACTTCCTTGATATGCTTTAGTGAAGACTTGATGCAGTTTGATTTGTGCAGCTGAAAATGGGGTTATAATCAAATGCAAGCATTCTTAATCAGCCACTTCCTGATTTGTTAATAAACCAATCTTAAATTTCTGAAAATGGTAACAGTTGGCATTGAGGTACAGCGGATGATTTCCTGGGAAAATAAAAATTACATTAAAATGCTTTTAAAATCTACCTCTGAATGTTCATGCATCAAAAAGAATTTTTTAGAGCTTCCTTGAAGGTCTGCAAATGCGCGCACATTGTGAAAACTCCCAGTGGTGATTACTTCACCTAAAGAAGTGCCAGTTACATGGATAATGCTAGCTTACAGCGTGATGTTTTGGGAACTAGCCAGGCAGAAAAGTTAACAGAAAAAAATTGTAGAGCTGGAAGAGCTGAAATTGTAGAATTGTAGAAATCAGGGATGAGCAAGGGTTCTGAATAAGGAGGGACATTTGTCCTTCAGAAATCTGATGGCGGATGATTATGAACACTACCTCATTATTCCTTTTTTTTGCACTATTTATTTACTTTTGGATTTTATAGATTTTTATGTCTTTGCACTGTACTGCTGCCGCAAAACAACAAATTTCACATCATAGGTCAGTGATAATAAATCTGATTCTGGCTTCAGCTTGCATCTTTCTTCCACCAACATGTCCCTCCTTATTCAGAACCCTTACTTATCCCTGACATTCATCATCTTGCCATCAGCTCTACAAATGTTTTTGGTATTAGTATTGGTTTATTATTGTCACTTGTACCGAGGTACAGTGAAAAGCTTGTCTTACAAATTGATCGTTCAGGTCAATTCATTACACAGTGTAGTTACATTGAGTTAGTACTGAGTGCATTGAGGTAGTACAGGTAAAAACAATAACAGTACAGAGTAAAGTGTCACAGCTATAGAGAAAGTGCAGTGCAATAAGGTGCAAGGTCACAACAAGGCAGATCGTGAGGTCAGAGTCCATTTCATCCTATAAGGGAACCGTTCAATAGTCTTATCACAGTGGGGTAGAAGCTGTCCTTAAGTCTGGTGGTACGTGCCCTCAGGCTCCTGTATCTTCTACCCGATGGAAGAGGAGAGAAGAGAGAATGACCCGGGTGGGTGGGGTCTTTGATTATGCTGGCTGCTACACCAAGACAGCGAGAGGTAAAGACAGAGTCCAAGGAGGGGAGGCTGGTGTCCGTGATGCGCTGGGCTGTGTCCACAACTCTCTGCAGCTTCTTGCAGTCCTGGGCAGAGCAGTTGCCGTACCAAGCCATGATACATCCAGACAGGATGCTTTCTATAGTACATCGGTAAAAGTTGGTGAGAGTCAAAGGGGACAAACCAAATTTCTTTAGCCTCCTGAGGAAGTAGAGGTGCTGGTGAGCTTTCTTGGCTGTGGCATCTATGTGATTTGACCAGGACAGGCTGTTGGTGATGTTCACTCCCAGGAACTTAAAGCTCTCAACCCTCTCGACCTCAGCACCATTGATGTAGACAGGTGCATGTACACCACCCCCTTTCCTGAAGTCAATGACCAGCTCTTTTGTTTTGTTGACATTGAGGGAAAGGTTGTTGTCATGACACCATTCCACTAAACTCTCTATCTCCTTCCTGTACTCTGACTCATCACTGTTTGAGATACGGCCTACAACGGTGGTATCATCTGCAAACTTCTGGATGGAGTTAGAGCAGAATCTGGCCACACAGTCATGAGTGTATAGGGAGTAGAATAGAGGGCTGAGGATGCAGCCTTGTGGGGCACCAGTGTTGAGAATAATCATGTCGGAGGTATTGCTGCCTATCCTCACTGATTGCGGTCTTTTTGTTAGAAAGTCAAGGATCCAGTTACAGAGGGAGGTGTTGAGTTCCTAGGTCTCAGAGTTTGGTGACAAGCTTGCTTGGAATTATTATATTGAAGGCAGAGCTGTAGTCAATAAACAATAGTCTAACATATGTGTCTTTACTGTTAACAGTAGGGGATATGAAGACAAGAAGAAGTTTCTTCACTCAGAAGTTAGAAAATCTTTGACATTCTCTCTCCAAGAGGACCGTGGAGGTTCTATCAATAGATTTTTCAGATACTAAGTGAAATGAGGATAGCGTAGGAAACAGGAACTGAAGTGAAATATCTGCCATGATCTTACTGAATGGCAGAAAAGGCTTGAGGTACCAAATGGCAAACTCAGCTTCTGTTTTATGTTCTTAAATTTGATTTGCACTAAATGTAATTTGCATTTACATTTTTAAAGATATGCCAATTTTAAGTGGAATGCACCAAAAACAGCACAAGAGAATGGAAATTCTATCCCTGCGTGACTCAGGTTTCAGTCCATAGAGGAGAGCCAGCCTCCTTACAAAATGCAGCTTTTTAACATGGTCTCAAAATCAAAGTACAAGTTGTAAGAATTATTCAGAGAGCTTTTCAATTATTATCTTCCTTTAATGTAGTAAGATGTATAAAGGTGACAAACAGGAGAGCTGTCAAACAAAATTTAACAATAAGCCTTGCAATGAAATTAGAGCAGAGAAGAAAAAGCTTGTATAAACAGGTAGCTTTTAAGGAGAGAGTAGCCGAACGTGATGCGTTCCCGAAAGGAAAACTCGGAGACGTTGTGGCTGACTTGGAGCACACTTTACTGTGTGAAGCAAAACGCGCGCGTGCACAAAGATACCCAAGAGCTTCTCCAGCGGACGTAATATCAGGATCCAGCCGGAAGGCCCGCCCCGTGGTGCACTCGCTATGCACGGCCGCCGATGACAGTTCGAGTTTCGTAAGTACAGGCCGCTACGCCACCCTCCCCCCCCAGAAGCATCCATCAGGGGCGTGGGACCCCCAGTCTGTGTGTCCCTCTTGGGTGGCCTGCCCCATCAGCGCGGTGAGGGTACCTTCACCGGCTGCTCAATGACCAAATGCGCCGGTTTGAGGCAACCCACTGTAGAAGTCTCTTCGCGGCCACCCACCTCCATGACACACGTAGATCCATTGTGTCGGAGAACCCTGAGGGTCCCTCGTACGGCCTCTGCAGTGGTGACTTGTGCATGCCCCTGCGGATGAAAAACGTACTCACAGTCCCAGAGGGTCCTTAGGGATAAAGGACGGTGTAGTGCCATGTCTGGAGGTGGAACCGGTGCCAGGGTCCCGACCTTATCCCGTAGCCTCGTCAGCACTTACGCCGGCGTCCCTGCTGGACCTTGGGCCTCTGGCACGAACTCGCCTGGGACCGTCAGGGGAGTGCTGTAGACTAACTCTGCCAAGGAGGTGCCCAGGTCCTCCTTGAGGGCCATGCGGATGCCCAGTAAAACCCAGGGGAGCTCATCTGTCCAGTTGACCCCCCAAAGGCGCCCCATCAGGGCTGATTTGAGATGCCTGTGGAACCACTCTACCAAACCGTTGGACTGGGGATGGTACGCTGTGGTGTGATGTAACCGGGTCCCCAAGAGCTGCGCCAGTGCTATCCACAGGCCTGACGTGAACTGTGCCCCTCTGTCGGAGGTGATGTCCACTGGGAGTCCGAACCTGGCGATCCAGTTTGCGATGAGCGTCCTGGCGCAGGATTCGGTGGACGTGTCTGTCAGTGGCACGGCGTCCGGCCATCTGGTGAACCTGTCGATCATGGTAAAGGTATACCTGGCGCCCTGGGAGATGGGCAGGGGGCCGATGTCCACGTGGATGTGCTGAAACCTCCCGAGCGTCGGCTGGAACTGCTGGAGGGGGGCCTTCACGTGCCGCTGGACTTTGGCGGTCCGGCAGTGTATGCAGGCCCTGACCCAGTGTCCGACCTGCTTGCGCAAACCATGCCAAACAAATTTGTCCGCTACCAATTTGATAGACACCCGGACGGACGGGTGGGCCAGGCCATGCAGCGTGTCGAAAACCCGTCGCCTCCATGCTGCTGGTACCACAGGCTGGGGTCTGCCGGTAGACATGTCGCACAGGAGCCAAACTGCAGTTGGGCCGACAGGGACATCCTCCAACTGGAGTCCCGAAACGGCTGTGCGGTAGGCCGGGATCTCTGTATCCGCCTGTTGCACCTGTGCCAGCGCCGTGTAGTCGACCCCTGGGGATGAGGTGGTCACTGAGTGGATGTAGCTGTGGGACAGCGTGTCGGCGACCACGTTGTTCTTCCCTGCGATGTGGCGGACATCTGTGGTGAACTCCGAAATAAAGGAGAGGTGCCTCTGCTCCCGAGCCGACCATGGGTCCGATACTTTTGCAAGGGCGAAGGTGAGGGGCTTGTGGTCTGTATATACAGTGAAATCCCTTCCATCGAGGAAATACCAGAAGTGCCGGATAGCCAGGTAGAGCGCTAGGAACTCCCTGTCGAAAGCGCTGTACTTAACCTCCGGTGGTCACAGGTGCCAGCTGAAAAAGGCGAGCGGTTGCCACTGGCCCTTGACGAGCTGCTCCAGGACTCTGCCGACCGCCGTGTCGGAAGCGTCGACTGTGAGCGCCGTGGGCACATCGATTCTTGGGTGTACAAGGAGGGTCGCTTTCGCCAACGCTTCTTTGGTCCGCTCGAAAGCCTCTGTGGACTCCGCGTCCCATGCCACCTCTTTGGCTTTGCTGGCCATCAGACCGAACAAGGGCCTCATGATGCGCGGCGCTGCCGCCGGCACGAGCCAATGATAGAAATTTCCCATCCCCACAAATTCTTGCAGGCCCTTGACTGTGCTGGGTCTGGGGAACTGGTGGATGGCCTGGACTTTGTCCAGTTGTGGGGTGGCACCATGCTGGTTGACCCTGTGGCCCAAGAAGTCGATTTCCGTCAGCCCAAATTGGCACTTCGCCGGGTTGATTGCCAGTCCGTGGTCGCTCAGGCGCTGGCAGAGTTGGCGCAAATGTGCCACGTGCTCTTGGCGTGACTTGCTGGCCACCAGGATATCGTCTTGGTAGATGAAGACGAAACCCAGGCCTTGCCCTACCGAGTCCATAAGCCTCTGGAAAGTCTGGGCGGCGTCCTTGAGGCTGAAAGGCATCCTTAGGAATTTGAACAACCCGAAGGGGGTGATGAGGGCTATCTTGGGCACATCATCGGGGTGTACAGGGATCTGACGGTACCCCCAGACCAGGTTGATTTTCAAAAAGATGGTCGCCCCATGCAGGTTTGCTGTGAAATCTTGGATGTGAGGCACCGGGTATCGGTCAGTGGTTGTGGCATCATTAAGTCTCCTGTAGTCCCCGCAGGGTCTCCACCCTCCTGCGGACTTGGGTACCATGTGTAGCGGAGATGCCCATGGGCTGTCCAAGCGACGGATGATCCCCATCTCCTCCATCTTCCGAAACTCCTCCTTGGTGAAGTGGAGCTTGTCGGGTAGGAGCCTATGGGCTCGGACATGCAGCGGTGGTCCCTGTGTGGGAATGTGGTGTTGCACGCCATGTTTGGGACCAGTAGTGGAGAACTGCGGGGTGATGATGGAGGGGAAATCCGCCAGCACCCTGGCGAACTCATCGCCCGAAAGTGTGACTGAGTCCAGGTGGAGGGCCGGGAAGTGGGCTTCTCCAAGCTGGAAGGTCTGGAAGGTCTTGGCGTGGACCAAACGCCAGCCCTTCAGGTCGACCAGGAGGCGGTTGGCCCCTAGTAACGGCCGCGATACCGCTGCTACCATGAAGGTCCAGGTGAAGGAGCTGGGTCCGAAACGCAGCGGGATGGTGTGCGTGCCGTATGTTCGGATGGTAGTGCCGTTTGCGGCAGTGAGGTCGGGGCCTGGGGCTGCGTTACGGGTGTCCACGTTGGAGGGGAGGAGAACGCTGATTTTGGCCCCGATGTCCACCAGGAAACGTCACACGGAGTGCCGGTCCCAGAGGAATAGGAGGTTCTCTCGACGGCCAGCCGCCGAAGCCACTAGCGACGGCCAGCCCCGGCGTTTCCCAGGAAGGCACATGGTGGGCGGCAGCAGCGCATGTTTGACCCCCATCTCTGATGGTAAAAACACCATCGGTCCGAACCTTCATCCTTGTCCCCTGCAGGTCTCGGTGGCTTCGGTTGTGGGATTTTGGCCTTGAGCTGCGCGGTCGTGGTTAGGTAGATGGATGCCACTCCCTGCTGCTTACTCTGCCACAGAATGTCCGCCCTGGCCGCAAGTCTGCGTGGGTCGCTGAAATCCTCACCTGCGAGGAGGAGGCAAATGTCCTCCAGCAGTTGCTCGAGGAACAACTGCTCGAATAAAAGGCACGGCTTATGGCCATCCATCAGCGCCAGCATGTCGTTCATCAGCTTGGATGGCTTGCGGTCGCCCAAGCCGTCCATATGCAGAAGCCGCGCGGCTCGTTCGCGGCAGGAGAGTCCGAAAGTACAGATTAGGAGCACCTTGATGCTAGCGTACCTGTCCTCCGTTGGTGGTTGGTGCAGGAAGTCAATGATCCGGCCTGCTTTGTCTTGGTCGAGCACACTGACCACGTAGTGATACCGCGTGGCATCGGCTGTAATGCCTCTGATGCTGAACTGAGCCTCAGCCTGCTCAAACCAGACGTGGGCTGAGCGGCCCAGAAAGTCGGGAGCTTCAGCGAGACTGCGTTGTGCAAGTCATTAGAATTCATATCGCAGGTTCCAGATGCTGTCTGGAAGCGTCAGGGTCAGCAAATGTTGCCAAACGCAATGCGTTCCCGAAAGGAAAACTCGGAGACGTTGTGGCTGACTCGGAGCACACTTTACTGTGTGAAGCAAAATGTGCATGTGCACAAAGATACCTGAGAGCCTCTCCGGCGGACGTGATGTCAGGATCCCGCCGGAAGGCCCACCCCACGGTTCGCTCGCGATGCGCTACCGCGTGTCCGCCCACAGCCGCCAATGGCGGTTCAAGTCTCATAAGTACGGGCCGCTACAAGAGTGAGGTGGACAGGTAGAAAGGGTTATGGAAGAAATTTTAGAGCTTGGGACCTATAATAGTACAGCCACTAGTGGTGATGTGATGGAGATCAGAGATGAGCATGAAAGCTGAATCAGAGGAAAGCAGAGGGGGACCGGTGAATGAAAAAGGCAGGCGAAGGAATTTGAACAAAAGTTATTAATTTGAGTCAGACCAGAAGAGAATGTTAGTGAGTGCAGGGATGCTGAATGAAGGAGATTTGATGCAAGAGATGATATGAGAGTTTTAGTTTATAGAGTGTGGTATGCTGGCCGGAAAAAACATTGGACTAGCCCAATCGAGAAGTAACAAAAGCATAAGTTTTCAGCAAATGGGAGAAGATAAAGACAAAAACAGACCATACTGTGAAGGTGATATCCAGAATTAAAACTTAGATAATCTTTGCCAAATAACTAATTTTGATGGACCAAATTTGTACTTTTCAGTTATCCCCTCCGATACACGACAAAGGAGTATTTGACATCCTTCAATTATTTGCCTGACTTTGCACGGAATTTCAATGATCATACAATCCCAGTTAGAATGGTACTGGAATCCACAATTCAGAAAAGTGCTGCAATAATTATGGCGGTCATATTTCTGCATTACTTGAGTGTAGATCCCTAAAGTGACAATAGATTTGTAAATTAATTCCAAAGCCCTCTTCTTGTCATTTTCTATGGCAGTGGGATGTTAAAAAATTGATTGTCAAAATTGATCAGGCAAGGATCAATAGCGTGGGGCCCAGTAGTATAGATAACAAGTAGGGAAGAAGCCCAGAGAGCTTGAGCAAAGCACAGGAGAGACAGCTTGAGGAGCTTGGGGGAGGAATAGGAGAAAGAAGCCTGGGGAGCCTGGAGGAATATGGGAGAGGCATGGCCAGGGAGCTTGTAGGGAGCACAGATCTGGAGCATGTGCTGCCTCTAGCCTGGTTACTCTAATTGTGCTTGTATTGCCTACTTTTGCTTCCATTTTTCATAGGTTTAGATGTGGAGATTTCAAGTTGCTGTGCTGTTCACTTTGGTTCATTGCAATGAATAGTCTTAGGTTAGCTAACAGGTAATGATTTTGTCTCTAAAGAGAATAGCAGGCATGCTGAGGGAATGGTATACCACTTGAGATGCCATACCTCATTGAAGAAATTAAGTGAGGCATAGTCCATTCTCCTTATGGATATAAAAGTTCCCATGGTTCCTTTCTGGTAGGGAATTTTCATAGTGTACTGATCAAATATCTTGTATTTTATTTGTTTACAGTTTGTGATATCTTTCGATGCACAAAACAGCCACCTTGACAACACCATATCAATGAGCTCTCTCCAAGGAGTAAAATATTGCACTGAATTTACAGAGCAGGACCTGGCCATTTTTCCCAACAATACTTGTGTCTACTGTATATGCAACTCCTCCTGCTCTATTTATGTCACCTACAGCTCGATTTCTAGTACTCAACGCTAAGATGTAAGGTTTGGATCCATTCCACTTCAGATAATATTACCCAGTGCACCTAAGCTGACACATACCTGGAAACTCTCAGTATGTGACCTAATGTCCCCATTAGATTATGAAAATTACCAGGGCCCTAGGGACTGTAGAACAAATGCTGTGTGGCTGCAGTATGAAAGACCTGCCCCCAACAAATGATGCCCAAGATAACCGTTCTTGGGGTAGATTCCAATTGGCACAAGGGGTTATGCAAGTACTAATTGAATCTTGAAGCCTGTAAGGTCTCAGGATTATTTCATTGGAAAAATTATCAGGTGTATGACATGGTTCAGCACCTAATAAGTGCTGAACCATCAGAGGAGCTATATTTTAGGTGAGATTATAAACTAAGGCACCATCTGCTTACTCAAGTGGATGTAAAAGATTCCATAACGTTATTTCAAGGAAAAGCACAGAAGCTCTTCCAAAGTCAGTATTAATTCTTCAATCAACAATAGTGAAAAAGAGACACAATAGACTGCAGATGCTGCACTCTGGAGCAAAAAACAAATTGTTGGAGGAACTCAGTGGGTCAGGCAGCATCTGTGGAGGTAGAGGGATAGCCAATGTTTCCGGTCAAGACCCCACATTGTGACCAAGGTCTCAACCCAAAATGTCTCCACAGATGCTGCCTGACATACTAAGTTCCTCCAGTAGTTTTTTTTTTGCAATAGAAAAAACATCTGAATTTCTAAACTATCTGAATGTCACACTACCATTTGTGGATCCTTGACATGCACAAATTAGTTGATGTGTTTCCTTTATTACAACAATCACATTTTAAAAGTACTTCACTGACTATTAAGTATTTTGGAACAACCCAGGGCCAAGGAAGGTTAATTATAGCTGCATTTTTTCTCCTTCACTGCATCTAATCCTTCTATTAATTTATCATTTAATTAGCTTTCCCTTAAATGTATTCTTGTTCTTAATTTCAACCACTTCTTGAGGTATCAAACTCTATCTTTTAACTACAAGAGTAGAGAAGTTACTACTATATAATAACAAAGTAAAAAGACTGGGGTAGCCCATTCAGCCCTTCACAGTTGTTCCACCATTCAATCAGATTATGGCTGTTTTCTACTATGTCCATATCACTTGATTCCCTTAACATCCAAAAATCTATTCATCTCTCTTTTGAATACACTACATTAGTCCTTGATGCACTATAGTCCAAAATTCTATTTCCCCCTTGTGTATGCTTAATGATTTAACATTCAATGTTCTCAGGGTCAGAAAATTCCAAAGATTCACAACCCTCAGAAAACAACTTCTTCTCATCTCTGCCTTAAATGGGAAACTGCCCTGAGAAAATGTCCCCTTATTCTGGATTCATGCACCAGACAAAACATCCTCATAGTATTTCACTAACATCCCTTCATTCTTTAAATTCTTGAATGTACAAGTCAATCTGCTACAGTAATGTCATGTATTGCTGAGACTACATCTGAAGTATCGTGTACAGTATTGGTTTTTCTATTTAAGGATGATAATACATTGGAAGCAGTTCAGAGAAGGTTTACCAGACTATTACCTGGAATAAGCAGATCTTAAGGAAAGGTTGGACAGGTTAGGTTCATATCAAATTAAGTTTAGAATGATGGGAGGCAACTTGATTTAAATATATAAAATCCCAAGGGGCTTGACAGGATGGGTGTGGAGAGTATGCTTCCTCTTGTGGTGGAAGCTAGAACTAAGGGAGTCACTGTTTAAAGATATGGAGTGGCCCAGTTAAGACAGAGATGAGGGAAAACAATTTTTGTCACAGGATTATGAGTCATTATGGCCCTCCAAAGTGCTGTGGAAGCAAAGTCTTTGAATATTTTTAAGTCAGAGCCAGACTGGTACTTAATAAACAAGGGTGCTATGGGTAAGTGGGAATGCGAAGCTGAAATTGCAATCAGACCAGCCATGATCTCATTTAACGGTGAAACAGGCTTAAGGGCCAAGTTACCTGCTTCTGCCCCTAACCAGGAATCAACCTGGTGAACCTTCTCAGCGTTATGCGTCCTCTGCAAATGGAAACATCTGCGCATTGATCATGTTCTGTGATAATTTTAAACACAGCTGTTGGACTGCCCGTGAGCACTCTCCTCACTAAAAAAGGGATTTAAACGCTCCCGATAATTGTAACCAAACACCCAGCCCGCCCCCACCGGCTGCGGGGCAGTTCCCGGCGCCTCACCATTCGGATCCCCTAACCTGTTCTCTGCACGGCTGACCGTGCACCGCTTTGGGAGACCCTGCCGCAAGTTAAAATGCGAACTACTGCAGTTAAAATAGCCAAAGTTAAAAAGAAGAAAATGCTTTTATTATTCAACACGCTCGATACTGCCTTTCATTTACCGACTGCCGATCGACACCCGCCGCCTGAGCAGCCCCTCCACAGGGAGAACCACCGCCGGGCCTTCTCCAGCCGCTCCGTAACCACGGCAACTCGGTCGGATCTCGCAGAATCTCGTGGCATTCGCGAGGGGGGGGGGGCGAAGAGGTCCAAGGTCACGGAGCTAATCGACGCAACAGGGGCTGCGGTGCTGTCGTCAGCGGAGCCGGGGGAGGGGGCAAGCTGAGTGCAGCTCCCTCCGCCCGGAGGGAGAAGCAGCTGGCCCGGCCTAGCCTGGCCCAGCTCGGCTCGACTGATGCTGTCCCTCAGCCCTGGTGAGTGCGGCCTGATGGCGGCCGGGCTGAGCTGAGCCCGACCACTCGGATGCGGCGGAGTGAGGAGGAACCCAATGGACGTTATGGAAAGCCCACTGAACCTGGTGAGTGATCCGCTTCCTCTTCACCGGCTTCGCTTGTGGGGACGCGGGCCCTGCTCCCGGCTGGCCCCTCCGCGCTGCCCATCGGATTATGGATCTGTCCATCTCCCCAAAGCCGCCGTGCCACGGAGTTGGAGGCAGTGGGACATGTCCATTTACCCTCCTGTAGTGTGTCATCTTCCCCTGGGCCCTTTGCTCCAGTGTTTGTGCCAAACTGGCTGTTGTTGTTTAGCTTGTCAATGTCCTCGCCCTGTTTGTAAATGAGCAAGATTAAAATAGAGACCCACGTTCACATGCCACTTTTCAGAACACTGACAAGTATTTACAACCAATCAAGTACTTTGTGTGTGTTGCACTCGGGAACCAGAGCAGCCAGTTTGTACATAGCAAGAATCCACAAACAGCAGTATGATGACTAGATGATCTGTTTCAGTGATGTTGGTTGAGAAATAAATATTGACCGTGACTGGGGGGAGTAAAGCTTCAACACTACTAAAATATCAGTTGACTCCACTAGACAGCTTCAATATCTCATCTGCAAGATGGCACTCCTGGCTGCAGCAATCCCAGCCCTGCACTCAGTTGATAGTTTAGATTTTATATTCAAGTCTTTGGAGAAGGACTTGAATCCATGTCCTCTGACTCAGAGGCAATTCGGTTACCAAAGAGCCTGTTTCATAAGCCAAGGACTGAGAGGTTGGGGGATGGGATGGGGATCTGAGAGGAAATATGGGATTAGTGTAGGTAGGTGCCGGATTGCTGGCGCTGTTGCAGTGTTTCAAAGGGCCTGATCTAGGTGCTCTGACCCCATGACCCAAAAGAGTATGTTGAGACATTTCTTCGCTTGATTAAATAATGTGAGTTGCAGTTATACATCACTCTGTTATAGGCCAAAGTTTTTGCATGCTGGCTCTTTGCTGCCTCATGAATGGGGAGGGTGAGAGACTATGTAGGTTGGAGTCTGCCAACTGATTTTCTTCATGACATCTTTTTAATTTAGCAGGAGTAGTTCAGCTGTCTACATCTGCTTTCACGTTGAGATGACTGGGCTGAAGTTTCACATCCATGAAAGAAGGGGCCTTGATAGGATAGTTTGCTAATCTAGCTTTACTGTCCAATATATTGAACTGCTTGAAATTTCCTTTGTGGGTTTGAATTTAAGATACACTCATCTTTCCTGGAGTCTCATTAGAATAAAATATTACAAATCAAGAAAAACAATCAGGGTCTGATGAAAACACCAAACTGACAGCATAGTTTCTTTAAGTATGAAAACTAAAATTTCAACTCATTTAACCACCTTTCTCTGTGATGAGGGGCATGAATCTTTGAAATTCTATAACCTGGCAAGCATTGGAGTCTGAGTCAATGAAATATTCAAGGCTGATATGCACAGGTTTTTGATATATTGGATGGCAAAGGGTTAGGGGGAACAAGCAAGGAAGTGGAGATGAAATGGTCAGAATCTTTTTCCCAATGTAGAACTGTCAAGTACTAGAGGATATGCATTTAAGGTGAAAGGGGAAAGTTTAAATGAGATGTGTGCGACAATTTTTTTGTATGCAGAGAGTGACAGGTGCCTGGAATGGGCTGCCAGAGATAGTGTTGGAAGCAGATACAATAGTGGCGTTTTAAGAGGCTGTTAGACACATGAATATGCTGGGAATGGAGGGATCACGTACAGGCAGAACAGATTTAGTCTAATTCAGCATTGTGTTCAATGCAGACATTAAAGGCCAGGGGGCCTGTTCCTGTACTGTACTCTTCTATGTTCTATGAGACCAAGATCAGATGAACTATAATCTTATTGAATGGTCGAAAAGGTTCAAGGTCCATATCCCTACTCCTGTTTCTTACATTCTTATTCATGCTCCTTCACTGTTTTTAAGAAACTGGAATCAAGAGTTTTTCAGTTTTTAATGTGATATATACTTGTTTCATAAAAATTAAATCAAAGAGAGTTTAAAAATACTCAGAAGTCATATGTTAGTATATTGAATTGAATAGAAAAACAGCTTAATTATGTTAGTTATTCATTCAGAATATAACCATTATTATAAATATAATACTTCACGGGTTAGTTTAAGAACACTTTGTTTAACCTTTATGCTTGTTAATTAAGCAGGTGTTTTTATTCATTTGGATACATTCGTGATATATGAACAAAGTTATGGAAGTTATTGGCTCAGTTCAGTACATTGCAATGAATAACAAATTTTGGAGGCTTGTATTTTTCTATAATTTACAATATTTCTCCATGTTTTTAGCTCTATGCTGCTTTAGTTTTGTTAGTTAAAGCAGATGAGCTCTTGTTCAGTTCAATAAATCATTCCAAAACCCAGCACATTGAATCTTAGTGGTGACCGACCATTCATTAAGTAGTCAGCTTTGGTTCAGTAATTGTCTTGCCTCTCTCGGAAAGTCATGGCTTAAAACCACAGTTCAGTGATTTGAAAATGCATATTGGGATGCCACCATACTATATCATTAAGGGGCTGCTTCATGGAGATATTGGCTTTTGAATGGGACATTAGACCAGGACCTGGTCTGCCGCTTTGGGTGTTCCAGGAGGCTAGAAGAGTAAGGGAGTTTTCCCAGTGTACTGGCCAATATTTATCCCTCCAAATTGATTACTACATTGCCCTTTATCACAACAAAGTGTACAATTCGAAGTTATTTCAGGTTCGGGTTGTGAAAGCCTCTGTGTAAATGCTTTTAAGTCCTTTTATATGAAAGCAAACAGACATTTTACATGAAGTAGCAACCACTTCCATGTTTTTGATTCAAAATTGTATTGGTTGCAAAGTGTTTCACAAAGATGCTTGGATAATTCAAATAAACATGACGATTTAGAATTGGTGGTTGGGGGAACAGTCACTAAAAATTATATAGGAAAGAGGAAGAGAGAGAAATGATGGGAAATGTACAAATTTCAATGATTGAGACTAGGGAGCTAAAGTTGGAGAGTGTAACTGGGGCTCAGATAACATATTTAGGATTCGATGAATTTTCTGTGATTTTTTTTTCCCCTCAGTTTGAAACCCAAGGTTCTGGCTTATCCATAATTTTATATCAAGTGGAACGTGGCCCAACACATGGGTCAAGGCCAAAGATGGTGGTAAAGTCACATTGGGATATATCTGGAAGCTGACCATGTCAAAGAAAAGTTAGAATTTATATAGTTCATTCCTTTTATTTGCATTTCTTTACTTTTGAATTGTTGTAAATTTAGTGAAAGGCCCTGGCATTTTGTTACATATAAAGTTGCTGTTTGAAGGAAAAATGTTGTCCAGCATATCTGAGAAAACTCCCCTACTTTACAGCAGAATAATATTGTGGAAAGTTTTCCACCCAAGAGCTCAAGCGGGCATCGGATTGATGCTTTATCAAAAAGACAGTTGCTCAGTCAGGATGGTTTTTGCAGCAGGAGTGCAGTTAAAAACCACCTGCCTTACATTACATGTAGAAAATTATTATGTAATTGATTCTAAATAATGGAACACTGTGTCACTTCTTGTCTTCCTGAGTTTATGGAAAAATGTGTTGAATCTGTTTCGATTTTGCAGAGATGTATGGAGTAAGTTTGGGTTCTTGAAGGTGAACCAGTGTCCTTGTTTTGATTATAGGGAAATTAGTGGAACTTCCAACTCTTGGATTTAGAGAAGGTTGTAAAGTAGGATGGTTGAAATGGCATTTTAAATGAATATAAAGATTTTTGAAATTCAGCATTGGGGAATGAGTATTCAGTAGTGAACAGTGAGTAGTTCTGGATCAATTGTTGCTTGTTGATTATAGCTGGAAGAAGAGTACTGAAGTTAAGAGTTAACATTGTAGATTGAGTCAGTTTGAGCTCCTCCCATTGTTTCCACAAGAGTCATTTAAAATGGTAGTTGCTTGGAAGCAGACTGATTTGCTTATATTTGAGGAATTATTTGCAATCTGAGGAATTGTCATGTTGTGGAGAAAATAGCAACAAGTTTAACATATATTGTATTGGAAAGCAACAACTCAAGTCTGTTGTAAAAAGCCAACATGATCTGCCTTAAACACTTCCTGCTTCCCGTTTTGAAAAAGGGTACATTTAGCTGCAGCAGGAAGAGGCTGCCTGATTGGATCTCTCATCCTACTTGGTTACGTGGCAATGTTATTGTTCACAAGCATCCCATAAACCTCACAGCTGTTACAATGTGAATAAGTTTGAGCCCACCTGAGAGTTTGTTGGAATTGTTAATATTAAAGACCTAAATCACTAATTTTATTTCACTGTAAAATATGAGAACACTGACGAAAATGTTACACAAGTCTTTCAGCCAGTGTACACCCTTCAGTTAAACCATGATCTATACCATAATCCATGATCCGCTCCTTTTCCTTGCTGGTCTGCTTACCAAACAAAATCTGTCGTTCTCAGTCTCAGCCGGCCACCCCCTCCCCCAGCCCCCTGGACTAAATCCATGTATCAACGGCTTTTAGAGGATCATGCTTCAGACTTCTACAACCCTTTATGTGAAAATGTACTTCAAATCTGGATGACTTATCTAGATTCCTCCACTGCATCCCTTTTCCAGTATAGGACCCATGACTGGATCACCCTAAACTAATGGAAATACAACCAAAGTGTATGTAATTTATACTTGCAATTTAACTCTTTAAGTCCTGGTATGTTTTTACTGCAATAATTCATTATATTTTTCCTGAGGTATAGTATCCAAAACTGAATGCTAATATTCATAGTTCAGCTTCCCTGTTGGCTGTTCTTGTACAGGAATGTTGAGTGAGTGGAAGAAGTGGTATCCAGCAATAGCCAAGGAAGAAGTTATCAGAAGCTTGCAAAATTAGCTATTAAAAAGTAGGAGCATAGAGATCACTTTTTTGTCATTGTTTTGATTTAAAATAGATGTTGGCAGGTGAAACACAATAATAACTGTTTCAGAGTCATTTTGCACCACGTTCCTGACTCAATGATTCAAGCCCCCACTCCATCTCGATCTCTACCATACATCCCCTTACACAGAGGGTGATGGTAGAGGGCTGTTTTTTGTGATTGGATGCCTGTGACTAGTGGTGTTCCACAGGGATTGGTGTTAGAACCCTTGCTATTTGTAATAAAAGTAAATGATTTGGATGTGGATGTAGGAGGCAAGATGACACAAAGATTGGTGGAGTTGTTGACAGTGAGCAGGGTAGCCTTAGACCACAGGGTGATATCAATGTGTTGGTGAAATGGGCTGAGAAATGGCAGATGGAGTTTAATGCTATTAACTGTGAAGTGATAAATTTTGGGAGTTCTAATGAGGCTCGGACATAAGCTGTGAATAGTAAGGACCTAGGGAGTACTGAGGAACAGAGAGAAACAAACCTTGGCTTGCAAGTTCAAATATCCTTGAAGGTGGCACCACAGGTAGATAATGTGGCTAATAAGACATATAGGATGCATTGAATGCAAGAACAGGGAGGTTACCTCCAACTTTATAAAACATTGGTCAACCTCAGCTGGAGTACTGCAAGGAGTTCTGGTGACCAACACTATCACATCTTTCCTAGAGGGTGGAGAGGTGAAGAGGATATTCACCAGGATGTTGCCTTGACTGGAGTGTCTTAGTCATGAGGAGAGATTGGAGAGGCTAGGTCTGTTTTCCCTGGAGAGGAGGAAATTATGGGAGTCATGACTGAGGTACCCTGAGGGGTATAGATAGGGTAGACTGTAGTTAACTTTTCCCTTCATCAGAAGTGAATAAATCTATAGATTTAGGATAAGGGGTAAGAGATGTAAAGGGGTTCTAAGGGGAACATTTCTCACCCAGAGAGTGGTGAGCACCTGGAATGCACTGCTGGAGAGAGTGGTGGAAGCAGACAGCATTTAAGAAGTATCTAGATGAGTACTTAATTGCCTAGGCTTAGAAGACTATGGGCCAAGTGCTGGAAATGGAATTAATACAGTTGGATGCCCAGGCATGGACATGATGGGCTGAATGGCCTGTTTTCATGCTGAATGACTCCAAGACCACCCTGGCTGCTGCTTTTGGTAACACAACTCCAGGCTTTGATCTTTGTCCTTTGGCAGTACCTATTCCGTTCTGGGAATGCGAACTGACATTTGCAGTGGACTAGCTGCAACAGAAACAGTTGTTAGCACCCCCGCTGTACCGCCTACCAATTTGAGTGCACTAGAATTTCAATGTACGCCTTGGATTTTCCCATTGAATTCCTAGTCAGGAAAGTGGAAATGGTTATGGTTTGTTTCGGGCTGTACTTACATGTAGTGTCATAACTGATTTTCAAAGCACCTTTAGGTGCAGGTTATTATTTGACTTGTTTTGTATCCCAGATATTGAGCCTTCAAATCTTTTCTGATTTGAGTCTCTCTTTGTAGTTTTCTTTGTTACTTTTCTTTGTAAAACTACTTAATATTGCAGAAGCTGGAAAAAAGATCAAGGTACTGTGTTTAAATCCCTCCATGACCATGCATGTTCCTAAATCCCTATCCTCCAACTCTACGATCTTCCTATTCTGACTCTAGGGTGTCTCTGATTTTATACTTTCTGCTTTTGGTAGCTGTGCCTTCAACTGTCAATGCCCTAAACTCTGGAATTCCCACCTTAGCGCCATTTACCCTCTAACTCTGTTTCTGTATGATATTCCTTAAAATCTCTGGCCAAGCTTTTAGTCACCTGCTGCAAAGATTCTAATGTGGTTTGTTGCCAATTTTTTTTTCGTTAACTGTCTTGTGAAATACCCTGAGGTGTTTTTGTATGCTGAATGCTCCATGTAAATGCTAGTTGTTGTTAAGCTTGTGAACAAATAATGCTATGTACCTCAATCAAAGAGTGGGAGCATCACATGCATGTGGATGCAGAATTCCTAAGTGCACTTACAATTGTATCTTATTGCACATGGTAATAAAGATATTTTAACACCTTCCACAAAGCCTATCAAATATTATACCAGTATAGCATATCATTAGCAAAACCTAATTTACATGATTGTATCTATTGCAAGCAGAAGGGTCTAAAAACAGCTTTTCAAGAAGACATTTGTGAATTGGCAGGGAGTACTAGTAGCTGACTCACTAAAGAGAGAGACTACAGTCATTTTTTTAATATAAATTTTCCTGACATCTAAAATGTTTCCTCCAAAAAATGTTTGCACCAAACATACCTGAAAAATAATGCAGAGATTACTGGTATGGAAATGAAGATGAAAACTGCAAGGTCAAATCATCTAATAGTGACGGTAATATTTTAAATCTGTCTTCTTCCTTATTTTGTTTTTCCATTTTCCATTACCAATTTTTTAAACACTTGCCACTTCCTTCTGCTATTTTATTCCTTTGCATTTACAAAACCCGACATTGTTCTGTGCCTCTACCACACACTATGTGGTTGCTGTTTCACTTGTCTGCTCTTTCATTTCGTATCTACTCATATTTCAACATCACTGCATTTTCTTCCTTGTACATTCCTTCGCTTTCCCTTTTCCTCACTTTCCTAATTCCTTTGCCTTTCTCCCCTTGTCCCAGCAGAAAGCCCAGAGAGCAGGAAGAAGCAAGCTGCTTAAATGATTTGGGTTGGGTGAGTGTTCAATTAAAAGTGGAAGAAATGGAAATCAGCATCAGAAAAAAGAGAATGCCCAAATAGGTGCTGCTAGGCAGCAGGAAGGAACTAGCTGAGTATTCCAGCCAAATTTGTGGAGCTGCTTTACCTATCATCCAGGTTAGTTTTACAGTGTGGATTAGGTTTTTCCATTCCTTTGCAGACTCCATCCTGCAGTTGGAGAAATGGTAGCATAAGAAATAGAATTTTAAAAAAGCTTAGTTATTTCCAGTTTCCTTTATGAAGACAATTCAAACTGTATGACAGTGAAATAGAAATGGACATTATCACTTGTACAAAATCTGTCTAAGCACAATCTTCCAAAGTCAAAATGACCATTTGTGTAAGGAGAGTGTATATAAACTTGCGTTTCATGTCAGGCACTTCAAACGTGAAATATTGAGTTGCCTTCACTATAGAGAAATTAGAGAATTGATGTTTATATCAGATAACATAAGGCACTTGAGCTGGAAAAGGAACTTTCCCCAGTCACAACATATGATGTTAATTTAACAACTAGTCCGACCACTAAAAACAATTTATCTTGGTTCATTTTTGCTTGTGTCAAGACATTGGCTGGAATCAGGAACACCAAAAACAATACATGTAGTTCACTGAAACGTCCTCCTCTGACAGCCAGTTGTAACTTGTGGAGATTAAAGCTGCTATCTGTTCACTTATTAAGTAAATCATTTATTTGGGTGAGGAATCAGTGTAAAAGGTTTCTTGGGCTATATATACACATGAACCCATTTTGCTTGTCAGAGCTTTTGATTAAGATTTTGTCCATTTTAGTTTGTTGTGTATTGTGTAAGAATGATGTCCAGGTAGCATTTCCCCTACACTGCCCCTCAACCATTGCCCACATCCCCCTCCCTTCCACCCCAGCTCCTTCCAAACTGAGGAATTGACCGACCCTGTGACTTCCATGCTGTAACCTAGCTGAGGTTGAGGAATTTTGTGGGGTAAAATTGCAGGAAATAACTCTACCATCCCTAGAACCACTGGTTGGAAATATTATACTGTACTCCCCTCCTCTGATTGACAAAGCAAGATTGTGAAGAAAATGTACTTTTATCATATTCATCTGGGTTGTGATCCTGTAGTAGGTTTTCAGCAATTAGTAAAAATCAATTGTGGTATGACTGCATCATACATTTATTTAGTTTTGTTGCAGATGCCTGTAAAACTCTACAGTGAATATAGTAATTTATCTGTGTGAGATTTCCACAAGCCTTTCTTGTAAACTACTGTCTAACACCTGTACTTTGCATGCAGTTGTTCAAAGTACATTCTGACATCCTGTGTTATTGTAAACATGATGTTCCAAATATTGCGCTGACTAACTGAGTCAACAGTCTGAGCTATCAGTAGAAAACCTTGCTACAGATCACTCGAATAATTATTTCTCTTTTTGGACATGTGCACCTGAATTATCTAAAGTGGTCTGGCTTTTCCATTTCTCTGCTCACCACGTTGTGATTTTCTCACACGTGTACAGGTTAGTGGACAAAAACTCTTAATAAGTCTAATGGCTGTGGAACTATTGCTAAACTAGTTGTATCTATTTTATTATAAATGACAGAATTCCAAAAGTTTAGCCTCAGTGTGTTGTAGAACCAGACATGTACTGTGCTCTGACGTGATGACATTGCATTTTGTTATTTTAATTTTCCATATTGTCCCTAAACTGTTTGGTGTTTTTGTTTAAAATATTGCTTAACTTGTCCCACGTTTCAGTCATGAATCTCTCAAAATTCTGAGCCCACCAGTAAAAAGCAGAATTATTAGTGAACAGTGCCACCCTTCAATTGCTTCTACTGCACTTCCCACTTTAAGCATTGTTTTCTGTTGGCTCTCAGAGGTGGACATTTCAGTGAACTGCATGTACCGTTTTTGAACAAAGCATGCTGGGTTTATTGAAACTTCAACAATAACAGCAGCTTCGATTTGTATAGTCCCATTAATACAGCAAAGATGTGACAAAAGCATGATCAGGCAAAAATTTGACCCCAAGTCATGAAAGATGATGGTACAGGGAAAAATTTGGTCAGAGGGGTTTTAAGGAGGATATTAAAGAGAAAGTAGAGATGGGGACACAAGTTTGGAGAGGGAATTTTAGTGTTTGTGCACCAATTAAACGTCTCAATTGTTAAAAGTGAGATGTTTAAATTTGTGAATTAGCAAAAGAACGATTAGGAGACCCCCAGGCTGCTCAGTGCTTTGTAAACCTGGGAGCGATTAAACAGGAAAGACCTTGGATATGAGAGAAGGATGGGATTACAAGTGCTATGATATCTCAGAATCTAAAACCACTTTAATTAACAAATTGCAGTTGTATTTATGACTTGTACAATTCCTAACCTGGGGATTACCCACTGATCTGCCAGAATGACCTGTGCTGGGCGGAACAAAATACAGATTTGTTTGCTGTAATGTAAGGGGACGTAATCTGAGAGGGTTGGAATATAATTTTAATTGTGAAATGCAAAGACCAGCATTTCAAACATTTCAGAAGAAATTTCTCCCTGTGTCTTTAGGGAAGCATTGATTATAGTGTGAAATAGATAATTGCAACTTAGTCTGTAATTTTAAGGTAGTACAACGACAGCAGCTTCAGACTGATGATCTATTATATCTGGAAATAGGATATTCCCCACTGAGGTGTTCGTGTTGATTGTGTTTTTGTCTTTTGTACACATGGTGCAATCTGTTCACGTGTTGTTGTGTGTTACTTCGTGAAATTGCTGCTGAGGCATTCTTTGGGGATCAGTAAGAGGAGACGTAATGTCACAAGAGAGTCTACACACTCACTCTCTTCACAGTCCTTTCCAGCAGAATTGATAAAACTGCTGAGTTCAGTTGCAAGGCCAGAGTCCTCTTGATTTGAAATGACTTACTGCAAGTGCATCCTGCTTAGAAGTATTGTTTCTTTCAGGCTCACCAGCAAAGCAGAAAGGCGGAGCGTATGCTAGCAGCAGGAAAATATGCTGAAGCAATTGATTGTCATGGGAAGGCTGCAGGTTGGTGAATCTTTTCAGCATATAAAACTAAAACAAGTTTTTCTGTAAAACACTTCGGACGTTTTTGCAATTGAAAGCCAATTGTTCTTATTGTGATTCAAATACTTTAGGGTAAGTTACATAATGTGATTTATGTTGGGCAAAGAAATGTTTGATTATTTTATGGGCTTGGTTGCTATTCTTGCTGTAGTTCCTTCCAGTACGGAAAAATATGAAATTAATAACAACCTGCGTTGATAGAGCTCCCCTTATGTAGTAAAATGTCCCAAGGTGTTTCACAGGACTGTAATTGGATAAAGTTTGAGTGCAAGCCACAACGTCAGAGAGGTGACTGAGTAGGAATTCCCAAGCTTGGGGTATAGGCAACTGCAGGTACAGCCACCAGTTGTGGAGGGACATCAAGAGGTTAGAATCAGAGAAGATAGACAGTTATAAATAATTTATGAAGTATTATGGACAAGGAGGCGGCTGCAGAAAAACAGAATAGTGAGACTGTGTATATTGGCTGACCATGCTATTAAGCACAAAGATAACATGAATGAGACTTAATGCAAATTAAAATAAGGGCATTGGAGTTTTAGATGAACTCAAATTTATATATGATCAAAAGTGTGAGACCTCAAGAATAGTTATGGTACAGTCATGACTGTAGGTAGTAAAGGCATACAGCACAGAAAGAGGAAATTCAGCTAATTGTGCTTGTGCCAGATCCTTGAGAGAGTTTTAATCAACTAGTGCTATTTACCTGCTCTTCATTACCCTGGCAATCAGAAAATTACCTTTTGAAAAATGTTCACACCCTTAAGGCAGTGTATTCCAGATTGTAGACCTGCTACATAATAATATTCTTCTCGCTTCCCCTCTGGTTCTTTTGCCTGTTGTCTTAAAGCTGAAAAATAAACAGAAAATATTGGAAATACTCACAGCTCAGGCAGCAATTTGGATAGAAAAATAGTTAACATTTCAGGTCAGTAATGTTTCATCAGATGATAAGATGGACAACCTGGGGAGATAGAACAGTTTTATCAGGGTATTGAAAAAGACTTTAAGAAGTATCTGAAAAATATTTAATGGAAGGGTAGAAGTGGTACAATGGAAGATGAAATTTCTGGCCAGCCAGATCTCAGCCCTTGAAATTCTTCCGTTCCATTATACTTTCAATGGTTTTATGCTTGTTATTCTGTGCTTGCATTGCTAACTTTTTAAAAGTGCGATATCAAAAGCTTGAACCTTTGAAGATTCTGTTGGGTGGTAAAATTCCACCAATTAATAAATACTTGTATTTTGAGATATACGTGCACAGGTGTTTCTGGGTATTTAAGGGATCAGAAAAGGCTTTGATGTGTGTCTCAGATAGCCAAACAACACAAAGTGGGAATGGTTCAATGCCAAGGGTTAGGATATAGATCAGTTGGAAATATGGGTATAGAAATGGCAGATGGAGCTCAATCCAGACAAGTGTGAGGTGTTGCACTTTGGGAGGTCAAGTGTAAGAAGAAAATATAGAGTAATGGCAGGACCCTTAGGAGCATCGATGTACAGAGGGATCTTAGGCTGCAAGTCCATAGCTCCCTGGAAGTGGCAACACAAGGGGATAGGGTGGTAGAGAAGGTGTACGGCATACTTGTCTTCATCGGTTGGAGCACTGAATATAAAAGTTGACAAGTCATGTTGCAACTGTGTAAAACTTTAATTAGGCCACATTTGGAATTTTGTGTCCAGTTCTGGTCACTGCATTACAGGAAGAATGTGGAGGCTTTGGAGAGGGTGCAGAAGAGGTTCACCAGGATGTTGCCTGGATTAGAGGGTATTAGCTATAAGGAAAAATTGGACAAACTTGGATTGTTTTCTCTAGAGCATCAGAGGCTGAGGGGACGACAATAAAAATATATTAAATTATGGGAGGCATGGACAGCATAGATAGTCAGAATCTTTTTTTTCCAGGCTGGAAATGTCAAATACTAGAGGCTATAGCTTTTAGGTGAGAGGGGAGAAAGCTTAAAGGAAATTTATGTGCCAAGTTTTTTGTTTACACAGAGTAATAGGTACCTTAAGTGAGCTGCCGGGGGAGGGTGTGGAAGCAGATACAATAGCAACATTTAAGAGGTATTAGACAAGAACATGAACAGGCAGAGAAAGGAAGGATATAGACCACGTGCAGGCAGACTTATCTTGGCATCCTGGTTTGCACAGGCATCATGGGCCAAGGAGCCTCTTCCTGTATTGTTACATGTTCAAAGGATCATTGTAGCAGGATGAAAGTACGAACCATTGAAAGCAAATCATTAACAATAGTTTTTATATTCATTCAGGGGATGTGGGCTTTGCAGGCTGAGCCAGCATTTATTTTTTTTCTATAAAAGTAAACTTAATTCATAATAAAAAAAAATAGTGGCACGGTAGTGTAGCAGTAACAGAAGAGGCCTATACTGTGGTCCTTCCCAACAGGGCCTTAGCATTGGCTGCACTGAGTTTCAGTGCTTCTGTCCGTATGCACTCCTGCAGCCTGGACTGTGCCAGTCTGCATCATTCTTTGACAGACATCTCACTGTGCTGGAAGACCAACAAGACCGAAGGGCGTCCTTCACCAAGCTGATGACCTTCCAGCAGCACTTGATGTCTGCCTCAGTGTGTGTCCCTGGGAACAGCCCGTAGATCAGAGAGTCCTCTGTCATGCAGCTGCTGGGGATGAACCGGGACATGGACCTTTGCATCCGCCTCCACATCTTCTTAGCAAATCCACAGTCAGCAAAGAGGAGGGTGACCGTCTCTTCCCCACCACAGCCATCCCGAGGGCAGTGTACATTGGGGGTGATATGTTGTCTGCAGAGGAAATCTCTGACTGGGAGGGCCCCTCTCACCGACAGCCAAGCGAGGTCTTTGTGCTTGTTGGTCAGATCTGGCGATGAGGCGTTCTGCCATATGTTTTGGACCATTTGCTCGGGGAACAAACCCACAGAATCCATAGTGTCCCTGTCCCGCAGTGTCTGCAGTACATTCTGCGCTGACCACTGTCTGATGGACTTGTGGTCAAAGATGTTTACTTGGAAGGACTCTTCCACAAAGGACAGGTAGTGCAGCAACGTCCAGCTGAGTAGAGTCTTGCACGGTAATGGGGCCAGGCCTATCTTCTGCAACACCAGGGACAGGTAGAACCTCAGCACATAGTGACACTTGGTGCCCATGTACTTTGGGTCCACACACCAACTGAAACAGCCACACACAAAAGTGGACATTTAATTGCCCATCCCTTATTACCTTTGAGAAGGTAGAGGTGAGCTGCCTTCTTGAACTGCTTGTCCTTGAGGTGTGGGTATACCCACAATACTATTGGGGAGAGAGTTCCAGAATTTTGAACCAGCGGTGGTGAGGGAACGGTGATATATTTCCAAGTCAGAATGATGTGTGGCTTGGAAAGCAACGTCCAGGTGGGGGTAGTGTTCCCATGCTTTTGCTGCCCTTTTCCTTCTAGCTGGTAGAGGCCATGGGTTTGGAAGGTGCTGTCTAAGGAGTCTTGTTGAGTTGCTGCATTGCTTCCTGTAGATGGTACAAACTGGTGCTACCGTGCGTGATATGCTGCAATTTAAGATTCATTTTAAATTCATTTAGAATCATTTTAGATTCTAGAATTCCTCACAAGGGAAGTAGATGGGTTTGGAAGATCCTAACAGATACAAAAAAAAATGAAGGATAAGCAGGTAAGTATATAACCAATGTGGTGATTTATATAACAATATAAGACAACGTCAGGAGATTCCTGTAAGTTTTGATGCTTTATCTTGAATGTTAGACATAAAGTAAACAGTTGGTGCTACCATTACTGTGGTCATTTGTATTCATGCACATAGTTCATGCAGGTAACGATTCCAAACCAGCATTTCTTCTCCCTAGCCAAGTGTTGCTTTGGCCAATTTCTCTGTCACACACTTCCACACAAATGGAGTTCTTGCCTGATCAATATTTTCTCAGTATTTTTCAAAATTGCTACATAAATTGAAAGGAAATGGCTCTTCTGAAAATGCCAATAATTAAATATGAACTTCAATTGCCCATTGCTACATTGAGATGAATTGAAGCTGTAAAACGTACTGTTGGATTCGGATGACCTATGTAAACTTTTTTTAATGTCAATATTTTGATTTGTGACTTTTTTGTAATCCAGTTTTTGTCCAGCATTTTAGGGACATGGCATATGATTTCAATATTTATTTTAAAGTATACAGATGATGTTTAACCTCACCGTTTAGGTAAAGATGTAAAGTGGTGTGTGGCTATACTTTGATCAGTGAAGCTACACAGCTTCATTTGTGTAGATATTTAAATATGCAAACATAGTTTATTTCTTGGATAATATGAAAGTAGTGCACCTGGATGCTATGGTTACACCTGTTATTTAGTTACCTATTTACTTTTTGACTACATTGTTATTTCCCCTAATATCCATTGTTCAATTTAAGTTGGGACTGTTCTCATAGTATGGAATAAATTGTGCATTAGATGGTTTTACTGTTGTCTGTAAAGCCCCGATCTTTTGTTATATTTGTCCTGTGCATTTATGAAGGTTACTTTGTGAAGTGTGGTCCATTTGTTACTTGTTAATGCCACATCATACATGATCCACTGACAATGGATTTTCTTTCTTTCTATGCAGACCATCTTGGAGAAGCCATGAAACTAACACATTCAGAACAGGTATGCATCGAGTGAGGAAATGCAATTAGTTCACAAGTACTTTATATAGCACTGTATTGAATCAAGGAAGTAAATACTTCTTGCTTAGCACTCTCTGCCCTCTCCTGATCCAATATCAAAAAAAAACATCAAATTTACAGCACAGTAAAACGCATTTGACCCTTCACGTCCATACCAGCCAAAAAAAGGAGCTATTTGAGACGCTCAAATTTCGCATTTCTAAGTCCATTGTCTCGCAGGTTATGTCTCCTCAAGTGTGCATCCTGAAAATTTCTTCAGCATCATTCCAGTCAGTGTGTTTCAGACCACCTCCAGTCTTCCTCCTGTCCCCTTTTACCAATTAACCTAGGTTTAAATTATCTAGTTACTGACTCTGCCAAGGGAAATAGATCCTTCCTGTTCACCTTTTATCTAGGTGTCTCATGATATTTTATGCCACAATTAAATCTCCCCTCAGTCTGCTCCCATAACTAAAACTTTACAGCCCTGATGATATATTTGTATATTTCCTTTTGTACCCTTTCTACTGCTATCCCAACCTTCCTCTGGTGTGTTGACTAAAACTACACGATACTCTGACTGCGGCATAACTAGCATTTTATGCAGTTCTGGTATGACCTTCACGTCTCAGCCAACAAACACTTTTATAACCAGTTCATCAAACTGTCCTGCTACTTTCAGGGATCTGTGGACATTGACTCCTAAATCACCTTGTCCTTTTACAAATCTTATTATCTTACAGCCAAATGTTTTATTAATTTTCTGTGTCTGCGCTTCTGCAGTACCTACCTCACGCTTTGTCAGCATGGATTCCATTTATCAGCTGACCATTTTTAAAAAATCTATCTGTAGTGTACAACTTTTTTTTTCTCCTCGTTCTCCACCACACCACACCCTTTGGTATCATCTGTAAACCACTTCATTATGTCACACAGATTTTAATCCAAATGTATTGTAGAGTTAGGTGTTGTGCACCCCTGCTAAGAAAATACCTTAAACTCTCTGGATATTCTTTATCCTTTTCCAGTGTCTTCCCCTGTGGTAATTGCTTTAACTATTTTCCAGGAATTTGCAACTGCACCCACACCTCGCCTCCTCAGCCGATTAATTCCAGCTAATTTTCATAATTTTCCCATAATCAAAGACCCCACCCACCCAGGTCATTCTATCTTCTCTCCTCTTCCATCAGGTAGAAGATACAAGAGCCTGAGGGCACGTACCACCAGATTAAGGACAGCTTCTACCCCACTGTGATAAGACTATTGAACGGTGAGATGGACTCTGACCTCACAATCTGCCTTGTTGTGACCTTGCACCTTATTGCACTGCACTTTCTCTGTAGCTGTGACACTTTACTCTGTACTGTTATTGTTTTTACCTGTACTACATGAATGCACTCTGTACTAACTCAATGTAACTGCACTGTGTAATGAATTGACCTGTACGATCGGTATGCAAGACAAGTTTTTCACTGTACCTCAGTAGAAATGAGGAGTGGACTGAGCCAATTATTCCACTTTCTTCCCTCAGAAAGGGAAATCAACATTGGAATTAGCTGACTGATTGTTTAGTTCAATTAAATTTGCTGTAACTCTTTAGGTATTTTACACAATCATTGAATTTTCTGTAAATCCTTTTGACATAAATCTCCTGTACTTTTACAAACTGCAGCCAAATCAGTTCAGACTGCTGTAATGCATTCCTGACAGCCACATGGACCAGGGTAGCACATGCATAGGTTGTATGGGTGCCTGGATTTCTTGGCTGGAATTGTTGCACTATATGGGGGAAAGAACTGATGCAAGTAGTATCTTAAGTTACAGTATTTTCACTAAATTGGTGTAAATGTTCATGGTTGAGTCACAGTTGGATATCAATTACTCAAAAAGTTCACTTGAGAACCATAGCTGTCAACTACTTTCAAAGTCCCGAGAGTAAAAATTCATCTGAATCCATTTTGGGCCCAGAATTATGCTGCATAGGTATTGTGCATCCCAATCAAAAGGACAAGGCCTGACTAAAAGTGAACCTGATTTCATTAGGTTTGGTGAGGGACCAGAGCTAACCAAGGCTCCAAAGGCAATCTGTACCTTCTAGAAAATACATGAGGGCTGTTTGCCTTGCTGCCTATGGTGAGGAGGGGACAGCAGGAGGGGAGCCTATGCCTCCAGCTGTGATCATCAGCAGTCCTGTGGTGGTGGGAGAATTTGATGTTTAAAACAAAATATTCAACGTGACCATTTGCTAGGCCATATTCAACAGATCAAGATAGCTGCTTACTCTGCTAGGAGTCCTCAGTTGATCTCCTCACCAGCATATGCAAGGAGGCTAACACCTGCTTTGTATTGGTTTATTATTGTCAGTTGTACCGAGGTACAGTGGAAAAACTTGTCTTGCATACTGTTCGTACAGATCAATTCATTACACAGTGCATTGAGGTAGTGCAGAGTGCATTGAGGTGCTGGAGGGTAAAAACAACAGAATACAGAGTAAAGTGTCTCAGATACAGGGAAGTGCATTGCAGGTAGACAATAAGGTGCAAGGTCAAACAAGGCAGATTGTGAGGTCAAGAGTCCATCTCATCATATAAGGGAACTGTTCTTCTCACCATGGGATAGAAGCTGTCCTTGAGCCTGGTGGTATGTGCCCTCAGGCTCCTGTATTTTCTGCCTGATGGGAGAGGAGAGAAGAGAGAATGACCGTGTGGGTGGGGTCTTTGATTGTGCTGGCTGCTTCACCAAGGCAGTGAGAGGTATAGACAGAATCCATGGAGGGGAGGCTGGTTTCTGTGATGCGCTGGGCTGTGTCAACAACTCTCTGCAGTTTCTTGCAGTCATTGCCGTACCAAGCTGTGATGCATCCAGATAGGATGCTTTCTATGATGCATTGATAAAAGTTGGTGAGTGTCAAAGGGGACATGCCAAATTTTTTTAGCCTCCTGAGGAAGTGGAGGCGCTGGTAAGATTTCTTGGTCATGGTGTCTACATTGTTGGACCAGGACAGGTTATTGGTGATGTTCACTCCTAGGAACTTGAAGCTCTCAACCCTCTCAACCTCGGCACCATTGATGTAGACAGGTGCATGTACACCGCCCACTTTCCTGAAGTCAATGACCAGCTCTTTTGTTGACATTGAGGGAAAGGTTGTTGTCATGACACCATGTCACTAAGCTCTCTATCTCCTTCCTGTACTCCAACTCATCATTATTTGAGATACGGCCCACTACGGTGGTATCATCTGCAAACTTGTAGATGGAGTTAGAGCAGAATCTGGCCATGCAATCATGAGTGTATAGGGAGTAGAGCAGAGGGCTGAGGACACAGCCTTGTGGGGCACCAGTGTTGAGAATAGTCGTGCTGGAGGTGTTGCTGCCTATCCTAACCACTTTGGATCTCTTAAAACTAGCATCTCATTGGAATGTTTGCAAAATCCTGCAAAATTGGCCACTGGAAAAGATAACTAATTTCTAACCATATATACACATTCTAATTAGTGTTGTCTTGAGCATGAAGACTACATGTTCCCATTTCAATATATTGGTCACTTATTTGAAGTTAAGATTTTTAAGGAAGTGAGCATCAGATTTCGTCAAGCTTTTCGAGTGCTTTGTTAACAGTTTGGAATCCTTCCATCTGAGCCCCTAAGCACTTATGAAGCAATTCCGCATTTAACAATGCAACTAGTCTTCTGTCTCAGAAAGCCATGATACAAAGATGCCTTGTTAACAGCTCTGTATTATTGTTGTTGAGTTTTAACTTTCCTTTACAATAAAACATCCCTTTGGTTACAGAGGGCATTGTGTTCACAGGAAAGATGCAATAAAGCAGAGTTTCTTCCAAATACAGGTTGTAGAAGTACAAGCCCAGAATAATAATTAACCTCATCTGGTAAAGAGTGCTTCAAAGATCATGTGGATTGACCATTCCATTCTACTGTTCTCTTCACTGAGCTGTTAACAGCCAAATGTACAGGCTAAAATTAACCAATGTGTAAGATATTTTAGATATTGCATGATTATTAAAGGAAGCTATATTCCAGTCAAAGCAAATCACCACCTCTTCCTCGCCTCTGCTGCTGAAACCCTCATGCATGTCTTTGTTACATCTGCAGCTGAACAATTCCAACACACTCTCATCCTACTCTCCATGATCTCGAAATCATCCAGAGATCTGCTGGCGATCTCCTAATGTGCTAAATTGTGTTCACGCAACACTCAATCCTGACCTCTCATACAGTCTTTGTGGAGTTTGCATGTTCTCCCAGTGACTATGTGGGTTTCCTCCCACATTCCAAAGGTGTGCAGGTTGGTAGGTTTATTGACCACTGTAAATTGCCCTGGTATGTGGGTGAGTGGTAGAATTGGAATTGGTTTATTATTGTCACTTGTACTGAGGTACAGTGAAAAACTTGTGTTGCATACCATTCGTACAGATCATTTCATTGCACAGTGCATTGAGGTAGTACAGGGTAAAACAATAAAGAATGCAGAGTAAAGTGTCACAGCTACAGAGAAATTGCAGTGCAGGTAGACAATAAGGTGCAAGGTCATAACGAGGTGGATGGTAAGATCAAGAGCCCATCTTATCGTACTAGGGAACAGTTCAATAGTCTGATAACAGCGGGATAGAAGCTGTCCTTGAGCCTGGTGGTACGTGCTTTCAGGCTTTTTTTACCCTCTACCTGATGGGAGAGGGGAGAAGAGAGAATGTCCTGGGTGGATGGGGTCTTTGATTATGTTGGCTGTTCTACCAAGGCAGTGAGAAGTATAGACGGAGTCCATGGAGGGGAGGGGAGGCTGGTTTCCGTGATGTGCTGGGCTGTGTCCACAATTCTCTGCAGTTTCTTGCGGCCCCAGCAGAGCAGTTGCCATACCAAGCCGTGATGCATCCAGATAGGATGCCTTCTATGGTGCATCGATAAAAGTTGGTGAGTGTCAAGGGGGACATGCCAAATTTCTTTAGCCTGGTGAGCTTTCTTGGCCATGGCATCTACGTGGTTAGTCCAGAACAGGCTATTGGTGATGTTCACTCCTAGGAACGCAAAGCTCTCAACCCTCAACATCAGAATTGGGTGCAGTTGAGGGGATTGTGGGGAGAATAAAAAATGGAATTAATGAAGGATTAGTGTAAATAAGTGGTTGATGGTCAGCCCAGACTTGGTGAGTTGCACGGCCTGTATCTCTCGATTCTATAACGTTGCTCTGCTTGTTGAACCATACAGATCAGCAAGCAGAACTGTGTGCTTCAGCAGGCTTTTGATGGCTTCTGGTTAGGCAACATGTTGAGTTTAAATTCTCATCAATGTTTTTCAATTCATGCATGATTTTCCATTTCCTGTCTCTTGTTCTTCTACATGGCTTTAACCTTCCAAGATCTGCACTAATCTAGTTATAGCCTGTTAAATGTCCTTGAGCTTTATAGCTCTGCCACTACATCCATGGCCCCAAACTCTGGATTTCTCCAATTTCAGGTACATTGCTCCCCCTCTGTCTCATTTTTCTCTCTCCTTCTGATCTACCCACCACAGCCCCCAGTCACCCTGTTTCTTTCCCCTCCTCCACCCAGTCCATTTGCCCAACACCCATGCACTCCTCCCACTGGGTCCCCTCCGCCTACTATTCCCTTCTGCCCTCCCCACCTCCCTTACTTGATTCCATCCTCCACCTTCCTTTTGCTATCAGGTTCCATCATCTGCAGCCCTTTGTTGCCTCCACCCATCACCGCCCAGCCTCTGTCCCTATTTCCACTGTCCCCTCCTCCATCTGCCCATCACCCCTCCTCACCTGGATCCACCTATTGCTTTCCAGTTCTTGCTCCATCCCTTCTCCTTGCTCCTTTATACTGTCTATCTCCCCTCTATCTTTCCGCCCAGAGGAAGGGTCTTGGACAGTTGGTGTTTCACAGATGCTGCCTGACCCACTGAGTCCCTCCAGCAATTTATTTGTTGCTCCAGATTCCAGCACCTGCAGTCTCTTGTGTCTCTGGAATTCCCTCACAAACCTTTCCACTTCTTTCCTCCTTTTAAGATTATGCATAAAGCTTCCTTTTTGACTGTGCCTTTTATCACCTGCCCTCCTTTTGTGATTTAGTATTAAGTTTTTTGTTTGCTAATGTTCCTGCAAAGCATCCGGGTGTGTTTTTGTACATTTAAGTGAGTTATGAAAGTTGAAGTTGTTGTTGTGGAACAGTGCTCATTAAACAAAAATGTTCCGTGCTAAATTGGAAAATAGATTAGGTTTCCCATATTTTCTGATCAAATCTTTTGCCCTGTTTTCTCACAGGCCGACTTAGTTCTTCATTTTAAAATTTTGTAAGGGAAGACCATTTCCGTTTTAATTTTAGATTGGAAAGAGTGTACGGTTCTGGTTGCCAAATCATAGGAAGGATGTGATTGTAGTCGACGGTACAAAGGAGATCTACACCAGGATGTTTCCTGGATGAAGCATGACAGTTGTGAGATGAGACTGGAGAGGCTGGGTTTGTTTTCCTTGGAATGGAGGAGACGGAGTGGAAGTATGCAAAATGATGAGAGAAATAGATAGGACAGATCAAAAGAAGCTATTCTTCATATCAGAGGCTTCTGAAACTAGAGAACATAGGATTAGGGTAAGGTTTAGAGATGAGTTGTGAAGGATTTTATTTCACCCAGGGGGTGATTGGAACCTGGAACACATTGCCCAAGGAGGGTTGGTGGAGGCAGGTCCCCTCACAACATTCAACATGTGTCTTGGAATTTAGATGAGCACTTGAATTGCCAAAGCATTAAAGGCTGTAGACCAAGTGCTGGCAAGTGGGGTTAGGAGCATGATGGTTAGCATGTCATGTGGGCTGAAGGGCCTATTTCTGTGCTCTACAACTGTCTCTTTAGCACGGAACATTTTTGTTTGACGCAGGACCAGAGCTTTGCTTTCATCACACGTGGCCAGGAAAGCTTGGTTCACAACTTTCTAGCACTTTGTTAATACCAACTGACAGGCGTCTACTTTTACACTTATGTGACACAGGGCTACGTGAATAAAATCCCTTCAGGGTCTTTTGCACGTCACCAAGGAGATCTCAGCCTATGTATTTGATTTATTCCAAGGGAAGGCATTAGATGATATCAAATAGTTCTGTCATTACAGCTTGTATTCATGTGATGATGCAAATTAACAAACACACACCGTCCCCACTATGGTAATGGAGGGTAGAGTGAAGCAGAATGTGCAGGAGAACTCTTTGGTGACATGGGTAAGAATTTCATCAGCAATGAACTGAGGCTGGAACGTAGATGGAAAAGGTGATCTTGGTGAAGGAGCAGATGTGCAGCCTGAGAATCATTCCAGGGTCAGATCTGAGACAATCTGGTTCCACCTCTGACAGTGCCTCTGTTTCACAGTGCTGTTGGGAGAATGCAGTCAGTGTGCAGGTTTGACTCTGGGAAATCCTTGGGAGATTTTGGAAAGTTGATAACATCTTTAGGCAGATTGGCTTTTCCTTTCTCCCAGCCACATGCATTGTGACCAGTGATCAGCTCTCAGACACCCTGAGAGCTTCTGACAAATGAAGCAAGTGTTGCTTCTATTTCATCCCTTAGTTCTGTATGATCTTCTACCTGGGGATGTGGGATTCACCCAACTGGAGCGAGTGACTGAACAACTACAACCCTTAACAGTTTGTGTTCTGACCTGTGTTACAGAGTTACTGCTATATGTTTCGGTATAGTTAGTGAAATGTTAATTATGTGAAGACCTTATTCCCATATTAATGAATTATTATTTTCTCAATATTCAGGCTTTATTATCATTGGAGCTACAGAGAGACAGTCATATCAAACATCAGCTTTTAATTCATGAGAGGTGGAAGAGAGCTAAGAGAGAAGAAAAGCTGAGGGCTCAGTTACATCCAGCAGCAACAGACAGGGAGATTGATCCACAGTCATCTGCAAAACTATCTTCTGATGAATCCAATGGTCTGAAGACACTTTCTGCAAGTGTAGAAATAGGTAGCCTTAACAAGGAGGAATATCCGAGACAGATTCAGGATTTCTGCGATCGGGAACCAGACACTCTTCTCTTTCTGTTAGAAAAGAGGCACGTTGCTTCAAAAATCTGTGCAGTGAGCAAAACTCCTATAGATGACAAGACGAGGATTGAGGAGCAAGAGATGAAAATTGCTGAACTGAAAAGACTTGTTGACCTACTTATCGCTGAGAATGAGAGGTTAAGGAAGGAGAATAAGCAGCTGAAGGCAGAGACTGCAAGGCTTAGGAAGTCCCCGTTGGAGAAGGAATTGGATGTGGATTCTGACTTTGTGAAGTCGGAGTTATGGTGCTTGAGTCAACCGTCCAATAACACCACCAATGCTGGGAAAGCAAAAGACATTCCAATACCCAACCTTCCTCCTTTGGAAATGCCAGCTCAGGACATTTCATTGGATGATCTCCCCCTTTTAGAACTTCCTGAGGAGGTTGTGTGTAACCTGAAGGAACTATTGGACAACCAAAAGGAAACCTCAAAAGACAAACTATAGGGAGTATACTTGCAAAAAAAAAGTTTGTTATCAAATAAATGGTACAGTGCCTCAGAATAGCAGTTAATGTTCCTGTTGTGTGTACGACACGAGTGCCAGATGATCGTATGTGTGATCTTTATGACTTTCTCATCCAGATGGACTGGGGCACTGTTTACAACTGGGTACTCGCCTCCATGAATCAGCCTGTGCCACTCAGTGAATTCTTAATGTGATGTGTATTTCAAAGCCAATCAGGAACATTACATGTATTTCTACTGTATAATGAGGGAACCAAATCAACAACTTCTGAATGATCAGTTTACATTACAATAATTGGGGTGCATCATTGTATACCTTTTTTATTGTAGTCTTTCAATCTAAGCAAATTACTCTGTGTGATATGAATTGTCTAAAGATGAACTGTAACTTTTTTGTTGCTGCATGAATGAATAAATAGTATCAGTATTTGATTTGAAGATCAGATAATAAAAATACTATCCTTGCAATTTGATTTTATAGAAATTATCATTCTTTTAAATGCTGTGGTAATGTATTTGTACACTTCCCTCTGAATCAGCTGGCTGGAGGTTCTAACCCCTCTTAAACCCACCAGGTCAGTGTTGGAGGCGAGGTCTGCCATTGGACCAGGAGAGCTGAAAGATTATATGGCATTGTTTGAGGAGGAGACTTCTGATGTTGTGACCTGCATTCCTCCCTCTGACCAGCATCTAAATGGGCATTTATTTTATTACAGTTTACATGATCCTGAGTGGCTTTAAAATAATTCATCATAAAGGGTGCTTCAGCAGAACATGACAGGTGCCTTATAAAAATCATTCCTCTAAAGAAACTGTCAGTGCCTCACAAATATGGCGCCATTAAAATAATCAATGTAGCAACTATAGTGTCTCGTGTTAAGTACAAGAATTTAATGTTTGCTTCCAGTTAATTCTAATGCAGTTTAAATTTGGCTAGTTTTTTAATCTTTGTCGCTTTTATCAGAGGTTCAAGTCTCCGTTCTGATAGACAAAGTCCACAGGTTTGTAACAAAATAATGGGTATCCATTCTGCTTCACCTCTGCCTGTACCGAGGAGCTATTTTAATTTTTCTGTTGAATATGAGGACAGGAAGATATTTGCCTGCATTTTTCTGTTGTACCTGATCCAGAAGACCAAGGTGTCCCTTCCTCAAAATTCTGATGTCTTGCAAAATAAACCTGTGTTTACTTAAACCTATGTTTTACTGCTTCGGTACCTCCAACCCTGAGTTAACTGCCTCTCCCAGTCTGTAATGAACATATTTACTTTGCATTCGTATCTTTAGGGCTAATTAAACTGATTAGGTAGGGTAGTCTGTTGCATAGCATGTGGTGACAGTCTGTTAAATGTAGGACTCCATGATTTAAAGCAAGAAATATGAATGTTCCATAGTGGGTTTTTTGCAAACAAATTTTTAATTTGTATTTGGCTTTGGTGGAGAGAAGGCTTGAAAGATTTACTCTGAACTGATTTATTCATGAATCTAGTTCCTCCTGGCTGGTTGCAGGACCGTTCAGATTGATGTCCCTCATTTATAAACCTGCCACATTGACCCATGGAGCAAAATCTGAGGCATCAATTAATTAATTAGTGTGCCCTCAATGCTAAATGTATTTTGTACTATAAAATGTAATTGATTTAATCTCTATTCCAGAAAGCTCCTGGTGTAAATTCTATTAACTTCCCCACTCAAGTCCACAACATTGCAAAAAATGTTACCTTCCTTCTCCAAAAAGGCTCTAGAATCCCAACAAAGACAGCATCCTGACCAGTGGATACCAACACAGTGCGAAAGCCTGTCACTACACTTGTATTTTATTAGAAATATTTGCATGAGGTTCAGAAGGGTGCCAAGTAACTGTTGAAACCTATGAAATTAAAGAATTTGCATGAGGTTCTTCTGTTCTCTGGAGTCCTAGAGAAAGTGTACAGGTACAGAATTTTAAACTTTTTTAAATTTTATTTACAGTGTGGTAACAGGCCCTTCTGGCCCTTCCTTCCCTCCCTGTACGTCTTTGCAATGTGGGAGGAAACCCACGCAGACATGGAAGAACATACAAACTCCTTACAGTGATGGGAATCGAACCCTGATCGCTGGTGCTGTAATAGCATCGCGCTAACCACTACCATGCTGCCCTATAATGTCATTAGGGATCAGTAAGAGCATTAATAGAAGCAAGAGTGGGCCACATGCCCTCATCGACTCTTGCATTCACCAAGACTGTAGGCTGCTTTTCTTCTGCCATAATTTCACTTTGTAGTCAGAGTCACTTTGCCACAGGAATCTCATTCTCCCTAAATCCCTGTGGAAATTATTGCAAAATACCTCTGAGTGAAATGGACCCTAGTTCTTGTGTGTGTGTGTGTGTGTGTGTGTATTTATATATAAAAAAAATAAATATACAAAAAGGGTTTGGATATCTATTTCAAGGAAATCTTTTAGAACCAAATCAGCAGCAGGAGGTGCTCAGTTTTGGATTGTTACCTCACTTTGCATAGCCCCTCTGGTTTCCTGGTGGGGAGAAGGTCATTGATGAGCAGCTGAAGATAGTCATACAGCACTGAAATGGGCCATTTGGCCCAACTGGTCCATGCTAACCAAGATGCCCCATCCAAGTTAGTCCCATTTGCCAGCATTTGGCCCATAACCTAAATCTTCCCAGTCCACGTGCCTGTCCAACTATCTTTTAGAAGTGAATGAAAAACCCAATGATGCTAGAGGAACTCAGCAGGCCAGGCAGCATCCATGGAGAAGAGCAGGCAGTCAACTTTTCTGGTCAGGACCTGAAAGAAGGGTCCTGACCTGAAACGTTGACCACCTGCTTTTCTCCACGCATGCTGCCTGTCCTGCGGAGTTCCTCCAGCTTCATCATGTTTTTATCTAGATTCCAGCATCTGCAGTCCTTTGTTTCTCTGTCTTTTAGAAGTTGTTATTGTATCTGCCTCAATCACTTTCTCTGGCAGCTCATTCCACATAGATGCCACCCTTTGTGTGTAAAACAAAAAAACTTGCCCCTCAAATTCCTATTAAACCTTTCCCCTCACAAACCTATGCTCTTTAGTTCTTGATTCCACAACCCTGGGAAAAAGACTGAGTGAATTCACCCGATCTATGCCCCTGATGATGTTATACATCACTATAAGATCACCTCTCAGTCTCCTACACTCCAAGGAATAAAGTCCAAGCCTGTCCAACCTCTCCCTGTAACTCAGTCCCTCATGTCCTGCAACATCCTTGTAAATCTTTTCTGCACTCTTTCCAGTTTAATAACATCTTTCCAACAGCAGGGCGACCAGAACTGAACATAAAACTCCAAGTGCGGCCTCACTGGCGTCTTGTACAGCCTCATCATGAGCTCCAAACTTTTATACTCAATGCCCTGACTTATGAAGGCCAATGTACCAAAAGCTGCCTTCACCACCCTGTCTACCTGTGATTCCACTTTCAGGTAACCATGTACCTGAACTCCAACGTCACTCTGTTCTACAGCACTTCCCCAGGGCCCTGCCGTTCACTGTGAAAGTCCCACCTTGATTTGACTTTCCAAAATGCAACACCTCGCACTTATCTGAATTAAACACCACTTGTCATCCCTTGGCCCACTTACTCATTTGATCAAGATCCCCCTGTAAATTTTAAAACCTTCACTGTCCACTATACCACCTATTTTAGTGTCATCTGCAAAGTTACTAAACCTATGCCTTGTTCATTCTTATCTAAATCGTTGATACAGATGACAAACAACAATGGGCCAGCACTGGCCCCTGAGGCACACCACTAGTCACAGGCCACCAGTCCAAGAAACAACCTTCCACCATTACCCTCTGCTTCCTACTATCAAGCCAATTGTGTATCCAGTTTGCCAGCTCTCCCTGGATTCCATGCGATCTAACCTTCCAGAGCAGCCTACCATATGGAACCTTATCAAAGGCCTTACTGAAGTTCAGATAAATTGCCCTGCCCTCATTGACCTTCTTGGTCACATCGTCAAAAAACTCGATTCAGTTTGTAAGAGATGATCTCCCACACACAAAGCCGTGCTGACTACCCCTAATGAATCCTTGTCTTTCCAGATGCATGTATATCTTATCCCTCAGAATCCGCTCCAGTAGTGTACCTACCACAGATGACAGAGTTACTGGTCCATAGTTCCCAGGTTTTTCTTTGTAGCCCTTTTTAAATAAAGGCACAAGCTTCACTACCCTCCAGTCAACTGCCACCTCACCCATGGCTAACAATGATGCAAATGTCTCAGCCAGGGCTCCCACAATTTCTTTAGCCTGCCAAAATGTTCTTGAATAGTCCTGGTCAGGCCCCAGAGGTTTGTCTACCTTCATACATTTTAAGACTCATTTCAATATCTCTCATCACCCAGAGGTTGGATGAGTTCGATGGTTAAACTGAGGAATCTGCTCAGAGGTACTCTGAAAGTGATGTTCTAAGATGATTGTCCTCCAACGACCACAGCTGTGAAAGGTATGACTTCAGTCAATAGAAAATTTTGGTAGTGTTGGGGGCAGGCATGGTAGTGTAGCAGTTAGCGTAACGCTATTACAGAGCCAGTGACCTGGGTTCAATTCCAGCCGCTGTCTGTAAGGAGTTTGTATATCCTCTCCGTGTCTGCGTGGGTTTCCTCCAGGTGCTCCGGTTTCCTCCCACATTCCAAAGACATACCGGTTAGGAAGTTGTGGGCATGTTATGTTGGCACCGGAAGTGTGGCGATACTTGCGGGCTGCCCCCAAAACACTCTACACAAAGATGCATTTCAATGTACATATGATGAATAAAGCCACCTAAAAAAATTCCCTTGATTCCCACTGCATTTTCAGCCTTACAAGAGCTCCTTGTTGCTACATCCAGTTAAATGCTGTCTTGCTTTCAAGGGCAGTCATACACCTCACGGCTAGAATTCCGCTCTGGTTCCCCGGCTGGAAAAAGATCATGATGTGCTTTGGAGTCAGGAGTTTGAATGAACCCAAAATGAGCATCAGAGACATAGTATATGAGTGCTTGTTGGTGGGCAACACTGTTATGATTCTTCGCCTATGATTAAAGGAAGCTGACTGGGATAGTTTTTGGTTGGGTTACACTTATTTTTGTGCAACAAAACATACCAGGGGAATCGTTCACATGCAAAAAAAAATCATAAAGCAGATGACAAAGGATAATAGGCATGAAGTTGTTTAGGGCAGAAAACACATTTTTCTGACAAGCACAGTTTTCCAAGGAAAGGACGACCCAGAGTGGATGTTCCATTTTGTATGAGCAGTGAAGAATATCAGCACGTTCCTGGATCAGGCGTTGGTAACCTACATCTACACCATTCAGTTCACTTCACTTCTGCACCTTCACTTCTTCCATGCCACCTTCAAATTCGCCGACACCACTGTTGCTGGACAAATCACAGGTGGCGATGAGTCAGCTTACCAGAGCGAGGTTGGACACCTGGTTGAGTGGTGCTGCAACAAGAACCTCTCGCTCAACGTCAGTAAAACTAAAGAGCTGACTGTTGACTTCAGGAAGGGGAAGGAGGGCAAACATGCTCCAGTCTACATTGGGGGATTGGCCGTGGAGAGAGTCAGCAGCTGTAAATTCCTGGGTGTTAACATATCGGATGACCTGTCCTGGGCCCAGCACATAGATGCAATTGTAAGGAAGACACACCAACATCTTTACTTTCTTAGGAGTTTAAAGAGATTTGGCTTGTCACCAAAGGGCAGGTATGGTAGTGTAGCAGTTAGCGTAACGCTTTACAGCGCCAGTGACCCGGGTTCAATTCCGGCCACTGTCTGTAAGGAGTTTGTACGTTCTCCCTGTGTCTGTGTGGGTTTCCTCAAGGTGGTCTGGTTTCCTCCCACATTCCAAAGACGTACAGGTTAGGAAGTTGTGGGCATGCTACGTTGGCGCCGGAAATACTACACAAAAGATGCATTTCACTGTGTGTTTCGATGTACATGTGACTAATAAAGATATCTTACAGTCTAACAAGTTCTACGAATGCACTGTTAAAAGTATCTTGACTGGTTGCATCATGGTCTGGTACAGCAATTCAAAAGCACAAGAATGTACGAAGTTGCAGAGAGTAGTGGACTCTGCCCAGTACATCACAGGCTCATCCCTCCCAACCATCGGTAGTATCTACAGGAGATGCTGCCTCAAGAAGGCAACATCTATCATCAAAGATCCCTACCATCCGGGCCATGACATCTTCTCACAGCTACCATCGGGCAAGAGGTACAGAAGCCTGAAGTCCCACACCACCAGGTTCCAGAACAGCTACTTCCCTTCAACCATTTGGTTCTTGAACCAACCGGCACAACCCTAATCACTACAGTTAAGCAACACCACGACCAATTTGCACTACAATGGACCTTTTTTGTTCTAATTATGCTCTTTCTTGTAAAAACTGTGTATAATTTATGTTTAACTTGTGTTTTTCTTGTGAATGCTGCTGATATGATGCTATGTGCCTGTGATGCTGCTGCAAGTAAATTTTTCACTGCACCTGTGCACACATGTACTTGTGCATTTGACTTTGCTCCTTTGCCCCCACATTAATATGTGGTGGTGGGAAGTGCAAGTTCTCTAACATAGAGCCACTTGTAGTTGCACAGTACAGCTCTACTGCCATCAGACTACACTAATTTACCCACTGTCATGCCCTACAGTGAGGCAGCTGACTGGGCATGAAGAACAAATGTGTATGTTGCTGTTCCCTTCCTTTAGTCACTGTCTGGTCCATTATGTTCATGTTCTGCATCTTTAACCCTCCAAAACAAGAGTGCATCAGCCCACGCCCAGTCGTTGCATTAAAGCAAGGCAGAAAATTGTGCTGCCCGTTGATTTACATGGGTTCCACATCTAGTCAGCATTGGTACTGGTATTGGTTTATTATTGTCACTTGTACCAAGGTACAGTGAAAAACTTGTCTTGCATACCATTCATACAGATCAATTCATTACACAGTGCAGTTACATTGAGTTAGTACAGAGTCCATTGAGGTAGTACAGGTAAAAACAATAATAGTACAGAGTAAAGTGTCACAGCTACAGAGGAAGTGCAGTGCAATAAGATGCAAGGTCCATCTCATTGTATAAGGGAACCATTCAATAGTCTTATCACAGTGGGGTAGAAGCTGTCCTTAAGTCTGGTGGCACATGCCCTCAGGTTCCTGTATCTTCTACCCAATGGAAGAGGAGAGAAGAGAGAATGTCCTGGGTGGGTGGGGTCTTTGATTATGCTGGCTGCTTCACCAAGACAACAAGAGGTAAAGACAGAGTCTAAGGAGGGGAGGCTGGTGTCTGTGATGTGCTTGCTGCTCATGGGCTGGAAGTATCAGCTTCCAGAAATCACACCTGCCTGCCCTGCTTAAAAAGCAGTCTACATCTTCAAATGAAAGGTGCACTGTACCAAGTGATGGGAGATTTTTTTCGCTGTAGTACTGGCTGCAAATGAGAGAGAGTGAGTACTAGGGTCTTTAGACACTGCACTGGAGATTTTGATCGCTTGGATGGGCACATGAATGCAAGGAAAATAGAGGGATATGGGCATTCTGTAGGTAGGAGGGATTAGCCATGTTGGCACAACATCGTGGGGGTGAAGGGCCTGTTCTGTGCTGTACTGTTCTGTGTTCTATGTTCTAATGAGGACAGGGGAGATGATCTGAATCTGCAGGAGTCAGGAGGTCCTCCAAGAGAGTGGTTAGAAAACACGTGCAAATAAACGATCACATGCAGGATGTCAGGAATGCAGCTCTGACGCCATTGTAGTGCACGATGAAGTTTAATGATCTGACACAAGTTGTCAAGCTCAGTGAGGTCAATCCTAATACATCCTGCACCACACAATGCTCAATTCGTTATTCCTCCATCACCCATCAACCAACAATTTCTGTAAATGAATACTCAGTCCAGAATTTCTTATATTTTGTATTCATTTTTCAGGATGTGGGTGTTGTGGTGAGAGCAAGGTTTATTACTGAACACTAATTGTCCTTGAGTGGGTGGTAATGAGCTACTTTCATGCCCTGCTGAGCCTCTTCTGGTGAAGGTACTCCCAAAGTATTATTTAGTAGGATGTTCCAGAATTAAGACTCAGTAATAGTGAAGGAATAGCACTATATTTCCATGTCAGGATAGTAGTATGACTTGTGAGTGGTGACTTTCCATTTGCTTGACACCTTTACTTTTTGCTGGTGGTCACGGGTTTTAGGAAATACTGTCATATCCCAGGCAAGTAATTGCAGGGCCATTAGATGGTACTCATTGGAGCCACCGTGTGTGGTGGTGGATGAAGTGAATGTTTGGGATGGCAGTCAAGCAGATTGTGTTGTCCTGGCTGGGGTCAAGCTTCTAGGACGATGTTTGGGCTGTGGTTATCCGGGCAAGTAGAGAGCATTCCATCTCACCTTGTGCGTTATAGATGATGTGATTGCTTCTTATCAGCTCACACTTCAATAACCACTTTGTGAAAATTAGCAGCACCTTGGGATAAATTCTGGAGTACTGCAGCCCAAAGTGCACCCTCTCCAACTCAGGCCCCCTGCTCCCTGCTTCCCCTCAGCTCCCCATCCACAGCAGACATTCCCTGGAATGCATGGAGTTCTCAGTAGGTTGGAGTTACCAACTTGAAAGATCAGGGAGTCCAGCCAACACTGCGCTGGAGATTAAAACAAAACTACAGATGATGGAAATCTGAAATAATAACAGAAACTGATGGAGATGCTCGGTAGGTCAGGCACTTCCTGTGGAAAGAGAGGCGGAGTTAATGTTTCAGACTGAAGACCAGGCTGCCTGCCCCCAGGCTGAGAAATGGAATGGATCGTGCACTGGCTTTTCAGCCAGGGAAAATGTTTGTCTTGCGAATGTGTCAGAATCTCCAAGTTAACAAGGTTAACATTCAGGCTTCTTGATTAGTTTAGAACTTACTAGTCCTGTTCTCCTACTCCCCTGGAGTGAAGGTACAATAACTTTAGTGGTGATATTGGAAGCTGTTTTGGGATTTGGATTAGCTGTAGGAGAAGTCAGGAGAACCCACACCAGTCCTCATTGAGGGATCAGCGGTGGAAGGGTGAGCAGCTTCAAGTTCTAGGGCGTCAACGTCTCAGAGGATCTATCCTGAGCCCAATACATCAATGCAATCACTTTGTTAGAAGTTTGAGATTTGGTATATCACCAAAGGCTCTTAAAAATTTCTACAGATGTACAAATGGAATTTCAAAGCATTCAAACTGTAACTCAACTCAGAGTCAGGGACCTGATACAACTCAGAGACAGAGAGCCCTGGAGGAAAGAGTCACATGTCACTTTGTTTCAAGATTACTCAGGCATTGACTCTCAGATTTCTTGGGACTGGGTCTGTTGGGAAGCAAGATGCTAAATCTGTTGGTCCCGAATTGCATAAGGGTTTTTCTGCTCTGTTGTAATGTTGTCAAGAGATTGGTGCAAAACTAACAGATGACTGGGATGAAATACTAGATATTTGCTTCATGTTTGTTTCAAGACAACACCAGAAATAACATCAATTACTTGGCAACTTCACATTGTAATCATTATTGACACCTCAATGCGTCTCACCAACCAGTGGGTGAAATCCATTACTTCATGTGTAAGTTTAGGCTGGGGCAAGTTTAGGCTGGGGAAATGTCTGTCCAGTATGTGAGGACTGGTTGCATCATAGCCTGGTACAAAACCTCCAATGCACAGGGTAGCAAAAGGATGCAGAGGGTTGCGGGCACAAGCCTCCCCGCCGTCAAGGACATCTTCAAGCGGCAGCACCTTAAGAAGGTGACATCTATCATTAAGGACCTTCACCATCTGGGACAATGCCCTCTTCATATTACTACCATCGGGGAGGAGGTACAGGAGCCTGAAGACTCACACTCAACATTTCAGGAACAGTTTCTTCCCCTCTGCCATCAGATTTCTGAACGGTCCATGAACCCATGAACACTACCTCATAATTCCTTTTATTTGCACCATTTATTAATTTTTGTAATTTATAGTTTTTATATCTTGCACTGTACTGTTGCCGCAAAATAACAAATTTCACGTCATGTGTGAGTGATGACAAACCTGATTCTGATTCAGTGGAGGACATGACAGTGAAGACAAATACAAAGTGTGAGGGATTACTGCCCTCACCTGGGGAAGTGGCAGAATTGATGTTATTTCTGGTGGTGTCTTGAAACAAACATGAAGCAAATGTCTAGTATTTCAACCCAGTCATCTGTTAGTTTTGCACCAATCTCTTGACAACATTATAACAGAGCAGAAAAACCCTTATGCAATTCAGGAGCAACAGATTTAGCATTTTGCTTCCCAACAAACCCAGGCCCAAGAAATCTGAGAGTCAATGCCTGAGTAATCTTGAAACAAAGTGACATGTGACTCTTTCCTCCAGGGCTCTCTGTCTGGGTTGTATCAGGGGAGTTGAGTTACAGTTTGAATGCTTTGAAATTCCAAAGGGAAGAGAATGCGGAGGTAGAGAAAATTTAGATTTGGGTCATTCCCTTCAAGACTTAAATGTGAGAAAGTGCACCCACCATCCATCGGTAAATATATCTCTTGCTGCTAAAAGTTTTTCTATATCTACTATGTAGAAGGGACAAGGATATAAATAACGAAATGTACATGTTTCTATTTCCACGGAAAATACCTTTACTTACAATCCGGATTAGAAATGATCTTTTAGTCAATACGAAGTGTCTTTAGAATCATCTACATTAAACATTTATAGATTTCACTTTTTTTTTTACTTTCATTGGGTGTAAAACTGTACTTTATTTGGAAACAATTTTATATTTATTTTTAAACCAGTAGAATATTCTTTTATTAATTTGTTTATACTTTTAAAAAATTCACTATTAAAAAAGTCTTTATTAGCCTTTTCTATTAAACATCAGTAGTTCGTGGAAGCTTCTGACACTTGAATATCCCAGGGATGTGATGGGTATTGTATTAACGCAGGCTGTAAGGTTTGTTAAGTTCACATTATGGAATCCAACAATTCTCTTTTAGGACTCTAGGCTATTGGGCAGAAATAGTGCATTTAGCTATAAGTTTATGCAGGCACAAGAGACTGCAGATGCTGGAATCTGGAGCAACAATCTGCTGGAGGATCTGTGGGGTGGGGGAAAGGAATTGTCGACATTTTGGGTCAAAACCCTGCATCAGGACTAAAAATGGATAGGGGAGTATAGAGAGGGTGAGGGGTGAGACAGGGGCCAGAGGTGACTGGCGGACTGAGGAGGGATGAAAGATGACGGACACATGGAGCCAGGTAGGGGAGGGGGAGGGGTGAAAATGGGGGCGAGAGGCAGGTGGATGATAGATAAAAGCAGACAAAGAAGGAGAGGCAAATGGAGCCATGTGTGGGAAGGGAGGGTGAAGGTGAGACAGCTACGAGGTTGACAGGCAGGAACATGAAGGCTACCAGTGCTGGAATATGATAAGGGAGGTGATAATGGGAACCATCAGGGGAGAGGTGAAGGGCAGATAGAATCAGAACCAAACCCAGATGGGGGAGGAGGGGAGCCATATGCTTGTGCTCTGAATTTAATTGCCTTCTAAGGAACTTATTTCTGGGGAAAGAAGAATGATCTGTGCCCTAGTGTGTGGAGATGTGACATGCTCAGCACACATCATCACATACTGGACAGATATTTCCAACCCTTGCCCCAGTCTAAATCAACACCCATTTGCTGAAACAACAAAGTACTGGCATGTTTGTGGTGTATCTTGAATAGAAACCTCAATTAAGCTGAATTTCTTGTAGTGCTTTCACCACAATGCAGTTGAGGTACATCATTGAGGTATGCTCAGGATCAAGTTTCAAAAATAAGTGGTGGTATTGGCTGCAGAGAGTCTTCAGACCAACCTAGATGATGACATTACCTCACTGCAAGTTTCTGAACCTAAACCAGATAGTGATACCAGCCAGAGTACGAGGCATCATATTACATCTAGATGGTGGTGCAGCCTGCAGAAAGAGGCTGGAGATCAAAACTGGCCAGTGATATTGGCCACACTTATTGTCTCCACATCAAAGGTGGATGGTGAAATTGGACATTTTAGCACTCTTTATCAAAACCCTCAACATAGGTAAAAAAAACCTCTATACCAGATACTATCCATATTAATTTGGTGATGTAGTTGACCTAAGTGAACTGCAGAAATTGTAACATTTTTATTAAAAACTGGTGACAATATTTCAGCAGGGGAACAGACCAGTCATCCCGTCTAATCTACATTTTCTCTGCACATAAAATAGGCAATCACTTCCATTTCACTCCTTTCTCAATGCCCTTTGATATCCCACCTGATCTCTCTCAGGCTCGTCCTTCCTCCCACACCACATACCCTTATTTTCAAGTAATTGGTAATTTACTTCTAGAACAGTGAATAGATTTGCTTCACTGGATATTTATGGCAGAAAACTCCACATTGTAATCAATGACACCTCAATGCCTCTCACCAACCAGTGGGTGAAATCCATTACTTCTTAGACCTAGGGAGATCCACCTAAATTCTAAGATGCATTGGAGAAATATTGTTCCTGCATTTCTCTTCATGTGTAAGTTTGCCCTCTTCTTCAATGATCTGTATCCAACTCTTCTGTAGCTTTATATCTTTCTCTGAACAGAGCACCCATCACTGCACAGATCTGCAACTGTCAACAATTAAGACCTTGCAAGGGTTCAGTATTGTTTCCTACTTCCATACTCCATGTATGTTGACACAAATATTGGAGTTCCTATACCTGATTCCCTTAAGCTCGCCAGGTTGTGCTACCGTCACTAGAGCTTGCAAAGCTCCATTGTATTTTCTGGACCATTGGATGTCTAACTGTTGACCACTTTACCAGATCCCTTGAACTGCTGAACATTGGAGAAGTTTTGAATTGGCATTGGCATTGGTATTGGTATTGGTTTATTATTGTCACTTGTACCAAGGTACAGTGAAAAACTTGTCTTGCAAACTGATCGTACAGGTCAATTCATTACACAGTGCAGTTACATTGAGTTAGTACAGAAGGCCTCAAAGAAGTCTTTCAGAAAAGCTGGGTAATTCAGGCTTTAGAATAGAACTGACTTTAAAACATATGCAGTAATGTCAAGACTAGAAATGGAGCTATGTCATGACATTTGACAAAATTAAATAATCCATAAATGATTACCATTTAAATATAGGTCTAAAATATATGTTGCTGTCAATTCAAATATGTTATAGCTGGATGATTCATGTACTTCCTGCACCCCAAACTTTAAGTCTTTTGGGATCAAACTTTGGATAAACAATTATTTGCCAAATGGGCAATTGCTCTGCCCAAGGTGCCAGAAATTGTAGAGTTGCAAACGCGGCCCAGTCCATCAAACAAACCAGCCTCCCCTCCATTGACTCTGTCTATACTTCCCACTGCCTCGGGAAAGCAGCCAACATTATCAAGGACCCCTCCCACCTCTTGTCCCCTCTCCCATCGGGCAGAAGATACAAAAGCTTGAGAGCACATACCACCAGGCTCAAGGACAGCTTCATCAGACTCTTGAATGCACCTCTCATATGCTAGAAGATGAACAGATGAACTCTTGATCTCCCAATCTAACTCATCATGGTCCTTGCATTTTATTTGTCTACCTGCTCTGTAGCTGTAACACCTAATTCTGCATTGTTTTCCTTTTTACTACCTTGATGTACTTATGCATGGAATGATCTGCCTGAATGGCACACAAACAAAAGCTTTTTACTGTATATTCGTACATATGACAATAATAAATCAATACCTAAACAAACCTACAAGAAGCTTAACATGCATGAAAGAGCAAAGGTCAAGGGATCAGTTTATCAATGCAATGAGCACTTTGATAAACATGAGTACAGTTTCACTCATTAATAGGCATGGTAGCATAGTGGTTAGCATAATGCTTTACAGCGCCAGCGACCCGGGTTCAAATCCAGCCACTGTCTGTAAGGAGTTTGTATGTTCTCCCCGTGTCTGTGTGGGTTTCCTCCGGGTGCTCCGGTTTCCTCCCACATTCCAAAGACGTACAGGTTAGGAAGTTATGGGCATGCTATGCTGGGGCCGGAAGCGTGGCGACACCTGCAGGCTGCCCCCCAAAAATCACTATGCAAAAGATGTATTTCACTGTGTGTTTCGATGTACATGTGGCTAATAAAGATCTTGTCTTATCTTATATAGTTCACATGCAGTCTTTATTATAGTAAACATTTACTGTATATGTAGGCATTTGGTTCCACCACTTATGGTAGTGATCTGGAAAAATCAATATAGCTGATTATTATTTGCAGGTGTGAGGATTATAGAACAGGGTTGAGAGACATAGCTTTTGCTTTCATAATTGTCATTTCTTAAGCATCCACTTTTCCTGTCAGAAATGTTGTCCTCTGACTGGGATGTTGAACTAAAAGCTACCCTGGTGTATCTTTAAAATTACATGTCCCCGTTGACCCTCACCAATTTTTATAGCTACACCACAGAAAGCATCCTATCTGGATGTATCACAGCTTTGTATGGCAACTGCTCTGCCCAAGACCGCACTAAATTGCAAAATTGTGGACACAGCTCAGTCCACCACAGAAACCAGCCTCCCCTCCATGCAATCTCTCTACACTTCTCCATAATCAAAGACCCCTCCCATCCTGGACATCCCCTCTTCTCTTCCCTTCCATCAGGCAGAAGATGCAAAAGCTTGAAAAAACACACCACCAGACTCAAGGACAGCTTCTATCACGCTGTTATAAGACTCTTGAATGGACCTCTTGTACATTGAAGCTGAACTCCTGACCTCACAATCTGCCTCGTCATGGCCCTTGCACTTTATTTTCTACCTGCACTGCACTTTCTCTGTAATTGTAACCATAACACTATATTCTATTACTGCTTTTCCCATTTACTGTCTCTAAGTTTTTCACTATATCTCAGTACATGTGACAATAATCAATCAATACCAAAGTTCCTATGGGTTTATTTGAACAGAGGTAGAATTTTGGGAGTGATCCGATCCCCTCTACAAATCCAATTGTAACTGTGAGACTATTATTTCCTTAACTCTAGGAAAGAGCAAACTATTGGGAATGTTTAAGATTATGAAGAGGTTTTATCATGGGATAGGGATAGGTGGAAGATTATAAAACCATATTATTTGAGGGACAATAAAAAAATGAGAAATCATAAATACACGGTCACTACTGGCAAAGAATTCAGAGTGGCCACTGTAAGAATGTGGAATGTGCTACCACAGAGAATGGTTGAGACCATCACCACAGGCGCATTTAAAAGGAAGCTGGACAAAACATGAGGGTATTGGTATTGGTTTATTATTGTCACTTGGACTGAGGTACAGTGAAAAACTTGTCTTGCATACCGTTCGTACAGATCAATTCATTACACAGTGCAGATACACTGAGATAGTACAGAGTGCATTGAGGTAGTACAGGGTAAAAACAATAACAGAATACAGAGTAAAGTGTCACAGATACAGGGAAATGTATTGCAGGTAGACAATAAGGTGCAAGGTCAAACAAGGCAGATTGTGAGGTCAAGAGTCCATCTCATCGTATAAGGGAACTGTTCAATAGTCTTATCACCGTGGGATAGAAGCTCTCCTTGAGCCTGGTGGTACGTGCCCTCAGGCTCCTGTATCTTCTGCCTGATGGGAGAGAAGAGAGAATGACCCGGGTGGGTGGGGTCTTTGATTATGCTGGCTGCTTCATCAAGACGACAAGCGGTAAAAATAGAGTCCATGGAGGGAAGGCTGGTTTCTGTGATGCGCTGGGCTGCGTCTACAACTCTCCACAGTTTCTTGTGATCCTGGGCAGAGCAGTTGCCATACCAAGCCATGATGTATCCATGCTTTCTATGGTGCATGGATAAAAATTGGTAAGTGTCAAAGGGGACATGCCAAATTTCTTTAGCCTCCTGAGGAAGTGGAGGCGCTGGTGATCTTTCTTGGCCATGGCGTCTACGTGGTTGGACCAGGACAGGTTATTGGTGATGTTCACTCCTAGTTGCTTGAAGCTCTCAACCTCAGCACCATTGATGTAGACAGGTGCATGTACACCACCCCCTTTCCTGAAGTCAATGACCAGCTCTTTTGTTTTGCTGACATTGAGGGAAAGGTTGTTGTCATATCCTCATGTCACTAAGCTCCCTATCTCCTTCCTGTACTCTGACTCATAATTGTTTGAGATACCGCCCACTACGGTGGTATCATCTGCAAACTTGTAGATGGAGTTAGAGCAGAATCTGGCCACACAGTCATGAGTATATAGGGAGTAGAGGGCTGAGGATGCAGCCTTGTGGGGCACCAGTGTTGAGAATAATCGTGCTGGAGGTGTTGCTGCCTATCCTCACTGATTGCGGTCTGTTGGTCTGAAAGTCAAGGATCCCGTTACAGAGGGAGGTGTTGAGTCCTAGGTCTCGGAGTTTGGTGATGAGTTTGCTTGGAATTATAGTATTAAAGGAGGAGCTGTAATCAATAAACAATAGTCCAACATAGGTGTCTTTACTGTCCAGATGCTCCAGAGCTGAGTGTAAGGCCAGGGAGATGGCATCCACTGTAGACGTGTTATGGCGGTAGGCAAATTGCAGTGGGTCGAGGTTGCCTGGGAGGCTGGAGTTAATGTGTGCCACGACCAGCCTTTCAAAGCACTTCATGATGGTGGATGTCAGAATTGGTAGTCATTAGGGCACGTTACCTTGTTTTTCTTTGGTACTGAGATGATAGTGGTCTTCTTAAAACAGGTGGTAACCTCAGAATGAAGCAGGGAGAGGTTAAATGGGAAATGGAACAGAGGGAGATGTTGACAGAGTGAGACTAAGTATTCTGGGAGAAGGCTCTTGTGCATCACAAACACTAGGCTATTGGGCCATATAGTCTGCTTTAGTGCTGCAAAATGCTTATGATTCCCTAACACTGCCCTCCATGATTTCTGCTATTCCCCCAAACTCAGGTAAGTAACATGATACTGCAACGGACATTCAGAACCTCAGCACACCTCAAGGAACTTTGCAATCAGTTCAAGGTAGTGCTGCTGCCTCACAGCTCTAGTGACTTGGGTGTTATCTGTGAAGAGATTGCCCTGTTTGGGATTATTCTGGAGTTATGAAATTATGGATATTAATTAAAATGAGGATACGAGAGTCTGCAGAACCAGTCTTCAGGATATAAAACCTGTTGACAATTTAATTTCAACTGATGCTTTGAGGCTATTGAAACCAATCATTGGGAATGAGAGGTTCTGATTCTGTACCACTGAAACTGTGCAGAGGAAGACAATAGATTGAATGCTCATGTTAATTGGTTGTCACTGTAAACCTCAGGATGAGATCAGGGAAGGCATTAAGTAGCCATCTCCTGTATTAACACAGTTAAAGGCATATCCCTGCCACAATGTGCAATTCAGGACAGGTCTGTTTTGTAGCTTAATATTCTGGCTAGTTGTATATTCAGCAAGACATCCCTCAATGCTGTAACAAAAGAGATACATTTTGGGTGTCTGGAGTTGGTGCTCAGAAGCTTTGGGACCAGCCACCAGTATTGAATATTCAGTGGGGTTCTGCTACTTGGGATGTTTCCCATTGTAAACATGTAATTCTGCAAAGTTACCTGAATACATTCAAAATGTTAAAGTTGAGGTGATTATAGCCATTGAAACCATCATTAATCATTTACTGTCCTTGTATCTAAAAAGTATAAAACATTGTGTTGAGACACTATTCCGGATTCTCTCCATTCTCTTGTAACTGCATGGGATTCCTCCAGATGCTTTAGTTTCCTCTCACATCCCAAAGGTGTGCTGTAAATTGCCCCTTTGTGTGGGTGGGGAGCAGGAGAAATAGCAAAAGGTGGTGGAAGCTGATACAATAACAATGTTTAAGAGGCATTTAGACAGGCACATGAACAGGCAGGGAATTCGGGATATAGCTCACATGCAGGCAGATGTGCAGTTTAAATTGGCATCATGGTCAGCACACACATTGTGGGCTGAAGGGCCTGTTCCTGTGCTGTACTGTCCTGTTACTTGGGGGAAATAAAATGGGGAAAACAGGACTAATGGGAATGCTCTACAAGCCAGCAGAGCTGAATGGCTTCCTTCCAAATCCTATAAAGATGAGAAAATACAATAAAATGAAGTTGCTGTTGTAATTCAGGAATGCAGCAGCCAACTTACACAGAGTAAGCTTCCACAGACAGCGTGCAGACTGAGTGTTCAAACTGGCCAACATGCTAACACCAACTCTTGAGATATGGGATATTTTACACCCAGCAGAGGAAGCAGCTGGAACTAGTTTTAATGTCTCATTTGAAAGATGACACCTTTGGCAATGCAACATGGTTCAGTTGCATGCTGGAGGTCAACTGGGGTCTTTTTGGTCAAGTGGCTGGAGTGGGACTTGACTCAAATTCAGAAGCTAGAATGCTATCTACTGAGTCATAGCTGACACATTGAAATAAAGTGTATGTAAAATATTTTCCTGAAAGCCACCAGGACTGACAGCAAATTTAAACACAAATGTACTGGTTTACACAAGATGGGTATTTTTGGATAACAGATGAATTGATTTTATTGCAAAATGTAAAACTTCTTTGAATTTTAATGTATAAAGCATGTAACACTTGTACTTTAACAAACTGAAGCAAGCTACGCTTTAAAAAAATACATAGTAGATGTATATATTTATATGTATTTACATAGAATATCAACTTTCTCCTTTAAAAGTCATTTTACTTGCAAAAGTCCACAATAACTAATATAAAACAGAATGTCATTTTGAATAAATTACGACACTGTAAAATGTTTAAATGTTACAATGAATACTTAATTAAAAGCTAATGCATATAGTATATCCATCCAGTCATTTTCTGTACTATAAGGAACTTCAAAGTGTATTTCTTTTGGCAGGACTTTAAGATATGACATGGATGGCTGTGCGATTCAGCGATTTAAAAATAGGCATTGCTGGTAATTGCACCTGCCTTTTCACAGTAACTGTCTCAATGTAGTGAAAAATATCAATTTTAGCAAACTAAACTGTACAAATCACATTTACATTAGATCTATAACACAGCATAAAGTTCTGTAATAATTTTTCAAAAAATAAATACATCTGTCATTTGCAAAATGTACAATATAGTACATGGAACACAACAGTGCTATTTTTTCCGCAGACTTATAGTTACATTTAATTTTTCTAATTTTTATACATTGGCCAATAATTATATTAGCCACTATGGCTGCACTTTTCTTGGCACTGTAGATGTTCATTTTTAAACAAAGGTGATGTAAAGTCACAATAACTCAGAAAACATTAAACCTTCTGATGAGTCTTTTCTTCATGCAGTCTCAGAGCTCCCACAGCATCTTTAACAGAATGGTAAATTATATTCTTTATCTGCAAAAACAAGTGAGAATTGATTAGTATAACAACTCAAGCAATAAATACTGGCTATCATTTACTGTACATCGTAGAAAATAATGGTTCCTACATTGTGTTTGTTCCATTGCTACTTTGGGAAACGTAGCTAGTCAGGTGGAGGGAGTAACAGTGGGGGAGCATTTTGGAGATAGTGGCCATAACTCTGTATATATTAAAGTGGGTAGGAAAAAAGGTAGGGATGGACCAGGAATAAAAGTCTTAAATTGGGGGAAAGCCAATTTCATTAACATGAGACAGGAGCCGACAAAGGTAGATTGCGAGCATCTACTTGCAGACAAGACTACATCTGCACAGTGGGAAGCATTCAAAGGAGAAAGAGCCAGAGTTCAGGACCAACACATTCCTGTAAGAGTGAAAGGCAAAGGTAACATATCCAGGGAACCCTGGACAATGAGGTATATCGAGGGTTGGATAAAGAGAAAAAGGGAAACATATGGCAGGTAGAGAGAAATAAATACCGTGGAGGCCTGTCGATAGTGTAGGGTGAATCTTAAAAAGGAAGTTAGGAAGGCAAAGATAGATCACAAAATACCACTGGCGGGCAGGACTGAGTTAAATCCAAAAGGCATTTTATATGTACAAGGGAAAAAGAATCACCAGGGAAAGAGTAATGCCCACTGGGGACAACAGGGGCAATCTGTGTGGAGCCAGAAGATACAGGGGAGGTCATAAATAAATGGTTTTCATCAGTATTCACAAGGGAAGCAAACTTTGTAGTTCAAGGATTCAGTGAAGAAGGTGGTGAAATTACGGTGCAAATCTCCATAAATAAAGAGGTATTCAATGTCTTAGCAGACTTAAAAGTGGCTAAAACCCGGTCTGGGTGAAATGTATCCTAGGCTGCTATGGGAAGCAAGGGAAGAAATTGCTGGGACTCTCATTGAGATTTTTAAAGAAGAAACAGGAGGACCTTGGTGTACCAAAGATCCTTGAAGGTGGCAGCAGAGGTAGATAATGTGGTTAAGGCATTATTCGTTGGGGTATTGAATAAAAGTGCAGGGAGGTTATGTATCAACTTTGTAAAACACTGGTCAGACGTCAGCTAGAATACTGCATTCAGTTCTGGTTACTGCACTATGGAAAAGATGTGATAGCATTGGAGAGGGTTCAGAGGAGATTTACCAGGATGTTGCCTGGGATGGAGCATTTCAGTTATAAGGAGAGATTGGAGAGCCAAGGTCTATATTTACTGGAGTGGAGGTGGTTAAGAGGGGACATGACTGAGGTATATATCCATCGAGGACATCTTCAAGAGGCAGTGCCTCAAGAAGGTGGCATCTATCACTGAGGACCCTAACCATTTCGGACATCTCCTTTTCTCGTTACTTCCACCAGGGAGGAGGTACAGGAGTCTGAAGACCCACATTCAACGGTTTAGAAACAGCTTCTTCCCCTCTGCCAACAGATTTCTTAAAGATCCATGAACCCATAAACACTACCACATTATTCATTTTTATTTTGCACTATTTATTTCGTAATTTATAGTAATTTTACATCTTTGCACTATACTGCTGCCACAAAACAACAAATTACATGTCATAAGACAGTGATAATAAATCTGATTCTGATAAAATTATATGGGGTAAAAATGGGGTAGACTGGCAGGTAAACTTTTACCCATATCACAGGTTGATAAAACTAGAGGACATACATTTAGAGAAAAGGGCAAGAGGTTTAGAGGGGATCTGAGCGGGATCTTTTTCACGCAGAAAGTGGCACTGCTGGAGAGAGTGGGGGAAGCAGAGTCACTGACAGCATTTAAGTATCTAGACGAGCACTTAAAATTGCCTAGGCATAGAAGGCTATGGGCCAAGTGCTGGAAGATAGGATTTAACAGGGATTGGTTGGACGCAGTGGGTGGAATGGCCTGTTTTCATGCTAAATGACTGACTGAATTATTGTCCTGACTAAACTTGTTACAAGTTCAGATGCCAGTGTGGCAGGGGTGAATGATCTTGGCTCTGGATCACGTTCCGAAGTTCCACAACTGACTATTTTTTCACCAATAGATTCTGACAGAAATCCTTCTGAGTACTCTGGACAACAACCAATGAAAACTAGTCAGCTGAGGCAGAAATGGTGAGAAGCTATAAGGATCAATCTGTTCACCTGAAGATGGAGTGCGTCACTGCAGCATTCCACTACCCCAGACCGTAATTTTCATTGTGAAACAATATATACCATTCCTGGTTACATTCCTGATCCTTTTTAAAAGGGATGGAAACTACTGGTAGCACTTAATCCTAGCACTCAGCTGGCAATTTAGGAGCTAGATATGAATTTTTAAACATGAAGATATAAAGATAAACTTAAATTTCAAGACAGGAAATTACCAGGTATTGATATACTGGATGCAACAACACAGGACACAAAAAGAAAAATGTGTATTTTTGTAATGGTCACTTGAATCCTCACAACATCCCAAAGCTTTACAGTTGATTTTTAAAGTGCCAGTTCAAAGGGTAGCCGACAAAGTGATGTAAGCAGCCAATCTGAATACAGAAAGGTCCCACAAATAATATGAGATTGACTAGATAATTTGTTTTTACAATATTGATCATGGGGAGGAGTCGATGGGAATATGGAGGGAATAAAATAGGATTTGTGTAAATGGGTGCTTGATGGTCAGCACAGATCCATATTTGAGCACAGCAAATATTTGAGGATAACATACAAGGTTACTGATATTATGAGACTATAAGAAGCTTGTAATATTCCCAAGTCTAGCAGTAGTAGCCCATCTGAACCTATCAGCCCATTCTGCCATTCAACAAGATCCTGGCTGATCTTTCAATTTAGTGCTAGCTTCCTTCACTACCCCAACATCCCATGATTCAGATAATATGCATCTGTTTTGAATTGACGCAGTAATAGCTTTCGCAGCTCTCATGGGTAGAGAACTGCAAAGAGTCACCATCCTGTCCTAAAAAGCCTACCCATTTATCCGATACTGTGAAGTTTGATTGTAGACTTCTCAGTTGAGAGAAACATCCTCCTAGCCAGTAAGAATTTTCTAAGCTTCAATGAGATCTCCTCTCATTCTGCTAAACTCCATGGAGTATTGGCCAAGTCTGCTTAATACCTCCTTAATGTGACAAATCTGCCAGCCCTGGAACCAGTTTAGTGAATCTTTGCTGCACTCCATACACGGCAAGTACATTCATTCTCAGGAGTGGAAACTGAAATAAAAACAGAAAGTGCTGGATGCAGGTTGGGCATCTTCTGTGGAAAAAGAAAGAGGATTAATATTTCATACTGAAGACTCTTCATCAGAACTGGAAAAATGAGAAAACAAGGGAATTTTAAGTTTCAGAAAAGGGGAGGAATAGACAGTAAAAAGGGAATATTTTTGTTAAGGTGAGGCCAGGGATACCACGATAATATGTTGTTTACAAAGCCTCCTGGTTGATAGATAAATGAGGGCATTTGGAATCAGAACACAAAAGGGGATATGTACTAACTCTGAAATGCAGATCAGAACTATTACAGAGCACTACCCAAAGCAGAATGTTGGAAATGCCCAAAAGAAAGCATCCTATCCGGATGCATCACTGCTTGGTACGGCAACTGCTCTGCCCAGGACCGCAAGAAGCTGCAGAGAGTTGTGGACACAGCCCAGCACGTCACGGACACCAGCCTCCCCTCCTTGGACTCTGTTGTTACCTCTCGCTGTCTTGGTGAAGCAGCCAGCATAATCAAAGACCCCACCCACCTGGGTAAATCTCTCTTCTCTCCTCTTCCATCAGGTAGAAGATACAGGAGCCTGAGGGCACATACCACCAGGCTCAAGGACAGCTTCTATCCCACTGTGATAAGACTATTAAATGGTTCCCTTATACAATGAGATGAACTCTGACCTCATGATCTACCTGGTTGTGACCTTGCACCTTATTGTCTACCTGCACTGCACTTCCTCTGTAGCTGTGACACTTTGTACTGTTATTGTTTTTATCTGTACTACGTCAATGCACTCTGTACTGACTCAATGTAACTGCATTGTGTAATGAATTGACCTGTACGATCGGTATGCAAGACAAGTTTTTCACTGTACCTCAGTACAAGTGACAATAATAAACCAATACCAATATCAGGCTGTGCCTGTAGAAAAAGATAAAATGAGTTAATATTAGAGATGAACAACCCTACAGCAGAACTGACCAGTTCTGATACCAACAGAGAAAGCGAGTTACCTGAAATTAATGAATTCACTGTTGAACCTCAAAGACTGCAACGCGCCCAGACAGAAAATGAAGTGTTGTTCCTCAAGTTTACTGTAAGCCTTGTTGGACCAATGCAGGGTATCACAGACAAACAAGTCAAGGTGGAAGTGGGATAGAGAATTAAAGGGACAAGCAACTGGAACCTCAGGGTTGCCCGTGGACTGAATGAAGGTGCTCTGCAATAGCAGTCACTCAATCTGCTCTTGGTTTCTCCAATGAAACTACCACATTGTCAGCACCAAGTGCAATACATTAAACTGAAGAGAAGTAAGTGAATTGCAGTGTCATCTGAAAGGACTTTTTGGGCCCCATCTACATTACCGAAATCAAAAGCAGATTATGTGATTGCTTTACTAAGCTCTTTTGTTCAGTTTGCAGAGGCATTCCTGTACTTTCCATTGTTAGTCTTCTAATTTTCCATCCTGCTCCCACTTTGAGCCGTCTATGGCCTCCTGCACTGTTTCAATGAGGCCCACAGTAAGGTTGAGGAACAACATGTCACATTCTATCTAGGCCACTGCAGTCTTCAGGTCTCAATACCAAATTCAACTTGCTGGGACATGGCATCTTCTTGTTACCTAGCATCTGGGAGGAGGTACAGGAGCCTGAAGACCCACATTCAACAATTCAGAAACAGCTTCTTCCCTTCTGCCATCAGATTTCTGAATGGTCCATGAACACTACCTCGTTATTCCTTTCTTCCCCCAAACCCCCCCCCCCCCCCCACCACACTAGTTATTTTTGTGATTTATAGTCATTTTTATGTCTTTGCACTATACAACTGCTGCAAAACACAAATTTCACATCATTTAAGTCAGTCATAATAAATCTAATTGATTTTTTTTCCTATCGGATCTGGTCAGGTCTGCTGTTAAGTTATCTGGCTCTAATATTAACACAGTACATCTCTCTCCACAGACACCGCCTGATCTGCTGGGCATTTCACACATTCTTTTGGTTTCCGTGCTCTGCAACAGCTCTGACCTGAATTTTACAGTTTTTACATGCCCCTTTGTTTTCTTACTTTTCCATTTCAGTTGAATTGTCTTTGACTGAAAAGTTAACTGTTTCTCTTTCCACAGATGCTGCCTGACCTACTGAGTATTTGCAGCATTTTCTGTTTGTACATCTTTTAGGTGAGTAGACCAAAGCTGTACATAATGCTCTAAGTATGGTCACACCAAGGTGGTAAATAATTGCTTGAGACTCCTGAAATCTCTTTCCAAATCCTCTTGTAATAAAGGCGAACATACCATTTGCTTAATGGATCTGCATGTTAACTTTTAGTGACTTGTATACAAGCACATCTTTGAAGATCAACACTACCCAATCTATCACCATTAAAAAACTCTGCTATTTGTGTACCAACATGGATAAGTTCACATTTTTCCATTTCATATTCTATCTGCCATGTTCTTGGACACTCAGTCAATTTGAAGGCTCTCTACATTCTTCCCCATACTCACAATCCTACCTAGTTTAGGTATCATCAGCAAACTTGGAAATATGGTATATTTTGGCCAATCACTAACATAGATTAAGAGGTTGGGACCCAAGCACCAAACCCTATTGTACCCCACTAGTCATAATCCATTTGTTCCCACTCTTTGCTGTCTGTCCAATAGCCAATTATCAATCTGTGTCAGCATATTATGATATCTGGGTGCTCGAACCTTGGTAACCAACCACCTGTGTGGGACCTTATCAAAAGTCTTTTGAAAATCCAAATATATCACATTCACTGGTTCCCCCTATCTATTCTACTCGTCACATCCTCAAAGCTATCCAATAGATTAATCAAACATGACTTTTTTTTCATAAATTCATGCTCATTCTGCTCAATCCTATTATTCCTTTCAAGGGGTTCTGTTATCACACCCTTCATTATAGATTCCAGCAGTTTCCAAACTAATGTTCTAAACATTAGTTTGTAGAACAGGTTGGCATTTCCCCATTTTTCTCTCTCCCTCCTTTCTTAAATAGTGGGGTCAATGTTTTCAACCTTCCTACCCACAACTCCAGAATGTGATTAGTTTTGGAAGATCTATTATAGGAGCAAGAGTTTTGGAAAATCTGTGGAATTTTGGAAGGAGGACTGGCAGTTTTAGGAAACTGCAACAGATGACCAAAAAAACTGAGGGAGACGGTAGATTAAGAGAATAAATTATTAAATGTAAAAAAAATTTTTAAATTTTTTAAAAAAATTTACAGAGTGGTAACAGGCCCTTCTGGCCCAACGAGTCCGCGCCACCCATTTTAAACCCCTATATTAACCTACCCATACGTCTTTAGAATGTGGGAGGAAACCAGAGCACCCAGAGGAAACCCACGCAGACACGGGGAGAACGTACAAACTCCTTACAGACAGCGACGGGAATCGAACCCCAATCGCTGGTGCTGTAATAGCGTCGCGCTAACCGCTACGCTATCGTGCCGCCCTTATCAGGAATTTAAAACAAATGCTGTAAGACATTCCACAAGCCTGTAAAATGTAAGAGTAGCAAAGGTAAATGTGGATCCCTGAAAGACAATGCAAGAAGAAATAATAAAGGAATGTTTGAGACTTTAAATATATTGAACCTAAATTATTCAAAGATAACACAATAATCATAGCAGAAACAGTACAAAATTGAGGATCCAATGACAGTGAAGTAGTAAGAGAAATACCGGAAGAATAAAGAGAAATAAAAGCTAACAAATTCCATAGACTTGATAACTTCTATCGCAGAATTTTAGGCGATGTGGCTACATTGGTGATGATCTTCCAAAATTCATCAGATTCTGGTAATGTTGCTGCTAAATGGAAGATAGCAAATGCTAAACACCATACAAAATTAGGAATAAGAAATAGGAAATTATAGGTATGTCAATCTGGCATCAAATGTCGGCAAATGCTAAAATCAATGAGGTCATGGCAAAAGTACATTCAGAAATCAAAAATAATCAAGGAAAAGTCGACCTGGTTTTATGAAAGGCAAATCTTATTCAACATATCTAAGGTGTGCAATGACCTAGCAGGATAGGTTCAGCGTGAAAAAGAAGTGCATGGAATATACACATACCTTCAAAAGGCATTTGTTAAGATACTGCTCAAATGATTATTACATAAAATTATGACTTAAAAAGGCTGGAAGTAACATATTAGCATTGGATAGAGAATTTATAAAGAACGGATGTAGAATAAATGCATATTTTTCAGGATGAAATGCCATTATTAGTGCCAGGACAATACTACAGGGATCATATTGGGTCCCTGCCCATTTATGATTAATATTAATAACTTGTATGAAAGAGACTGAGCATAATCTATTTGTTTGCTGAAGACTCAAACGAAGATGGGTAAGTGAAAAGGGCACACACAGGTTAAACATGTTGACAGAAAGGTGACAACTGGAGTACAATATGGCAAAATGATAAGAACAATAGAACAATCTTTAAATGGCAAGATTTAGCATATTTTGATTTGTAGAGGAATGTGTTATACTGGCCCTTGGGACAAAAGTAAAGATGCAGTTAGCAATTCAGAAAGCAAATAATCTGTTGGCCTTTACTGCAGATGGATTGGAGTGCCTAAGCAAGGGAGCCTTGCTGTAATGTACAAGACTTTGCAAGTCTAGCTCTGGACTACTATATTCTGTTGTTCCCTGCACCTTAAAGTAGATAAAGTTGCCTTGTTAACTGTGCCTTACTGATTCACTTGATTGATTACTGGAGTTTTCAATGAGTGGTTGAGGAAGAATGGCCTAAACTCACTGGAGTTTAGAAGACTGAGAAGCAATAACAGACATAAGACTCTGAGGGAGTTTACCACAGTAGAAACTGAGATGCTGTTTCTATAAGCTGAGGAATCTCAAACTTGGTGCATGCTCTCATAAGAAAATGGCTATTTCAGACAGAAAAGAGATTTTTGTTTAAACCAGAGAGTTGCATATCTTTGAAATTCTCTATCTAAGGGTTTCATATATTTTCTATTACTGAGAATATTCAAGGTTGAATTCAACAGAGTTTTAGGCACTTAGGACATTAAGGGATCTGGTAGGGATGTAGACTAGGACAGGATCAGGTTTTGAATGGCAGAGCAAACAAAGCTTTTATGACCTACTTGTGTGTTTATTTCCTATGTTTTTAAAAACCTGCACTGCAGCTTTGAAAGGAAGCCAATGAGGAAGAAAACTCAGGCGCAAGTAGAATTTAGAAAAAATGAGACCCTGCACACTATTTCAAGTTAAATATTAATTCAGCACAGGTGAACACTAGAACAACATAAGAACACCAGAACAACATAAGAACACCAAGCACCATGAAACTCAATAATGTCTCGATGCACAAGACTGCACATACTTTCTTCTGAAGGCAGAGGCAAAAGGGAAAACCTTTCCAAATAATTTTATAGAACAAAAATTAAAATAATGATGTTTAATTGACTGAGAATTTACTGCACAATACTGTCATTCTCCCTGTCATATCAGTATTTGGAATGACACTTGGAAAACAGGGATTTGGCCTGTATTTTATGGTAGGAAGTAGGGGACAAAATCAGACTACATTCTGATGAAATGCTGATGTAGGACATGAAACTGAAGGTGACTGTACTATCCCCAAAAACTGTGAATGACATGAAGCTTGGTAAATGTAGGGATGTAGGCAAGGGGAGCAAGGTGCAGGGGGTGAGCAAGCACAGGGAGGTGGGCAGGCAACATCAACAATGTGGATTTGGTGTAATTACAAAGTTAGATTATTCAAAATACAATTTTGTAAAAGCCTAGGAACATAAGAAATGAATCAGGAAATGACCATGTGTCTTCTTGAGCCGACTCCAGCATTTGTTGGTCTGTGCTGATCCTCCAATACATCAACTTCACTTTTCCACCTTCATTCCCATATACTTCAAATCCACTGTAGTCCAGAGGTCTATTGATCTCAGCCATGAATACTTTCCACAACTAAGCACACAGCCCTCAAGCGAAGACAATCTCAAAGATTCACAACCATCACACTGCCTCTAGGCAAATATATTCTTCCATGGAGTTTTCTTAAGTGTGGTCTCATCGTAAACTGCTGGCTTCGGGTTGGCAAGCTGTAACTATGGGGTGCTTCAGGCATCAGGGTGGGCATCAGCTATTCACAACATCAACTAAATAAAGGCATGTGGGAAAATAAACCGAAGTGAATGCAATGTGCTTGCAAAGAGATATAGATAAATTAGTGAACAAGACAGATGAATTGTAATAAGGGAAATGGAAGATTATTCACCTTAGTTGGAAAAATAGAAAAGCTGTATATTCTATAAATGGTGTGAGACAATACTGAAGTTCAGGAAGAATTTGATATCTTCGTACAGGAACCACAAAGTCAGCATGCAAGTGCATGCAAGAAAGATAGCAAATTGAATTCTGGGCATTATTGCAAAGGGTTTGGGGTATCAGAGGAAGGTATTCTCACTTCAACCATAAAGGGTTTTGATGAGATCAAACTGTGAACAGTTTTGGTCTCTGTTAAAGATCAGTGTTTGAGAAGTAGTTTAGTGAAGGTTCACAAGATTGGTTCCTGGGTTGTGGAAAATATGATTAAATGGGCCTGTACACATTGAAGCTTAGAGAAATGAGAGATGATCTCATCAAAACATACAAAATTCTGAGGATGGCTTGACAGGGTTCATGCTGTGAAAAAGTTTCGCCTCTTGTGGGAGTATAAACTGGAAGGCAGTCTTGGGTTAAGGGATGGCTTGTCAAACACTGATATGAAGAGTTATTACTTTCTTTCAGCAGGTTGTTAAGCCTTTAGAATCCTCTTCCCTGGGCAGTAATGGATGTGATTAAGCATGTTCAACACTGAGACATAAATTTTCAGATAACAGCAGAATCAAGTGTTATGGAGAAATTGGGCAGGAATGTAGTGTTGAGGAGAAGGTCAGACTATGACCTAACTGAATGGTGGAGCAAGCTTCAGGGTCTGTATGACCTATCCTGCTCATGTTTATGTATTTATGATCTAAACAAATGATGCAAGACCTCCTTATTCCTGTACTCAACCTGCTTATAATGAAGCCAGCATACCATTTTCCATCTAAGTAGCTTCTTGAACCTGCAGGTTAGCTGTATTTCATTATAGAGTCAGAGTCATACAGCATGGAAACAGGCCCTTCGGCCCAACTCCTCCATCCCCATTGTGTTGCCCAGCAAGCTAGTCCCAACTGCCCGCGTTTGGCCCATAGCCCTCTAAACCTCTCCTATCCATGTACTTATCTAGTTGGCTTTTAAATGTTGCTAATGTGCCCACCTCAACCACTATTTCTGGCAGCTCATTCCAAATACACATGACCCTTTGTGTGAAGAAGCTGCCCATGATGTCCCTGATCTCTTGCCTCTGATCTTAAACCTATGCGCTCTTGTTTTTAGCATCTCCTCCCTGGGAGAAAGACAGTGTGCTTTAACCCTATCTGTGCCCCTCATGATCTTATATATCTCTATCAGGTCACCCTTCAATCTCCTACAATCCAGGGAATAACGTCCTAGTCTAAGCAACCTTTTTTTGTAACTCAGGCCCCCAAGTCCAGGCAACATACTGGTAAACCTTTTCTGCACTCTAATTTAATAACATCTTTCTTATAACAGGGTGACCAAAACTGTACACAATACTCCAGTTGAGGCCTCACCAACATCTTACATAATTGCAACATAATTTCGCAATTCCTATACTCAATGCCCCAATCTATGAAGGCCAGTGTGTCAAACGCTGCCTTCACCACTGTATCTACCTGACATATGACTTTCAGTGAACTATGCACTTCCACTCCTAGGTCCCTCTGTTCCATAAGGCCCTACCATTCAAGGTACAAGTCATACCCTGGTTTAATCTCCCAACATGCAATACTTCACATTTATCTGGATTGAAAGCCCGTCCTCAGCCCACATACCTAGCTGATCAAGATCCTCTTGTAATATTTCATAATCTTTTACACTGTCTACAACACCACCTATTTTAATATCATCTGCAAACTTACTAACCATGTCTTGTACATTTACATCCAAATCATTGATATAAATTACAAACAACAAAGGTCCCAGCACCAATCCCTGTAGCACACCACTAGACACAGGCCTCCAGTCCAAGAAACAACCCTCGACTATCGCCCTCTGCTTTCGACCACTGAGTCAATTATGAATCCAATCAGCAATTGGATTCCTTGGATCCCATGCGATCTAACCTTCCAGACCAGCCTGCCATGCGGTCCATATAGACAACATCCACTGTCCTACCCTCATTGTTACCTCCTCAAAGAACTCCAAGAGAATTATCAGGCATGACTTCCTACTCAAAGCCCCGTGCTGGCCGTCCCGAATCAGACCACGTCTTCTTCAAATGTGGGTAGATCCTGTCCCTCAGAATCCCCTCCAGCAATTTACCCACCACTGACATCAGACTCAGCAGCCTGTAGTTTCCAGGCTTGTTTTTGCTACCTTTTTAAAACAATGGTACATTAGCCACTCTCCAGTCCTCTGGAACCTCACCTGTGGCCAGAAATGAAGCAAAATTCTCTGCAAGGGTCTCTGCTATTTCTTCTCTTGCTTCCCACAAGGTCTGAGAATGCACCAGGTCAGACGCTAGGGATCTATCCACCTTAATGTAGTTTAAGGCCTCCAGTACCTCCTCCCTGCTAATTTGTATGTGGTCCAAGACATCACCACTCATTTCCCTCATTTCCTTAGCCTTCATAGTTTTCTCCACAGTAAAAATTGGAGAATATTCATTAAAAATCCCCCATTTCTTTTGGTTCGACACACAGATGGGCATGCTGATCTTTAAGGGGACCTATTCTCTCCCTAGCCACCCTCTTATTCTCAATATACCTATAGAATCTCTTGGGATTTTGCTTCATCTTGCCTGCCAGATCCTTCTCATATCCTCTTTTCTTCCCTCCTAACTTCTCTCTTAAGTGCACTCCCATACTTCTTGTGGTCATCAAGAAATTCACTTGTTCCCAATTGCTTATGCGCAGTGTATGCCTCCCTCTTTTTCTTAACCAGAGCCTCAATATCTCGTCAACCAGGGTTCCCGAAACTCTTGACATCACACTTTTAAAAGCCTCCCACTTGGCAGACGCTCCTTTCCCTGCTAACAATCTCACCCAATCAACCTCTGCAAGATCCTGCCTACTGGCTCCAAAGTTTGCTCTGCCCCAGTTCAGGACCCTAACCTGTGAACCAGTCGCATTCTTCTCCATAGCTATTTTAAAACTAATATAATTATGGTCACTGGACCCAATGTGCTATATTAATAAAGGAAGCACTTCACAAATTCCACTCCATCCAAGCCTTTCACAATATGGTTGGCCCAGTCTCTGTTAGGGAAGTTAAAATCTCCCACTAATATTACCCTATTATATTTACAACTAGCTGCAATCTCTCTACGTATCTGCTCCTCCAATTCCTGCTGACTATTGGGGGGCCTATAATACAATCCCATCAGAGTGACCATCCCCTTCTTGTTTCTAAGTCCTACCCATATGGCATACAGGGTGATCCCCCAAGATTATCCTCTCTAAAGAGCTGTTATGTCTTCTTTAACCAAGAAGGCAACTCTCCTTCCTCTCTTATCTGCACCTCTGAAAGACCTGTATCCTGGAACACTGAGCTGCCAGTCCTGCCCTCCCTTTAGTTATGACTATGATATCCCAGTCCCCAGAGCCATTCCACGCTGAGTTCATTCACCTTACTTGTTAACCCTCTTGCAATGAAATAAATGCAGTTTAAACCAATGGTCTTTCCTCTCCCTTTACTGTGCTCCTGTCTATCCTGACAATTAAATTTGATTTGTGTTCGGAGAGACTTAAATCCCTTTGAATGTCAACAATTAAATTGACCATACATTTCCTCACATTCTGTACCATTTGTTACTTTCTTTCTCACATACTTCATCTGTTTGCCTCCTCACAGGTTAATTTTCCACAGCTTTGTATCATCAGTAAACTCAGTTTCTTTATCTAAATTGAAAGGCAAAAACCTGCATGTGCTGGAAGTCCGAAATAAAACAGGAAATGCTAAAAATACTCAACAGGTTGGGGTGGAAATTAAGAAACCCTAAATAACAAGTTGTGGTGGTGAAAGTTGAGAGGGTGTTGGAAGTTGATTAACTGTAAATATCTGCCTGGAAATAGGAGACAAATGAAAACAGAGAATGACAGGAGGGAAAACTCAGTACTGGAACTGTGAGCTGCAAACTGGACAAGCCAGACAGAAGATATTGTAAATGTGAAATAAAAACAGTGGAGGCTGGAAATGCTGGCCAGGTCAAGCAGTGTGGAGAGAGAAATACAGCTGATGATTCAAGTTGCAGCCAGTTCTGACACAAACTGGGAAGGCTATGCATCTGAAAAAGTTGAATTTAATGTCAAGTCCTGAGGGCTGCAACATGCCAGTCAAAAAAAAGATATGTTGCTCCTCAAAGCTGTGTTGGGCTTTGTCAGAACAGTGCAAACAGCTAAAGATGGAACGGTCAGAGAGAATTAAAGTGGCAAGCAACTGAAAGCTCAGAGTCACCCTTGCGACTCAGCAAAGATGTTCAATATTTCAATCTCACACAGGTTATTTCTTCTCGTCTTGACTTTATTCTTTCTGGTGGGATACATGACCTTACCCAGTCCCCCTACCTCACCACTTTCTCCATTATATCGTTAACTGGTTGGTACTGCCTCCTTATCTCATGCACAACAAAAGTTTCACCATTTTTGTTGGGAACGTCCACCCTGCTCACACTTTCATATCTTCCCTTCCCTTTTCCCACTGCTTTATCTCCACTCTATCTTCATTGCTGGGGATAGATTGGTGACCAATATCCTTCACAAACCCATGGACCCCAGTAGCTTCCTTTTACTACCCAGCTCCCTCTAAGGTCACCATTCTATTCGCCCAAATTCCCCAGCTTTATCATATCCATTCTGATGATAACACCTTCAACACCACTGCTTCCACGATGTTTTCCTTCCTCCTCAACTACTGTTTGCCCTCCACCATAGCTCACGGGCTCTCAGCATCACCTGCTCCATTTCCTACAGTTCTGTTCTTACTTTGTCTGGTCTCTTCCCCTCACCTTCCACCTGACCAGCCTCCACATCCTGTAATTCCCTCCACCAACTTCCCCCTCCCCTCTCAGTACTCTAAAGGGACCATTCCCTCCACGACTCCCTGGTTTGCACTTTCATCTCCACCAACACTTGCACCTTTTTTCATGGCACCTTCCTATGCAGCTTTAGGAGATGCAACACTTGCCCTTCACCCTCTTCCCTTCCTGTGATCCAGGGACTCAAATACTCCTCCAAGCGAAGCAGTGATTCACTTGTACCTCTTTCAATCTGGTATCATGATCAACGAAATCAAATGCAAATGGGAGAACACTCACTTGCAGTCCACAACAGTAACCCTGGGCTTCCAATTCCTTGTCACTTTAATCCTCCATCACACTTCCATTTCATGGTCTTTGCCCTCCTACTGTTCAACAAAGCCCACTGCAGGCTCAGAGAACAGCATCTCATTTTCCAAGTTCATATTACAGCCCTCAAGATTTAACACAGAGTTCAACAATTTCAGATAACCAATCTTTTCAGTTTGCATTGGAACTTGCTGGTTCCAATGACAGGTTTTCAACCTGAAAAATCCATTTGGATCCTCTCTCCTTAGATGCTGCTCAACTTAGTAAGCATTTCCAGCTTTGTTTTTGTTTCATATTTCCAGCGGCCTCAAAGTTTTGTTTCTTCTGCCTGTATTTTACAGCATTATTTTTATTTCTCTCCCTCTGTCCTTCTCTGCTTCTATTCATTCATTCCATTTATATCTCCTCCAGGTACACCTTCTCTGCCCTTTGTCAGCCACTGATAGCACCAGCATTTGTATCATTCAGTCCCTCTTGGTCTCCATCCTATCACAGACAATGTCCATTGCCCTTTGCTGCAATTTATGATGTTTTAATTTTAACTCTTCTGATGAAAGGATTTTCTCTCCACAGACGCTGACTGCCTTGCTGTGAGTATTCCCAGCACTTCCTTGTTTTTATTCTTTTATATGTTGTTAATACAGACTGCAAACAACTGAGGCCTGAGTAATGATCCTTGTGGCATTCCACTAGTAACAGGCAACCTTACAGTGAACATGTTTTCCTATTCCTTGTTTCTGTCTTTGAACCATTCCTAATGTAGTACCCCAACAGTGAATCCTCATTTTGTGTAATAATCTTTCACGACACCTTATTAATGAAAATGCACTGATACTACATCCACTTATCTATTTTCCTTTCACAATTCTTTTGATTGCATTATCAAAAAATTCAGATATGACAAACACCACTGAAAGCAAGGTGTTTCTACCTGATATCAAGATTTTCCAAGTGCCTTATTAAACTTCCTCCATGATGGATTCCAACAATTTCCCAACAACCGATATCAGGCTAACTTACCTGTCGTTCCCCGTTTTGCCCTCCCTTCTTTCATGAACTCCAGACACATCCTTGATCCCAAATCGTAAATATGACTCATTTCCATTCTGGTTTTGTACATTCTGAGGTGGGAAATGAGACCAGTGTGGAAATCACTGACTCTTGCACAGAAAGGACAGATGGTGGCTTTTGAGGTAGGCAGTTGAGTAGTTTGAGGTGACAATCTCCTTCTATTGCTTATGCAGGGACTCTCTGTGCTGCCATTTTATGGCATCAAGATTCTTAGTACCCATCCCAAATGCTCCTTCCCTACTTTGAGTGGTTATGTGTTGGGACATTCCCTGGAGTCAGTGGGGATGTACAGCTGGTAATCTCTTTCCAAGACAGAGCTCGGAACAGAAGTTTGTTTCAGGAGTCTTATGTCAGGCATGTGAATGATATGGCTTGGCCAACATAGCCAAACGTGTGTAAGTGGAGTCTCAAGTACCAGAGAATGTAGGTTCACTTATCCTTCCAGAAAACTGAAGGTTTTGCAAAGATAGTTTGGTGATATTTTTCCAATGCTTTGAGATGCTATAAGTAGTCCTACAAACCTTCCAATTCACTGTGATCATTCCATAGTCTAAGGAATTCTTGAAGGTCAATGTACCCACTTTTACTAGAACCTTCTTTTTTGGAGTATAAGAATACTGGCCATTAGGTCCAAGTGATTTTTCTGCTTAATTTCTTCAGCAGTAAAGAGGTGGATAATAAAAGAGTTCTAAAGGTTATGGAGCACATGTGGAGAGATGAAATTTAATACTGAGATGTGATGTATTTTGTTAGAAGAATGAGGAAAGGCAACATAAAATAAACTGCAAAATTTTAAAGGAACTGCAGAAGTAGAAATGCATCAATATTTGAACTGGCTAAAACAAGTTGAGTACATTCTTAAAAAACATGGGACCTTTAGTTTTATCGATAAAGTACAAAAACAAGAAAATGCCAAAAACTATAAAATACTGGATAGAATTCAGCCAGAGTACAGTGGTTAATTTTGGGCACCGCACTTTACTAAGAATGTTAAGCTCTTGGAGATGAATCACAGGGGTTTTTTGGAATTAACTCAGTTACGTCAAGGAGCTGGAATTGATCTTAGAATGGAGATCAATAGCAGATTTTATAGAAATATACAAGTCATTTTGATAAAATAAAGAAAACTGTTTAATAGCAAAAGGGTCACTAACCAGAGGATACATATTTAAATGACTGGCTAAGAACCACAGAAAATACTGGAGATTTTTTTTCCTGTCTCCCTATTTATGTGTACAGTAAATTGGTGGAATTTGAAAAGGGTGGCAATGTTCAAGAATAATTGAAAATTATTGAAATACTCAGATGAAAAGAAATAGAGGAATAAGATTAAATGGATAGCTTACCAAAGAATCAGAACTACTAGAAGAGGCCAAATTTTATGCAACATCATTCAGTATCTACGATGTAAAGTGGAATTACCTGTGCCACACGTAATGTGCTTCCTATAGGAGGGTTAGTCAGTGAATTCTATTTGTCAAAATTGTTGTAACTCAAATGCATGCACAGTAGATACTTATAAAGAAAAAAATGAAGTACAATTCCAGTGAAAAAACAACTATTATTCACATTTATGAAGTGGAAATGAGCGGTTCTGCTGTCTCCAAGACCTGAAACTAACATGCATTCCGTAGACCTATTAATCATCTGTTTATACATCCTTGCAACATAGCTGAGGCAATAAAAATGAAATGGTTAAATTATGTGAAATTATAAACTAAGAATTCAATGAACAACACAACAATAATTTAGAATTCATTGATATCACTTCTCATCAACTCTTCCTCTTCCAAAACGTTTTTCTACAAAGCCTTAATTGGAACTGGCCAGTAAAATATCCAGAAAAGTCCATACCTGTAGTTTATCCTCATAGTTTATCTCATCTTTTGACTGGTGTCTTAGCTCATGTGTCAGATGGAAAGACTGTGCTACGTGCTCGGGTGACACAAAGTCTTCAGAAATTTGAATGCAACTATAAATACTCTGCATCTGTAAAGCAATAAACAGACCACTTTTCAATGAATCTACCATACATAATTAGCCAAAACAAATTACTTTTTAGTAGAAGAACAATTAAAGCAATGATTCTGATTTTTAAGAATAACACCTCAAAGAATTTAGAAATATGCATTGTGCACTGATTTTGGAAGCAGACAACTGCAATTAAAATATAACTGAAGCTTACAGTCTGAATGAGAAACTTGTATAAAGTTCATTCCTGGAACTGCTAGGTTTTGCCTTTTATCTTTATATGAAACCAGGATATAGAATCATACTGCACAGAAACAGGCCCTTTCAGCCAACCTGATCCATGCTGACAAGTGATGCCTACCTACGCTAACCCCATTTGCCTGCATTAGGCCTGTCCTGTCCAAGTAGCCACCCAAATGCCTACTAAACATTGTAATTGTATCTGTCTCTACCACCTCTTCCAGCAGCTCATTCCAGATAACCACCACTCCCTGTGTGAAAAACTTACCCCTCAGATTCCTTTAAATTTCTCCCCTTTCATCTTATACCTGTGCCCTCTCGTTCTTGACTACCCTGTCCTGGGAAAAAGACTATCTATCCTACCGATGTCCCTCATAAGTTTATGAACCTCTAAGGTCATCCCTCAGCCTTCTACATTCCAGTGAGAATAAACCCAGCCTGTCCAATCTCTCATAACTACAGCCCTCCATCCAGGCAACATCCTGGTGCATCTCTCTATTGCTACCACATCCTTCTTGTAGTACGGCAACCAGAACTGTACACAATACTCCAAGTGCAGTCTAATCAATGTTTTGTACTGCTGCAACATTACATCCCAACTCTTATACTCTATGCCTTGGCCTACGAAGGCAAGCATACCAAGTGTCTTCTTTGCTACCCTGCCTATCTATGTCACCACTTTCAGTGAACTATGAACTTAGACCAAAAGGTAGTCAAATTCTTTGATTCTATATCCTGATTTCTTTGTCTTCCTTCACATGAAGATAGAACACTAAACACAACAGTTCCAGGAGCAATGCTCTCAAGGTCCCTGACACTTACTCGATATGTCCTACTAGAATTTGACTTTCCAAGGTGCATTACCTCGCACTTGTGTAGATTAAATTCCACCTGCCACTGCTCTGCTCAGCCTTCTAGTCAATCCATGGCCCCACTGCACCCTTAGGTAAATTTCTTTGCTATCTATGACTCCACCAATTTTTGTGTTTGAAAACTTACTAATCACACTACCTACATTCTCATCCATTTATATATAATACTACAAACAACAAAGGTCCAGACACCGATCCCAGTCAGAAAAGCACCCACCCACCACTACCCTCTGGCTCCTATCACCAAGTATGTATCAAGATTTACCGGCAGAGAATGTCCTGAATTACCTGACGCAGTGTCCCAGCTGGTATTAAGAATGTATCACCCAAGAACTGCAAGATGGACCTGCACTGTATTCCGCATTCTTCATAGAGCCTCTGGCGTAGTTTCTTGTCCAGGTAACAGATCTGATCATGGAGTGGATCGTGTTCAGAAGATTCTTGACCCAATTCCTCATTAACCTTTTTGAAAAAGTAAAACAATAATGTTTCAATCACCATTGATAAACTCAGTCTATCAAATAACATAATATGATAAGCAATTTTTTCCAAGCACGGCCCAATTTCAAAAATTTACATTATTTAACAATGTTTAGAAAGCATAAAATCAAAGTAAATACAACTTCTCAGAGGATATATAGCAAGTTGTCTTGTTTTAATTAAATCCATTAGATTTTAAAAACTCCATCAGTATCAAACAATGCAGTTCAAGTTAACGAGTTAAATTTCTCAGTTTCCCCTGATAAAGTGGTTCAGCTTTGGGATCTGCTATATCAATAAAATCAGAAACAAACCAAGGCAAACTTGTCCTATCTAAGCAACCCTAAAATGCATTTCATTTCCTAAACATCTGACATTACTGATATTTTGTTTCTTTACTACTATAGTTTAATGGTTGCACTTAAATTTTAAATTTCCCACCACATATGACTGCACCTTTCCTGAAGTCTTACATTCAATGAAAGCATACCTTTTGCAGGAACTCCTTTATTTTGTTTGTATCTTTGGCTGAAAAGATATGCCACAAAGCACCTGGAGTCTCATCACTGTTCTTCAATCTATTCTTTGTGCTTTCATCAATTTCTTCTTCAGTTTTTTTCAAGATAGCTAGAAAAACATGATATGGGAATTTTAGTTAATATCATACGGTATTGGCTCTTTGATTTAAACGTTAAGCATATTGTACTCTAAACTGACTTTCCAAACAAACAATAACTAGCTATTAAAATGTTTGTAAGGATCTAACAAGGAATTTCATCTAGCACACATATCCTTGCTCTCATCCTTTATGAAAAAAACTAACCAATGATATGGGAAAATATTTCTTCAGGCACAGGTCATTTTAGAGAAAGTGTGTAATTTTGAAATTCTCTGCTTTTTTTTTACTGTGATGTTATGGGTAAATCTTCTCCTGTAAACTGTGATAATGTAGGCCTAGACCACAGTAATAATGGTGAGCTAATTCACTGATATTACAAGGCAAATGTGACAGCTATTTGCATGTGAACAATTATATGTGGAACTTGCTTGTGGAGGTGTCTTTTCTTTCACATGTGCTGTTGCAGTCCTCAGCAAAAGATTAGTCATTAAAATAATTGCAACAATGTGAATTGCTGTGCTGGCTGCATTAAAAGTGACAAATAAATTTAGGAGATTGAAGAATGAAGTGAGCTTTAAAATAACATGATAATTACTGTTTAACAATCAGCCTGTGAAAAATTAATATTACAAATGTGGATTCTCATTTCCCCATGAAGTGGAAATGAGCTGTTCCCCTATCTCCAAGATCCTGAAACTAACATACAGTGGTGGAAATTTACTTTTTTTTAAAAAACAAGCTTTTCCTTTGTCTCTTACCTTTTCTTTATTCTCATTGTTTTCCCAAACATTATTTGGCTTAGGTACATATAATTTAAATATAAACTTCTATTTCCTAATTTTGAACTCTGTTTATTTGCGAAGATTCTTCAGTCCAATTGGACAATTTTTTTTTTATTATTTGGTCACACAGGCAATACGGGATGGAGCAAGTGTGCACTCTAAAAAAAATCAGTCAAACCTTTGTGGTAAGCCATGCTATCCTTTTGCTGATGTAAGCAAAATCTAGGACATGTATCCTTACAGGAAAATACTACAAGATTACTTACCACCTACAAAGTTTTGCAGGCTGAGCTATCTTAAGCAGAAGAGGAGCAGGGAGGAGGTTTGGTTTTAGGCAGATGATCGGGTGTGTGGGAACTACAGTATTAATTATTTAGGTTTTCTGCCAAGACTGCCAGTTTGGTTTTCTCTTGTACTGCATAGTCACTACAATAATTTAGATTTCAAGCTGTATCAGGAGTAGCCCAATGAAAACTGAAGTATGGGAGTATTCCAATCTATAAATCAAAAGGTCTGAAGACCATTGGACTTCAAAGTCAACATTCACTTTGGAGCTGTAAACTACAGGGTGAAGCTCATGGCACATCTGTATTGCTACTTGAAGGCCACTTGGCACATGCAGTAAAGTCAAATTGCTTAAAAGGTTCACTTGTCCAAAATTCTATCATACATACAAGAACAACTCTCTGGTTCCAACCCTTGTAGGATGGAGCTCTTTAACACTTCAGAGAGAAGAAAATCTGAGGTATCCACCTTCCACCATGCAAGTGCCATATTTAAACTTCCACTGTTACTGATTGCCCCTACCCCCTTCATGGCCAATCCTGAGGCATCACTAACCATTCCCCTCAACCCCAATTCATCTGTATAGGCAAACCCACACCAAGATCATCTGCCTCACTCAACCAAGGCCATCTACCTGACCACACACCTTCGTTCATTTGCCCAATCCCACCTCCCAATGTGCATTCTCTTTGATTCCAAAACAATCAAGTTAGTAATATCCAAATACGTAACTTTGAAGCTCAGGTAATACCTTCAATTTTCTTGAATGTAATTGTTGAAGAGCAGTTTCCAGTAGTTCAAAAGAATTGAAGATTATCCCTCAACAACTACATTCAAGGTTATTGCATTGAAGGTATTTCTTAGAATTGCAGTGAGAACTGATCAAGTTGCCATACATCTGAAGGAGCAGGACAAAATCTTCTGTTTTAAACATTGTTCGTTCCATCACCATTTTATCTGCTTTTAAAAGCCATTTTGGCATGCACTTTCTCTGCCTCCACTCGCCATCACTCCTTAGTTTGTAAGTGAAAGAATTGTGTTGCTCCTGAAAGTACATGCATTTCCTAGTAATAAAATAACCACCTTTTTCCCTATAACATTGTGATTAGTTGGATGAGTTAGGAAATTAGAAGATTTTGGGTGGAGTAGGGTTGTCAGAAGATGGTTGAAATGCACGAGGGTGGGAGGGTGATGTGGGTGGATGACTGGCTGTTTCTTGTTCTCTTCAAGTGTATTGTCTCATGCTTCTCTGGATTTCCCCACCTGACACTGATACCTTGCAGCCTATAACTTTCTGAAAAAATAGAGGTACTCTTATCTTCCCTACTTTAGAAATACCTGTCACCAGGTGATACCTGTCACCAGTTCATTTTAACAACTGTAGTTTGAAAACCAGTGTGTAAATTATATCCTAAACCTCTGTGGGAAGCATGGTAAAGAAAATTAACCCATATTTGTCTGTGGATACCAACATTTCCATTATAAAATCTTGGTTCACATTTACAGGGGAAATGGATCAAGTAAGTTTGTGCTGTCATGCTTTCTACTGGCTATGAGCTGTGGTCGGAGTGTAAAATGACAGTACAACAATTTCCGTATACAGAGCGGTTAATAACAAGGAGGTATAGATTTAAGTTAATAAGTAAAAGGATTGCCAAGAAATTGAGAAAGACCATTTTCAACCCAAGAATGGTAGGAGCCTGAAATTCAATATCCAAAAGGGGTGGTGGAGGCAAAACCTTCACACTTAAGTAACACCTTGATGTATATTTGATGTACCAAAACCTTCAGGGCTACAGCCTAAGAGCCAAGAAAACTGAATAGTTCTTTTTCAATGAAGGTGCAATGTCTAAATGACGATCTCCTGAAATTTGTGTCTACATTTGACACCTCATCCTGCTTCACCTGGTGAGCAATTTTCAAACCGTGCTGCTGCACGACATCCAATAGTCATTCATATTAATTTGGTCAATTTTGAAATAGCTCCAAAACCTTGACCTACCACTATATGTAACGTAATGCTATACATTTTCTTCACTTGTCATGTGCACAGTAAGTAAACAAAAAACACCAAAGCCATAACTTGCTTGGTGCTGTGAAAAACTGTTCTGGAAAAGGTCTGAACCATTTGTATACTTGGATGATGGGGGAATTTGCTTGTTTTTTCTTTCTTGAGAGGTTTCTTCAAAGATTCAGTGGCCCAGATATTTTATTCAGTATTGGAACCCTTGAGATCCCATGCTCATTCAGACCTGAATGGTGCATTGTTGAAGTCCACAATAAGGAATTCAAGGACTTTAAATCTTTACGTCATTTTAAGTGATAAGGTGTTATTTTGCTGAGTAATTGAATGGACCTTACTTGAGATCTGTCCCGGGTTGTGCGCTCACAGTGTTACTCTTTGAATGGTGGCACAGTGAGATTGTTTTTATAAGAGGCAATGCCACAGTTATCCTGTAAACTACTATTTGCCTCAGACTTTTCACTGAATCTTCCTCCTGCCCTATGATCTACCAAAAATATTTGTTCTCTTCAAAATCTGGTCTCCAGCAAATCCTCAATATTCTTCAGCCCAATATTAGTGCCCAAAACTGCCTAGACTCCCAAATTCACATCATAATTTGCCAGAAAATACAATAAACCAAATGATCAAACTGCCAGTTTGAGAGCAATGTGCTGAAATAGAACACGTTCATTTAACACCGACACATCTAGGACCTGAAAACATGGGAATAGTTCAAAATACAGAAAAAGCTAGAGTTTCATTTTACTAATTAGATTGAAATAAACATAAAACTGAAGTTAATGAAGGACCCAAATAAATGTCTTTAGAATAACATCACTCTTTGCAATCTGTATTTAGTGTATAATCTCATTAATTACATGTACATATGTCAAAGCAATTACTTTATTGCTAAATTGAGATTTAAATTTCAATTTAGTTCTTGAACAGTCAAGTAAAAATAAGATATCTTTATTAGTCACATGTACATTGAAACACAATGAAATGCATCTTTTGCATAGTGTTCTGGGGCCAGCCCTCAAGCGTTGCCACGCTTCCGGCACAAACAGAGCATGCCCACAACTTCCTAACCCATACATCTTTGGGATGTGGGAGGAAACCGGAGCACCCGGAGGAAACCTACGCAGACATGGGGAGAACGTACAAACAGTGGCTTGAATTGAACCCGGGTCGCTAGTGCTGTAATAGTGTCATGCTAACCACTGCACTACCGTGCCTGCTAACTGTTAGCTTCAGGCTAACTGTTGAGAAAATTAATATAATAAAACTCCCAATAATCCAATTCAATCCAATCCAATAATTCAGGCTTATCTTCAGGCTAACTGTTGAGAAAATGAATACAATAAAACTCCAATAATCCTCCAGCTGACCATTTAGAAATTCTAATAGTTTAGCATCTGCTCCCCAGGTAATATTTGCTGTGTTACCTCCTGCCTCACTGGGTCCCCGGCTCCCACAGTCCCTCTCTGACTCACAGGGCCCTGGTTCTTGCATTTCCTTCCAACTAACCGTGGACCCATTACCTAGGCTCTCTTTCAATTGACCTGGGTCCCTTTTCTCATGTTTCCTTTACATTTACTGAGTTCACCGGGAACTTTATTATAACTGTGTAACATCTAAAAAAGTGAACTAAAAATGTTACAGTATTAAGCTTGAATAACAAGCAATAGTCTGCAAAATTTGCTATTCCAGCTCCAAAGTCCCAAGAATGCCAGATTATTGGAATTTTATTGTACGTTGTTGATTCTGACTTGCCCAGCACCATAATGTAATGAGCTAAGTGGACATGGCAATTGCAATAACCTTAATTAAACAAACTTGCCTGTGCCATCGACTTTAATGAGTAGCAAAACTTACAATAACTGGCTTGTTCAACTTTTTGCTGCAAGATATCTAAGCAGCATCACAAACATCCAATTGATCAAATGGTACTTGTAAAGGCACGGGGCACACTGCCATAACATTCTATTAAACGCAAACATTATGTTTTCATTAACTTCAAATCCTAACCCCCCCCACACCCCCCAAGAACCCTTTGTTGGTGGATATCATCGTCCATCAAATTAGTAATAGTCAATATGTCAGTAGAAATAGATGAATTTTTGATCTGATTTAGATTATGGCTTTGTAAAGCACAATTATTTAAACTTCTCTGCTACACAATTTGTTTAAGTTTTCTTACTTTTAACATTGGTGATAAAGTTAGATAGGTAGAAAGACTGAAAACATTGCAGTAATGACTCATTAAAAATCTGTTCACAAACTGATGGTTTGTGAACATTACCTGCTCTGTGATTGTTTCCATTCCCTTTTGGTACTCCAACATAGACAAGGACATTGACTACATCAGCAACATCTAGATGGAGGTTAGTAGTTCCATGTTCTTTAACTGTGGTCTGTCCTGCAAACAATGCAATCACTTACATATTAGACCTTCTGGATCAAAAGAAAGTTGTTTTGAATACTGCATAATGCTTCCTGCTTACCATAAACACCATATAGTTTTGGACCCAAATCTGGTTGCACAAAGAAATTTGGTAGCCGGGATGCCAGATTTAGATTTCCTTCAGGATTACAATACTGCGGCAGTGGTAAATTTTTCATAAAGTCATCATACCTAAAAGGGAGGGAAAAATAGTTTATATATCCCATATATGTAAGAAAAAAAAACTTTGCAATGACTTAGTATCTCCAAATAGCAGAATACTGAGCTGCATGCATAAACAAAAAGTACACATAATTTCACGACACAGCAACATTGTTTAGGAGTTGGATCACATAATTGAATTGTCTTCTTCAGTACCATCTCAAAAGGGATAAATTCTACCTGCGGTCAATTCCAGGTCAAGTCACACCAATTGTGAAATCTGACCAGGCACTTCCTATCGTGAGTCATGCTTTCTATTCCAAGGTGATTTTAGGAAAACAGGTGATATTTTGGAGCACAGCAAAGAAACCTGACTACACTGTGCTGGGAATGTCTGTCATTGGATACTTAGTCTTAAAAACAGTGCCAACCTGGGAAGCCTGCAAGGTAAATAAAATTTATTATCTTCAACCTTGTACCCTCCCTGCACTCCAAAACTACCTTCAGCTTTCTCCAAGCTCCTGATCTGTGTATATAGTCTTAGCATTTCCCACTTCTTTTGCCAGAACATGCCAGACTCCCTCATCTTACCATACCTACCACCAATCCTGCCAGCTGCCCTCTCCTCCAACTACTGGATTGGTTATGCCCTTCCTCATTCCCAATTGCAGGGCTGAGCTCCACCCATTCCCCTGCAGCAAACTGCAGCAATCCTCCCCAGTACCTGACCAAAAGACAACAGCACCACTTGTGTCACCAAGACAAATTGAGGGACCAACTTCCATTGTTCCTCTAGCCAGTGGATAAGAGGTATGGGAGGTGCACGAGCGCAAAAATATGCAGTGTGATTGAGCGGAATTCTAATACGATGAATAACCACCTGAACTCTCATTGCTCCACCATGTCCATGCCATTCCAGCACATTCTTTAAGGCACACTGGAATTTCGAGGCATTTGTGCTTCTAGAAACAGAGGGATCTGAGGTGTATAGTGAGCACAACAAGAAGGTAGAGCTAAATGGCCATTTCCTTACAAGTTCCCACCGTTTAATTTTGAAAGAAATCAAAGTGCTACATTTCCTTTTGCACATATCTTGAGCAGGATTTGGGTTTATTTATTACTCTTCAAATGTTACCGATTTTATCTTCTCCACTACTGACTCAATTATGAGAGGTAACTAAATCATACGTCTTACAGATACCCTTTTCTGATTTTCAAAACAAAAGATCATAAAATGCTATTGAGAAGAATGCTGTTCTTCCAGGAACTATAAATGCTGCAGACAGACACAAGGAGGAAAACTAAAATGTGCCACTACTACCATATAACAGATAATCATTAAAATTCAGAATGTGTTTCAGCTTTTACCTAGAAGGCATCATGGTTTGAAAATCTTCACCAGAAGGCCAATCATTGAGCTTCAGTAATAAAGACTCCCCATTCTTGGACTTCAATCGCTCTGGATAAGAAATAAAGACTTCTATCACTCTGGACAAAGTATAAAGTACTCAGCTTAGAGAGGATCAAGTGTTCTGGTTATTCAATTAAATTTAAATCATCAAATGAACATTGGAAAAAGGTTCGTGACAGAGTGAGAACAAAAATTACTTCAGAATCAGGTTTATCATCACTGACATACGTCGTGAAATTTAGTGCTTTGCGGCAGCAGTACAGTGCAAGACATAAAAATCACTATGTTACCATAAATAAATAATAAATAAATAAAGAGTGTGAAAGAGTAACGAGGTAGTGTTCATGGACCATTCAGAAATCTGATGGCAGGGGGGAAGAAGCTGTTCCTACAATATTGAGTGCAGGTCTTCAGACTGCTGAAATTCCTCCCAGATGGTAGTAACAAGAAAAGGGCATGTTCTGGATGGTGATGATTTCGCAAATGAAGTCAAGAACAGTTAATTATTATTACAATCATGGCAACCTAGGGTGGTGGAAGCAAATTCATTAGGGGCTTTTAAGAGGGGCTTGGATGGGCACATGAATGAGAGGAAAATAGAGGGATATGAGCATTCTGTAGGTAGGAAGGAATAGCTATGTCAGCGTAGGAAGGAATAGCTATGTCAGCACAACATTGTGGGCCGAAGGGCGTGTTCTGTGCTGTACTGTTCTATTGTTCTATAGAATCATATGCAAATGATACTTACTAGTTATATCTTCAAAACCATCCCAGAAGTCTTGAATTCTTACACTGGATATTATACTGCCATCCTTGCAGTTAACTAAGTCAGCCTTCTGGTCTGCAAATTCTTCATTAAAGCTTTCAGGTTTCCAAATGTTGGAATTTAGTTTTTTGTGCACACCAGACACAACAACAGGCTGCAAGGTAATTTTTTTTTAAACAGTGATGAAAAGGGAAGAAGCAATTTTCAAGGGAATATTTCTAAGTAAACAATAATTGTGGTCTGATTTCAAATGAATTATTTTTAAAAATACTGTATATGGCCAACAATATCTAAATTTTTGGTTATATTACTAATATTTTCAACTAAAACATTATCCTTAAGTCATTTAACAACAATATATCTATAACGATAGCCACAAACCTAATTTCAGTGCTTTGATTTCCTCAATCCTAATTGATACAGACCTGTTCTTGTCTCCAGCATTCTCTGAATATCTTACAATTGCTGGGGTGTCCAGGATCGTGGAGCCACAGTACATTTCCCTCACAAAGCCAAGAATATGGTACTTCAGAATTATTCTTGCTCCTGGAATCTAAATTTAGGTTTTTAATTTCTTTTTGCAAATTTTGGTTTGTTTCTTCTTTCCCATGTGATTTCTCCGACTTAATTGCTGGGATCTTATTTTCCACAACCGATGCAATTATGTCATCCAAGAGATTTGGCATGCTTCTTGTACTTCTGCCAGTCTAACAAGTGACAAAGAGAGTACTGTCAAATGCTCATTAAGTACAAGTCATAGCTTATGTAAAATCTTGTACTAATGAAGAAGCCTACTGTGCTCAAGAACATTTTGTTGCTTATAACCCACTTAGAGTTCAATGATTTGGTTGTGTGTTCTTCTTTGTCTCTATTGCTAACCAACATTGGAGCAAGTACGGGAAAGCACAAAACCAGCTCCATTGAAGAATAAATCAGCACTGAGGTAAGCCACATTATATAACTAGTTCTACTATTCATTCATTGTTTGGTAGCATTGTTCAGTTTCAGATCTTTAATATAGAGGACCATAGATAAAATTAGTATTTCTGGAAATAAAATGCAGGCTGTAGCATTATCAATTGATTATCATGCTGTCAGCAACAGTTTTATTATATTTTCACTTGCTTCCTCCTACTGGGGCAGTTGTCCCACATGAAGAAATGTTTACACTACAAAATGACAAACCCTATAAACATCTAAATAATAAAATTCTACTTACAGGTGTCTCTGCAGAAAACACTGGGGCAAAGGCAATACCGGCATCAGTTGAACCTAACCGCAATTTGCCAGCTGTTGTAGTAAGTAAATCCCGCAGAGTTGACCCCTGTTCATTGTTGACACACGTGGTGGCAGTTTTACAATTTTCTGTTTTGTCCATTTGGTTTAATTCCATCTTCACTGCCTTGGACACATGCAATTCTTTGTTTTCTACAACCAATCCAAAGAAAAAAACATGTTTTGATTTAACATTTTACATGCAAATACAGATTAGTCTTGTACTAATATCACATCACTACAGGATGGAAACAAAAATCATGCAGTAACTTGATTTGCAGAATTATGAAAATAAATCATTAGTAAATTTACAATCAAGAATCCACATAGAACAAAAGAACAATATAAAATAGGATATGAATTTGCTGATTATAAAGGTCTGTTCACAATACCAACAATCTAATACGTTTGATATTGCAGGGTTTTTTTTTAAAATGAGGTTCTGTTACATGCTCAGATTGCTCTGCTTTTCAATATGCCCATTTATAGTACAATAGGAGTCTATCTGAAATTACTTAAATATTTATCCCTAAATATTAGCACCTATGAGTTGGAGCAAGATTCCAAATGCAAGATTGTAGGCTTTGCCCATTGAAGAAATGTCATAAAAGACAGTTGGAAGCAGTGGGCAAATCTTTTAGTGCCTTCCATGATGCAATTAGCACTTTATTTTGAAAGTGCAGCCATCAGCATGCTTGCCTTTAAAGGCATTCCAGTACAGTTATATCAATTATCAATAGCAGCTCCAAAAGTTACACAAGTTGAATTTATGGAACAACAGAGAATAGATTATGCTTCAAGGCCAAATTGTGTAAGAAAATAGTGGAACACATTTCTGCTTCAGTATATATCCAAGCTGATGAGAAAAGACTGGACCTAATTCTGGGAAATAACATGAGCAAATGGAGAGCATTCTGAAAAAAGATAGGTGGTGAGTAATTAAAGAAAATTAACTGTGATTAATTAGATGGTAAAAAAAAATCAAATCAGAAATTTCACCTGGCTTAAATCATAAAGTGAACAGTAAGGAAAATGCAATATTCGTTAACTATGCCATCCCTGGGTTACAAACGGGTTCCATTTTTACAGATGTCCATGTTGCATATACATGAAATCACTTGGTACGGTAACCATACTTCCACAGCATTGTAATAAATGGTGTTGGTTTGAAACCAAATAACATGAACATTTACTGTCTTCGCCTGTCTGGTTAAAATGGTACAGAACCAGGATGTCCCACGCTCAATGGCCTTGAAGTAACAGTGGATGCTACATTGTTTAACAGATACCATTGCACAAGTATCAATAGAAGTGATTGTTTGTCAATTTCCAAAGCAACTCTCTTATGTGGCTTCCTACAATGAAACTGGCAGCCTGTTTTCTTAAGAGACAATGGTGTGCTTACTTTGGGCAGGTAAACATTGTTTTCTTCCCTTCTTCTGCCACCAACACCCCGCCCCTTCCCCAAAGACTGGTTCTCGTTTGAATTTAATAATATTTATGGGAGCTCGTTAACGTACTGATGTCCATAAGTCAGGCTTTCGTAACCCAGGGAGGGCCTGTACCCAAGGGAAAACATCCCTCCTTTAAATTGAACGGCGAATGGAAAAAGGTTTGCCTTTATAACATAAAATAATACAATTTAAAACTCCCTTTTTGTTTAAATCCATCTGAGGAATTCAACCTTTTTATCTCTGCAATCTGCTCCATTCCTTCAGATCTCTGCATTACCCCGTTTTGGTTTTTCTGCCTATCTCCAATTTTCTTCATACAAATATAGTAAAACTCCGATAATTGACTATTTCATTGAGCCAGATGGAGAAACAAGGGGGCCCGATCCTGCACTGCCTTTAGACTCACTGGAGTGTGGCTTAATTGTATACCAACTGCAAACTCTACTGTTGCAGTTCATCTGACCTACTCTAATAGCATCTCCCAGAGCTCTGATTTATGTTACCAAGGACAGGACAGAAAAAAATACCCTCACAGGTCCCCTGCTAAGCCACACAAATCCCAGTTTTGAAATGCTTCACTGCTCTTTCATCATCGCTGGATGATGGTTCTGAAACTCCTTTCCAACAGCACTGTGGGAATATTTACTGCAGTGGTTCCATCCACCTTCTCAAAGAAAATGAGAGTAGAGGCCTTACTAACACCCACAGGTATCTCAAACAAACCAACCAAATATTTAAAATATTCAGAGCAAGAAACAAACTGCTGGAGGAACTCAGCAGGTCAGGCAGCATCTATGAAGAGAAAGGAATGGTCGACATTTCAGGTCAAGGTCCTCCATGAGGACTGATGGTCAGTCCTGATGCAGGGTCTCAGCCCAATAGATCCGGTATTCCTTTCCCTCCACAGACATTGTCTGACCTGCTGAGTTCTGCCAGCAGTTTGTTTTTTGCTCCAGATTCCGGCATCTGCAGTCTCTTGTGTCTACATAAAATATTCAGACATTGAAAGAGTGCTATTTAGTAACTTAATAAACATTAGCTTTCTTTAGTAAACCGAGGGTCACAAGGTATCATTCAAATAGCACAAAAGTGTTCTGGTATTGCAGCCAATTTTGCCCCTTAAACCACCCTCATTGGAAATGAATTAGTCATTATTCCTGGCACTACTGCTGACACAAAATATTTATTGTATTGCTCAACATGAAACACGCTGCAAAACTCATTATTAATTCATTCGACATAAATCAGTTTGAATGAAATTTGAGGGAGATGATAAGGCACTATATATTTACTTGTCTGAACAGTGAATTCAAGAATTTCCAATCATAATCATTGTTCCTATTTCATCATATGGCACAAAGTGGTAGTGATTATATTGTTGCCATTTAAGAAAAGATATCTTTTAGTCACATGTATTTCACTGTGTTTCGATGTACATCTTTTGCATAGGGTGTTCTGGGGAAGCCCGCAAGCGTCACCACGCTTCCAGTGCCAACACTGCATGCCAACAACTTCCTAACCCATATGTCTTTGGAATGTGGGAGAAACTGGAGCACCCGGAGGAAACCCACGCAGACAAGGGGAGAACATACAAACTCCTTACAGACAGCGGCCGGAATCGAACCCAGATCGCTGGTGCTGTAATAGTGCGATGCTAACCACTACACTACCGTGTCTGCCCTACATCCATTTTGCTTCACTGCAACCTATATCACACCTTTTTTATTGCACCATCAAACCTTTTGTTATTCTAACACTCATGCCTTTCAACCAAAGTTTCTTTTTTCAACATACAAGATGCTGGACAAACTCAACGGGTCAGGCAGCATCTACAAAGGGAAGTGGACCAGTCGACGCTTCAATTCGATAACCTTCATCCAGATTTCTGCCGTCTCTTGCGTGTCCAAAACTTTCTATTTTATTTATTCTGTCCCTTTCTCTGGCTTTGTGTTTAATTAAAACTTTCAAGCCCTCAACATTTACCAACAGAAGATCAGAAGGCTGAGAAGTCAACCCTTTATTATCACCGATTCTACCTAACCAATTCTAGCAATTTGCCATTTCATCAATCTCATTTTTTGTTATAACTGAAATTTCCTCAAGCAGAAAGCACTTCCTGTAATTGCACATACTGCTATCATGTAAAAAAGTATTTGGACTTCAGCTGGGGGAAAAAGTGTCAACTTATGGCTAATAGGAATTGGTAGCATACACTTGGATATTTAATATGAATAGCATTGCTCAGAATTCTTATGCACAAAGACAATATTGAGTGGACAGTCAGAGACCTTTTCCCCAGAGTGACAATGGCTAACACGATGGGACATAATTTTAAGGTGATTGAAAGAAGGTACAAGGGGATGTCAGGGTTAAGTTTTTTTTTAAAACAGTGGTGGGTGCGTGGAACACACTGGCGGCAGAGGTTGTGGGGGCAAATACAGTAGGGACATTTAAGAGACTCTTAGACAGACACATGAATGATAGAGAAATAGGGGGCTATGTGGGAGGGAAGGGTTAGATAGATATTAGAGCAGGATAAAATGTCGGCACAACATTGTGGACCAAAGAGCCTGCATTGTGCTGTAGCGTTCTATCTCTTATGTTCTATGAAATCTAGGGTTAGGGACAGTTGGAAATTGAACTTGCAGTGGTACTCTAACTGTGAACTCTCCAGTTAAGACTAAAGTTGTTAAAGGATCCAGCCAACTTTTGATCATTACTGTATTCCTGGATTTTTCTTTGTATCTACCTTTCTTTTCCACTAGATATGCCAAATCAATGAAGGAAGAATCAAATGGTGCCAACTTACTGTCTGCAATGATGTTTCTCCTTGGGCTGTTTGAACCACCATTAGTCTCAGAGTTCTCCACTGTAGAATGTTGCTTAGCCACTGAGTTGATGGCATTGCGATTTAGGACACACTGCAGAATCGGGCAATAGAAATGACAGAAAATACATTAGAAACTAGTCAAGGCGTTTATCATGAGGGAACATTGATTCTTTAGATTATAGCCTTTGTCATCAATAATTCAAACGGCTCTAAATTCGATTCAATATTCAACCCTCAAGCTGAGAAGCAATTCCCAGTAGCAACGTCTTCTGCTCAGTGCCAGGCAGTGTCTCTTTTTATCTAACTGTCTCAGTCCAAGAGAGCAATCAAAAGATGATGTAAGCTAGGGCAGTGGTATACTCCTCCTGTGTCCCTGATGGCTACACCTGCAGGAAGTGTATCCAGCTGCAGCTCTTGGCAGACCACTAAGAACAGTTGGAGCTGTGGATGGCCTCCTTGGGGAGAAAAGCAGCAACAGCCCCAGTTCATGGCACCATGGTGGGCACTGCTGTACAGAAGGTGTGGGGGGAGGGGGTAAGAAGAGATTAGGAGAACGACAGGGATAAATAATAAAGGTCTTAATTTGGGGTAAGGCCAATTTCATTAACATAAGGGAGATCCTGGTAAAGGTAGACAAATCTACATCTACACAGTAGGAAGCATTTGAAGGAGAAATAGCAGGAGTTCAAGGCCAACATGTTCCTGTAAGGGTGAAAACCACGGAGAGCAAGTATAGGGAAGCCTGGATGTCAAGGGACATTAAGGGTTGGATAAACATAGAACAGTACAGCACAATACAGGCCCTTCTGCCCACAATGTTGTGCCAACCTTTAAACCTCGCCTAAGACTACCTAACACCTTCCTCCCACATATCCCTCTATTTTAAATTCCTCCATATGCTTATCTAGTCATCTCTTGAATTTGACCAATGTAAATGCCTCCACCACCACCCCAGGCAGCGCATTCCATGCCCCAACCACTTTCTGGGTAAAAAACCTTCCTCTGATTATCTCCCTTGAACTTCCCACCCATTACTTTAAAGCCATGCCCTCTTCTATTGAGCATTGGTGCCCTGGGAAGAGGCGCTGGCTGTTCACTCTACCTATTCCTCTTAATATTTTGTACACCTCTATCATGTCTCCTCTCATCCTCCTTCTCTCCAATGAGTAAAGCCCTAGCTCCCTCAGTCTCTCCTCATAATCCATACTCTCTAAACCAGGCAGCATCCTGGTAAATCTCCTCTGCACCCTTTCCAGTACTTCCACATCCTTCCTATAATGAGGCGAACAGAACTGGACACTGTACTCTAAGTGTGGTCTAACCAGAGATTTATAGAGCTGCATCATTACCTCGCGGCTCGTAAACTCGCTCGCACGACTTATGAATGCTGACATCCTCTAAGCTTTCTGAACTGCCCTATCCATCTGTGAGGCAACATTCAGAGATCTGTGGATATGGACCCCCAGATCCTCCACACTACCCAGAATCCTGCTATTAACTTTGTACTCTGCCTTGGAGTTTGTCCTTCCAAAGTGCACCACCTCACACTTTTCCAGATTGAACTCCATCTGCCACTTCTCAGCCCAGCTCTGCATCCTATCAATGTCCCTCTGCAATCTTCGACAATCCTTCACACTATCCACACCACCAACCTTTGTGTCATCTGCAAACTTGCCAAACCACCCTTCTACCCCCTCATCAAAGTCATTAATAAAAATCACGAAAAGCAGAGGTCACAGACCGATCCTTGTGGGACACCGCTAGTCACAGCCTTCCATTCTGAATGCACTCCCTCCACCACAACCCTCTGCATTCTACAGGCAAGCCAATTCTGAATCCACACGGCCAAGCTTCCTTGGATTCCATGCCCTCTGACCTTCTGAAGAAGCCTTCCATGTGGAACCTTGTCAAATGCCTTACTAAAATCCATATGGACACATCTACTGCACTACCCTCAGCAATCTGCCTGGCACCTCCTCAAAGAACCCTATCAGGCCTGTGAGACATGATCTGCCCTTCACAAAGCCATGCTGGCTGTCCCTGATCAGACCATGATTCTCTAAATGCCCACAGATCCTCTCTCTAAGAATCCTTTCCAACAGCTTGCCCACCACAGGCGTAAGGCTCACTATAATTCCCTGGACTATCCCTACTACCTTTTTTTGAATAAGGGGACAACATTTGCCACCCTCCAATCCTCCGGTAAGAGATAAAAGGAAGCATATAGCAGGTATAGGGAACTAGTGCCTGTCAAAAATGTAGGGAGGTGCTTAAAAAGGAAATTAGGAAGGCTAAAAGGGATCACACAAAATCAATGGCAGATAGGATTAAGGTAAATCCCAAGGGGTTCTATAAGCGTAACGCTATTACAGTGCTAGCGACCCGGGTTCAATTCCCGCCGCTGTCTGTGAGGTGTTTGTACATTCTCCCAGTGTCTGCATGTTAGGAAGTTGTGGGCGTGCTACGTTGGTGCCGGAAGCGTGGCGACACTTGCAGGCTGCCCCCAGAACACTCTACGCAAAAAAGATGCACTTCACTGTGTGTTTCGATGTACACGTGACTAATAAAGATCTTCTTAGAATATTAAGGGCAAAACAATGACTGGGGAGAAAGTAGGGCCCATTAGGGATAACATTTCCAATCTTTGCATGGAGCTAGAAAGTGAGGTCCTAAATGAATAGCTTTCAGTATTCACAAAAGAAACAAACTTTGTAATTGGAGAATTCATTGAAGGGGTAGGTGAAAGTCTTGTGTACATCTCCATAAATAGAGGAGGTACTTGATACCTAGGTAGGTTTAAAAGGAGATAATTACCAGGAAAGGATGGGATTTATTCCAGGCTCCTGCAGGAGGCAAGGGAAGACATTGCTGGAACTCCAGCTGAGATTTTTAAATCTTTACCGGCATAAGTGAGGTACCTAATGACTGCAAACCAAAAAAAAAATGAGAGCAAACCTCCTCTCCCTTTCCAAGAAAGGCAGCAGGGAAAATCATGGTAACTATAGACCTGTGAGCCAATCACCAGTGATAGGGAAGATACTGGGAAAAATATTGAGAGAGAGAATTAATGATCATCCAGAAAGGAAGAGACAAGGCTTTGTCAAAAATAGATCCTCTCTGACAATTTGATCAAATTCTTTGAAGAATTAACAAAATGTATTGAGGCTGGGAGGGCAATAGATGTGATTAACATGGACTTTACCAGGGAAGATTAGTTCAAAAGAGTAGGGACCATGAGGTCCACAGCAAATTGGCAAACTGGATCCAAAACCAGCTTGGCAATAGGAAACACAGCATGATGATAGAGGGTTATTTTTGCGATTAGATGCCTGTGACTAGTGGTGCTGGGACTCTGGCTGTTGTAATGTACGTGAATGATTTAGATGTGGAGACATGATCAGCAAGTTCTCAGGTGACACAAAGATTGGTGGAGTTGTTGATAGTGCGGAAAGTAGTCTTGGGCTGCAGGGTGATCTTGATGTGTTGGTGAAATGGGCTGAGAAATGGCAAATGGAGTTTAATCCTGATAAATGCAAGGTGAAGCATTTTGAAGTACTAACGAGGCTAGGACATTACACCAATGAATGGCAATGTCTTGGGGAGTACTGAGGAAGAGAGGGACCTCAGAGTACAAGTCCATAGAACCTTGAAGGTGGCAACACAGGTAGAAAACGTGATAAGGAAGCATATGGGATGTGGCCAGCACACTGAATACAGCAGTAGAAAAGCTATATACTGATGTTATAAAACATTGTTCAGACCTCAGCTAAAGTACTGTGTACAGTTCTGGTCAGCATGCTATAGGAAGGATGTGATATCGCTGTAGAGAGGAGATTCACCAGGATGTTGCCTGGGATGGAGCTATTCAGTTATGAAGAGAGACTGGAGAAGCTATGCTGTTCTTCCTGGAGCAGAAGTGGTTAAGAGGGGATATGATTAAGGTGTTTAAAATTACGAGTATAGATAGTGTAGACTACTGGAAACTTTTCCCTGTATCAGAGGAAGATAAAACGAGAGGAGGCAGATTTAGAGTAAGGGGGAAGAGATTTAGAGGGGATATGAGTGGGAACCTCTTCATCCAGAGAGTGGCAAGAACCTGGAATGCCCTGCCTGAGGGAGTACTTGAAAGTGATATCGTTGATGGCCTGCATCACATTATGGATGGCCTTTGTGGTTTTGTACAATCTCCAGAATTGCTTTATTAACTGCTTATCTTGACCATCTGAGGGCCCATGGAAGGTATTGTTAGTCTTGATACTGAATATGACACCTTGGTCCACTGGCTGGGTAGGAGATGCTGTGTTTGGTAGAAGGTAGATCATCTCCACAGGCTATCGAGGTTCTGTGGATGACCTGGAGCAGTGTCAAGCACCCGTAGTATTTTACATTCAAGGTTATCTTTCTTGCAGAAATGCTTTAATACTGGGCAAAGATATGAAATGAACCACCTACTGGAAGTTGGTGACTGTTGCCTGAGCACTCATTTGCCTTCCACATTACAGGCAGCTGCTCTTTAAAAAAACTCCTTTATCGCTCTCAGATTTTCAGCTTGACAGATGACTTCTCCTCTTGGGAGATGATGGTGTGGCATCCTTTCCCAAAAATGCTCAACTCATTTACACTGAAGACAAGCAGAAGATGATGGTTGCTGTGTTTGATGGTGGCTTTGAGTGCACCAGGGTATTCCTGGCCTGCCTGCTTACCAGCACTTGCTGTTTTACTGTGTGCACTGGAGAGGGTGCAGAGAGGATTCACCAGGATATTGCCTGGAGTGGAGGACTTCAGTTATGGGGACTGTTTGGATTGGCAGTTTATTTTCCCTGGAGCAAAAGACACTGAGAGGTGACCTGGTAGTAGTATAAAAAATTATAAAAGGCATAAATATGGTAGATGGTCAAAAATCTTTTTCCCATGGTAGGGATATCAAAAACAAGAGGGCATAGGTTTGAAGTGAAAGAGGTTTAGAGGAGATCTTATTTGTAAGTTGTTTTTAAACACAGAGTGGTTGATACCTGAAATACAATCCCAGAGGAGATGATGGAATCAGGTACCATTCCTATATTTAAGAAACTTTTACACAGACATAGAACAGTACAGAACAGGAGCATGCCCTTCAGCCCACAATGTCTGCACCAAACGCGATACCGAATTAAATTAATTCTCTTCTGCCTGTACATGATCAATATCCATCCATTCCCTACACATTCATGTGTCTATCTAACAGCCTTTTATACACCACTATCATATTTGCTTCCACCACTCTCCTGAGCACCCTCTTGAAACTCTGGAATTACAAGGATGTTCCCTGAAGAGGTCTCTTGTAGGATGTAATCTTCAATACAAAATTCCTTGAACAAAATTCAATTTCCCTCCCATATAGGGTGAATTTTTTTTTAATCATTTGTTTGAATTAGTTGATAACACTGCAACCAGAGAATTAACTTATCATAGCAAATGTGATTGTTAGATCACGAGAGAAGCTTTTTCTAACTGCCACTAGGATTTGTGTAACTGCAATACAAGGCTCTGAATTCCTGAAGTGAGCCTCTCACCCAGGTTGGAAGCAATACCTAACAAGTACTCAGTGAGGAATATCTAAAATACCACTGAGGTTTACCAATCCAAATAATTTCTAAATGCATTTAGCCACATTTGTACTATACCTGTAAAACTCCATTAGTTGTGGAGAGTTTGGAAGGTTGCACATTTTGCTCCCTGCGAGGATAACGTGTAGCAATTTTCCAGCCGTCATTGATGGAATGCACTACCTCTCCAATATCTGCCAAGACTAACATTTAAAAAAAGTAAGAAACTTCTCTTTGATTTTTTTTTGAAGAAACAAAATGCATACAAGTCAAAAAGTTGTTCAGGTGACAAACTGTGTTATTTAACATTTTCTATAATGCTCAAGAACATCTAATAAATAGGGATGCTATTTTGACTCAAATTTCACATGGCAGTGTTTCTGTTCTGAAACAATGATATTTTTCAGAGAACCAAGTATGATATTTCTATTTAATACTGAACAAAATTGCCCTTGCATTCTATGATTAAGTAAATGGTCTTTTCTTGGTCATAATCATAGTATTAAAAACAAAAAACACTTACTGCACAAATGATTTTTTAAAACCTTTTCATGCTTACCAGAAGTTTAGCAAAACAGATTCACAATTAAATTGCAAATGTGGAACCTTACCAGAGCCGGGGATAATCTGTGTTGGCATCAGGCTCTTTGGATCATGAACTTGACCTTTGACACACTTCAGCCAGACAAAAACTTCTTTAACAGCTACAATCGTAAAAAAAAGGAAACATTCACTTATGGCTCCGTTAAAATGATCGTTGATTGAAGAAAAAATTTAATGTGAACATTCATACAGGTTCTATCAGTGATGAACACATTCTGAGTGTTGAAAACAGAAGTGTTTTTTTTAAAGCCTAAAATTAATAAAAATCAAGAATTCTTATATATTTCCAAATGTAATGACTCGAGGAGTTCTTTTCTTTTATATTTCCACAAATGGATCAATTGCTTTTGAGGAATACCCAGCTGATATTTTGTGATTCGAATACAGTTTGTGTAACTGTGGGTGGAAGGGAGAAAAGTTTGCAGAGAATTCCTCTTTCAAGAAAAACAGCAGAAGGCAAACCCTACCATTAATTATAAGAGCCAAGTCATGTTGCAGCTGTATAAAACTTTGGTTAAGCCACATTTGGAACATTGCATACAGTTCTGGTCACCCCATTACAGGAAGAACGTGGAGGCTTTGGAGGGTGCAGAAGAGGTTTACTAGGATGCTGCCTGGATTAGAGGGTATTAGCTATAAGGAGAGGTCAGATAAATTTGGATATTTTTCCTCAGGAGTCAGAGACAGAAGGGAGACCTGATAGAAGTTTATAAAATTATGAGAGGCATAGATAAGGTAGATAGTCAGAATCTTTTTAACAGGGTAAAAATGTCAACTACAAGACGGCATAGTTTTAAGGTGAAGGGGAAAGCTTAAAGGAGATGTGTGGGGCAAAGTTTTTTTTCTTTACACCAAGTGGTGGAGGCCTGTGGAAGTAGATATGATCGTAGCCTTTAAGAGGCTTGTACAGTAGATAGGCAAATGAATATGCAGGGATTGAAGGTATATGGATCACATGCAGGCAGAAAAGATTAGCTTAATTTAGAATCATGTTCGGCACAGACAACATGGGCCGAAGGGCCTGTTCCTGTGCTGCTCTATGCACCAGTCTAGCAACAGAAATCTCTTTTTTGTGACAGAAGAATCCTTGATTCTGAATTACGTGGGTGAAGCTGCCTACGCACCGAACTCCGTAACTGTTAAATACAAACTAGCAGAATCATATTTACATTGCTTGAATCTTTTCCTGAGACTACTTACATGGGGCTCTGTCACAATGGTTGGGGAAGGTACATGATTAAAGCGAGAATTGGAGAATATCAGCTCCTGAAACCTTTAAATTTACATACATTTACCAAATGATTTCCTGAGCACCTTGTAAAGCAGGTTTACAACACACTGGACTTTACACCTAAAGACATGCAAGGCAAATCTGTCCAGTACATGTCAAACTGTTTTGTTCCAGAATCAGTTTAAACCTCAAACTGAACTTTTGTTCAATCAACTTTATAAACCAGAATTTTGTGTTTGAAAAGGCAAAAATATTCAGCAAAATCATGCTACGTATGGCAGAAGACTACAATATCCTTTCATCTTGCAACATGAATTTTGGTTAAGAGCAATTGAACAAGCTTGCATTAATATAGCTTTTCATTGTCTCCAGATATTGCAAATGATTCAATCTTTTGTGAAAGTGCATTCACTGTCATAATGCAGCCAAATACAACAGTCAATTTACATAAAGCAAGGTCTTACAAACAATGATGTACCCATTTGATCCACTTTTTTGACACTTCTTGAAAAAGTAATGGCCAGAAAATGAGAATTATTTCTCATAAAAATCAGCTGTTTTGACACTTGCATTTAGAATTTATGATCATTTTAAATGATGGAAAAGAAACAAAGAATTCATATACTTCAGGGAGAGAGAGCAAAATAAAAGTAGCATTCAGCTTTCTGAAAAAGTTCATTTTTCATTAGCCAAGCATCTTAATTAAGAATGTGCTGTGGAAGTACTGAACAATATACTGACAACTGAAGTCTTGAAGAGGTACATCAACTTCACTGCACATTTTTACACACCTTGATGCAATTTTCATAGAACGGCACACTCAGTCAGATTCACCATTTCACACATCGATGACCCTATGCACTGATGATGAATGCATCACTTGGTAAAATTCCAAGAATTAATGATTTCTTATGGATCACAATAGCATGAATGCAAATGCAAAAATTACCACGACTTTCATTCCAATGACAAAAACAATTGCAGTCCCAGCATCAAAATTACTGAACAGCTAATGAATATTGCTTGCATACCGTTTTACTCATGGATCAGATTAATTCAGAAACTCACCTTTGGAACCCCTTCTTTCCTTTGCTTCATAACAGTCCAAACAGACCACAAATCCACATTTCTGGCAAACCCAATGGATGTTAAACAATGTGGCTTCACATGCATCACACATTTCTTGAACTCCTTTTACTGCTCTCTTCCAGGCTAGTTTGGCTGAAATACAAAATAAATAGTGTTAGCATACACTGAAGCTTTCAGTTAATAGGGGAAAGTTCACCAGTTTTGACTGCATTTTGTTTAGGCTACATCATGATTAAAAGTAATAACGATGGACAGTATTAAATGTTCCATGAATCATAAAAGTCCCCACAATGTGATGACTGGCACAATAAAAATATACTGAGGCCCATATCCTAAAACATGTAAATAGGAAAATACATACTTCAAACATAAATTTGCCTACATTATCTATTCATGTTCATTCAACATTTTCTTCTGATGCAATTCTTGAAACAAAATTCTCTTCATCAAAACAGACTAATAAGTAATTATCAACTTCTTTACAATGTAAATAATGTATAATCTATCAACATGGAAATCTCAGCACTACAAATGAGAAAAAAAAAAATCACAAACAGAATTCACATTACAGAAACAGTTCAGTAACCAGGTATGGTCATTAAACCATATTACCATCTGGTTTAAGCCATGTCATAGCAGTCTTCTCAGATGTTTCTATTTGACAAAATTTATCTCCAATATTTCTCAGTATGTATTTGGAAGATTCCATGTCCAAATTCAAATCTGCAGAATATTTGGGTAGCCACAAGTTTATTGCTTCCTCATCATACTGGTCTGGAGTTGAAAACCCATCTGTCCTTAGTACAGCATTCTTACTGAATGCCAGTCTGAGAAAGTAGAAAGAGAAAAGTATAATCATACAAGTTCCAGTTTATTGCTTTCTATAAATATAAATTCTCTCTCAGAAACTTCTCTATTTGAGCTACTTGAACTCCATTTCCTTTCTCTGTATTCTTTGTCGACCATCAAATATCAAATTATATTTTAAATATATTATATTTTAAATAACATTGTAAGTGCAGACTCAACAGCCACATGATAAAGTGCCCCATGCTCTCATTATCCTACCCTTGTGATGCTATTTCTCAGTCCATGTTGGCTAGTTACTATTGAACAATCCATGGAAAAAGTATTAGTTAACCTGCCAAATCTTTATATAATGTTGAATCATTGTAGCTCATTAAAAAGCTTAAGTTTTGACAACATCCTTTCAAGATATAATGTTTCACGATGGCTTCATTATATTTATAATTCATTGTCTAAAACAGGTCAACAACTTACTAACCAAAGTGTTGTTAGAATTTTGTTATTCCTTCTATTCAATTAAACTTCAGTATCTCCTTATTATAATCATCGGTTTATACAAGTTAAAGTAGGTAAACCAGAATTTCTTTCCAAGTATTTTGGTAAAAATTCAATTCTTAATCTATTCTCACTTTGTTTTCAAAATATGAACATACATCACTGGTATAAATTTTGCGTAATTTGGAAGTATTGTTCAAAATTCTTTGTTGTATCTTTTTTTAAAATTGTTTTATTGCAGTACCAAAATGGAGTGCTGGAACCAGGGCCCCCCAGGCAAGAGGAAAAGGAACATGGGAACAGCCCTTCCCTCCTCACTCCTGAGTTTTGCAAAACATGACCTGATGAGCCCAATGTCAAACTATCAGGATTTCCAAATAATCCAATAGTGGAGTATAAGAATTTTTACAATATAACTCCTGCTTACCTATTATTATTCTCATTTATAAATGACAGAAGAGTTATATTTATTGGACACGCAGCATAAAGTTTCCCTGCACATCTTTCATGTTGTCATCTGCGGATCTCCTTCCTCCATTCTTTTCATTATTGCCTCTTTCATCTGCTAACCACATTTTTAGAAGATACATTCCAGAAACCTTTGCTCCTCACAAGTGTTTGAGCACAGCCAAATTGATGTTGAGCTCAGTATTTTCCTATACGAGAATTACAACCCTCTGATATATTGTACCTCTTGCACTCTTAAATTTTGCAGGTCTAGAACATCCCCGATGTTACATAAGCTAACGTGGCTCCTGATCTCATCAGTTCCATTCTCCAAATTACTTGAAAAATTAGTATTTTTTTTTAGGTAAGAAAACAATTTTTTTTATTTATCACCCCGGCTTGGAGATCCTAGGCTACACTCTGATTATCAAGTTAACTTGACTGGTTCAGTTTAACAGGAAAAAAAAATCTAGTTTTCACTTTTTTGTTTCATTATGAATGGTCTCTCAAATATCAAGAACCCAAACTCGTATTTACATACCGGCGGAAGTAGTAGAATCTGCAAAATACAGCTGAATGACTGAACTCCTCATTTTTCCGATAACGAATCATACGACATTCCCTACACTTTTGTAGATTTGGGGCTATTTCAGAGCATGAGCCATCTTGCAGGAAAGGTTCTCCAGTCTGCTTGAGCTTTTTAACTTTCCTCCAGTCTTTCAAGACAGAGCGTGGTAAACCATCTGCAAAAGTAGAACAAGTATCCTTAAAACTATAGCATAGAATTATACAGCACAGATATGGGCCAATCAGCCCATCACACTCATGCTGACTTTTGCACTTAGCTATATTAATCCCATTTGCCCATACTAGGCTTGTAGCCTTCTAATCCTTGGTTATTCAAGTGCCTGCCTAAATGCCTCTGAACTGTTGTGATTGTACCTGCTTCCACCACTTCCCTTGGCAGCTCATTCCAGCTATCAACCACTGTGTGGAAAAACTTTCCCCGATACCTTCCAAACCTCTTCCCTCTTAAACCTCCGAGACCTGGGACTCAACACCTTGCTCTGCAACTGGATCCTTGACTTTCTGACCTACAGACTACAATCAGTGAGGATAGGCAGCAACACCTCCAGCACAATTATTCTCAACACTGGTGCCCCACAAGGCTGTGCCCTCAGCCCTCTACTCTACTCCCTATATACTCATGCCTGCGTAGCCAGATTCTGCTTTAACTCCATCTACAAGTTTGCAGATGATACCACCGTAGTAGGCCATATCTCAAATAGTGGTGAGTCGGAGTACAGGAAGGAGATAGAGAGCTTAGTGACATGGTGTCATGACAACAACCTTTCCCTCAATGTCAGCAAAACAAAAGAGCTGGTCATTGACTTCAGGAAAGGGGGTGGTGTCCATGCACCTGTCTGCATCAATGGTGCTGAGGTTCAGAGGGTTGAGAGCTTCAAGTACCTAGGAGTAAACATCACCAATAGCCTATCCTGGTCCAACCACATAGATACCACAGCCAGTAAAGCTCACCAGCACCTCTACTTCCTCAGGAGGCTAAAGAAATTTGGCATATCCCCTTTGACACTCACCAACTTTTATCGATGCACCATAGAAAGCACCCTATCTAGATGCATCATGGCTTGGTATGGCAACTGCTTTGCCCAGGACCGCAAGAAACTGCAGAGTTGTAGACACAGCCCAGCGCATCATGGAAACCAGCCTCCCCTCCATGGACTCTGTCCATACCTCTTGCTACCTTGGTGAAGCAGCCAGCATAATCAAAGACCCCACCCACCCGGGTCATTCTCTTCCCTCATCTTCCATCAGGTAGAAGATACAGGAGCCTGAGGGCACATACCACAAGGCTCGATGACAGCTTCTATCCCAGAGTGATAAGACTATTGAACAGTTCCCTTATACGGTGAGATGGACTCGACCTCACAATCTACCTTGTTTGACCTTGCACCTTATTGTCTACCTGCAATGCACTTCCCCATAGCTGTGACACTTTACTCTGTATTCTGTTATTGTTTTTACCCTGTACTACCTCAATGGACTGTGTGATGAACTGATCTGTATGAACGGCATGCAAGACAAGTTTTTCACTGTACCTTGGTACAACTGACAATAATAAACCAATACCAATACCTATGCCCTCAATCTACCCATCTCACTATCGATCCTATCTAGGTCTCTGATAATCTTATATACTTCCATCAGGTCATCCCTCAGCCGCCTTTGCTCCAGGGAAAACAAGCCCAGCCTATCCAATCTCTCCTTATAAAGCCCTCCAATCCAGGCAACATCCTGGTAAATCTCCACCGTACCCTCTCCAGCGCAATGACATCCTTCCTATAGTGTTGCAACTAGAACTGTACGCAATACTCCAAATGCAGCTTAACCGTGACATCCCAACTCTATATTCTCTGCCCCTTCCAACGAAGGGGAGCATTTGATACGTCTTCATCATCCTCACCTGTGTTGCTACTTTCAGGAAACTTGGACTTGTATCCAAAGGTCTCTTTGTTCATTAGCACAAACAGTACAATGTTTGCACAAGATGATATTTTACTAAAAGGCAAGCAACTCACTTGTACTCATCCTCAATTAATTTACCATCCAAAACTATACAATGAGAAATCAGAATTTTGACACAATTGCTCTCTTTTATTTTGGCCTGATGACAAGTTGAGTCGTAACTTCAAGACATATGGTCACAACAGGTTATGCATCCACATTTCCATGAATAAAACTTCTCTTCCCCTCAAAAAGGTTTAAATTCTATCAGCAATCACTGGAGCCCGACCTTGAATGGGTAATTTGGCATACTTTACCTGTACCCTGATAATGCCAAGCAGGTGTGGGAGAAGTTGTTCCTTCAAAGCCTAGTGAATATAGCAAAAACCTTTCTACTCCAGATACTAAGGAAGAAACATATCCAAATTATGCTGTAGTGCAGACAAGGTAGTGATTGGAATCCCATAAATGACCGAATAGAAGTATTACCAATGTAATACTGGCATGTTTACTTGTTGAAGGGAAATACAGTTGATCTTCAACTGCTGAGAAAGCCTTGTGCTACATACAGCAAATAAGAAACAGGACAGAAATTAAATTTTTTCATCCAATGGATGGTGAATCTTTGAAATTCTTTACCAAATGTGCTGCGAAGTCTGTCACTCACTATATTTAAGACAAATATTGACAGAATTTTCAGATACCAAGGGAAATCAGGCAAGTGGTATTGAGGTAAAAGATCAACCATGATCTTATTGAATGGTAGAGTAGGCACTCAGGGCCAAATGCCTAGTCCAACTTCTATTTCATATCCTTTTAAGCCTCTATCACTGCAGCAACTGTAAAGCCATTTAATAACACCAACTTTATTTAATGTACCAAAGATTGGAGACGACAGCAAGCTCAGGATTTTGGTGATGGCGGACTAATAGATTTGGATTATTGGATGCTGTTCGTACTAATGCAGTAACACATTTTGATACGTTGTTTTTAATAAAAGCTGCTAAATTGTTTTATAATAAAAGTTCCCAGTGTGGCGACTCACCGTCTAGTCGGGCGAACCGGCTCGGCAGTCGGGTCGCGCGGCGTCAGAGCGACGAGGCCCAAGATGGCGGCGGGCCTCGTCTTTCCGAGCGACGGGGAGAACCCGCGCGCGGGAAAGTCCTGATGACGTAGGACTTATGTCATTGCCGGTTTTTGGGCGGGAGTTTTTCTCCCTTAAAGGGCCCGCACAAGGCGGGAAAATAAACCAGTTCTGTTTGGCAATCCTCCGAGTAGAGTCTTGTTTTATTCCGCGGTAGCAACCGCTACATTGGTGACCCCGACAGTCCAAACGGCTTTTGGACCCGCGAAATGGACGACAGCGCAGCAGCCAACGCAGTGGCCCTCAAGCTGCCCACCTTTTGGACACCGGCCCAGCGTCTGGTTTGACCAGGCTGAAGCGCAATTCCACCTTCGGCAGATCACCTCCGACTCCACGAAGTACTACCATGTGGTTAGCTCTCTGGACCAGGAGACAGCCACCCAGGTTGGAGACTTCATCCAGTCGCTTCCGGAGGAAGATAAGTACCCGGCTTTCAAAGATCTTTTGATCCGGACCTTCGGCCTCTCCCGTCGTGAGCGCGCCGCCCGCCTGCTTCATCTGGATGGCCTGGGGGACAGATCCCCATCCGCCCTAATGAATGAGATGCTGGCATTGGCCGAGGGACACAAGCCATGCCTGACGTTCGAACAGGCCTTCCTCGAACAGCTCCCCGATGACATCCACTTGTTGTTAGCTGATGCCGACTTCAGCAACCCCCGTGAGGTGGCCGCCCGGGCAGATGTCCTGTGGAGGGCCAAGCGCGAGAGCGGTTCGTCCGTCAGTCAAATCACCAGGCCGCGAGCCCAACGCCTGCCTCGCCCGGCCCCAGCAACCGAGCAGCCACGCCCCAGGAACGCAGACGATGACACGGGTGACCAGCTGTGCTTCTACCATCAGAGGTGGGGTGCGGAGGCCCGTCGATGCCGCCCACCCTGCAAGTTTCAGGGAAACGCCAGGGCCAGCCGCCGCTGATGGCTACGGCGGCTGGCCGCCGACAGAGCCTCCTCTTCGTTCAGGACAAGAAATCTGGACGGCATTTCCTCATTGATACTGGAGCGGAGGTCAGTATTTTGCCCCCGACAGGCCGCGACACTCGTGACAGGCCACCAGGTCCTCTACTCAATGCCGCCAACGGTACAACGATACGGTCTTTCGGCACCCGTACGCTTCAATTACACTTTGGCGGCAGCCGTTTTACCTGGACTCCATTACCCTTTCTGGCGACGATTTCGCCAAGCTCCTAGCCAAATTCCCATCGATTTTGGCACCTTCGTTTACAAATTCTCGGCCCACACATGGGGTACGACACCACATCATTACCACAGGGCCACCCCTTCATGCCCGAGCACGACGATTACCTCCAGACAAGCTCCGCCTGGCAAAGGAAGAGTTCCGTCACATGGAGGAGCTGGGGATTGTTCGCAGGTCAGACAGCCCCTGGGCCTCCCCCCTGCACATGGTCCCCAAAGCCACCGGAGGGTGGAGGCCCTGCGGCGACTACCGCAGGCTGAATGACGCCACCACCCCGGACCGCTATCCCATCCCTCACATCCAGGACTTCGCAGCGAACTTACACGGGGCCCGCATCTTTTCCAAAGTGGACCTCGTTAGGGGATACCACCAAATCCCGGTCCATCCGGATGACGTCCCCAAAACTGCGATTATCACCCCATTCGGCCTGTTCGAATTCCTTCGGATGCCGTTCGGCCTTAAGAACGCCGCGCAGACCTTCCAGCGGCTGATGGACGCGGTAGGCCGAGACCTGGACTTCGTGTTCATTTACTTGGACGACATACTGATCGCCAGCCGTAACCGCCAGGAACACCTTTCCCACCTCCGCCAGCTGTATTCCCGCCTCCGCGATTTCGGCCTCACGATTAACCCGTCCAAGTGCCAATTCGGACTTGACTCTATCGATTTCCTCGGCCACAAAATCACCAGCGACGGGGCAACACCCCTACCCGCCAAGGTGGATGCTATCCGCCATTTTGCCCGCCCCGACACAGTCAAAGGCCTACAGGAATTCCCTGGGATGGTCAACTTTTACCATCGTTTCATCCCTGCAGCAGCCCGTATCATGCGCCCTCTGTTCTCGCTGCTGGCTGGTAAGGGCAAGGACATCACCTGGACTGACGAGGCTGCGGCTGCTTTCGTTAAGGCCAAAGACGCCCTGGCAGACGCCACGATGCTGGTACACCCTAGGACTGACGTCCCGACTGCCCTCACGGTAGACGTGTCCAACACCGCGGTGGGTGGGGTACTGGAACAGCTACTCGAAGGCCGCTGGCAACCCTTGGCATTTTTCAGCAAACACCTTAGACCGCCCGAACTGAAGTACAGCGCTTTTGATCGGGAACTTCTAGCGCTGTATCTGGCGGTCCGGCATTTCCGATACTTTCTAGAAGGCAGGCCTTTCACCGCTTTCACCGGTCATAAGCCTCTGTCCTTTGCCTTCTCCAAAGTCTCCGATCCCTGGTCAGCTCGTCAGCAGAGACATTTATCCTACATTTCCGAGTTCACAACTGACATCCAACATGTCTCCGGAAAGGATAATGTCGTTGCTGATGCACTTTCCAGACCAACCATCCACAACCTATCCTTGGGTGTCGACTACACGGCCCTGGCTGACGCACAGCAAGCCGACGACGAACTGCCCAGCTACAGAACTGCAGTCTCGGGTCTGCAGCTCCGAGATTTCTTGGTTGGTCCAGGTCAGCGGACCCTACTTTGCGACGTTGCGACTGGTCAGCCCCGCCCTATTGTCCCTGCAGCCTGGCGGAGATGCGTTTTTGACTCGGTACATGGGTTGGCGCACCCGTCCATCAGATCTACTGTCTGACTGGTCGCCAGCAAGTTTGTCTGGCATGGCCTGCGCAAACAGGTCAGTGAGTGGGCCAGGACTTGTCTGCACTGCCAGACGTCAAAAATCCAGCGACACACCAAGGTCCCACCACAGCAGTTCGAGCCTACCCGTAGGAGGTTCGACCACATACACGTCGACCTCGTGGGCCCTCTGCCGGTTTCAAGAGGAGCCCGGTACCTCCTTACCATCGTGGACCGGTTCACGAGGTGGCCTGAGGCAACCCCCCTGACTGACATCACAACTGATTCCTGCGCCCGAGCGCTGCTCACAACTTGGGTCTCACATTTTGGCGTTCCGGCCCACATCACTTCAGACAGAGGCACCCAATTCACTTCCAGTCTCTGGGCTGCATTAGCGAACCTGCTAGGGACGCAGCTGCACACCACCATGGCCTACCATCCTCAATCAAACGGGTTGGTGGAACGTTTTCACCGCCATCTAAAATCGGCCTTGATGGCCCGCCTGAAGGGTCCTAACTGGGTTGACGAGCTGCCTTGGGTCCTGCTCGGCATACGCACTGCCCCCAAAGAAGACCTCCGCACTTCGTCAGCTGAGCTTGTATACGGGGCGCCACTAGTTGTCCCCGGGGATTTCATACCTGCCCTTCAGGACCAAGGGGAACAACCCCCAGCAGTTCTACAAAGACTGCGCGAGAAGCTCGGCGCCTTGGCCCCGATTCCCACCTCATGGCACGGTCAAGCCCCATCCTGCCAGCCCAAGGAACTACGGGACTGTAAGTTTGTTTTCGTTCGCAGGGGCACACCTCGGGCGCCATTGCAACGACCATATGAGGGACCGTTCCGAGTCATACGGAATAACGGATCCACTTTTATTTTGGACATTGGAGGCAGGGAACAGGTTTTCACGGCGGACCGCCTCAAACCGGCCCATTTGGATCTGCAACAGCCTGTCGAGGTTGCCACGCCACGACGCAGAGGCCGCCCCCCTAAGCGGCAGCTGGCACAGCCCACGGACCTTGGGGACTGTCTCGCCGGTTCTGGGGGGGGTTGTGTGGCGACTCACCGTCTAGTCGGGTGAACCGGCTCGGCAGTCGGGTCGCGCGGCGTCGGAGCGACGAGGCCCAAGATGGCGGCGGGCCTCGTCTTTCCGAGCGACGGGGAGAACCCGCGCGCGGGAAAGTCCTGATGACGTAGGACTTACGTCATTGCCGGTTTTTGGGCGGGAGTTTTTCTCCCTTAAAGGGCCCGCACAAGGCGGGAAAATAAACCAGTTCTGTTTGGCAATCCTCCGAGTAGAGTCTTGTTTTATTCCGCGGTAGCAACCGCTACACCAGTGAACTTTTTAAGTCAGAAACAGGGCCCCATTGAGTCAGAAGGGAGTGTGTCAAACATCACCTGGTGAGCCAGATGCTGAACCATTGGGATTTCTGAATGTTTAGATACTGGATCATCAGAGTGTTACCGTAAAACTACAATTCTCATTCTGAAGGTGGACATACCTTGATAATATTCCTTTGCCCCAAACAACCCCCCGACTTAGCTGTTGAGGAACATCCACCCTGGCCCTCAATCTCTCCCCTCCATTCAAATTCAAAATTAAAGTGGAATAAATGAACTATCTTGGCTCAAGCCTTCCAGGGTTACTACACCCTTCATACAGTCAGTGCATCTTCCACCAATGACCCCTACACCAGATCCCCTACCCCTCCCACTCCTCAATTCTTAATTCTAAGTCATTGCCAACAGAATAAATGACCCAGATTAATTTTATTTAAATGGGCAAACTATCTGTGGAAGTGCCACAGGTACCAATGGTTCTCCCAGTTAAACTTTATCAATGTTTTTCCAGCCAGGTTAGAATAATTCATCAACATTTCTGTTATGTGATTCCCATTTCCATTGACTGAGGGCCACCACACATTACACCAAACTAAGCTCCTGCGACAATTTCACTCAGCAGAACTGCACTCCATCACTCTCCCTCCATCAGCATTTGTCTATGTCTGACAGACTATTATCAAAAGTCAACTGAATCAAAAAGAATTTGTCAGAAAGATATACTGTATCTGACTGGATGCATTGTTTAATAGTGACATCATTTAAGTCATAGACTGGCAAAGGATGTTGTCAGTCATTGAACCCACGGATGGGGTTTCACCAGCTGTCAAAGACATTCAGGTACAGAGCCAGCCATGTACAGTCGGTAACAGTTCAGCTGGTCCAAGAACAAGGAGTTTGAATTCAGATGGCTCATCGGTCCTGGGAAGACCCAGCCCATTAACTACTCATTTCTGGCCACAGTTCCCACTTTGATTGATTTCACAACTTCACTGGAATTGCATGCTTGTGAATACCAACAACAGACAGATTCTGTGACATAAGGCAATGAAGCAGCATGATGACATGCATTGCACGTTCCCAGACATAAATACAGTAAAAATTCGATAATCCACTATGCCATTGTTCAGAAATCCTGACGGTTCAGCATCTAGCTCACTGGGTGCTGACTCCAAGGTCCAAGGACACGCTGGGGCCCTGGTTCTCATGCTCCTTTGAAACTTGTAGTGTTGTTTCCCCACACTCTGCTTGAACACACCAGGTTCTTGCTTTCTGTACTCCCTTTAATCTTACCTGGTTCACTGGAACATTCATTGAGATACAGCATGGAAACAGGCCCTTCAGCCCAACTCATCCATGCCGATCAAGATGCCTATCTAAGCTAATCCCTTTGTCTGAGTTTGGCCCATATCCTTGTAAACCTTTTCTATCCATGTACCTGTCTAAACATTTTTTAAATGTTGTAATTGAGCACTCTTGCAGCCCATTCCACGTTCCCATCACCCTCTGTGGAAAAACATGCCCTTCAGACATCCTTTAAATCTTTCCCCTCTCACCTTAAAACTATGCCCTTCAGTTTTAGACCCCCCCCCTACCCTGATTATTAACTTCTATCTATGCCCTTATCATTTTATAAACTTCAAAGTCACCCCTCAGCCTCCTTCGCTCCAGGGAAAGAGTCCCAGCCAGTCCAATCTCTCCTGATACCTCAAGTCCTTCAAGTCTAACATCCTTGTAAATCTTTTCTGTACCCTCTCTCCCTTAATCATACCCTTCCTGTATATACTTGTGATTACTAAAACTATACACAATACTCCAATGCAGTCTAACCAGCATTTTGTACAACTGTAACATGATGTCCCAACTCCTGCACTCAATGTCACAGACTAAGAAGGCAAACAAACCATATACCTTCTTCACCACCCTGTCTACCTATGTCACCACTTTTAGGGAACTACATACCTGTATCCTTTGGTCCTTCTGTTCAACAACACTCCCCAGGACCCTGCCATTTACTATGTCCTGGGGATTAACTTCCCAAAATGCATCATTTCACACTTGTCAGAGTTAAATTTCATCTGCTATTCCTTTGCCCAATTTCCCAGTTGTTCTGTCCTGTTGTAATCTTAGATAACCTTCACTCTCCACTATACCGCCAATTTTGGTGTGATCTGCAAACTTACTAGTCATGACACCACATTCTCATCCAAATCATTTATATGACAAACAACTGGAGACCAACACCAACCACTGCGTCACAGGCATCCAATCTGAAAAACAACCCTCCCCCACCACATAAGGAGCCTAGTGGTATGGTATCAAGACAACAACCTTTCCCTAAATATCAGCAAAAGAAAGGAGTTGGTCATTGACTTCAGTAAGCAGGGTGGAACACATGCCTGTCTATATCAATGGTGCTGAGGTGGAGATATTTGAGAGCTTCAAGTTCCTGGGTATAAATATCACCAACAATTTGTCCTGGTCCAGCCACATTGACGTTATGGCCCAGAAAGCACAACAACACCTCTACTTCCTCAGAAGGCTAAGGAAATTTGGCATGTCCCCAATGACTCTCAATTTTTACAGATGCACCATACAAAGCATCCTATCCGGATGCATCACAGCTTGGTATGGCAACTGCTCTGCCCAAGACTGCAAGAAATTGAAGAGTTGTAAATGCAGCCCAGTCCATCACGCAAACCAGCCTCCCCTCCACTGACTCAGTCTGCACTTCCTTTTGCCTCAGGAAAGCAGCCAACATAATCAAAGACCCCTCCTACCCCAGTCATTCTCTCTTCTCTCCCTCCCCACCACCAACCCCCCCCCCCCCCACAAAGACAGAGCGTACCACCAGGCTCAAGGACAGCTTCCATCCAACTTATGAGGTCCATTCAAATGCTAAAAGATGAACTCTTGATCTCCCAATCTACCTCATCATGGTCCTTGCACCATATTTGTCTATCTGCACTGCCTCTATATTCTGCATTGTTTTCCTTTTTATTACCATGATGTACTTATGTATGGAATGATCTGTCTGTTTGTATCCAATTGGCTAGCTCAGCTGGATCCCTTGTGTTCTAATCTTCCAGACCAACCTACGATGTGGGACCTTGTCAAAGTCCATTTAGACAACATCTTCCCCCATTATTCCTCTTGGTCACCTCTTCAAAAAATCAATCAAATTGGTGACACATGATTTCCCACACACAAAACCATGATGCCCATCCCTAATCAGTCCTTGCCTTTCCAAATGCAAACAGATCCTACCTCCACTGATGGCACGCTCAGGCCTGTAGTTCTCTGGCTTCCCCTTGCAGCTCTTCTTCAGTAAAGGCACAACATTAGCCACCCTCCAGTCTTGTAGTACTTCACCTGCAGCTAACAAAGATACAAAAACCTCTGCCAGGGCTCCAGCAATTCTTCCCTTGCTTCCCACAATGTCCTACGATACACCTGGTCAGGCCCCAGGGATTTATCCACCTTTATGCACTTCAAGACTGCCAAGACCTACACTTTTGTAATGATTACATGTTTCAGGATAACACTATTCTCCTCCCTGAACTCATTAGCTTCCATGTTCTTCTCCACAGTAAAATCTATCACACTACTGTGTAAAATGTAAAAAAAAACAATATGGAGTGTTAGTAGAATAACATTTGATAGTCCTGAAAATCTGTCAGTCCAGCACCAAAACTCAGAACAAGCCAGATTAACATTGTTTAGGTGTTAAGAACAAAAGGTGCATGTGCAATTGTTAATCCGCAAAGAGTTACTATCATTAGGAAGAGAGAAATTTTACATAAAAATTGATTGAATACAATTCTTGACCACATTCAAATCACTGAATTATTGTCCCCTTCTTTGATTCTAAACTAATCATTTTTCTTCTGAAAATATGGCGGTATCCCTCTTAGTTTACAGTATCATTTAGTTTAGAACATTTGTTCATGATACATAGTGTGCAATAATCTGGTGATCATAATACTGGATCAGCTACCCAAAGCAATTGAGAAATGAAATTCAACCCATCTGATAACTTGTGGGCTGATAGCAGAAAATCGACTGTAAAAGTGGTTCACTAATGTCTATCTGCAAGAGACTTGTCGTTAATTTGCCAGGATTAGTTTGCAACTCCGATTCTATTATTGACTCCCAACTTCTTCAAATAACAGAGTAAGTACTTTCCTAGCTTTGCTACTCAGATCCCAAGAATAAGGTCAGAAGTTCATTCAAATGCTTGATTGTCCACAAGTATCTGTCAACATTGCACCAGAACATCCAATTATAAGGATACATAATTCAGTTCAATGATTGCTGATATTCTACTGTTGGACCCAAAAAACATCTAAACTTGAAACATACCACTTTTTGATATACTTTTAAACATTAATAATTTGAAACTATAAATTTCAAAGTAAGTAAATAGCCAACTTACTGCTCTGAAGTTTACTTTTCTTTTCCTTTGCATTTCTATATAAAGCACCATTTGGTTTTATTTCCACTTCCTCCCTCTCAATTTCAGCTTTTCGCTTTTGCAGATCATTTTGCCTCTTTTTATAGGTTGGCTTGGGTTGACGCTTGACCCTGTGCTCCAATTTATTTTCGCTTTCATCTGACACATCGCTTTCAGAGCCAGATTCATAAGTTCTTTTTGTTCCTCTTGTTTTTCTTTCTTCCTGCTCAGTCTTCACTTCACCAGAGTGAGCTTTTTTGTCCACATCATCGGTTGTGGAAGCTGGTGAACTAATTGTAATTGGCTTCTTTGCATCATTCGTTATAGTTTCTTTATTTTCCATGTTACATGTGTTTTTGTCTTCTTCAGAGTGTCTAGTTAGCCAAGCTTTTTTCAGTTTTGTGTGAAAACTAGGTTGATTGGATTGAGAAATCTGGCCATTGGTGACAGAATTTACTTTACAAAATGCACTTATTGTTCCAGTATTTTTGGGAGGTACAGCTGCTGAACTTTTATCACTTTTGAAACTAGCAGACTCATTGTTATCAGGAAAAGTACTTCCAGAATGGGCTATAGCCAGTGCTGCTTTGTGTTTCTTCAGCTGGTAGTAATCAGTTGTATTTGGGATTCCTGTGTTACTTTGCACAGTAGTTCCTGTTCTTCCAGCATCTGCTGAGGAAACTGCAGCAGATGTGGTATAAATCGTGCATTCCTCTATCTGCATTCTTAAATGATCTGAAGTTTTGGGAATAATGCGTTCTGATATACTGTTATTGACAGGGGTGCACGACTGACATGAGGTTATACTTGTTTCTTTGTCACCTAAGATGTTAGTTGTTGTGGCTCGAGAAGTTGAAGGGTTGGCACTGCTATTGTATAAAGAGTTGGTGACAGCATTGGAGTCCAAATTGTTGCCTGGAAGGAAAACCTTGAAGTTTCTTTCATGTTCTGCACTTGTAGTATCCAACTTCAGGTTAGGCAAAATGATTTTACACACTTCTTTGACTTTTGAATCAAAGGAATCTGATTGCATTAACAACCTTTCCTTTCCAGAATCCTTTGCTTTACTTTCTTGCTTAACTGTGGAAGACGGTCTTACAATTACAGATGCTGGGGAAACTTGTAATACTTCACTGTTTTTGTTGTCCAAATGGGAAGCAGGCTTATGAAGAAATCCTGCACTGGTGTTCCAACTGATATTAGAAGTGACTGTATGATTATTCACACAAGTTTTCACTTCAGGCCTTGGCTCTGGTAGTAAAGTTGGAGGTTTCTGCAATTCAGAAAGCTTAGCAGCATTGACAGGCAGTACTGGAGTTAGGGTCGGTGGGGAGAGATTGCGATAGTTACCTTCTTTTCGTTCTGTAACATGATGAGATGGATGTTGGTAAACAGGAGCTCGATGCAGAGATGGCATGCCTCTCGTAACAACTGATGGTAAAATTGGCAACTGTTCTGTAACTCCCTTGTGATCAGAAGTATTTGAGTCGTGACTTTGAGAAGTCACTTGGTGGGCAAACTGTTCTGTAGCTTTGCCAACTGATCCCTCACTCTTAGGTTGATGCTTAATAAGCGGAGGTGGTTTGGAAAGAGTCTTATTATAGGAAAGGAGAGCAGGAGTTGAAGGATTTGTCTTCTCAGCATAAGGATATGCATCTTTAGACAGATATAACCTAGGTGGTTCATTTATAATACTGTTTGACAAAGTAGTAAAATAGTTGCTTTGGGGCACAGAATGAGGTACTGAGTTCTTTGATGCATAAAGTTGGATTGCGTAACACTTAGTTTCACTATCCTGTTTTATTTTCTGGGGTTTTAGGCTTTCAGTAGGCAAGGGTGGAACTCTAGAATAGCTATCTTTAGCAATTTCATTTGTCTTGATTGTGGAAGCAAGACGAGCTACTTCAATGCTCTCCTGTAGAATCTTACGACTCTCTTCTTTATATTTAATCTGACTGTCACTTTGTTCCTGGAGTGATCTTTTTGGCTTATTCTGACAAAGAACAGTGTTCATAAATCCTCGGGCCAGCTGGTTTTCCATCCCTTGTGAATGTCTATCGTGATTAAATTCAAGCTTCATTCGAGTCGAAGTAACAGAATGGAATGAATCAATTAAAGTTTTCTTGTCAATTTTTCTATTTGAAAAGCAAAAGAAACAGAAAATTACACACAATGATTTCCTTGAAAGAATATTCATATATTCAAATTGTTGCAAACCTTTCCAAGGGTTTTGAGAACATTGAAAAGCATAGATATTTGTTTTTCCTTGCAATACATGCATTTTTTCCTAATGTACCAATATTAAAATTGAATTGTTAATGAATTTCTGTGAAAACAACTTTTATCCATCGTACTATTTTTCAACACTTTGCAGCCACAACATTTGCACTAATCATCAGAAGGCACTTGCATTTGCATGGTAGTTTTGAAGGATTCAGTTGATAAAAAAATTATTAATGTAATTGTGTCATTTGCATCAGTTAATTGCTGAAGCAAATCTGTTTCTAAAATAAATAGCTTCTATCGAAATAGCTCTTTTAAATAGCTTTTAATTTTTTCCAATTATTTAAAATTTTCCCAACCGTTTCTTATTAGAGGCATTTGCAAAACATGAAAGGGCTTTCTGACAACATGAGCTATCAGGAGGTTATCTGGGCAATCAATGGAAAGGGCTTGTTTGCGTTGCGTTGCCTTGCACATGAGGCAAGTGCAAAGGGGTGAATGCAAAGTACAGGTCAGCTCCAGCATGATCCAGCCAATAGTGAAGTTATCGATGCTCATTCTCATTAAGTTGAAAATCAGAGACAAACTTTCAGTGTCTACACTCATGCAGTTAAATGCAACGATCAAGAGATTGTTGCCTACATTGAGCAATTTAACAGTGGAATAAAGTCTTAATTACAATTAAATGATTTCTCTGGCACTGGAAAATTACTTTTATAAATGTGGAGCTTCACCTGTAGTTTAATAATCACTGGAGTTTTTCTTTTTAATATTTTAATGGTCCTTTTTTTCTTTCACTGCTCAATCCAATCATTTTCCCCTCTTTTTTTCTGTACTATTAGGCATTCTAAACTTCCTGGTTTAGATACTGCCTTGTTCATTAAAGTTCTTCAATTCAATTGGTTGATAAGATAGTTTCTCTATTCAGCAAAGGAGGACTAACCCTTCGATAAGGAAAGAGAAAGTCGAACAGTAGACTTGCAAAAACATTAAAACAGATTACAGGAGCTTATCTGGCAGGGATCAATGCTGAGACCTTTACTGTTTGTGATATATGTTATATACAGCTTGTATGTGAACGTAGGAGATGTGATTAGCAGGTTTGAAGATGACACAAAAATTAGTGCTGTTCTGGATGGCAAGGAAGGTTGTCCAAGACTACAGCAGAATATAGATTACATGGAAAGTTAGATGAAGCATTGGCAGATGAAAGTTAAACCCAACAAGTGTGAGATGATGCATTTTGGAAAGTTAAATTGGGGTAGGAAATATACTGGACATGGTAGGGCACTCAGGAATGTTGATGAACAGAGAGAATATTTACACACACACACACACACACACACACACACACACACACACACAGAGTGGTTGACATCTGGAATGAGTTTTCAGAGAAGATACAATTTCTATGTTTAAAAGGCATTTAAGCATTTAGACAGACACTTAAATAGAGAAGGCAAAATATGGTCCTATTGCAGGCGAGTGGGATTAGAGTAGATGACAAATAGGTTGGCATGAATGTGGTGGAATGAAGGGCCCATTTCTGTGCTGTAGGAATCTACAATTTGGCTCTATGAATATTAGTTGAAATGGTTTATTGGGCTTCTCAGGGAAAAAATGTGAGATCTTGATAGAATAAATAGAAAGGCGAAGTATTTTTTTTTAAATGGTGTGAGATTGAAAGGTGTTGGTACTGAGATGGACATGGGTGGCATGCTTATGAATCAAAGTTAAAATTCAGTTGCAGAAGGAATTCAGAAGCCAAGGAATTCAGTTGACCTTAATAGCAAGAGGATTTGAGTACAATTATAATTAGAGAGAGGTACGGTGAGACGATATCTGGAATACTGAACACAGACTGGTCTCTCTAGGCAAGGAAGAATATATTTGCAATAGAAGTGCAGTTATGGTGCACCAAATTGATTCCTGGAATGGCAGATTTGTCATAAGAGGAGAGAAATGTGGTCCTTGAAGTTAGAAGAATGAGAGGACATCACATTGAAATATACAAAGATTTTAAGGGGCTTTACAGGGTGATGCCAGGTTGATGTTTCTCCAGACTGGAATGTCTAGAGAGAGGTGTCACAATCTTAAAAAAGGGGTTTGGCCATTAAAGGCAATTGAGAAGAAAGTACTTCAGTCAGAGAGTAGTGAATTATTGGAACTCAGTTGTTGAGTATATTCAAAACAAAGATGAAAAACGTTTTAGACATCGATCAAGAGAAATGGAATAAAGCAAGAAAGCGGAGCCAAAGTAAAACAAAATAACCATGATTTTATATGAACATCACAACAGGCATGAGGAGCCATTAATCTACTTCAGCTCCTATTTCTTGTCCCTAAGGATCAAGCCCTTCTAGAAACCAAGTTGTCCGCAGGTCATAATCCAATGGCCCAAAAGTATTCTGTGGGCAAATGTCATGGAGTCATACAGCAAGGAAACAGGACATTTGGGCCACCATGTCCATGCTCACGGACATCCATCACTATTAATCAGTCTTCTTGCACTTGGCCCATAACCTTTTACGCAAAGGCAATTCAAGTGCTTGTCTTGACATTTCTTAAACTCCGTCAGTGGCTCTGCTTCCACCACTCCATCAGTCAGTGTATTCCAGGTACTTGCCACTCTCTGGGTGAAAAAGGTCCCCCTCAAATCTCCTCCAAATCTCTTACCCCTTACCTAAAAACCAAATCTTTTAGTTTTATCCACCTCTGATATGGGGAAAATGCAGCTCTGTCAAACAATTAGCACCTTTCATTCATAATCACAATATTAAGCCCCCCATTCTATTTTAATGTGCCCTCTTTAGCATGACTCACAAATGCTTAATTAGTTTCACAGACAGGATGGCTTACTCTTTTTGATGATTGACACCTGGCTTAGACAAAGGTGGACTAGAACGCAGGACCAGTTTCAAGGGTCGATGAGGTTCAGCACTGGCAGGACGAACAGGAATGTGGTTTAATAACCCCAGATCATCAGCTGAGGTCACGGTGGTGTGCTGAGGTAGCCAAGGACTGGATGCATTCTGTTCCAAAAATACAGATGATTACATCAATAAATACTGCAGAAGCTGATAGCACAGAAATTAAGTGAAATTATTTCCTCAGGTAGAAACAGAATAAACCTGATCATTAAAGGAACATAAGAAATGCATTAAATATTTATTCTATTGGAAGTAATTCCAGCTACCCTGTTACAAGTAATCTTACTCCAGCTGCTTCTCAGTTTTAAGATACTCAAGTTAACTATACAATAGATATGTAGATGTGACAGAAGTCAAAAAAATTACACAACATAGAAACACGCAACTTTAGCCCACCCATTTATCCCATTTCCTTCTCCCTACATTCTCATTAACTTGTCCAGATTCTAGCACTCACCTACACACAAGGAGAAAATTTACAAATAGTCAATTAACCTACCAACCTACATTTGGAATGAGAGGGGAAACTGGAGCAGTCACATGGAGAACATGAAGATTCCACACAAAAGCACAGAGGTCAGTTTTGAACCTGGGTCACTGAAGCGGTGAGGGAGCAACAGTACAAGCTGCACCACTGTGCCGCCCTGATCTGATGAATTCAATTGGATCCATCCAATGCCTCCCAGTCAGTAATGTAATTAGGAAAAAAGAAAACATCATCTCCTATCATATGTTAATTCTTTGACAGCAAGCAATCTGCTTTTCTTCAACTAATGTGGTGAAAATGGGGGACAGGAAAATATAAACTAGTTCATCTTGACTGCTCTCAATTAAAAGCACTCAAGTCCTCAACTTAATTGTACATTTTAGCAAAACAAATGTTGAAATGTTTAGGGTATTTCCTATTACAATTATTTTCCACCTTGTATGATCCCCATTACCTCTCGTCATAAAGTTGGACAGCCATGCTGCTCCTATTCATTTATTCTTCTAATCTGCCTCTCAGGATCTATATATACCACCATCTGATTTTCTCTCATGCTAAGGGACATGATTTGATGGACATGTCCAGATCAAAGTCAGGCAGTACCCCAGAGAATCAAGTTTGGAAGTTTTAAAAGGGCTGCACCACCTGACTTATATAAAAAAAATCTATGCTTGATTTTCCTAAAATGCTATATCAGTAACTACTTGCCTAAGGCATACATAAAATCATTTTCAATGAACTAGATGCCATTTGAAGTCTTAACTTATTATCATTCCAATAAATTAGCCACAAGTATGAGGTATGAACTACCTAAAACAAATAATTTTGCAATCTTTCCAATAGCTTCCAATTAGAATTCATTAAAATTGTTTTTCTTTTTAAAGATGCAATTCTGTTAGTTGTATCAACCATTATCAATAATAGTTTACAACTTCAAAACATTTATTCAAGTAAATTAAACTTTAACATGCTACAGATTATATGTATCAATACTGAATATTGTCTTGGGTATTATTAAAATACAACCATAAGATACTTACAAAATCATATTTGAACAGTGTAAAATGTGTTTAACAAAGGAACATACCCTCTTAAAAGCTTCAGCACTCACTGAGTTTTCAGGGTGAATCCACTTAGGTGAGGCCATGCTTAGAGCCGAAGACAGATTCATGCTATTTGAATATTGCCATAGAACGGGATAGAGTCCAAGCTGATTATAAGGAGCAGGTGGGTGAGTCCGGCCAAGGAGCGGAGATGATTGCAGCTGTAAACACTGTTGCTGACACTGTGTCAATGTTAAAGGGTTTAAATTTCTTGCATGCACAGAATCTAAATGCCCACACACCAAAGATGCTGATGGAACTCCTGGTAACACTCTAGGAAGGAGATGGGAAGAGTGAACCGAGTGGGAAAGCACACTGCTGACAGCTCGAGCATCATTAGAACCAGAAGTCTGTGGAGAATTGGCAGAATCATGTGATGATACTCTTGCAGATAAATTAGAACTATTTGTCATCAAACAAGTTGAACGCGATGAAGTGTGAAGGGGGTGAAGATGTGGTTGCAAATATGGTGACAAAGATTTTGTTCCTGGCTCAGGCCCAACCAAAGCAGGATCCCTGTATACAGTAAAATGCTCATTTTTATCGACAATTAAAGGGCTTCTTGTAGTTTCCACAATTGTTCTTGCAGGCAAAGGCTGGAAACTTGATGACTCATTTTTATATCTTGAAGTTGACCTGGAAACTGAATCAGCTGGGCTGCGAGGATAAGAAACTTCAGGCTTCAGCGTTTCAAGTGAAGTAATCACTTTATTTGGTTTACTGATTTTGTTGATAGCATGAACAGAAACATTGGATTGTGGTCCTGAAGGATTCGATGCTTTTTCATTCTCCAAACTATTATTGTATTCAGTAACAACTGAGAATTTATTAACTTGAGATTTGACTTTGTTAATTCGGTTGCTCAACTCTGCATCTACCTCTGATTTTTGAATACCTGATGCATGTTTTTTTGAAATTGAATGTGTTGAGCTGATAGAATTAATTTCCAGTTTCTGAGATGCAACACTGAGGGAACAGGTATCGCCAGCTTCATGAAGCACATTTTTGGATAAGGTTCCATTACTGAAACCAAGTATAGGTTTCTGTACAGAAAAATTTAACAGCTTATCTGGAGACGGTTCCACAGATTCACTGATGGTTTTCAGTCCTACACCAGTGCACCCACCAGTTACTTTTTGCGATGTTATACTTTGTTGACAATCAACTTCTGGCTTATGGAGATCAATATCAACTAATTCAGGCCTCTGAGTTTCATTGTCCTTTTTAACCTCTTGCATCTTATTACAGTGAGAAGAGTTAGCAATTACCATCTTTTCCCCTAATTCTGTATTGTTCTGAAAGATTTTTTCATCTTTATTGTCATCCAAAATTATCTTGTTTGTCAGTTCATTTTCTGAACTCTGCTCAGTGGAAGAATCTAAGATGACTTTGTTAACAGAACTTTCAGACTCACTGCTTTCAGTGTCCGAGTTATTATTTGTTTTCAGTCTTTCTGAAGTCGCTTGCTTTTCATCTTCTAATGGCTTTCTCCTTTTATTAACCAACTGCTTTGTTTTGCTCCTTGAAGATTCTATATGAAAAATATGGAGTATGTTTAGCCAGTTACTATACTTTGCAAATAGTTAAGGTGAGAAAAAATGAAAAACAAAACACATGGTTTTACCTTCTTTTACAGAATTTTCACATTTATCCTCTGTCTTATCTTCTTCCAGTAAACTGCAATCAGATTCTTTCCTTTTATTTGAGCGGATGATTCGTTGTTGCTGCTGATTCTGCTTTCCTGATGAAGTCTGGGAACTCATCACTAATCGCGGACTATTGGCTTGAGCACGTGTATAATGACCCTAGACATGATCAAATAGTACTATTTATACTTTGCCTCAATATTTGTTACAATAGTTCTCAACAGATTTCAATAAACTTCATTACATCTACAATCAGGAGGTACTTAATGTTTATGTGGAAGAACACGATTGATAACTATTAATTCAGTTTGGAAAAGTGTGAGGTAAGACATGTGAGAGGTAAGCAAGACAAGGGGTTACCCTATAAATGGTTGTAGACAAAGATGTGTAGAGACACAAGTGAATTTTGGAGTTCTTGAATAGGAATGCATACGAGGTGGCAAAGGGGGCAAATGAAATACTTATCATTATAGATCAGGGCTTAGAATGAAAGACAAGAGGGGTCATGGTAGAATTGTACAAAATGCTTCACTAATTCATGCTATTCTGGTCATTACTTAATAGAATTGATGTGATAGCACTAGTAAACTCCTAGGGTACAGGATACTTATGAGTTTGTTGCCAGGTCTAGTGAATTATGGTTATGCTGAATGAGGCTGGGGTTTTCTTTGGAGTGAGGGGAGATTTAAACGAGGTATATAAAATTATGGGACATGTAAACTAGGTAAACAGTAAGGACCCATTTCTCATAGCAGAAGGTAATTAAGTGGAAAACACATAAAACTGCAGATGTTGAAACCTTTAACAAAAACAGAAATGTTGAAATAACTCAGCCAGTCAAGCAGTATCTGTGGAAAGAGAAACCAGTCCGTTTCAGGTCAACAACCCTTCCTCAGAGCTGGGGAAAAGTGGAGGATTTACAGTTTTCAAAGCAGAGCTGGGATTTAAAAGCAATGGGGTAATAAAAGGATACGAGCATGATAATGGGAAATGATGAGCGAGCAGTTTACCTTAAGTTGGCAAATTCAATGTTTCACTCCAGAAGGTTGCAAAAGTGCCTTGACTTAATACAAGATGTTCTTCTAATTTACATCCCTGACAGTGGGGGCCACAGACAGACAGGTCATAAAGGGAGTGGGATTAAGAATTAAAGTGGCATAGGTTTAAGTAAATTGATAGGGGGATTAGAGAGGAATTAAGAAATTTCATCACACAGTGATGAGGGGTGGATCTCATTGCCTGTAAGGGTGGTGGAGGCAGAAACCATCACCACATTTAAAAAGTATCTGGATAAGCACTTAAAGAATCATAAGAAACAATCTGCTGAAGGAACTCAGCAGGTCAAGCAGTCTCAGTGGGAGGAAAGGAAATGTCAACATTTCGGTTGAAATCCTACATAAAGAAGCATAATGTGCAGGGCTACAAACTAAAAGCTGGAAAATGGGATTGAATGAGTAGCTTCCATTTGTTCTATAATTTTCTAAAATTCCCAAGGGACATTCCTTTGCGCATTTTATCTTCTTATATTCTATCGAAATATAGCCAATGATTTCCATTTGCAATGCTGCAGATGTCTAAGAATTTGAATTTAGCATCTGATCTGCTTGCAAGATGCAAACTACAAAGGAAAGTTGAAAATCAAACTGTTACAGTTTTTGGGTGCACAGAAAGCCAGGAAGATATTCAGACTTGTATAACAGAAGGACAGATAACATGCTCTAGCTCTGACCACAATGATGCAAAGAGAAAAGGAACTAGACTTTGAGATACAGGGTGATAAGCATAGATTTGTTGCTAGCAATTGTCCACAGGCCAAAGTCTTTGGACAGCAAGATAATGCTTGAGCTTGTATGTGTATGGGAGGAAAAGAGTTGGAAGGGTGGGCCATGTATCAAGTAGGCTGGCAATGGTGATAATTGAAAGAGGCTAACACTTTAAAGGTAAAAATCAAATAGAGAAGCTCAGTAAACACATGCAAGACCACCTCAGAACTGATAAGGATAAAGAGAACAGTTCTTGTTTGTATTTCCAGTGTTTGATACAATCTTGTCTCTTGCAAATTTGTGTACACCAGAAGCATTTACAAGAAAATACCAGTAGTGAATCTCAGTATGATAGTTACTTGATAGATATTTAACCTAGTGAAGAATAAAACTCACAATAAATGGAAAGCTGGAATTCACGGGTGAAGAAAAATGCAATTTCTATTTACATTGCACCATTCACAACATTAGGACATTACAAAGTGTTTCATAGACAATTAATTACTTCTTGACACATAACAATGATGCACTTTAAGAAAACACGGCAACCAATTTATGCACAGAAATACTCAATGGACAACAACTTGGAGAAATCTGCTGGCTGAAGCCAGTGGTTCCTCCAGGTTCAGCGATTCTCATGCAAATCTCGGACTCCAGATTCATCTCAAGTCTGAGACTTGCTTAATGCCACTGCACCTTTAACTCTGCTGTGTCACTGCACTCCATGGCACTGGAGACCCCATTCAATTGAATGGAAATTCTCCATCTGGTAAATGGGGGTGGAAAGTGATTTTTCTTATTATTTTCATTTAATGCCAATGTATCAATGTTTTAATTAAATTTGGTTTTAATTTTCCAAGTTTTTTAACAATTTTTTTTATAACTGACATCACTTTAATAGTTCTTAAATTCTCCACATCAGAATCTGCAAACTCAGGTTTGATGAGAAATCAAAGTTCAGTTGCAGCTTTGCCCTCTGTCAAAGGCGACTGGGATATTCTGTGTGTGGAGCCTTGTCCTGGAAGCTTACTCAGAATTAAACTCTTGCTGTACCTCACCACCCAACTCCAAGATTACCCCTGGCATCTACCCAAGTTAACATAAGCAAGCAATAACCACAGGTTCCAAGCAGAAGGACTAGTAAAGGAAAATTTATCCCACAAGATAATTGACTGAATAACAATTTCAATAAAGCTAAATGAGGGACAAAATATCAAGAGGTCCCCTGTTCTTTCCTGAATAGTACAATGGGAACATTTATAATCAAGTCTATGGCCATGGGCATCAAGGGAAAAAGTTGTGCCTTGCACAATGTTGTAGTTACTAGAAGTCAATCACCCCAGCCCCAGGACATCACTGCAGGAGGTTATTAGGGCAGCAATCGAGGCCCAAACAGATACCTTATCAATGACCTTGCTTCGTTCACAAGGTCAGAAGAGGGGATTTTCAGTGATCATTGTGTGACAGCCACTTTCATTCACAACTCCTCAGCAAATGAAGCAGCTCGTGTTTGTATGCAGCAGCACCGAGACAACTTTCAGACATGGACTGAAGTGGCAAATAACACTTGTACGAAAAGAAAGTGTACCATATCCAACAAGAGAATGTCTAACCACTTAACCTTGATGTGCTTCGGTATTATAATCATGAAGTCCCCTCCCGTTAACATACTGTGGATCACCTCTGATGAGAAACTGGACCAGCAACAAGCAGTATGGATACACAAGCAGGTTAGAGGCTGGGTAGGCTATTCTGATTGCCCATCCCAAACCTGTCACCTCTAGCACAAAGAAGGGAAAGCAAAGCTTGCAAATAGGAAGACCACCACTATGCAGACTTGGAAATGTAATCGCCTAGCCTTCATCATGATCAGGTCTAATTTCTGGAGTTCTCTACCCAAAAGTAATGTGGAGTACATTTATCAAAAGGACTACAGTCATTCAAAGCAGCAGCTCACTGCCACCTTTTCAGGGCCATTTTGAGGTGGGCAGTAAATGGTGCCCTTTGCCAGCAACACCCAGGTCCCAGAAAATGAATAAATAAATAAATAAAGAAATGAGACTGTGGATGGGCTTTGATTTTATCGGCTGCATCACCAGTGAGAAGGCAACACTCCCTCAGAATGGAACCGAACTGTTATTCTAATTCATTTACTGAAGTCTCTGCAGTCATGCTTGAAACAAAGACATCTAATTTAGAGGCAAAAATATTACCCCTGAACTGTAATACCACATTACTATGGGCTTCAGATTTGGGGGGGGGGGGGGGGGGGGGCGCGGAATGGATACAGAAAGAAACACTGATGAATTGTAAAAAAAAAACCAGCAAAAGAAAATATGAGAGGCAAATAGAAAGGTATGCAAACAAAATTTATTATCATAGAATGTCAAATTAAGGAAAGCAGGTAACATGATGAGATAATATAAAACCTTGCTGTTTTGCAAGTTAAATGAGAGAATTTCAACCAAACCACATTTAACATTGGATTTCCCAAATGATTCAAGGCCATATTTAGAAAGTGCAGTAAATTACTGCTTCATGACCCACTACAAGGAGAGACTGGATAAGGTGAGGCTGATTTCCCTGGAGTGTAGGAGTCTGAGGGGTGACCTTATAAAGGGATATAATATCATGAGGAGCATAAATGAGGTGAATGGTCTTTTTCCCACGGTAGGGGAATCTAAAACTGGAGGGCAGAGATTTAACGTGAGAAGAAAAATATCTAAAGGGGACCTGAGGGGCAAATTTTTCCCCACACAAGATGGTGGGTACGTGAAACAAGCTGCCAGAAGAAGTGGTAGAGGCACACGAGTGAACATGAGGAAAGCACCTGGCCCAGATGGTGTTCCTGCCCGTGTGCTCAGATCTTGTGCTGATCAGCTGGCAGAAGTATTTGCGGACATATTTAACCTCTCCCTGCTTCAAGCTCAGGTTCCCACCTGTTTTAAGACGACCACCATCATCCTGGTACCAAAGAAAAGCAAGGTAACATGCCTCAATGACTACCGACTAGTGGCTCTGACATCCACCACCATGACGTGCTTTGAGAGGTTGGTCATGGCACACATCAACTCTAGCCTACCAGACAACCTGGACCCATTGTAATTCGCCTATCGGCAAAACAGGTCTACAGCAGATGCCATCTCCCTGGCCCTACACTCAGCTCTGGAGCATCTGGACAGTAAAGACACCTACGTTAGACTATTGTTTATTGACTACAGCTCTGCCTTCAATACAATAATCCCAAGTAAGCTTTGTCACCAAACTCCGAGATCTAGGACTCAACACCTCTCTCTGCAGCTGGATCCTTGACTTTCTAACAAACAGACCACACTCAGTGAGGATAGGCAGCAATACCTCCGACACGATTATTCTCAACACTGGTGCCCCACAAGGCTGTGTCCTCAGCCCTCTACTCTACTCCCTATGCACTCATGACTGCGTGGCCAGATTCTGCTCTAACTCCATCTACAAGTTTGCAGATAATACCACCATTGTAGGCCGTATCTCAAACAGCGATGAGTCAGAGTACAGGAAGGAGATAGAGAGCTTAGTGGAATGGTGTCATGACAACAACCTTGTCCTCAATGTCAACAAAACAAAAGAGCTGGTTATTGACTTCAGGAAAGGGGGCGGTGTACATGCACCTGTCTACATCAATGGTGCCGAGGTCAAGAGGGTTGAGAGCTTCAAGTTCCAGGGAGTGAACATCACCAACAGCCTGTCCTGGTCAAATCACGTAGAAGCTACGGCCAAGAAAGCTCACCAGCACCTCTACTTCCTCAGGAGGCTAAAGAAATTTGGTTTGTCTCCTTTGACTCTCACCAATTTTTACAGATGCACCATAGAAAGCATCTTATCTGCATGTATCATGGCTTGGTACGGCAACTGCTCTGCCCAGGACCGCAAGAAGCTGCAGAGAGTTGTGGACACAGCTCAGCACATTATGGACACCAGCCTCCCCTCCTTGGGCTGTGTCTTTACCTCTCGCTGTCTTGGTGAAGCAGCCAGCATAATCAAAGACCCCACCCACCTGGGACATTCTCTCTTCTCTCCTCTTCCATCAGGTAGAAGATACAGGAGCCTGAAGGCACGTACCACCAGACTTAAGGACAGCTTCTGCCTCACTGTGATATGACTATCGAACAGTTCCCTTATACAATGAGATAGACTATGAGCTCACGATCTACCTTGTTGTGACCTCGCACCTCATTGCACTGCAATTTCTCTGTAGCTGTGACACTTTACTCTGTACTGTTATTGTTTTACCTGTACTACTTCAATGCACTCTGTACTAACTCAATGTAACTGCACTGTGTAATGAATTGACCTGTACGATCGGTTTGTAAGCTTTTCACTGTACCTCGGTACAAGTGACAATAATAAACCAATACAAATAACAACCTTTAAAAGACATTTACACAGGTACAAGGATAGGAAAGGTTTAGAGGGTTATGGGACTAGCTCAGTTTGGCATGGACAAGTTGGGCTGATGAGCATGTTTCCGTGCTGTACAACTCTTTGACTCCATCACACTATTCAGGTATACAACTTTAGAATTCAGCAGATACCAGAGCATGGTGTTTATTTGACTACATTAGTAACTCAGCAGCCTGGATGAGTCATCTAAAAAGGAAGAATTCAATTCCATAATGGTGTCCCTGAATTAATTAGATAAATTAGCACTACAGTCTAGTATCTGTAATTATGACCATGAACTTATTGGTATCACGAAAAACTCATTTGATTCACAGATGGCCTTCAGAGGTGGAAAAGAAGTCTGCCATTGTCAACTGGTTTTGGCTATTTTCGATTTCAAATTCCAAAAAACACCCAAACAAGTTCCTCAGTTGTTTTAAATTGGAATATAAACTAAGGAAACCGAACAAGTCATTTGGCATCAACCTATATACAAGCACAAAAACGGCACCCTTTGCTCAGTAGGCCCACTGCCCTACTCACTAACATTTGGAGACTTGTGTCAACACTTGAACAGCTTGACAATCACATTCATAGAATCACACCAGACTCTATTATCACCATCACTTTGTTCCCCAGTTGGACATATGTACCACAGGTGACAACATAGTGGTACATATAGCCTGGGAGTCCTCAACATTGACTCCAGATTTCCTGAAGTCTCATTTCATCAAATCAAGCATGGGCCAGGAAACATGCTGATTACTAACCACTGTGCACTCTTAGCTGACAAATCAAGTTTCCTCCATGTCCAATAAGCACATGGAAGATTCAGAGGACAACATAGCACAGAATGTACCAACTGGGCTTTGAAAGATCATAATGTCACAGTAAACCTGTAGCAGGTTGTCAGCAAAGTAACACAAAGCAAGATTAGTTGCCTTCATCCTCACCAATCTACTTGTTACTACTGAATCTACCCACTTCAGTAAATTAAAATCAAAAAACTGTCAATGCTAGAAATCTGAAGTTAGAAGCAGAAAATACTGGAAATAGTCAGGTCAGACACATCAGTTCTGACGAAGGTCATCAGATCTGAAACATTAACTCTGTCTCTCTTTCTGCAAATTCTACCTGACCTGCTGAGTTTTCCAGCATTTTCTCTTTTTATTATTCATTTCAATAATGATTGGAGGAGCAACCACTACATGGTATTTGTGGAGATAAAGATGATAACATGAACGCACTTTGTTTTCTGCAGAGACACAAACATGTTAAATAAGAAAGCATCTCAAGCTGGTCATCCATGAGGAGTTCTGGAGTCAAGGTAATTGGCCTAAAACATTAACTTTGTTTCTCTGACCACAGATGCTGTCTGACACATAAAGCATTACCAGCATTTTCTGTTTTTATTAGAAATTTATTGCATTTACACTATTTGGCTTTTGGATCATAAAGGAGTGCTCAGCGGCAAAAATGTTTTTTATCACTATCTGTAAACTCACAGTCAGTCACATCTCTCACTCTTCCATTATTATCCAGAAAGGACAGCAACATTGGTTCAACAAATGGTTGAACAAAGTGCAACTTGATGAAACTACATGAAACTAAATATGCATGTTAAAGGAAGCTACAAAATGTAGTCAGAATTAAATGAACACCAAATAGTCCAACTAATAGAGAGGACGCACAACTTCTCCCATTTTCAATGATGTTGGTACTCAATGTGTGTGCAAAACACAAGACTGAAAGGTTTGGAATCATCCATAGGCAGAAGTGCCTACTGGATAGTTCATCTCAGCTTCCTTCAGAGATTGACACCATCACAGAAACTGGCATTCAGCCAGTTTAATTCACTTCACATGATGTAAGACTTAGCACACCAGATACAGTTATAGCTACGAGCATTTGGACTGCAGTGCAGAAACCTTAAGCTCCAGAACTAGCTGTGCCCCTAACCAAGCTGTTCGTGCAGTTACAACACAGTATTTACAAAATTCTGTTGAAAATCCCCCAGGTATGTACGCTCTACAATCTGACCAATTACTGACTGAACAGTCTACTTTTAATCATCAGCAAAGTAATGGGAAGAGTCACTGGTAATACAAACAAGCAACAACTGCACATCAATAACCTGCTAATTAATGCCTAGTTGGTGTTCTGCCAAGACCATCTGGTTTCAGATTTGCCTTTGATAAACATGGACAAAAAAATAAAATGAATTCTGAAGCTGAGGAGAAAGTAAATACCTTTCACATTAAGACCAAGGGCAGAATCAAGGAGCTCAAGTAAAATTGGTCAATGGGAACGATGTATGGTGGGTGGCAGGGAGTAGTGGTGGAAGAAGAGACTTCAGTGGATGGAGTCATACTTAGCACAGCCGATGATTATCGTGCTCAGTCTCAGAACTCAGCAGCAAGAGCAAGAGCACACCTGGGCAATATGCTACCTGCCTTGAATGGGTAGGGAATCACCATTAACAGGAAACTTGACTGTATCAGCAACATTCATACCATGGCTGCAAGAGTAAATCAAAGACCAAGTATTCAGTGGCAATGATTCATTTTCTGCTTCCACAAGCCACAAGGAAAAGACACATTTGGAGAAGAATGTGGCTCCAATGACTCAAGAAACTCAACACCATTCAGGACAAAGCTGTATTGCCATTCAGTTCACCACTGCCACATTCAGCACAGTGTGAATCATGTACAAGATAGATTGCAGCAACATGCCAAGGCTTCTTCAGCAGCAACATGCCAAGGCTTCTTCAGCAGCACCTTTCAAAACCATGACTTCTAACACCTGGAAAGACTCTCTAAGTATCCCAACCTGGTAAATTAATCACCTTTCCTTCATTGTCTCTGGATTCAAATCTTGCAATTCACTAACAGCATTTTGAAAGTACCTTCACACTATTAAGGCTGTTGAGTTTCAAGATGGTGGCTCAGTGCCAGCTCTCAAGAGCAATTAGAAGTGAGCAATTAATGCTGGCATTGGCAGCAAACTTCATATCCTGTGAATGAATAAATGATAAGAAATTTAATGAGCCAGTTATAAAGCAGGGATTAGGCCAAAAAACCTTAACTAGTGGAGAAATTATTTATCCTTTCAGTGAGGATCAGTGAAATAATTTCGAAGACACAAATTGCTAGACAGATTACGTGCCTACAGTGAACAAATATTAAAAATTAGAAAAGGTTCACCTCAATGTGGAATAATACGTTAACCTGTCAAAAATGAGAAAAAATAATCTTCACAAGAAAAAGTGAAATGTTTTACAGTAAACTTCAGAAACAGTCATTATGCACAGGAGCACAAATGTTAGTCTGTCAATGGGCACTAAACACAAACTTCCCTACTTCTGAGGGACTGTTATCCCAAGAAACCTGATTTAAACTAAATTATCATATACCTGGATTTTCAAAAACCATCAACAATCTTTCTCTGAAAATCTTGTACATGAAATGAAAGTAGTTGTTGTCACAGACACTGAATTCTAATTAGGGCAGCAATGTCGACTGAGAATGTGCAATCTATATTAAAAGCTTGCAATTCCAAACCATGATGGAATAAAATTAAGTCTCAGGCACAATATTGAAGGCGTGGGCAAGACCCAACTAAAACCCAAAATATAATTTCTTTATCTGAAAATCCAATTTTATGGTTTCAAAATGTTTTAAATTGAATACACAAAAATCTGCGTTATTGCATTTCTTTAAAACATGCTGTACTTATTATTTATAAGCAAGATGCTAACTTTCATGATTGAAGATAAAACAAAAGGCATAAATAGAGTTTTCCTCAGATTCCAAACTTTCACTTGTTGGACACCAGTTATCAATGTTTCAAGGGGAAGATGTGTGTAATTTTTAGTGCGACTTCTTTACACCATTTTAGGAAACACCAGACCATTGGGCTGCATTTACAAAGACCAGTGAGCTGCCTCAACTCACTGGTCATCAGCCTTTAAAGACCATTTTTACTCGAAGTGGATCTTCAGGTGCAATCTTTTCTTGGGAAGACTGCAAGGCCAGCACAGCAGAGCACCTCACTGTATAATTCAGAGGCTCTTCCCCTAGAATTGCTTGGGCAACCCCTAGCTCATGGACTGCCAAAGCTATCTTGAGATGGAATATTTATGATTAACTCAGATATTTGAACATTTAAAAGTCAATGTCAAAAACAAAGTAATTAAAAAAATATAAAAGCACTAGAACACAATTATAAATAAATATCTTATCTGAATGAATTAAAGCAAATAAAAAGGAAATTACTTTGTAATTATCCATCTACCTGCAATATTAAGTGCTGGGAAATCTGTAGGTGTTTGGACATCCCTGGAAGACTACATGAGCTCAGAAGGTCTAAACTCTATCCTGCTAACTGGGCAAAGGCTGGTAGTTAGGACTAGAATTGCCAGCTTATAAGCAGAAGATGCATCCCATTTGAGTCTCTTTGCATGTTGCCATTTGACATGCTCTTTTAAAGGGCAGGAATTAACAACTGTGGAAGATGAGTTGGATCAAGTATATGTACACTCAAGGTAAATATCAAAAGTAGGAACTGAACGTTAATTACTTACATGAATGAAACATTGTTTTCAAGCCAATTGATTTAAAGAACCTTATCTATTGATGAGGAACAAAGGTGTCCCTGTACATACACATTTATGGCAGTAAAATATGAAACGTTCATAGAATAAAAGGTTGCACTTTACTTAGCTTCGTTTCTAATTTAGCTTTGATGATGGACATTGGCCAGAATGTACTGACAATGAGCTGGCAGTTCTGTAGAGAACCGCTGGCTAGCTGCAGGTATAGAAACGTGGACTGAGTTGGAGGTCAGATGCAGGTATGCCATTGCTCACACAAAGATCCCTATATGTGCTGCATTCACTTTGATGTTCAGATGTGTGGAAGTTCAAGTTCCTCATGTTATAATCAACATATCAAATTAATCTACTGACGCCTTCCAACTGCCTCCAGACATTTGACTATTATGCTTTATTTAAACAAAAACAGACATTGATTAAATAAATCAGATTCTTTGTCTGGAAACATAGGAGCAATTAGCATTTACATGAAATAATAAGATTCTGAAAAACTCACATGAACTGCTGAACTGTTTTGATTAGAGCGAGACCTTCGTCTTGATGTGATGCCTATGTTTTCACCTTTCAGCAGAGAATGAACAACATCATCCAAAAAAGTCATTTGTACCATAGAAGGATCGACATTCTGTGGTTCTAGCACCTGGTTTGTTCACAAAAGTAGGACAGCATTTATAATGTGCAGCAAAAAAATTATACTTATGTTCTCATGTCAGAATACTGTACATTAAACCCTGCAGTGAATAAATGTTAATGCCATTCAGCATTGGTAATATTTACATATTTCCTATCCTCAACAGATTGCTGGACGGTATACATGTTGAATATCCTTTCAATATTCATTATTGTGGTTCACATCTGAAAAAAATGCCACTTTGATAAGGTAAGTGAAGTTTTCTAGCACCAGGAAAACTGAACCATTTTATGCATCATCACCTACCTTAAGGTGATAAACAAACATATATTCATAAAGTTATGCAAAATTTAAGGTAGGGATAATTTAGCTGAAATTTGTGCAATGTCCACATTTAATTTTTCAAAAAGAAAATGAACAAATTCATGCAGCCCTAGTAAACATCTCCTCAAGTCTGTTTACCTGGTCATTCATCACGATCATAGTGCGACTTAAAAGATCGTGGTAAGTAATGATACCAGTGAACCACTGGGTGGCAGAATCTTGCCTGTATACTCGTACTCTATAGCCGTTCAATGAATAGGGACCTGTAAGGTGCAAAACACAAATTGAGCAACTAGTAATTGCATAGGTAGAGAAAGGGCTGGAAATAATTTTTTTTACATCAGTTTTGCTGTTGTAAGAGTTGAATAACTCATCCTAAAAATCCTGTTTGTATTTGAGGATTAGAATCTAGGACACAGTGCTCATAACATTTAGCATGGGTATAGAAAAGGATATGAACCACTCCAAGATTTTAAAAAAGTCAGTGGAGAAGGGCCAATTTCAATGGATAAGAACAGATCTGGACTGGTTAAATAGGAATCAAAGCTTGGTAGACAAAATTTCAATTGAACAATGGAATGTCTTTAAAGTGGAAATGTTTCAACCTTCCTTTTAGAGGACAGTGAAAGACCAGGCTGCCTGGATGACAAAAAAGAAAGAGAAAATGACAGTGAAAAATAAGCATATGACAGCTGTCAGGTTGTTAAATGATAAGAACAAAAATGATAATAGGAAGTTCAAAGGGGAAATAAAAAAGGAAATGAGAAACAAAGAGAGATCATGAATAAAGACTGGCAGTAAACATATAAAGGAACCCAAAAATATTCTTTTTGCAAGTAAACAGGAAAGGGCTGTGAGAAGAGAGGCAAGGCTGATCAGACACTAATGAAATCTTTTCATGAAGGAAGAGTGACAGCTGAGGTACTAAATCAGCACATAGCATCACTCTTCTCCCAAGCTGAAAAAGCTATTGGCGACTCAGTAAAAACAAAGTAATACAAAAGAGTTACTAGAAAGGCTAGCTGCACTTGAGTGAATAAATAACCTTGTCCAGACAGGATGTATCCTAGGCTGTTGAGGAAAGTAAGGGAGGAAACAGCAGAAGCCAGTCCATAACCTTACAAACATCTACAGATACTAGCAACTAGAAAATTGTAAATGTTACACTCCCATTCAAAAAAAGGGGCATAGGGATAAACCTGGTAACTTCAGAGCAGTCAATTTACACTTAGTGTTGAGGAGAGTTCTAAAAACAATAAATCAGGGACAGAATTTGTGGTCACGTGGACAAAAGTTGGATTGATTCGAGAAAATTGGCATGGAATCGTTCAAGGTAAACATGACAATCTAATGACAGTTTTTTTTGACAAGGTAACAGAGATGGTTGAGGAGGAAAATGCAGTTGATATGTTATATATGGACTCTGCAAGGCTCTTGACAAGGTACAACATAATAGGTCTTTCATCAAGATTGAAAGCCTTGGAATAAAAGGGGATGTAGCCCGATGGATAGAAAATTGGCCAAGTAAAAGGAAACTGGGAGTAGTATTTACTACAATCTAATTTAAAAAACATCTTTATTTTGTAAATAAATGTGTCTTGTAAGGATTTTTCCGACTGGCAGGAAGTGCACATTGGAGTTTCCCCAAGAATCACTATTAGGACAGAATGCCCAAAAGGACAGGTAGGTTACAGATGAATTTTAATACTGAGCAATATTAAGAGTTACATTTTCAAAGGAGGAACAAGAACAGGTAATATAAATTAGAAGGCATAATTTTAAAAGGAGTACAAGAGCAGAGAGATCCTGGCATATGCCGTGCACGATTCCTTTGAAAGTGACGGAAGGTTGAGAAAATGGTTAAAAAGAATACAGAATCCTCAACTTTATAAATAGTGTACAAGGCAAGGAAGTCATGATTCAGGTTTATAAAATGCTGTCAGCCACAACATATCAGGTGCCATATTTAAGTAAAGATACAAAGGCTTTACAGATTAGAGTTACTGAAATGATTCCAGGGATGAGTAATGTGGATGAAATGCAGAAGCTGGAGTTGCCCTGGAACAAAAGAGGTTGCAAGAGGATCTGATGGAAATATTTAAAATTGTGAAGGGTACAGTTAGAATACATAGTGGGAAACTGTTCTCATTGGCTGTATGGTCAAGAACTAAGGGACTAATGGCCATAGTTCAGAAGTGACATGAGGAATTTTTTAAATTTAACACAGCAAGTGGAATACACTGTTGGGTGTACTAGTGAAGGCAGATTCAGCTGTAGCATTGTAGCTAAGTACCTGAAAGGAAAAAGAAAATCGCAAGAGTGGGAGAGGGGACAGTAAAGTGGGATTTGCTAGATTGTTCATACATAAAGCAAGTCCAGACTAGACAGGCCATTTGGCCTCCTTGCATGCTGAAACCATTCCACGTTGTATGAAAATTAAGAGGATATTGCTATTGATTTTTATAATGTTACCACAAGATAAACACAAAATAATACCTTGCATAAAAATTTCCTGAACTTTTTGTTCTTTAACCCAGGCTTTCACTTCTTCATGAAGCGGGGGGTTGTCCCTGAGAACTGGGCTCAGACTGTCTATGTCATCCTTTTTAAAAATAACAAGTGACTGTTATTTTGAAAATTTCAGTATGGTTGCATTAATTAACACTAAGCATACATTACTCAAAAAAGCAATCTTATGTGATATTTCTTTACCAGAGACCTAGCTAAACACACTTATCCCATTAATTTTATACATAAGTTTAATTTTTGCAGATCTAAACCAATGGTGCTTGAAGCAGTTTCTTATAATCGATATTCCAATGAAAAAGTGGTTGAGAGTAAAAACTGTTCAATATTCTGTAGCAAGATATAACAGCAGGGCATGAGATGAGAACTACACTGAGAACTCAATTTTGGAGGTTAGCCATTTCAATAGCAGGGTGAAAATTCAATCAAAATAGTCATTTCTCTAGTTGGCATAGCAATGTGCTAAATGGCTCAAGATTCAACACAGTTACTTACAGCCTTTAGGGAAGAAAATGAGACAATTAGACAAAAATAGTGTTAAAACATTCTGATTTTTACCATCAATGATATTAATTTAAGACATTATTCAAAACACAGCTTTTTAATTAATACTTAAGGGCCATGCATTCAAGCCTGCCCCATCTTCAATGTGATCATGGCTGATCTGCCGCAGGATTTTCTCTTCTATGCCAGATTCCTATTGCCCTCAACTCTTTGATCATTCAAAAATTTATCTACTACTTCTTTAAATCCCTCACTGATCTATCCTTCACAATCTTCTGGGTAGAGAGTCTAGAAATTCTCCACCCTCTGCAAGAAGTTCCAATGCACCTCAGTTTTAAATGACCACCTCTAGTTTTGTAATTATGTCCCCTTGTACAAGATTCTTCCCTAGTGGAAACATCTCGACATCTACCATGTCATGCACCCTAAGGATCTTATATTATTCCATAAGATCACCCCTCATTCTTCTAAACTCCAAAGAATATAGAACTAATTTCTTTAGCTGCAGATGATTGGGAAACCCTCTCAAGAAGTTAATTAGCCTAGTGAACCTATCTTTAGACTGCCTCCAATGCTAGTAATATCCCTTCTTAAATAAGGGGACCAAAACAGTGCAGAGTATTACAGGTGTGGCCTCACCAGTACCACATAAAATTGCAACAATACTTCTCCATTTATTAACCCAACCACCTTGCAATAAAGGTCAATATTCCATTTGCCTTCCTTAACACTTACACCTGCCAGCTTTTGGCAAATTCATGCACAAGAACATGAAGAACCCTCCGCACTTTGCTCATCTGCAATTTTTCTTGAACTGCAACATTCTAACTTGGAGGTGAGAGTGCTGGAATTGAGCCACAGATGATACATGAAATGTAAATAAATTTAACTAAAAGTGTTATTTTATCATTGTTCCAAGGTATTGGCTACATTATGCATTCAATGCTGACCTTGCATCACAACAGCTAGAAAAATTCAAAACTTGAAAAGAATATTGCATAACAGTTAAGACATTTCCTTCATCATTTATATCTTATTAATTGAAATTTGGCAGAATAAAGTTTCAATAAAAGGTTTTATAATGACAACTAACCCCATTCCCTCAAATTTACCTCCTCCACATCCAGACAACCTTGTTGGCCATGATGGGTCCAAAGCCAAACACAGCCCTAAGCAGCAGCAGAGTTTCATTTCAAGTGTGGTACTGGGGTTAATCACCCTGGAAACTTAGTCAGCAAAATCCTACTCCCATGTTTTTCAATGCTTCCAAATATTTCTGAATGTCAAAGCATTCAAGTATTAAAAATGAAATATAATTAAAACATTTGAAGATTAAAAATATTTTTAAGATATATCAACCAAAAGCTTTAACACATTAAATAATTTAAAAGTTTAACTACAAGTAATTTAGCTTATTCTGATCTTCCTTCTTCTCACAGCCTTACAATTCCAATTTAAATGAATGAACTCTCAGGCCCTGCAAAAGGTATTAAGCCAGGTCTCTTTTGGGAGTCCAGTGGTAGTGCAATTTCCCAGCCAGTGAATTCAAGACTTCTGCATCTGCGTGAGCACACTGGAAAATACTTTAGCTGAGAAATACTACGTTCCATGGGAATGCTATTGAGAATCCTGAGTCCATACTGGGGAGCAAGCCAGTCCACTCTTCAGTTTCTGAACAAGTTTGTCAATGACCTTTTGATTATTTCAATGTACACTTGATATATTTCCACTTCTCTTGACTTTATTTGCTTATGTTCTTAATCTACACATTCTTGAGGCAAAAGGACAATTTTCTCAGCTAAACATGAATAATTCTTATCCCCTTACTTGTATTCTCCAGCATAGGCAAGAAAAACTAATTGCTCTAACTTTGAAGGGATGGTAGAAACAAGGCGCTGAAGAGATGTACAATGGTTCTTTGAAGTTAGGAGAACAATTTGAGAAGGTTATTGTGAATCATACTAATCCTTGGCTTTAGAAACAGAACAAAAACAAGGAAAATATTAGTTCTCACTTAATTTTATCCTAATAAAACTTTAGGCTCCAAACAATCTGCTGCAGGAACTCAGTAGTTCGAGCAGCATCTATGGGAGGTAAGAAACCAGATGCAGGGATTTGAACTGAAACGTCAACAATTCCTTTCCTCCCACTGATGCTGCTTGACCTGCTGAGTTCCTCCAGCAGATTGTTTATTGCTCCAGATTGCAGCATCTGCAGCCTCCTATATCTCCAAACTTTAGCCTCCAACTGGAATTGTGTCTACCTTTCTGGGCAATATGCATTAGGTGGACATGGTATGTAAAAATACAAGAACATAAAAGTAAATCCAAAAGACCATACCACTTCTCAACTTTACTCTGGTCATTCAAATCATGGCTAATATTACACTTCATCTACTAACTCCCATGTATCCAAAATACAATTCACCACATTCTCAAGCTGAACACCAGTTGGAGCCAAAAGTTCAATGGGGGAGAGAATTCCAAAAATTTGCGACTATCATCTCTAGAAATTTCTCATCTCAATCCCTATCCTGAGGCAAAGTCTTCTAGTTCTAGATGCTTCAGATGGAAGAAAACAGCCTCTTAACATCTACCCTGTACATCCTCTCAGAATCTCAAATGTCAAGCAATCACAGTCATCCTTCTCAACTCCAATGACCATAGCCCCTACTTCTGATAACCCTTCCCATATCACTCACTCCAAACATCTCACTGCAGCAATGAATCAACTAAATATATGCTTCACAGACCACAAGGCAAGTATACGCTTCCCTGGGTATAGAGACAAAAATCATACAGCAATACAGATGGATTTGCATCAAAATATTACACAATTTCATGAAGACTTTACTTTTACACTGCAAACCTCTTTCAATATAAGGCAACATAGCACTTGAGTATCTAATTATTTGCTCTACAGGCACATTTACTTACTGCTTCTCATGAACCAGAACATCAAGATCCTTTGTGTATACCAATATTATATGTTATCATTTATAAATCATTTTCTACCAAACTGAATAACTTCATATTTTAACAGATTAGTCTCCATCTCTCACACTCTTGCCCATTAACTTAATGTGTATATATCCCTTTGTCATACCTCTGCATTCTCTGAACATTTCACTTTTTCCACCTAGCTTTGCTATCAGCAAACTTGAACTCATTCCACTTAAATCTTTTTGTCGAAGTCATTCATAACAGTTGGAAATAGTTGAGAGGGTGAGCTACCCCCAATTAAAACAATTGATTAACCTAAAATATATTGTTTTCCTGTTTATTCATTCCTCTATCTATGCCAATACATATTATCCCAGTCAAGTTCACGTAACAACATTTGGTATGCTTTAAAATGCCTTTTGAAAGTTCAGATAAATTGTATTCTTTGGTTTCCCCGATCTATACACATAGTAACATCCTTGATAAATTATTAGATTTATCAAACATTTTTCTATTTATAAAATAATAGTGACTGCCTAATCATTTGATTATCCAAGTGTCCTCATACCATATCTTTAATAATGGATAGTCTTTTGGCTTCAACTGATATTTGGGTAAATATAGTTTCCTATTTTCTCTCTCCTTCCTTTCTTAAGGAATAGTATGAAATTAGATACTATCCGACCTGATGGTTTTAGGTTTCAGGTTTTAGGGAAATCTGGAAGTTCAACCCCAAAGCATTCATTTTTTTTCCCCGTTGCCACCTCTTTCGGAACCCTGGGATACAGCATATCTGCATAAGGGAGTTCGCTCGCACTTGGACTGCCTAATTTCTTCAATATTTTCTCCTTAGTGACATTTTGCTCTCATTAATCCCTTGCTTCCCCTCTATTTCTACTACCCTTACTGGGTTTTCTACGGTTATGACGAACACAAAATGTTTGTCTATTGCTCAGGCTTTTTATTCTCCAATTTCTTCTGCCTTTGATTTCATGGAACCCACATTTATGTTTGGAATTTCATTCTTTTAACAATCTCTTTTTTCCTTAAAATATTTAATTGTAATTTATTCATGTACCCGATCTTCCCTATCATTTGCAATCATACAGCACGGAAACATTCCCTTTGGCCCACAGTATCCATGCCAACCATCAAGTATCTATATCAATCCCATTTTCCAGCACTTCTCTCATCAACTTTGAAGGCAATTCAAGTGCTCATTTAGATGCTTAAATATTGTGAGTCTGCCACCGCCACTCCCTCAGGCAGAGCGTTCCAGATTCCAACCAAACCCTGGGTGAAAAAAATTCTTCCCCAAATTCCTCTGTACCTCCTGTTCCTTACCTTAAAGCCATGCCCTCTAGTTTTAGACACCACAGAGTAAAGTTTCTTACTTATGTACCCTATGTCTCTCATTATTTTCTAGACCTCATCTGACCCCTTAGTCACATTCACTCAAAGGAAAACGTACCCAGCCTATCCAGACTCTCCTCATAACTGAAATGCTCCATCTTCTCTGCAACCTCCAGTGCAATCATGCCTTTCCTTTAGTGTTGTGACCAGAACTGCACACACTATCCTAGTGTGGCCTAACCAATGTTTTATGCAGTTGTACCGTAACTTCCCTGCTCTTACATTCAATGCCTCAGCTAACAAAGGCAAGTATCCAAGTATGCCTTCTTAACCTTTTTGTTTACCTATGCTGCTACTTTCCAGGATTCTTGGACTTGATTACCTCCTTGGGCTCTTCCATTCATTGTGCATGTCCTAGCCTAATCAGTCCTCTGAAAAGCATCACCTCACATTTATCAGGATTAAATTCCATCTGTCTTTGCTCTATCCACCTAAGCAATTCACCATCATCACCCTGTAGCCTAAAAGTACCTTCTTCACTATCAACACCACGATCAACTCTCCTGTCACCTATAAACTTACTAATCATACCTCCTACATTCACATACTATTTGTTATATACATTAACAATTTGGAAGGGTTACAGCATTAATCTGTATGGTACACCACTAGTCGATAATCTTCCAATAACAAAAACAACCCTCCACCATCACCCTCTACCTCCTTTGACCAAGCTAATTTTGGATCCAATTTGCCAACTTTCCATGGATTCTAGCCTTTTGGATCAGTCTGCCATGAGGGACCTTGTCAAAGACCTTAATGAAGTTCAAATAGACTACATCAACCTCACTAGACAAAAGATTCTGCAGATGTTGGAATCTGGAACAACACACACAAAATGCTGGAGGAACTCAACAGGTCAGGCAGCAACTATAGAGAGAAGTAAATTGCCGAAGTTTCAGGTCAAGACCCTTCATCAGGACTGGAAAGAAAGAGGACTGAAGCCAGAATAGGATGGGAGGGGGAGGAGCACAAGCTGGCAGGTGATGGGCGAGTCCAGATGAGAGCGGGAAAGTAGGTGGGTGGGGGAGGGGGAATGAAAGGGAGTGATGTAAAGTAGCTGAGAGGTGATAGGTGAAAGAAGCAAAGGGCTGAAGGAGGAGGAATCTGGCAGGAGAGGACAGTAGACCATGGAATAAAGGGAACGAGGTGGGAAATAGATGGACAGTTCATGAGGGCAGGGGAGGGGAAAGAGAAGGGTGAGGGGCCACAGAAATGAGGGAAAACAAAGGGGGGGGAAGAAGAGGGGATCTCACTAACTTTGTTACTTATTCATTCAAAGCTGTCAGATAAGATCTCTCCGCTAACAAAGCTATGCTGACTATCTTTGATTAATCTTTGCTTTTGAAGGAGCACTTACACACCCTTAGTGTTATAGAGCCAGTGTTATGTCTACTATCCTCTCCTGCCAGCAAATACACCTCCAAATACCCAAATGAAGAACTTACAGCCCCTTGCATATCATCAAACTGTTCACACTCTCTAAGTTTGTACATCCACTACTTCAACTGAAGGACAATTTCACATGTAATCACTAAGGAAACAACATTCGCTGTTTGATATTCTGAATCTTGAAAATGCGTCCTTTTAAAAAAGTTCATTAACCTTAAACATGTTACTTCACCTACTTTACACGTGAAACTAATTTTTTCCTCTAATGACTTATTTATCTGGGAATAGTACCAATCTTGTAGCATCATCTCCAGGGTTAATTTCCAACATCCACTTTGGTGACCAGAACTGGTCATTGTGCTGGAGCATGGCTAACCAACACTGTCCAACAGATCTGGGTTGTTGGGTTTAAGTTGGGTTGGGTCAAAGTTCCGCTAAAACATGCAGGTTCTATTCAGTACCTATGCATGGCTGGCCTGAGTCAGTACTTTATCTGGCTCAATGTTTTGCTTAGTGTTACCTCATATGTCCTCTGCTCTACATCAATATTTGGTGTTTCATGCTCAAACAGATCAATAACATGTTTGAGATTGTTTTATTTACATTGATGGCTGGGTCAAGTATATCTGACAAGTTTAGCAGAGCCTACTAATATCATCTCAACTACCTAGCCTGTTAGCCTGCCATCAGTAGTAGCATAAGTGCTGGAATCAATTACTAAGAAAATAGTAACTGGGCACTTGGAAATAATAAGGTTTGGTCACAGTCAACATGGACTTACGAGGGGAAAATCACATTTGATAAACCTGTTGGAGCCTTTTGAGGTAATAACTAGCAACATAAATAAGGACAAACCAGTTGGTATGGTGTGCTTGGTCCTTCAAAAAGGTTTTCATAATGTGCCACACAAGATTATTAAACAAAATTAGAATTTATGGTTTTCAAATAATATGGATTAAGGACTGGTTAATCAATGTGAAACAGTAGGATAACTGAGATCATTTTCAGGTTGCAAGACCATGTCCAATGGGGTGCTGCTTATATCGGAGTTTGGGCTCCAGCTGTCAACAACCTATATCAATGATTTGGATGTGGAGATCAAGTGTAATATATCCAAGTTTGCAGATGATACAAAGGTATGTGCCAGTGTGGAACACGAGAAGGATATAGAGAGGTTTCAAGGGGCTTACAGCCAAATAAATATGCAAGGACAGGCAGATGGAATATAATGTAGAAAAAGATGAGTTCACCCACTCTAGTAAACAAAATAGCAAGGTAGAATATTTTTTTTAAATGATGAGAGCTTGAAAGGTGTTGGTGTTCAGACAGTGTTAAGAGTACAAGGGTTGGGACATTAAGTTGCAACTTTACAAAACAGTGGTTAGACTGCACTTGGGAGTACTGCATGCAGTTCCAGTCACACCATAGGAAGGATGTGATTGGGCTGGAGAGGAGATTCACCAGAATACTGCATCAAGGATGACTTGTTATGGGAGAGATTGGATAGGTTGGGCTTGTTTTCCCTGGAGTGAAGGGGGTCAAGGAGTGACCTGATAGAAGATTGTGAGAGGCATAGATAGGGTAGGTATTCAAAATCATTTTCCCTGCGGTGGGGATATCGAAAACAAGAGGGCACAAGTTTGTGACGAAAGGAGTTTTAAGAGATCGGAGGACTACGTTTTTTTTTTAAAAACAAAGGGGGTGGTTAATATATGGAATGCCGTGCCTGAGGAAGTGGTGGGTCAGAAACAATTATTATGTTTAAAAAAAAAATTGGACACACACTTGACTTGAATAGACAAGGCATGGAAGGAGACAGTAGATGGGCAAAAGGGTCAGTGTGCACGAAGGGCCTGTTTCTGAGCTATATGACTCTATGACGTGGGTGTCCTTGTATGTGAATCATTGAAAGTTAACATGCAGATACAACAAACAATTAGAAAAATGAGCTGTATACTGGCATTTATTACATGATGATTTCAGTACAAGAAGAAACTCCTGGCTTCAATATATTGGGGTCTGGTGAGGCTGCATCTGGATTACTGAGTACAGGTCTGATATCTCTCTAGACAAGGGAAGCTATACTTGTGATAGAGGGAGCGCAATGAAAATTTACCAGATTAACTCCTGGGATGGCATGTCTGTCATACAAGGTGAAATTAAGTAAATTGAGCCTAACTCTCTGGAGTTTTAAAGAATGAGAGGTGATCTTAATTAAACATAAACAATTCTTAGTGCTTGGCAAGGTACATGAGGGTTTGATGCTTCTCCTGGTTGGGCATCCAGAACCAGGCATCAGAGTCTCAAAGGTGTCAGCTGTTTGGGACAGGGATGAGAAGAAAGTACTTCATCCACAGGGCAGTGATCTTTGGAATTCTCAACTCAAGAGGACTATGGAAACCATCACTGAGTGGATTTTTAAGATAGAAATCAAGGGATGGGGGTGGGGGAGAGAGGGGTGGAGGGCAGTGCAGGAAAATGGCATCAAGGTAAAAGATCAGCCACAATATTACTAAATGGTGAGGCAGGCATGATGAGCAGAATGGCCTGCTATTGCTTCCCTTTCTTGTTTATGTTCTATTTCATCACACGAATTCATAATGATCCAAACTAACTCAGATTTTGCCTTGTTTTTTTTGCAGCTTCCCAAGTTTGAATCCTGAACTAAATCATTAGTCCAATATACATGTCACGTTTTGCCTTCCTGCAGAAAACTGCACACAATAAGGTTCCACAGTTTATACAAGATCATGTAATCCACCTTTGTCAGATCTGGCCAATTTTAATGTCAAAACATTAGAGTTGAGACTCAACAATGCTGTTGCAATTGGATAATGCACATATTGAAATACATTATGGATCAGCACTTAAATACAATGACTATAAATCTGCAGCTGTGGCATGAACAGAATATTTTGATTACTATTGTCATTAATTGGCAAAAGGCACAGGTTTTGAAATAAGGGTGAAAGAAATGGGCAGGACTGTTTGCACAGAAATACATTTTGTCAGATAATTATAATACCAAATGAACACATCCCGAGTCCTATGTAGCTCCCATCTCCTGCATTGCTGACTGAATTTGCATTTACTCCAAAGAGATTTGGATGTCCATGTACACAAAACGCTTTAAAGAAACATCAGCAAAAACAAACGAAGTGCAAAGGTAGAAGAGCTGAATTCTATTTCAATGAGAGAACAGCCACAGTAGGCTTCAGAGATATTGCAGATGCTTGAATCTGGAGCAAAAGTGTCCACCTGGTGTAGACTTTACATTCCGATGTAAAAGCACTGTTGTTAAAAACAAGTTGCCAACATATCATATGTATCTTCTTTCCAAACAATGCCATAAAACTCTATTTCAATAGCCTATATACAAAACGCATTTAAATTGAATTCCATGAGAAATCCTTGAAAAGGCAAATAATGAATCTGTCTATTGTCACTGCAGAGCTGGAAAAGCTGCATTCCAAATCTCTTTCCAACGGAACTCAACTGTGATGAGAGCACTACTCAGCAAGAAATCTGTCTGTCAAAAATGCATTGGTGGAAAAAAAATCAACTGCGTTACCATGAAAAAAATAAATCAGACTGATATTTTCCCACTTCAAAAAAGTAGGTAAATGGAGTTTCATGTTTGAAAAACACATGAATGACTATTAGTCCAATTGGTACAGGACAGCATTATTGATGACATTTCTAAACCCTGCTCGTGCATGAAACTTATTCATAATAGTCACATGGTATCTGCATAGCCACAAGTTAGAATGATTCCCAACTGTGAACTTTGTTCCAATTACTACATTCTCACATGTATCCCCATCAAATTGGCAACATTTAAGAGAAGCACAGGCACAGAACAAAGACTTGTGAAATTGATAATTTACTCTGACCTATCTGGATGCATAAACATACTAAAGCATCTATTGGGACAGAATCTCTCCAGTCAGTCTTTTCTAGTTCTTGTTAACTTCCAAACTTCCATAGTTGACAAGTAACCTCCCAACAAAATTTGATAAGAATGCAAAGGCCTTGAAAGTAGTCAAACATTCCCACCTCAAAAACTTGAATTTTCAATCAATGCATCAGAATTCAGATAGTCAAAAATTTGGTTTGCATGGGGGTTGCCAACTCTTTGGCGGTGGGGGGGGGGGTGGTTGGGGAATGGAATTAAATTACAAAATTACTGCAAAATAAAAACAAACTGCAGATACAAGAAAACTGAAGTAGAAACAGAAAAAGGCTGGAAATACGTAGGTCAGGCTACGTCTGTGGGAATAGAAATAGAGCTAACATTTCAGGTCAAAGCTGTGTTGTCCGAACTGGGAAGTAGAAAAAAAAGACTCGTTAGGCTGCAGGGAGGGGGTGGTGGAATGTGTTTAATACATTAAAACTGGGATGACAATGGGGATAAACTGTAAAACAAGGTTATCTGGTCAATAAATGAATGGGAGCAGATAGAGAGTGAGAACATAGATTAAGGAATGTAGGAGTTGGAAATGCGGAGCAGAAAGACCTGGCCAGCAGATGGGGCTGGGCATGTCCTCCCCTCTCCACTTGCAGAGGAAAAAAAAGAGGGGAGGGGGGGAAAGAATAATAAAAATGGGGAAAAAAGCCAATGAGTGGATGACTGATACAGACAGAAATACAGATTCAAATTCTATCTGTATGACTTATCCAACTGTGAGACTGGCTCGGCTTATTTTTCTTTCCCCCCTTTTCTTCCTCTTGGTCTGAAGAGTGGAGGACATGTCCAACCCAACCTGCTCTCTAACTGTTCCTATTGACCAGATAATCTTTTTATAGTTTACCCTGTGGTCACTTGGGTTTTACCCTACCAGAGATGTCCCTCCCTCCCTCCCCACCCCCACCTTCCCTGCAGCTTAACAAGCTTCTTTTGTCTCTTTCCCAGTTCTGACGAAGGGTCTTTGACCTGAAACGTCAACTCCGTTTCTCTTCCCACACATCTGGCCCAACCGACAAAATGATTTTTTTTATTTCACAAAACCAGTCAGAAACTGCACAGGCACAGACACCAAAAACCACTGACAATTCCTTAAGCTATTTACTCAACCGATCCTATATGAGTTATGGAAGGAACATACTTAAAACTTGGATGTCCTGCAAAGCTGCTACATAACCTACACTATCTTTTGCTGCTGCATTTCAAAACCTGACAGTTTCCATCACTGCTGCCTTCAGAAGAAAATTCCATATGATGGCATGGGGAAATCCCAGCTTATTGTAGGATAGGATGCAAACAATTTTGTTTGAACTAATAACCATTTCAGAATATGTGCAGATTTATATTGTCCAGAAATTCTACCAGAACTGAGAACAGCAGGTGGTCCAAAAAAAAGAGGTGCACAGATGCACTCAGAACTAAAAGTTTACAATATTCATGACAGATGAGGTACAACTGCAGAGAACAGTTATATGACACAAACTCTGCAATTTCACCACAGACTCAAAGAGGAATTAATCCAAGGTCTTTACTATCAGCACCTCAGCAAATCACTACCTAAATGTATGTGACCACATTTGTGGATTACAGATTAACCTTATTTTACACAAAGAAGTTTACTGATAAATAAGGTGCTTTGTATCAGTGGCTCAGTTCGTAGATATGTTATATATTTATATAACAAAAGAAAGAAAAATGATGGAAACACTCAGCAGATCAAGCAGCATCTTTGGGGAGAGACAGTTGACATTTCAGGCCTCACCCTCGCCTCTGCATCTGAAAACATGCTTTTTCTCCAGTTCTCGGTTTTCCCGTTCTGATGAAACACAACTTTCTTCCTTTATAGATGGTGCTTGACCGACTGAGTGCTTTCAGAATTTTATATTTTGTTTGGATTTCTGACATCTTCAATTGTTGCTCCAATATGTTACTGCACAAGTCTTCTCAAGCAAGTCAGTTGATGACACAAACCCAGGTCCCTTCTATTGATATTGCAGCTCAAAGCCATAGTCGATTTTGTGTGTGTGTGTGTGTGTGTGTGTGTGTGTGTGTGTGTGTGTGTGTGTGTGTGTGTGTGTGTGTGTGTGTGTGAGAGAGAGAGAGAGTGGGGGGGGGGGGGAGGGACAGGATACAGAAAGGAAAAAAAAAGTGGGCACCAACATTTATCATCAGAAAAATGAAAAGAAATAAGGCATACAGAGATTTGGAAATGATAAAAAGCATTAGATTAAGCACCAGTTCACTATTAGAATCAGGTTTATTATCACCGATATGTGTCATGAAATTTGTTGTTCTGTGGCAGCAGTACAGTGCCAGACATAAAAATTACTACAAGTTACAAAATAGTGTAAAAGAGGAACAAGATAGTGTTCATGCACAGTTCAGAAAGCTGATGGTGGAGAGGAAGCAGCTGTTCCTAAAATGTTGGGTGTGGGTCTTCAGGCTCCTGTAACTCCTCCCCGGATGGGGAGGGTCCTTAATGATGGATGCCACCTTCTTGAGGCACCGCCTCTTGAAGATGTCCTCAATGGCAGGGAGGGTTGTGTCTGTGATGGAGCTGGCTGAGCCTACAACCCTCTGCAGCCTCTTTCGATCCTGCACATTGGAACATCTGTACCAGGCAGTGATGCAACCAGTCAGAATGCTCTCCACCGTACATCTGTAGAAATTTGCAAGGGTCTTTGGTGACATACCAAATCTCCTCAAACTCCTAATGAAGTAGAGCCATTCATAGGCGTGCCTTCTTCATGAATGCATCAATGGGTTGGGCCCAGGACAGATCCTCTGAGATGTTGATGCCCAGGAACTTGAAGCTGCTCATTCCTCAATGAAGACTGGTGTGTGTTCTCCCGACTTCCCCTTCCTGAAGTCCACAATCAATTCATTGGTCTTACTGACGTTGAGTGCGAGGTTGTTGTTGCGACACCGCACAACCAGCCGATCTATCTCACTCCTGTACGCCTCTTCCTCCTCATCTGAGATTCTGCCAACAACAGTTGTGTCATTGGCGAATTTATAGATGATGTTTGAATCTGTGCCTAGCCACACAGTCATGCGTGTAGAGATTGGAGCAGTGGGCTAAGCACGCTTCCTTGAGGTGTGCCTGTGTTGATTGTCAGTCAGCAAGGAGGAGATGTTACTACTGATCTGCACTGACTGTAGTCTCCCAGTAAGGAAGTCAAGGATGCAGTTGCAGAGGGAGGTACAGAGGCCCAGATTTTCAAACTTGTTGATTAGTATTGAGAAAGTCAATTAAATTCAAAGACAGGTTTAGCATGTATGTGCAAAAATGCACAAATTGCAGTTACACAGGTTGATTGGCTGCAGGAACAAACTGATGTGGGAAATGATGTGACAAAAGGACAGGCCTGTGCAATAAATATTTTGTGTTACAAGATGCCCAGGTAAGATAGGGGAGGGGAAAAAGGTGAGGAAGGGTAGTGGAAGTTAGTGCATATTAAGGAAGATATGGTACTGGAAATGTTTTTAAGGGGCCGAAGACTATATCCATAAAATTAAAGTTAAGAAACAATACTTCACTGGGCATTTTCTACTCGTCACCAAATAGAGACAAGGAGATAGAACTGCAAATCTGGTGAGAAATTACAGAATGACAAAAGAGATGCACAGCAGCTGGTAACCCCAATATTAATAGAACTGATCGTCTCAGACAAAGAAGGGGAAGGGACTTCCATGAGAATTTTCTCGATCTCTATGTTCACACTCCAGAGGAGGAAGAGGAGGAGGAGATGGTGATGGATGTGCTTCTGGGCAATGAAATGTACCAAGGGGCACTCTGGGAATATTTAATCATAGAACAGTACAGCACAATACAGGCCCTTCGGCCCACAATGTTGTGCCGACCTTTAAACCTCGCCTAAAAACTATCTAAACCCTTCCCCCGACATCTCTCTCTATTTTAAATTTCTCCATATGCTTATCTAGCAATCTCTTGAATTTGACCAACATACCTGCCTCCACCACCGCCCCAGGTAGCGCATTCCATGCCCCAACCACTCTCTGGGTAAAAAACCTTCCTCTGATTATCTCCCTTGAACTTCCCACCCATTACTTTAAAGCCATGCCCTCTCGTATTGAGCATTGGTGCCCTGGGAAAGAGGCGCTGGCTGTCTACTCCATCTATTCCTCTTAATATTTTGTATACCTCCATCACGTCTCCCCTCATCCTCCTTCTCTCCAATGAGTAAAGCCCTAGCTCCTCTCGTCTCTCCTCATAATGCATATTCTCTAAACCAGGCAGCATCCTGGTAAATCTCCTCTGCACCCTTTCCAACGCTTCCACATCCTTCCTATAATGAGGTGACCAGAACTAGACACAGTACTCCAAGTGTGGTCTAACCAGAGTTTTGTAGAGCTACATCATCACCTCGCGGCTCTTAAACTCGATCCCACGACCTATGAATGCTAAAATCCCATAAGCTTTCTTAACTACCCTATCCATCTGTGAGGCAACTTGCGGGAATCTGTGGCGATGAACCCCCAGATCCCTCTGCTCCTGCACACTCCCCAGAATCCTGCCATTAACTTTGTACTCTGCCTTGGAGTTTGTCCTTCCAAAGTGTACCACCTCACACGTCTCCGGATTGAACTCTATCTGCCACCTCTCAGCCCAGCTCTGCATCCTATCAATGTCCCTCTGCAATCTTTGACAGTCCTCCACACTATCCACAACACCACCAACCTTTGTGTCGTCTGCAAACTTGCCAACCCACCCTTCTACCCCTTCATCCAGCTCATTAATAAAAATCATGAAAATTAGAGGTCTCAGAACCGATCCTTTTGGGACACCACTAGTCACAGCCCTCCAATCTGAATGTACTCCCTCCACCACAACCCTCTGCTTTCTAAAGGCAAGCCAATTCTGAATCCACACGGCAAAGCCTCCCTGGATCACATGCCTTCTGAAGCCGCCTACCATGTGGAACCTTGTCAAATGCCTTACTAAAATCCATGTAGACCACATCTACTGCACTACCCTCATCAATCTTCCTGGTCACCTCCTCAAAGAACCCTATCAGGCTTGTGAGGCAAGATCTTCCCTTCACAAAGCCATGTTGGCTGTCCCTGATCAGACCATGATCTTCTAAATGCCCATAGATCCTATCTCTAAGAATCTTTTCCAACAGCTTGCCCACCACAGAAGTAAGGGTCACTGGTCTGTAATTCCCTGGACTATCCCTACTTCCTTTTTTGAATAAGGGGACAACATTTGTCACCCTCCAATCCTCCGCTACCATTCCCATGGACAACGAGGACTCAAAGATCCTAGCCAACGGTTCAGCAATCTCCTCCCTCGCCTCGCGGAGCAGCCTGGGGAATATTCTGTCAGGCCCCAGGGACTTTCTGTCCTAATTACTTCCTAACAGCTCCAACACATCCTCCCTCTTGATATCTACACGGTCCAGAACATTAACCTTACTAACACCGTCCTCAGCATCATCAAGGCCCGTCTCCTTGGTGAATACTGAAGAGAAGTATTCATTGAGGACCTCACCCACTTCCACAGCTTCCAGGCATATCTTCCCACCTTTGTCTCTAATCGGTCCTACCTTCACTCTCGTCATCCTTCTGCTCTTCACATAAGTGAAAAAGCCTTGGGATTTTCCTTAACCCTACTCACCAAGGCCTTTTCATGTCCCCTTCTTGCTCTCCTCAGCCCCTTAAGTTCCTTCCTTGCTACCCTATATTCCTCTCTTATCTGATCCTTGCTTCCTAAACCTTATGTATGCTGCCTTCTTCTTCCTAACTAGTTGTTCCACTTCTCGTCACCCATGGTTCCTTCACCCTGTCATTCCTTCTCTGCCTCACTGGGACAAATTTATCCCTAACCTCCTGCAAGAGATCCCTGAACAACGACCACATCTCCATAGTACATTTCCCTTCAAAAATCTCATCCCAATTCACACTTGCAAGTTCTAGCCTTATAGCCTCATAATTTGCCCTTCCCCAATTAAATATCTTCCTGTCCTCTCTGCTCCAATCCTTGTCCATGACAATGCTAAACGTTATGGAGCAGTGGTCACTGTCCCCCAAATGCTCACCCACTGAGAGATCTGTCACCTGACCCAGTTCATTACCTAATACTAGATCTAATATGGCATTCCCTCTAGTCGGCCTGTCAACATACTGTGACAGGAATCCGTCCTGAACACACTTTACAAACTCTGCCCTGTCTAAACCTTTGCTACTAAGCATGTGCTAATCAACAGTTGGGAAGTTGAAGTCTCCCAAGATAACAGCCCTATTATTCTTGCATCTTTCCAAAATCTGCCTCCCAATCTGCTCCTCAGTTACTTTGCTGCTACCCGGGGGCCTCTAGAATACTCCCAGTAGAGTAACTGCTCCTTTCTTGTTCCTAACTTCCACCCATGCTGACTCTACAGAGGATCCCTCTACATTATCCACCCTTTCTGCAGGGTAGAACTTAGGGTACAATGCTCATAGTACTCTAAGTCTAAGCTTGCAAGGATCAAGAGCAAAGAGCAACCTAAATGAGAACTTCTCAGCTGAAGGAAAGGCAACTTCAAATGGAATGAGGGGGGAACTGTCAGGGATAACGGGAATAAAAAATTGGCAGACAAAATAGAACAATGGATAGTCTTTAAAGTTTAACTGATATGGGTACAGTCTAGGTAATCCCCATTGCAGCAAAAAGGCACTGCAATCAATTCCCTGGTAGGTGAAAAAGATAGATATTATCATGAAGCAGAGAAAGGGACTTTTGGCACATTAGGTTAATAATACTAGTGAGAACCAAGCTGAATACTGAAATTTCACAGCAGTGGTGCTCAGCATGTAGCCCAATCAGTACATTGCTATACCTAATGTGAATTAAGTTGTCGCTCACATAATACTGCCAGCTGGAAGTGTGACCCACTAGAGCATATAGGTTGTGAAGCAGTAGTTCACAGGAAAGTGAAAAAGCATGTAATAGGGATGAAAAAACATGGTAACAGACAAACATAAAAATGACCTGAAAATCTGTTTGTAATTAGAAAGCAGGGATTAATTAGGGATCAAAATGTTGACTTCTGTATGGAGACAGAGGGCATGGCTGGAATAGTTAATAAGTATTTTGGCCCTGTAATTTATCAAGAGGATGCTGGCAAGAATTGACAAAAGGGAAGGTAGTAAATATAGCAGAAGCCATGAAATCTAATGAGAAAGTACTCGATATACTAAGATTAAAGGGTATAAATTACCCAGTCTGAATGAAATTGAAGTGGGGGGGGGGGGGGGGTGGCAATTTTAGAAGCAATGTCCATAATCTTCTCATGCTGCCTTCCTCTGCTGTTGTTTGAAATGTGGCTTAAGGATAAACCCTGTAACTAAAGACCAGTTAGTTTAATCTTGATGATGGGGAAACATTGAACTGAAAAAATAGTCACAGGGAGAATACTGAAAGTAAAGGACCAGCAGCATGGATTTACTAAAGGCAAGAATATGTTTGACAGATCTTTCGCTTTGGTGACAAAAAAGTTGAAAATTGTGCAATAAATGTTGTCCGTTTGGATTTTCAGAAAACGTTTGACCAAGTCTCTGAGAAAAGGCTGATTAGCAAAACTGAAGTCAATAGAATAAAAAGGTCAGAATCAGATTTATTATCACTGACATATGTCGTGAAATTGGAATGAGGAGGGAAACATAGAGAATGATACAATTCTAAAGAGGGTGCAGGAACAGAGAAAGCTGGCTATGTACAGAATTATTTGAAGGCAGGTTGAGAAAGCAGTTAATAAGACATATGGAATCCAGGTTTCATAAATAAAGGCACAGAGTACATAGCAAGGAGGTTAAATTGAACATTTGTGTAACACTAATTAGGCCACAACCAAAATATTTGTTTATGGTCACAGGATCAATATGAAGGATGTTAAAGCCCCAGGGAGGGTGCAGAAAAATATTTGTGGGATGGTTCCAAGAATGAAGGATTTCAATTACATGGATAGACAGGCAAGTCTGAGATTATTCTCCTTGGAGCAGAGTAGGTTGAAAGGTTTGCCAGAAGCATACAAGATTGCGACCAGTTTAGTTAAGATAAACAAATAGAAACTATCCCCTGAAACAGCAGAGTGGTCAAGGGTCAGATAATGCAGATTTAAAGTGAGAGAAAAAATCCCAGAAAAAGTTTCATGTCATGAGCAGTTGTAATGTGTAATCCACTGCCTCAAACCAGGGTGGATGCAGATCGTGGTTCTCAAAAGGGAATTGAATAGATATTTGAAAATATAAGTATATGCACATACAAGGGAAAAGAGTGGGCAATGAGACTTAATAGATGAGACTCTACCAAAAGCTGATACAGATTCCAAAGGCCAAATGGCTCCTCCTGCTCTGTAACACTTCTATGATTCTGGTATGTCAATTTCTCTTGACAGTAAAATTAGAGTTCAAATATACTATAGGCTTAATTTTAAACATCAAGTTGTCTTCTTTCGTTTCCTGTTCCCTTTTCTAAACTAGAGCAACAGTTTCTATACTATAAATCCAACACATTACATTCAAATTGCACCATCTTTAATCAGAAAATTTTATCAAATCCATAGCACTCAAGCAACCTTTAAGTGTGGATATAATACTTCAACAACTCCAGGAACATCCAAGACAAACAAACATGAACAGCGAGATTACAATACAAATTGGGTGCTAATACCTAATTATACCCCAATTCTAAAGCCTTGGGCTAAATTATATTTTTGTATCTTAAGCTTGTGTATTTCTAGTTTCTCAGTGCCAAATGTTTTAATAATTTCAAGCAAAAACAAATTTAGTTGCTTCTTAAACAACTTAAATTCAACTCTGTCAAGAAAATTCTCACACCCAAGGACAGTGAGTTTTCTTCATGTCTCATGTCCTGTGAGCACAAGAAAGAACACCTTTCTCTGTATAAATGACATATGAAAAATAAATCAGCACTCAACAAGCTGTAAAATATCTCAACTTTGATACCACAAATATTTTTCCAACCTCAAAATATATTCGTTACTGAAAATTTCTTGCTGATACTATTCACTCATTTAGTCCTCTTTTTATCAAAAAATAGCATAGTGTAGCTTCCACAAAATGGCTCATTGCTGCCATGCAGTACCCTGTCTGATGATGGTACACCATCTCTTTCTATCATGTTCTTTGTTGTATTCACCTTAGGAATAATCCCTTTTTCAACGACTGGTGCTAAGCACAAGGTAGTTCTGGGCAGTGCATCTTGTGGTTTTCAATTCATTTCCCTAAACCACTTCCATCTCCTCCTTGTCATCATTAATTAATAGATTCTTCTTGGCCAGGAAATTCCAAGGATCTTTTATATACACATTTTGGAAAAGTCTCAAGCTTAAGGACTATTCCTGTTTTAAGTTTCAAGCAGTCCAAGTCTTAGAGCATGTTGAGAACATTGCTGTTGCAGATATCTGCCCTGAAGTTGGATGTTCATCAACATGGTAGAAGTTAATGCCTGAATTCTGTATGACTTCTTAATTTGTCAATCAACTTCACCTGAAATTTTTGCTTTCCCTGCTTTCTAGTTATCACAACCATAAACTGACCTTAATGGAACTTGCACAACAGATTATGGTGAAGAACTTGCTGTTTCTTCGTCCTTATTGGCAAATTTTCAACAACATGGGCTTAATGTTAAATAATTACAATATTCAGCTACTTCCTATGTATAACCCACAAACACAGAACCTTACAATGATCTTGTCTCAGAAACGTAAATGATAATTTAATTAAGTTAACTTTAGATCTTAGTTATTAAGTTACCCTTAAATGAGTAATTATTTTCTGAAGTTGATGGAGACATTGGCTATGTATTTCAGATCAACAATGGTTTTATTTTCTGAAGGTTATAGGAGATGTATGCTGAACAACACTTAAGCTGTTTTAATTCAAACCACAAAGCAGATAGTATGAAATGGCTGAAATGAGGCAGTAGCATTTGCCTTGGATGAGGGAAAACACATTACTCTCATTAACTGAAAAGGTAAATCTTAAATTTAGACTAATACTAAATGAAATCAAATCTTGCCAGTGAGGCAAAGTTCTGCAGGTTCAAACTGAGAACAGTTTTAACAAATGTGTTGCTTGCGTAAGGGACGGCCTTTGTTTGGCTGTTCACTCAGGCATGCCACCAGCAAGTAGTTCTAATCTGCAGGAAAAAGCACCAGCAATAAATATGAACCCACCAATCCCATGAGATATTGTTTTCTTGCCCTAGTTATTCATCCCTATTATTGAGGTAGGGATGCCTGGAAATTCCTGCTCATCTTAAAGCCATGCTCACTCATCAGATATGAAAGTTGCATCTATCCACCAGCTGCAATAACCCTTGTCTTCTGAGCATAAAGAAAATTTTTAAAACTTGGCAATTTTCATAGAATCATAAAATCATAGAATCGGGCCCTTACGACCCACCTCATCCACGCCAACCATAATGCCTATCAATGTTAATCCCATTTGCCCGCGTTAAGCCCTTATCCATTTACTCCTTTCCAAGTACCTGTCCAAATGCCTTTTAAACATTGTAACAGTATCTGCCTCCACTACTCCCTCTGGCAGCTTGTTTGGAGGTTGTGGGGGCAGATACTTTCTTTCACCAACCCTTCTAACTTCATTCTACCCAACTATCTCTTTTACATTTTATAAAGTCATCAAGTCAGAGTCATAGAGAGATGCAGCTTTAGCCCACTGAGTTCACGTCAATCATCAACCACCCAATTCTATACTAATCTTGCCCCAACCCATTTTATTCTCCCCATATTCTCATCAACTGCCTTCCCAGATCCTACCACATACCTACACACTAAAGACAATTTACAGTGGCTAATTAACTTAGCAACCTGCACATTGTGGATGTGGGATGAAATGCACAATGTCACAGGGAGAATGTGCAAACTCCACACAGACAGCACCGCAGGACAGAACCAAAGTTTCTATAAATATTACTGAGGCCGCAGTCAATATTTATAGTAACTTTTCTTTCTATTTGCTTCCAATGTTTTACGTATGATCTTCCCAGTTATTCTGTTTTCCCCTGATTTCACACTTTCCTGGCTTAATGTGCAAATATTGAGAGTTCCATTGACGATTTCCAAGTGGAAGTTAGTTTAAGAAAGGCAATAAGATTAAAGTGAAGACAATCAGTCAAATGAAAGAGTAGAATATATCATTTCTGGAGGGCCAAGGAAAAAAATTTAGTCCATCAAGAGACTGAATGGTGGCTTAAATTTACGATTTAAAAAACTATGGAAAAGAGTCCAACGTTAAGTCGGTTTGGGAGCCTGTTCACCCTGCTTATGGCTTGTACCAGTAAGGTCAATGATTACGCATCAGGTCCCCAAAATCAGGTCCCCATCAGGTCTTCATTGGCAACATTGGTAAGAGTGCAAATAACTGATAGGCACATTGAAGATAAACTCTATTCAGGACAATAAAAAGACAAATTAAGGAAATTTACTAATCTTAAGCATGTCTAAGACCTTTTAAGAAAGAAAATACAAACTTCAAAAGCATTAATTTAACATGCTTTCTGAACTATAATTCATGTCCAATTTTAGCTTATTCCACAACAGCACTCCCTTACCATTTAAACAAACACACCACATGCAAATCATCCAGAATTACCTTTTCAGATACCTTTTTATAAGACAGTACTCACACATTGGTCATTAGTTAAATATAAATAATTGTGTTTTTGATTTTTTGTTAAAAATTAGTAATAATCAAAGTCTTTGGGCATGTCATTCAAATGTAGAGATTAAATTTTCTCTAGGCATCTGTTGAAAAGGTGGATAAATGAAAAGCAAAAATACCAGTGTGGCAAACTGAAGAGATTCAAATAGTGAATTTGAAAATGATGGGTAAAGATATACAAAAGATGAGACATGCTTAAGGAGTTGAGAGAGAAATTGGAAATGGAATGTGTATTTAAAGGATGGATTTCTTCAGAAAGAATGTGATAATGACAAGTTTGAAAACATATGTTATACTACCCAAAGCAAGACGTTGGGCTAGCTTGTATAGGGACCAGGAATACAAGGTCTTATAACAAGGAGTGTAATAAGAACAGGGTAAAAGGAGGTGAAAGGGTTCCAATCAATGACACTGCTTTGAAAGCAGAGCTGGGGCACATGCAAAGTTTGCCATGGTAGGAAAGATAATGCTGGAAAAATAGCACATTGTCTTAACAAACGATCTCAACCTTAATAAAGAAGCCCATGAGTTCATACTTGTTAGAAAGAGAAGGTGAAGTAAGCAAAGGAGTATAATTTGAGAAGGTGGTTGGTCATGGGGATAAAATGCCAATCGTTATCTTTTCAGGATAATACTGAAGATCAGGTGGATTTGTCAGAAGAGAGTGAAGCAACCAGCAATAAAGCTCACCAATAGTCCGGGACGTTCAGCCCAACTCGTTCATGCTGACCGAGAAGCCTATCTATGCTAATCTGATTTTCCTGCCTTTGGCCCATTTCCCGCTATTCCTTTCCTATCTATGTATCTGTCCAATTATTTTTTTAAACACTGATTGGATCTGCCTCTACCACCTCCTCTGGCAGCTTGTTCCATATACCCACCTTTCTGTGTGGAAAAACTTGCCCCTCAGATCATCTTTAAATATTTCCCCCTCACCTTAAACCTCTAGTTTTAGACTCCCCTACCCTGGGGAAAAAGACTGTGACTGTCTACTTATGTATGCCCCTCATAATTTTATACATCTCTATAAAGTCACCCTTCAGCGTCCTGCACTCCCATGGAGACATTCTCATCCAAGTCAGGTCCCAGAATCAATCCCTGCAGTACATTACTGTTTATAGTTTTCCAGTCAGAAAAACAACCGTCCACCACTACTCTCTGCCTCCGATCACCAGCCAATTTTGGAACCAATTTACCAAAACACCTTGGAGCACATATGCCCTAACTTTCTGGACCAGTCCACTGTGCAATACCTTGTCAAAAGCCTTGCTAAAGTCCATGTATACCACGTCCCCACCACCTTGCCGCCTTCAATTTTTTTTTGTAAACTCCATAAATCAGATTTGTGATGCAGAATCTTCCAAGTACAAAACCATGCTGATGCCCCCAAATCAGTCCCTGCCTTTCCAAGTGATCCGAAGTCCTATCCTTAAGAATTTTTTCCAATCGTTTCCCTACTTCTGATGCAAGGCTCACCGGCTTGTAGCTTCCTGGCTTATTTGTACTGCCCTTCTTGAATATGGGAATATTAGCTACTCTCCAGTCTTCTGGTACCTCACCCGTGACTAACCCCCTGCAAAAATCTCTTTCAGAGCCACAGCAATCTCCTCCCTTGTTTCTCATAATACCCTGGGATCGACGGCATCAGGCCCAGGGATTTGTCCACCTTAATGTGCATCAGTATTTCAAACACCTCTTCTTTCCCGATACACATATGTCTCAGACTACCAGCGCACACATCTCCTAACTCCCCATCCTTCACCCTGGCAAAATATTCATTCAGAACACCACAAATAACCCCCTTATCCACAGAAAGACATTCCTTCTGGTCCCTGAGGGGACCTACTCTTTCCCTAGTTAACAAATCCCACCCCATCTAGACCTCTTATACTCAGGCAATCGCTGTCAATATTCAGAAAATTAAAATCACCCACTACAACAACCTTATGGCTTTTACATCACGCTGCTGTTTGTGTACATATTTGTTCTTCCAAGTCCTGCTGACTATTTGGAGGCCTGTAGTATAATCCCATCAAAGTGATTGCCGCTTTCTTATTTCTAAGTTTCATTTGCTGATCCCTCCAGTATATTCTCCCTCAATATTGCTGTAATGCTCTCGCTAATCAGCAGTGCAACATCTCCTCCCTTTTGGACGTGCCCCCCCGCCCCCCCCCTCCCCGCGGTCACACCTGAGAATACTACACCCAGGAACACTGAGCTGCTATTCCCGCCCTTCCCTCAGGCCCGTTTCAGTGGTTGCCACAATATTATAATCTCACATGCTGATCCACGCTCCCTGCATTAAAGTAAATGCAGTTTAGCCCACCAGCCCTCTTTTGCACCCCACCCATCCCTGGCTGCTCTGCATCCTAGACTTGCCTGTCCATTTACTACATATATTTCTCTCTTCCCTCCTGCTGCACTGTCATTTTGGCTCCCACCCCCTGCATCACTAGTTTAAACCACCTCAAGCACCACTGGCAAGACTTCCTGCTAGGATATTAATCCCCCTCTAGTTTAGGTGTAACTCAAATTCTTCTTGTAGAGATCACCCCTGCTCCTGAAGACATTCCAATTATCCAAATATCTGAAGCCCTGGCTCCTGCACCAGCTCCTTGGCCATGCACTTAGCTGTTCTGCCTTCCCATTTCTAAACTCACTCCTGCGTGACACAGGAAGTAATCCCGGACCAGCTGATTTGATGAAGTATCGCTAAGACAACTATTCACCACATACTTGAGTTAGTCTGCACAACCTGGAATTTGAGAGAGCTAAGTGGATGACAGTGAGTAAATGGGGAGAATAAATATTTTGCTGGGTTTAAAGGCAACCAAGCAGAGCAAACAAGTGACTAAAATATTAGCAGATGCTGAGATTTTCTTACAAATGGAAGGCAAGATGTTTGGCATCGTCAAGTGCAGTTACAAATAATGTGCGATGTACTATCTTCATGAAGTTGACAATACAGAAATATAGGTTGTGAAAGATATTAGAAAGTGACCAAGGAAGATGGCATGGTCAGGAAGTGTCCTTGCATATGGGTGCAAGAGATTAACTAGTACAGAAAATTGAGACAGAGGGAAAGGAGAGCTACATTAGAAACTGCAATCACCATGGATGAGCGGCATCATAGCAAACAGGCTGAGAAACGATTTTGCGAGTAGAAATCAGGATGGGTGGGGGTGTGGAGGGGGAAGGGAGTTACATTAGAAAAAGACCTTTAAAATTTAAATGGGGGAACACAATGGGATGTATAATAAAAAAAAGGTAGGATGAGATGTTTGATGAACAAAGAATGTGTAACTTGACGAGATGATTGTGGTAATTTAAGAAATATTACCAGAATACATTGTTAGAAAGCATATTAGGATGGAGAGAGAACAACAAGGACTAAGATGTTGTCATTCAAGAATGAAATTTCAGTCAATTCACTGTCAATAAACTAATGGAATCAAAAGCCTTGTTTCATGGTGAGCATGTATTCCGGAGGAAGATGAAGAAGTGGATGAATGCTGCTCCATTGACATAGTTAATGCAAACAATAATGCTGGCAAGACCAAAGGAGATTGGTGAGGTTAGCTTCAATCAGACAGTCACCTAGCAAAGAATATGGGGCAGTTGTGGTTTTATTGCAGAAATGAGGTCAATGATGTGTGCCTCAGCTTATACAATTATCAACACTACAATAACGTCTCAGGGATCATACCTATTACAAAACAATCATTTTCAAATATTTCAGGTCTAATTTTATAAAATACTTCCATTTCATAAAGTTGAAATATTTTATTATCATTTTCTGACATTACAGAAATGTTGAACACTGTCCTACCTGGTAGACCTGGAAAGCACTGTCCCCAGGTATAAAATTCAGCTGTTTATCCACGAAGAATTCTATTGCAATTAATAAATGAAGCACAGTCTTTCCAACTACAGACTTGAATGTCTAAACAGAACAAGAAAATAACTTGGTTGACGCTTGATTGATTACAGGTGCTGCAATTAAAATTAACATTTTTAGCAGAGAATCCAAAATGAGTTAAAAAACATGGGTAAGCCACCTTAATTAATATATTATGTAACTATCCAACAAAAATACAACAACTTCTTAAAACTTGTTGATTTGAAAAGTCACCAACCTGAAACGGGAACTATAATTTTCTCCACACAGAGCATTTCAAGCATTTTTTGTTTTAATTTCAGATTTCCAGCATTCATTGTATTCTACTTTTGCATTTTAACATAGTTCAAGCACACCACATGCAAACTACAACATAGCACACCACATGCAAACTACAACATAGAGTCATTGAGTCGGAATCACAGTCACATAGCACAGAAGCAAATATAATTGCATTTTTTGTTGTTTTGCACTTCATAATCCACATTCATGCATGATCACATATGAAAATAATTCAATTGAAGGTGTTCTTAGGATAAATAAACCAAAGCTTATGTTTTTTTAAAACGGTTGTCACATAGATAAGATATGGAATCAAAATTTCAATGTCATTTTGTGGTGCAACTGTAAAATATGCAAAAAAAAAGCGCGAGTCCCTTAAATTACTACTCAGCATAAAATATTAATGCAAGGTAGTATACAGTCTGAAGAGGTATTAAGAAGCAGCTTTAATGAAAGAAGATTTAGATTGGATTTGCCTCCAGTCCTGAAGGTTTGCACAGGGAATGGCAATTTTGCTGAGGGCCAATGGTCTCTCACCTTAATAATGAACTACTGGCCCTTGCCAATATTAGATCTTGAAACTGACAACAACTTCAAGAATTCCACGCATTCACAGCTTACGTGAAGATCCCATAATCGTTGACAGTGATTCAACTCTCCTACAGCATTGTTTTACAATATTTGGCATCATGAACATCCTATAAAATGACCAATAGTTTAGTCTTTTATTAATCTTACTCTGAAATGTCCAAAAGTATGACATTTTGTTGCATGAGGTGCAAGGAAGTTTTTTTAAAAATGGCATAAGCAGCCATGATTACTGCTTGGAGAAGGGAATAAAGGAATTAGCAAAACTAATAGTTAGACCCAAGGGTTAAGGGTGGAACAGAAGCAATTGCTATTTGTCCTTGGGTATAGCTGCACCTTGGAATGCTGGGAAAGAAAGGGAGTCTTGCAAGAACCTCTTAATTAAATCTGAAATGTCTCTGAAAACCATTGTGAAATATTTGATGAAGTATTGTAAAATTAATCTGATTAATACTAACCAAAGACAGGATGAGATGAGGGCAGGACCAATTGATGTGACCAAGGAAGAAGAGCAGAGATTAAATTAACACCTCTGGTGCAAAGACATGGGGGAATGATTGAATAAACAAAAGATATCTGTTTTACTTGATCCTGTAATGTACATTAAAAGTATATAAACAGAGGGAAACTGTGCTTGGGCAGAACAGTCTCAGAGTTTCTGGGCTGTTCTACTGATTAATTAGTACTGCGCAAAAAAGCTTCTCTCTACTACTCCGGACTTCTTGATTTTATTTCACCTCTACACTGCTCAGTAAACTTTTTCGGATACAAAATTAAATTTTCTCTTTGTGGATATAACTCCCTCATAAAACTTTATCGGTATGTTCCAATTTTATACAGCTTTCTGTATTTTGGAGGAGGAAATTGTACTTCTTCCTTTGGTGCCTATGAGACATTATGATCAGCCTCTCATGAAGCTTGATGACATAACAGTTAACAAGTTCCAGGGATCTCCTTGAACTGATGACAGAAAGTAACTAATTTGTGAAATATATGGCAATAATACTTCATTGCGAATAGTTTTCCTTGAAGTCAGTGCTTTGCTGCTAACCACAAGACCCAGGCTACAAATTTGAAAAGAGGAATAACTCACGAAGTGAGTTAAAAAAGTTTTTTTTTAAAAATGGTGGATTTTACTATCTTTGATTTACTTTGCTTTGCTATATTTCACTAAAAAAAATGCACTTTTCACACAGGATCCAAGAGAACCACAACACAAAGAATGTTATTTTCATAAAGCAGCACATCATCTTCAAACTATCATATCACAGAATTGAAACAAAATTAACAAGTATTAAAACAACTGGATAGCATGACCTTTGGTTGGTCACGAACTTATACTTGACATTATTACAAATCTCAATTTTAAAACACAGGAACGTATGAATTAAGAGCAGAAATAGTTCACTCAAACCCACTCAGCCATTTAATAAGATCATGCTGAACCGACCATAACCTCAGCTTCACATTCCCATCTACCCCACAGTAACTTCTCATCCCCTTGCATATCAGGTATCTGACTACCTCTTCCCTAAAATAATTCAAGGACACAGCTCTACAAACAAATGACATATTAACATTTTTTAAAAAGTTAAAGCCTCCAGAAAACAGTGAATCACTTGAACAGGTACAGTAGTTTCATATCCAAATCAGCAGCAACGCAGTCATTTGCACGTGGCATGAGTGTAGATTTCTGTTGCTAGTTTTTCAAACTGTCATCCAACAACAATGGAAAAAGAGAAAATGGAGATTTGTGGTTTGATCCACAGCTGCCTGTTCTGCAGTGAAAAGCTGGCAGTTTTCCACGTAAGTGCTACCAAGTACAAAATGTTCCTGCAAACGCCAAAATCCCAAGCTTACTGAACATTCTTCTTTAATTTCCCCATTGCACTGCACTGCAACATTCTGGAGTCGAACAGCAAAGGAAACTTGCTTCAGTGAACTAATATTTATGCTGCAAAATTTGCTTACGGACAAATGAACAGTCCACTAATTCCAATGGAGAGAACATAGGACACAGAACAGTACAACAAAGGAACAGACCCTTCAGCTGACTATGTTGTGTTAAATTAATTAAATGCTTAACTAAACTAATCCCTTCTGCCAACACAATGTCCATATCCCTCCATAAACACCCGTGAAGGACTAAACAATTTACATTTAGTTTTTGGTAACTGAATTTACTTAAATACTGCCAAATTTGTGCAAGGAACTTGATAGTTTAATTTAGACTCTTCTTGATGATGGTCACTATCTGGTACACATATAGTGTGATTGTTACTTGCCACTTATACAATCATGCATGATGTTGCACAGGCATGGAAGGCATCATTTGCTGAGCAGTTGTAAATGAATTGAACATTGTACAAACATCAGGAAACGTACCCACTTCTAACCTTAAGGAAGGAAAATCTTTGATGAAGCAGTTGAGCTGGCCCTAGCACCAGACCCACAGGAATACCCTGCAGTGATATCCTGGAACTGGAATGATCGACCTCCAACAACCACAACCATCTTCTTGTGTATGAGGTACGACTCCAACTATCTTAATATTTTCCCCAATTTCGAATGACTTCTACAAGCCATAAAATACTGCCAATGATAGCAAGGGCTTCACTCTCATCTCACTTCTGTTGTTCAGCTCTTTGGTCCATGTGTGGTCCAGGGGAAACCCACAATGGACATTAGTGCATTGGTCAGTAAGCGCTGCTTGACAGCACTGTTGAAGATGCATTCCATCATTCTCCAGGCAATTAAGATTAGACTGAATGGGCACTAAACAGCCAGAATGGATTTTTCTTGGTTTTTTTTTGTGGACAGGACATACCTGGACAACTTTCCACATCATCCAGCTCATGCCACTACTTTAACTGTACTGGAACAGCCTAACTAGAGATGCAGCTAGTTCGAGAGAGTGCAGGCCTTCAGTACTACAGCTGGGATGTTGACTGGCCCCATTACCCTTGCTGTATCCACTGCTGACAGACATTTCTCAAAATCGAATGGACAGAAGACCAGGCGGGTACTGTGATGTTGGGACTGAAGCAAAGTGCATCATCCACATGGCTATTCTGGCTGAATGTGGTAGTGAAAGCTTCAGCCTCGCCTTTAGCACTTACATGGTATGCCCCATATCACAATGCCAGAACAAACTTGACCCATGAACCTCCTATGGAAACCTTAGATGAGCAGTAAAATACCATGCCAATTATGTCATTAATCATCTCAGTTTAAAGTGAAAAATGAGGAATTTAAAATTACAAAAAAAAAATTCTAAACAAAATGAATTAAAGATAATTACAAACATTGCAACAAGCAAAAATAATTTTTAAAATGTAACTTACCTATTCTTCTTTCCTCTACCACAATTAGTGAGATCTAGAACCTACCACCTTCTGGATTAAAGATTTCTTCCTCCATTCCCCTCTAATCTCACCACCAATTACTATACATCTATAACGTTGTGTTTTTGATCCTCTGCAAAAGGGAATAAAACTTTCTAATTTATCTTGGCCCCTCAATTGTTTTTTTTAAGGTTTCAAGTAAGTTTCTCCATAGCCTTTTCTATTTCAAAAACAACAACCCAAGCTCAACCAATTTTTCTGGTTGGCTACAATTTTTCAAATTGTCATGAGATGATTATCTCCACTATGCTCTTGATGGATAGAATTTACACTGTAATTCAGGGAACTACTCAATAGCCACTGTACAGGGGTTGAGGATGACTCTGGCAATGACTTTCTCTATAGCAAAGAGCTATAGCAAATTCCTCTATGGAAACCACAATCAATCAGATTCATCTCCTTTCTTGAAGATGATCACAATTACAGAATCACTGAGGTTTCTTGCTGTATCCCCTTCTTCCCAGAAGTGGATAATGAGATTGTGGAGTTATAACTGAAGCTCTTCACTGCCAAGTTTTAGGATTTCAGCATCAATGCTGTCTGCCTTCAAGGCCTTATTTCTGAGCTGGAATGCAGCCTTCAACTTCTTGTTGGTCAAGGGCAGCAGTAAAAGTGACCTAAATGCGATGTTGTGGGATCGAATCCAGCGTGCTCTTGGTAAAGACAGAATAACCGTTGCAGTACTCTTCGAAGTGTTCCTTCTGGTGGGTGTCGAATGCCAATCTGTCCCTGATGAGTTCACTTCCATTCCTGGCTCTCAGTGGTGTGTGGCCTTCAGTGTTGGAAAGAAAAATCTTGTCCTAACTGGAAAGGATTTAACTGGATACAAAAGTACCATATATTTCAATATCATAGAAGAAACAAAGAGATAATGTTTTACTGTTCCATGTACACTGAAGAACGAAGTTACTTACAGTGGCATGCAAAGGTTTGGGCACCCCTGGTCAAAATTTCTGTTACTGTGAATAGCTGAGTAAAAGATGACCTGATTTCCAAAAGGCATAAAGTTAAAGATGACACATTTCGTTAATATTTTAAGCAAGATTTTTTTTTATTTCCATCTTTTAAACTAACAAAAAAAGAAAAGGGCCCGAAGCAAAAGTTTGGGCACCCTGCATGGTCAGTACTTAGTAGCACCCCTTTGGCAAGTATCACAGCTTGTAAACGCTTTCTGTAGCCAGCTAAGGGTCTTTCAATTCTTGTTTGGGGAATTTTCACCCATTCTTCCTTGCAAAAGGCTTCTAGTTCTGTGGGATTCTTGGGCCGTCTTGCATGCACTGATCTTCTGAGCTCTATCCACAGATTTTCGATGATGTTTAGCTCGGGGGACTGTGAGGGCCATGGCAAAACCTTCAGCTTGTGCCTCTTGAGGTAGTCCATTGTGGATTTTAAGGTGTGTTTAGCATCTTCAGTTTTTTTTTTACAGACGGTGTGATGTTTGCTTCCAGAATTTGCTGGTATTTAATTGAATTCATTCTTCCCTCTACCAGTGAAATATTCCCCATGCCACTGGCTGCAACATAAGCCCAAAGCATGATCGATCCACCCCCGTGCTTAACAGTTGGAGAGGTGTTCTTTTCATGAAATTCTGCATGCTTTTTTCTCCAAACTTTCTTGCATCCTCACCACAAAATTCAGCGTCAGAAGTTTGCAAAGGAACATCTAAACAAGCCTGATGCATTTTGGAAACAAGTCCTGTGGACTGATGAAGTTAAGATAGAACTTTTTGGCCGCAATGAGCAAAGGTATGTTTGGAGAAAAAAGGGTTTACAGAAAGCGTTTACAAGCTGTGATATTTGCCAAAGGGGGTGTTACTAAGTACTGACCATGCAGGGTGCCCAAACTTTTGCTTCAGGCCCTCTTCCTTTTTTGTTATTTTGAAACTGTAAAAGATGGAAATAAAAAAGTAATCTTGCTTAAAATATTAAAGAAATGTGTCATCTTTAACTTTATGCCTTTTGGAAATCAGGTCATCTTTTACTCGCTTAGCTATTCACAGTAACAGAAATTTTGACCAGGGGTACCCAAACTTCTGCATGCCACTGTATCTGCCATTTTGAGATGTGGCTGCAGAAAAACTGTGTAGACTTTTTAATTGAAGCCATTAGGAACACTTGAAACATTGTGCTACGTAACAATAGAAGCACTAATATATTTTGAGTGCTCTGCTTAGTTACTACAATAATCAGTCAGTTTTTCAATTATTATTTATATAGCAGTGTCCGATCAAGAATGTTCAGAGGTTGTAATAAATTCAAGATACTATTCCCTCGTGATGACAAGATATATTACAATCTGGCATCCTTCCATGAAGTACTTGCATCTTATAAACCAAAAACCTTTATGCTAATGTTTATGGGCAACTCTAAAGGCTGCCTTAACTGGTTATCTATGAACAGACTTTTAGCTTCTCTAAACGAGAGATTGAGGTGCTAATTAACCATAAATACAAGCCATTCTTAAGACTGGAAGCTCCAGCTTTCCTCAAGGAAAAATAAACAGTCTTACAGACACCTAAAGGCAGAGATCCAGCAGAAAAATGTTCTGCTGCATCAGATCCTTCACAACTCTCCACACCATCAATCATCCATAGTTATTCATAAAACACTCATGGGATAGTATTGAGTTCTACATGAAATTTACAACAAATATTTCACAAGGCAGCGTAATAATTTTTAAATACTTAATGAATTCAAGCAAAATGGCACTACTCAGTAACTTTACAACTGCATGACAAGGACATCATTCAACATGTTGTGCGGCACTTCTAATGTGCTTAATGGGAGAGATTCAAAAAAGATCCAGCATTCAAAAGACATCTATGAGGAGCTATGGACCATACACCGTAGAAGTGTATTCTACCATAAATTGTAATTTCATGGACCAGCATATCCCTCAGGCTACCACTGCAATCAAACAAGGGCTCAGTAAGGAGTGCAGAATGACATACCAGCTGCAGTACCGGACATATCAAAAACTGAAGTACTAACCTGTTGAAATTGTAATGAAGAACTGTATGCTTGCTCAATTGCAAAGACAGCAGGAAATAGACAGACTGATGTGATCTCACAACCAATGGATCAAACCTCTACAGTCATGACAAATCAATCATGAATGGTGGTGGACAACTTAACGGCTAATACAAAAAGGAGTCTTCAAAAACGACTCCATCCACAAAGATGATGGAGCCTAGCCCATACTTGTATTTGAGGTTGACGCATGTGGCACTTCTGGCTGAAGATGCTTCTGATCAGATGATCCATCTTGAGAGATCCTTCTTTGTTACTAAAGCCATTTTTCAGCCAAGTTATTCTATATATCATCAAGGAACAAGTGCACTGGATACAGTAAAGACTATGTATGGGACCACACAACATCATGACTGAAATTTGTGCTCCTGAAGCAGCCACCCCTTTAGTCAAGTTGCTCCTGTACAGTTACATAATCAGCAACAACCTTGCAATGTGGTAAATGTTCATATATATCCTGTCTATAAAAAGCAGGATAAAACCAATTGGGCTAATTATTACCCAGAATACTCTTAATTATCAGCTAAATAATGGAATGTGTTCTCAATAGCGCTATACTGAGTTATACCTCCTCACTAATAACCTGCTCCTCAATGTTCTGTTTGGGTTTCACCAGCAGATTCTGGACACACCAAAACAGACATTGTGTTCTTGTCACTCCTCCTTCTCTGCAAACATGATAGATTTCTAACTTATCCTTGCTCTGATTAAAAGGTTATTGACCTGAAACATTAACTGTGTTTTTCTTTTCACTGATGAGTATTTCCAGCATCTTCTTGTTTAATTTTAAGTTTTGCTAGTACAACTTAGACCCAGACCCAACTACATTAATATTGTGGCTACCAGAGCAGATCTGATGTTGGATATCTTGTGGCAAGTGATTAACGTCCTGACACCCAATGCTTTTCCATCATCTGCCGGGCACAAGTCAGGAACATAATGAAATATTCTCCACTTATCTAGATGTGCAGTTCCAACGACACTTCAAGTGTAACACCATGCAAGACAAAGGAGCCAGTTTGACCGGGCACTCTAACCACCACCTTAAGCATCCATTCCCCCCCACTTCCGGCACACCACAGCTGCAGCATATACCACTTGGCCATTTTGACAACAAAACTATAACCTCTGCACCCTATCCTTCTGGTAGCAGGTGCCTAAGAGCAGGAGCTCTACACTCCCCTTCTGGTAGCAGGTGCACAAGAGCAGGACCTCAATACTCTCCTTCAAGTTGCACATCACCTGTTTTGAAAATATATTGCTACGCTTTTATTATTGCATGGTTTAATTCTTGAAATCCCAACCTAAACAATACTGTGGAAATACCTTTACCAACATTTAGACAAGCATATAAACAGGTAGGGAATGGGGGGATATAGACCACGTGCAGACAGATGGAATTAATTTGGATTGGCATCATGGTTGCCACTGTGGGCTGAAGGGCCTGTTCCTGTGCTGTGCTATGTTTCAACACAAATGCAGCACTTCCAAGGTGATGAGGAGCCACCTTCTTTTCAAAGGCAATTAGGAATGTGTAAGAAATGCTAGAATTACCAGTAACACTCCCATCTTGAAAAAAAAATTCTTGAATTTATCACCTAGTTATGCCAATATGCATCAAGCTGGGATCCAAGATTAAGCGGTACACTTTTGTAGAAATGTAATGTGTGATTAAACCACCATTTAGAAACACAACACCAAACCAAAAAAGTGTTTCCATTCTATAAATAGACAACACTACAGCTTCTAACAATTTAACAACTAAAATGAATTTGAGCTTGTCTACACACATTTCCATTAATAACTAAGATCTTAATGGAGTCCTACCCACAGTGCAGCTGGACTAACCCAGTCAGACACTCAGATTTGCAAGACCTGTGAATTCTTCGTGGCATATATGATACAATGACTACGGAAATGTCTGCAACAACTATATCCTGTTTTGGGTTTGGTGCAGTACCACATTCCATTCACAAGAAAAGTGCAAAACTAATGAATTCTTACTGTATTTTTAATCAAATGTTTCAACTAAATATTAACACAATTTCAAACTTACTAAATTGAATTAACTGCAATGTTACAGTAACTATGGCAATGAGAGCAGCCAATTACCCAAGTCACAAGAACGACAAAACTCAATAAACAAAAAAAATTGACCGAAGGTAATCCTAGGAAATGACTATAAATTGTTAATAGATCTGCCGTACAGTGACTTAATACTCACCCACAACTGGGGAAAAACGATATTCTTCAATGCTAACTTGCAATAGAAAATGTAATCTCCAACCTCGGCAGAGCAACCAAGTCTCTTTATATAAACACGTTGAAATTTGAAAGTCCAGCTGTTCAGCCAATCAATCAGCAAATCGAGGTTATGCTTCAATAATTCAAGGTTGCATTGAAAATTGTACTGCCATTTTTATATCTTAGCAGTCCTCACAAATGAAATATGATAATTATTTACTGCATGTATTTGATTAAGAATTCTGCATTTGAATACCGTCCAGTTTTGCGTAAATGCTAACCGGTGCAATGTTAAATAAATCAGCCTCACCGAGATATTTTTGTTCAACGGTGTCAAATCAAACGGTAATCCACTATCGTTGCCCGACTCAAAACACACTCCAATCCATAAACAACGAAAACAACATCCGAGAAAAACTATTTCCTCCCAAGGAATTCCTCTTCAAACTGTCGCTGATGTGTGAACAGACCAGATGCCCATGATTACAGACTGATATTCTTGTTACAGATCAGTACACGTTCACTCGCAGGATCAGTGAACTATTTGTTTAAAGTGCAGAACAGTTGAAGGCGCCGTACTACATTCCAGCGATTCAGTATCTAACACACAAAAGCGGCAAGCAATATACGTGTTTTAAATTTTCTCTTTTTTTTCGGAAAAGCAGCTGAGTACCTCTGCTCAGAGAGCGCCTTCTCCCTCCCTTCACGCTCGAATGCGGATTGTGCAGAGGCGGATCACTGATCTCCCTTTGTCATTATTACGTAGTGTTAACGAATAATAAACCTTGCAACTGTTCGCGCTCCGTGTAAAGATCTAGGTCACGAATATTACCCCAGAACTAGTCAGCCGCCCAAAAAGGATAAGCGAAAAAAATAAATACAAAATTAATCTAAAAGGTTTTGTGCCGTGAGATATATTTTTTGGACTTGATGAACTTTACAAAATAAACCGCAGAGGAGCACGGGCAACCCTAATTCGACCTCCTTTTATAAAGACAGCTCGAACGAGGCGGAAAAGGGCGGTCATTCGAACTAAAACCAAGTCACAGGTGGTAAAACAGTCACTTCCAGCATGAGTCATGTTAATGATTACTCAGTCTAACCAAGAGATATTCGGAAGGAGGCGTTTACTCGCTGCACCAGATAAAAACCAGATTAATGTCAACTCTTGGGCAATTCTCGGCTGGTTTCCTTGTAGACAATACCCTCGTGTAACAATTCATTCTCTTATGAAAAGGATCACTTTAGACTGTTTCAAATTTTACGGATGCTGCCTAACCTATTGTGAATTGTCCTTTATTTTGATTCAGACGTAAGTTTTTGTTCCTCTTTTTTTTTGGAGAACGGGCCTAAATGTTGATACCCAGACCAGGGAAGCTGTCAATATTTTTTTTTAAAAGCCAACAATACCATAGGCAGTACGCAGATGCCACTTGCTTAAGTGCACACTTGGAGGCTGAGCTTCAAGTCATTGTTGACTAGTTCACTGAAGCATGCAAGAGAATGGCCTTAACAAAGGTCCTCTACCAACTGCCCCTCCATACAACACTTCCTCTGACGAGACCCTGGAAAATATGGGCCACTCCTGCGGGATACCTCTCTGTAAAGACAGACATCGATGAAGAAATTAACCATTGCCTTTAATGCACCTCTACTATCTCTGGCTGCCTAAGGAATAGGGTGTTTGAAGATCAAGACCACACCACAAAACTGCCATAGAGCTCTTGGTCTTTCAGACTGCAGTGATCCCTGCCCTCCAGTATGCTTCTAACAATTGGACTGCTTACAGCTGGCAACACAAGCACTGAAGAGATAGCACCAACACTGTCTCCACAAAATCTGAATTCACTGGAAGGGTAAGTGAACAAATGTCAGCATCTTCTCCCAGACCAATACTCTGAGCACAGAGACCTTAATTACTCTGTTGGACAGGTCACGATATGCACATGCCAGATTCCCACAGCAGACATTTTATTCCATGCTCTGTCATAGCAAGACATCACCAGGGGAACAGAGGGAAAAATTCAAGGATGTTTTCAAAACCTCCTTGAAAAAGTGCAACATCTCTACCAACTCCTGGCAATGCCTAGTCCAGGAACATTCCAAGAGAAGAATGAGCATTTGGGCTCGAATTGAGAACATTTGCGTCCATGCATCGAAACACAGGGAAGCCAAGCATCAGGGAGTGAACCACCTCTCAAACACCACGAGTCTGCAGATCTCAATTCTGCAGGATCACCTAAGAAAATGCCATATAATCTTTATCACACACACCAAACTTTAATGCTGAATGACAGACCAGCCATCTGAAACATAGAAGTCATACAGCATGGAAACAGGCCCTTCGGCCCAACTCATCCATGCCAACCATGGTGCCCACCAAGCTAGTCCTATTTGCCCGTGTTTGCCCCAATCCCTCTAAATTCCTCCTATCCCTGTACTTATCCAAATGTCATTATTGTACCTGCCTCAACCGCCACCCTCTGTGCAAAGTTGCCCCTCAGTTCCCTTTTAAATCTTTCACTTCTCCCCTTATACCCATGCCCTCTAATTTTTAGTTCCCCTTCCCTGGGGAAAAGGCTATGTGTATTCACCCTATCTATACTGCTTGTGATTTTACACACCTCCATAAGGTCACTCCTTTATCACCTAAATTCCAAGGAATAAAGTCCTAGCCTGCCTAACCCCTTCCTATAACTCAGGACCTCAAGTCCTGGCTGCATCCTTGTAAATCTCAGCACTCTTTCCATTTTAATGATATCTTTCCTACAACAGGGTGACCAAAACTGTACACAATACTCCAAGTGTGGTTTTGCCAAAGTCTTGTACAATATAAACTGCAATTCTTTTGCATGGATGCTGCCTGACCTGCTGAGTATTTGCTGCATTTTCTGTATTCAAAGCTAACCTCTTCTTGAAACATGGAAAGAAGCCATTTGCTCACTGTCAAAGCCCGTTCAAGCCTGCTGAAAACGAAAGAGCCATGGGTTAATCTCACTTCCCCAATTTCATCCACGTACCTCCAAGTTAAGGCATATCACATTCTCATCCAGGTTTTTTTTTGTTAAATTAAATGAGGGTTTAATTGCTTTATCAGAGGGACACGAGGGACCACTGTGTACTTGGGTTCGCAGAGACGTGGCTCACCCCCAACTCTCCTGATATGGTGCTCTAGCCCAAGGGTTTTTCGATCCACCACATGGACCAGATGGCAGTGTCGGGTAAGGGAAAAGGTGGCAGCATCTGCTTTATGATAAATTTGTGGTGCACAGATGTGGCAGTCTTGTCCCATTTCTGCTCCCCCAACCTGGAACATCTAGCAGTGAGGTGCTAACCATTCTACCTACTACAGGAGTTCTGTGCAGTCTGCATCTCACCTTAGGCAGACATCAAGCTAGCACTTGAAAAACTAAGCGCTGTAATCAACCACTGCTAAAGCACCATCAAATGCCATATAATCTTTATCACACACGCCAAACTACTGCTCCATCCCTCACCTGCACTTTGGTCAGTCCAATCACCTGGATGTGCCTCTTCTGTCTGCGTACAGACTTAGACTGAAAAACACAGCACCGGTGAAGAGGACTATGAAGACCTGGACAGAAGAGGCATACGAGTGAATTCAGGATTGCTTCGAGTCAGTGGACTGGACCACGCTCAAGGATTCATCAGCAAACATAAATGAATATGCCAGAGTCAGCACTGACTTCATAAGGACATGTGTGAACAAGTGTGTACCCACAAAAATAGAGTCTTCCCCAACCAGAAGCCCTAGATGAACCAGAGATTCATAGTCCTCCGAGAGCTTGATCTGTGACGTTTAGGGCTAGTGATCCAGAGTGATACAAGAAGTCCAGGTACCACCACTGGAAGGCCATTGCGAGTGCAAAGAGGCAATTTCAGACTAAACTGGAATCATAGATGGACACTCAACAGCTACGACAGGGCTTGCACAATATAACTTCCTACAAGGCGAGATTGGGCAGCATAAGCGTCAACGACCCATCACTCCCTGATAAACTCAATGCCTTTTATGCACGCTTTCATAGGGAGAATCATGACACACCCAGACAAGCTTCCACAACTCCAGATGACCGTTGATCGTTATCTCAATGCACAAAAGGAGTCTGGTCCAGACAGTGTATCTAGATCTGTGCGGACCAACTGGCTGAGCATTTACAGACATATTCAACCTCTCACTTCTGTGGTCTGAGGTTGCCACCTGCTCCAAAAAGGCATCTATTGTACCGGTGCCCAAGAACAGTGTGGTGACCCGCCTTGATGACTACCATTCAGTAGCACTTACATCAACTTCGAGAGGTTGGTTATGGCGTAAATAACCATATTCTCAACCAAACTCCTGCCTCAGAGATGACCTGGATCCACTTTAATTTGCCTACTGCCACAACAGGTCAACAGCAGATGCGATTTCTCTGGCTCTTAACTCCGCTTTGAACCATTCACTACAGCTCGGCATTCAACACAATCATCCCATCCAAACTCAACATCAAGCTTCAAGACCTGGGCCTCTGTACTTCCCTCTGCAACTGGATCATTATCAGCAGACCTCAGTCAGTGAGGATTGGTAACAACATATCCTCCTTGCTGACCATCAGCACAAGTGCACCTCAAGGCTGTGTGCTTAGCCCTCTGCTCCACTCTCTTTACACATATGATTGTGTGGCTAAGTACAGCTCCAATGCCAAAAACAAATTTGCCGACACCACCACCATTGTTGGACAAATCACAGGTGGTGATGAGTCAGTGTACAGGAGTGAGATAGGACATCTGGTTGAGGGGTGCCACAACAACAACAACCTCTTGCTCAACGTCAGTAAAACTATAGAGCTGATTGTTGACTTCAGGAAAGGGAAGAAGGGCAAACATGCACCAGTCTATGTTGGGGGATCGGTGGTGGAGCGAGTCAGCAGCTTTAAATTCCTGGCCGTTAACATATCAGATGACTTCTCCTGCGACACAGCACATAGATGCAATCACAAGGAAGGTGCACCAGTGCCCCTATTTTCTGAGGAGATTAAGGAGATTTGGGTTCTCACCGATCACTCTAACAAACTTTTACAGATGTACTGTTGGAACTATCCTGACTGGCTGCATCATGGTACAGCAGTTCAAAGGCGCAGGAACACAAGAAGTAGTGTACTTTGCCTAATAAGTCACGGGCACATCCCTCCCCACCATCGGTAGTATCTACAGGAGGCACTGCCTTATGGCGGCAACATCCATCAAAGATCCCCACCATCTGGACCATGCCATCTTCTCACAGCTACCAAGAGGCAGGAGGTACAGACGCCTGAAGTCCCACATCACCAGGTTCAAGGAAGCCATTTCCCTTCAACTATTCAGATCTTGAACCAACCTGCACAACCCTAATCACAATTTCAGTACAACAACACTATGACCACTTTGATCACATTGCACTGAAATGGATTTTTTGTTTTGTTTTAATTGTGTTCTTTCTTGTAAAAGTTGTGCATAATTTGTTTTTCTTGTGAATGCTGCTTAAATGATGCCACGTGCCTGTGATGCTGCTGCTTCAATTAAGTTTTTCATTGCACGTGCATATGACAATAAACTCAACTTTGACTTTGCTTCCATCACTTTTGGACACTGAGTCCGTACTCTCATCAAAACAATTTATCTTAGTTTTCTTCTCATCCTAAACTTTTGCCTGCTGGCTAATGACCTCTCTGCTGATGGAAATGCATCATTCCTGCCTACCCTTTTTATACTTTTCTCTGTCTCTGACAAGAGAGAACATACCTAACCTCTCAATTAAATTTCTCCATTCCTGGCAATATCCTTAATTTTTCTCCAGACCTCTCTGATGCTATAGTATAATTCTAAAATATAGTGACCAGAATTGTTCACAGAACCCTGACTCCAAGTAATCATAGTTTTATTAAGTTCCAGGATGACTTCCTCACACTTTTAATTCTTTGGCTTGGCTAATAAAAGCAGGTATGCCACATCTATCCATTAACTTTGCCTATAAAGATGAAGAATAAAAGGTTTGGGGAGGGCACTGCTGGAGTAATCTGAGCAATTAACTTCAGTGCATTTTGTAGACGATGCATACAACAGTCCACCAACTACTCTGCCACTGATGCATTGTGACTAAGTGAAATTTTAACATGGTGGATGAGGTGCTGATTAAGCAAGCTTTTTTGTCCTGGATAGGGTCAAGCTTTTCAAGTATATTTTGAACTGCATTCATCCACGGATTTTTAATTACATTCCTGGCATACCTCGTAGTTGGTGATCAGGCTTTGGCAGGAGAGTAACTCGCTGCAGGAAATCCAGCCTTTGACCAGATTATGCAGCTATAGTAATTATGTGGTAAGTCTAGTTAAATTTCTGGTCAACAGTGACCACTAGGATGTTGATGGGGAGGCATCCAATGGTAACAATGCTGCTGAATGTCAAGGTTAGGTGAGCAAACAATTTCTTGACAGAGATGGTCAGTATTTGGCACTCATTAGTGCAAATAATACTTTCCATTTATCATCACATACCTGAATGTTGTCTAGGTCTTTTACACATGTGGGTTGCTTCATTTCTGAGGTGTTACAAATGAATTGAACATAATGGCATCATCAGCAAACACCCCAACTGACTTTTTGATGGAAAGACTCATTGATGAAATGGCAAAACATATTTAGGCTTTGAAAACTGCCCGAGAAACTTATCCAGCAATGTCCTGAGCATGAGATGGTGTCCCCAAACAACCACAATCATTCTTGAGCAAGTTATGACTGCAGTCAATGAAGAGTTCTTTATGATGCCAACAAACTTTAGATCCTTGATATATACTCAGTGAAATTCTGCCTTGATATTTAGATCAGACAAACACAGTACACTGGTGATGACAAGATCAAGTACATATATCCCTTAGATTGGTTTACTCACCATCTATCAACACCCAGTCTGGCAGCTATCTTCTTCAATATGCAGTCAGCAGTGCTAATGCCAATCCATTCTTGATCATAGACATTGAAGTTCCTATCCAGAGTACATTTTGTGACAAAGGTGTCTAGAATGCTGACTGGATATTTATAAATCTGTCAACAGATACTAGGCTTTGATTTTAATAGTCTGTAGAGGAACCCTCCCTATTTAGGCACCGGTTCCATAGATTCAGTTAGGAGGATTTTGCAGTTTTGAAATGGTCTGGGCTGGAAGGAATTTTGCCACCTCCAAATCTAATTCCAAGGCTGATGCCAGGTGGTCAATCTAGCTTTATTCTTATTGTATATTAATATAGATATAATTGAATTGTGTGATAGCCCAATACAAAGGGCTATTAAGAATCAACCATTTTGTCTGGAGTCCTGAATCGCATGTAGACCAGACCCAGGTAAGAACAGGAAATTTTCTTTCCTCAACTAAATTTAGTTTCCCGAGTTGCCAAGGTAAGATTTGAACTCAAATTTTTTTGTCCAGGTCTCTGGGTTACTAGTAATTTGATGTCTGTGCCAGCATTCTGCAACTTCCCTTAGGAAACCATGGACATTTTTTTTTTAACCAATTTTCCATGTGGTTCTTTGTCGAAAGCCTTGTAAGTTGATGCCAAATTTATTGAGGAACTACTGGTTTGGACATTTTGTGCATGTACTTGAATGAGGAACCAATGGTATGAAGCTATCTTCTTTAGGAATTATGACTCTGTCTTGTAGTATGAGAGCACATGGCTGTCACGTGACCATAACAACACTGACCCCTCTGGTCAGAGGACAGCATTGCTTATCGGATCGGAAGTGACACCACTGTCAATCAAGGTTTGGCTCCACCCCGCCCATCAGGTGTGGGCATAGGGATTGGCCTTGGAGAGCACCTTTGTTCCTGAACCTGCCTGACCATTGGCCTGGGTAAACACCTTTGTCCTTGACCTCCAAGCCATTGGCCTGTCTAAATCACCTGGCCGGGCTCCACCCAGCCTCCCAGCGCTATAAAAGGTGTTGCACTCCCCTGGCCCTTCCTCTTTTGACTTCCCTAGGAATAGTGAGACAACGCTGCAGAGACCACTGGTAAGAGTGTGCACCACCACGTGATTTGGGAACATTTTAGTCAGATTCCAGGGAGTGTTAGGGCCAATGCTTGTCTGGGTTAAGGAGTTCAGGCTTTGAAGTGTTTATCCCTCGATAAGCTGTACCTTGTTTATATTTTTAAGCATATAATCCTTGTTGCGATTCCCCCTCACATTCATGGTCTCCTGCGTGTTTGTGTGCGAATGTGCATCTGTTCCCATTCATTCTGTCCCTGCGTTTGCCTTTGTGATTAAACTATTTTTCAAATCCAAAGCCTGTGTCCAGAGCCCTCCATCTTTAAGATTCCAAAAAAACCTTTTCACACAACATGTCTCTACTTCAGAATCTCACTTAAAACACCCAATTTTTTTTAACACATTCTTTTTAACAGGGTTACAGCAGCATAGTAGTGTGAATGGGCTAACAATCTCGAAACGTGAACTACACGAGTTTAAGTTGCCGCTACAGTAGTAAGGGAACTTATAATAAATAAATCTGGGGGAATAAAACTGTAATGACTATATTGTTACAATCACTCAAGAAGGAAATCTGCCCTTCTTACCTCATCTGGTCAATATGTGTATCTAGACCACGTAACTCAGTGTTAAGTGAAATAATCAAGCAAGACACTGAGCTCAAAGACAATTCAGGATGTGCAGTAAATGCTGACCTTGACAGCAATGCCAAAGTTTGTTTGTGGAAACGAACAGGGATTGTGTTACAGAGTTTCCACAGCAGGAAAGTAAAGCGTCTTCTGATGCATACTACTACCAACCTGCTATGGGAGCACACAGTTCATTGTATTAACAAGCCATGACCTTCGATTACAAATTTGCTGCACAGCCAGCAAACGTTCACAGTAATATTGGATGAATAAATTCTCTGAAAACCAGAAGCAAATGTGTTAATAGGAAATAGTTTATCTGGTACAATTATTGAATTAATACTTGGATGAAATGAATTTTGTTACCAGTGAACTGTGGCATTAATGTAAATATTCCATGCACCTTTTATGAAGTTTAAAGTTATGGAGTTGAACAGCACTGAAACAGGCCCTTTGGCCCATCGTGTCCATGCCTACCTTTTTAGCCCATCTACACTAATCCCATTTGCCTGCATTTAGCCAAGTTCAGTAAAATTGACACAGACTTCACTGTACTTTTCAAACAAAGCAAAAAAACTAATATTTACTTAAGTACACAGTTAGGCCACAAAGTTAGTTTTAAGTGAGCAACAAAGGTCCTCAAAATGAACAGTCTCATTAAAATATGTCAAGCCCATTTTTAAGAAAATCTGTTGACTCGTGCATAGATGAATTCATTGAAAATTCATACTGTGAAAGGAATTTCTTAGACTAAGTGTAAAAATAAAACCTGTATTTTGTCTTTATGGTCATATTACTAATTACTTTAGATCAGCTTTCAAAGCCTCATTGCTCAAGCATGTAGTGAATACACAATAAGCCAAAGTAGCAGAAAAATTATTTTCTTCCCTCCTTCAGGAAAAAATGAATTTCATAGAACAAAACTATTTAGTAATTTGGCTGAAAACTAGCACTGCATTCTCAGTTCAATTGAGTGATACTTAAGGCCTTACTTATATTGTGACATCATAGAAACTGCAATCCCAGTTATTACATTGAGCCTCTACTGCAATTGGTTGATCCTGCATTTTGGAAGGTCACCAGCTCGGCTGGCCAAATCTGCAACTAATTGAAAGAAAAGCACCATGATGGCGCAGCAGTTAGTGCTGCTGCCTCTTAGTGCAAGGAACCCACATTCGATCCTGGCCTCTGGAGCTGCAGCAAAGACTTTACACATTCTCCCCGTGACTGCATGGGTTTCCTCCAAGTGCTCCAGCTTCCTCCCACTTCCCAAGATGTGCTGGTAGGTTAACTGACCACTGTAAATTACCACTGAGTGTAGATAATTAGTAGAAGAATTTAAGGGAAGCTGGGCATGAAGGAATAAATTTATAGGAGAGAGGAATGAGACTGTTAAGACTACCCTGCTGGGAGATGGCATCAACCCAAAGGGCCAAATGACCCCCTTCTGTCTCATAATAAGTAAAATATTACTTTCACACAATTGTGTTATGTAAGCTGTGATCCTAAGTAACAGGCTCACATGTCCAATCTCAGTCAAGATTACTGTCAAGCACGGCTGCACCTTCACCCCAAGACTTCTTTCAATCTTTCTCATAGCAATGCTCTATTTCGCCTTCAACAGGCTTCCCACTGGACTGGAGCTAGTCCACAGGACTGATTAGTATTGGTTTATTATTGTCACTTGTACCGAGCTACAGTGAAAACTTTGTCTTGCATACCGATCGTACAGGTCAATTCATTATACAATGCAGTTACATTGAGGAAGTACAGGTAAAAATAACAGTACAGAGTAAAGTGTCACAGCTTCAGAGAAAGTGCAGTGCAATGCACTGATGCAATGATGATAAATTATTTAACCTAAATCAATGCCACTCCAAAACCAAGGCACCCAAACCCCAGAAGCTGAGCTGCAGTATACAGATGATGTTTGTAAATTAGCAAGTTCCAAGTTATTATTGATTCATTCAGTGAAGCATATGAGAGGGTCTCATACTCAACAGCTGCAACAAGGTCCTCTATAAAAGCATAAATCAAGAGTCAATATTTCACATTGATATTTGCGTATCAGTGTATGCAAGTGAACACTAGACCAAATAAGAATCACTCTCCTCAACTACCTCTGCCTATTGACAGAATTCACTTTAGGAAATCTGATATAAACCATAGGAGCCCAGAGCAACTGCAAGAGAGATTGAAGATTTTGTTTAAATCTCTCAGGAAATTGGTCCAATAGGACAAAACACTGGCAAAAGAAAGAAATTGGGGCAATAAATAGTTAAGAGTCAATGCCAACAAAAGGTAATGAGGAGAGGACTTTAAAGTGGGAAAGGATTAGTGCTGGTGCAAAACTGGGAGAAGAACTTGAATTGATGAACTGAGTGGACAAAGAATACAAATTTACATTAACAAGGGAAGTGACAGGATCCAATTGAAGGGATAAAGGAAGGCCAGCAATATGAACTGGAAGATTTGGAATATGCATAAAAAGCCACAGAGATGGATTCCTTGTTAACTCAAGTTTACAGTCTCTGAATTGAAAGTCCAAGAAATCAGAAATTCCAAGACTGCTGTTCATTTAATTTAGAAGTTTTTCATTAGTAAACTGAAGTAGTGAAAAAATAAAGATATATCTATTATGACACAATTTTAAAGCAAACATCTGCTCTCCTCCAAAAACGCAAATATCATCCACTGTCTTTCAAATACTATTTTTCTTCTTAATACTAGGAAAGTTGAATACACTCACATCTTGTATTCCAAGGCTGTTGGAACTATTCTTCCAGAGTTGCATTCACATTGACAAAGATATGTAACTGAAGATTAAATTTACACAGTACATTCTTACAGGGAAAAAAAAGGTGGGTGTAGAAATGCTAATGCACTCTAAAGGGCTTCATTAAACTGATGTTCTGTCTGCCTTCTTTAGCTGATTCAAAACAAAGAACAGGCCTAACCAACTTCTATCCATAAAGCAATTTTAAAATGATAACCTTGACAATATTTCTGATTTTTAAATGGGCTTTCACTGCTGCAATTTTTTTTTTGCAATTAGCTACAAAGTAGTTACTGGTACATTGTCTGCAAAATGTTTTGGGATATTCTAAGGCCCAGGTCAGGGAGTTTCAAAAACTGAAATATGTATCACAAAGTACTTATTTCAGAGGCCAGTACCGCAGGTTAGGCAGAGGCAGTGGATTCTAGGGGGTCAGAAGATGAGATGAGATGAGATTGGGGGACAAAGGGAATAAACTGGGCACTGACATCACAGTGGTGGGGAGGGCTGAGTTGTAGACTGGCTTCACATGGAAAGGGGGGGCAGAAAATTCTTTTGATTTTCATAGTGGAGAGATGGGGAAGAAAGAGAGATCTGCAGGGTCTGGGATAGCAGCGGATAAGGAGTCTCAGGGAGGCTGGCTGGAGGGAATGGGCTTCTTCAGGATGAAGTAGTTCACTTATCGAACAGTCATTCTTGGGCATTCCCAGCATAATGTGATTCAAAGCTGGCCAAAACTCCCCCACGACACTTCAAAATGAGGAATGCATAGGGAATGGCATCTTTATGTGCTTCCCTAACACAGAAATCAGGTCAAGGGTGCAATGTTGACTCACACCAAGAAGTCCCCAGTCGAGTTTCCAGAGTGAAATGCAACAAGCCTAGGAAAAGAAGCATTTTGCAATTGTTTTTCTGAGCAATAATCTGAAGTTAAACTGGTTAATGTGCCATTTTTGGTGATGTTTACCTAGAAACTCCATATAACAGCTTGTCTTGTTAATTAATAAATGTCATTATGTTAGAGAACCCCTGATCTTGAGCATCCAGCAGGAGGATAGCAAGGGTTCTTCAGTTGGTTTTGACTTGCACAAGGTACGCTACAGAGGAAAACACTGCCAAGGAGAAATTTAGAAACAGGGTGTGCCAGGGCAGTCAAGATTTGAAAAAACATGCGAATGTGGAGCATTTAAAAGTGCCACGAAAAGGATACAACTTAGGGTGAGCTCAAAGGAAGCTCTTTTACAACAAATAAGATGACTTGATGTGGGATGTAAAGCTTGTTACTTTCACGTTATTACAAAAAGACAAGTTGCAACAATTAAACAAAGAAAATCAAATCATAAATGCTGCTCTGTAGGTCTTTCACTTTAAAAACAGCAGTTTAAATACTTGCATCAAGTTCCATCACCCCAAACATATTTCAACTTCGTCCATCATTGGAGATACTCAAGCACAGATGCAGATAATATGAGTATTTAATCCATTTCACAAAATAATTCTATTGTATTTGAGTTGATACAGGGTAGTGAGAGGTAATTCTGAGTGAAATGAGAGACCACCCACTTTCTTTTAAACAGTGCTCCCAAGTAGAAACATAAAATCAGTAAATTTATTTCCGTTGAACATAAAAACTTGCAGTTACAGCAATGTTGATGACTTCTGGACATTCCAAGAACTTGAAAACCCATGAAGCACTTAAGCAGACCCGCTGGAACAAGTACGAGTGCAAATGAAGTTGCACTAACAGGAACAAAAGAAATGATAAGATGCTTATTTTAATGATGTTGGTTTTGAGATAAATATTAAGTAGGGCATCAAGGAAACAATAAGTAATGACATGGATTATTTGACAGAAATCATGTTTGATAATCAACCAACCATTCATTACTGCACTGTGACCTGAGCCTAGATTGTGTTCAGATCCCTTAAGCCAGTGGTTTTCAACCTTTTTAATGCTGCGGACCCCCAGAACATGTCCTTGTTAGATGGCGGACCCCCAAGGTCCACAAAATCAAACAATCGATAATTCATGCATACAACACTTAACTTACTGCACATAGGCCCTATTGAAATAGTGACTATTTCAATCACCAATAATTACCAGCAGTGTCTTTCAGTGCTCAGTTCAATGTGTAGGTTGTGCCCGTTTTGCATTGCAGAGTTTGTCCAAACGTGGTGGTATATGCGACAAACATACACGTATGTCATCCTCAATATTCAGTCTTGATCTGTATTTGGTTTTCATGGCAGTGACTGCAGAAAATGCTATTTCGCACAAGTAAGTGGTTGCAAATGGTAACAGAACATTGACGGCTTTGCCAGACAGCAGTGGATACTCCTGGGAACATGCTATCCAGAACGACAACAGTGACATTCGGTTGAACTGCAAGCACAAAGTCCTGTCAGATGACAGTTCAGCCAATTCTTCTTGTTCACGTCCAGTTAAATCAGTAAGCATGCATTCAAACGGATTTCGAATCCAATCAAACATGCTCGCGTGATTGTCGACGAAATACTCATGGAAATAATGTGACAGCTGTTGAATATAGTTCAAAACGGTGCTCGCAATGGCCTCTGTCTTAGTCTCGTTCACTTGTCAGAAAGTCAGCTAGCAACGGAAACATATCATAGACGCCTTGCTCGCATCTTCCCTTCCAGATACGGAGTTTTTTCTGGAAGGCATTGATTTTGTCATGCGTTTTCAGAACATTTGAGCCAGGTCCTTGCAATGATAGATTTAAGCTGTTCAAAATGTTGAAAATATCTGCAAGATAAGCTAATCTGGCAACCCGTGTCTCATCTGTCAAGAACTGTGCCAATGATCCGTTATGCTCATTTAGAAAAACGAGCAGTTCATCTTGCAATTCATATACACGCTGCACAACGCGGCCTCGTGACAGCCATCTGACTTCTGTATGTAGCAACAAATGCTTATGCTCGGCTTCCATTTCACGGCATATGTTTTCAAACAAACGATGATTGAGTGGCCTGGCTTTGATAAAGTTAACGATTTTAATGCACGTGGAAAACATATCCGCAAGATTTTCATTCATATCCTTTGCAGTCAAAGCCTCATGGTGAATCATGCAGTGGGTTGCTGCTACATGTGGAACTACTTCTTTCAATCGTGCGACTAGACCCGACTTCCGTCCTGTCATTGCGGCAGCACCATCCGTGCATACTCCAATACACTGTGTCCACGCCAATGCCGATCGTACAAAAAAAAAAGTGTCAAGCACACGGAAAAGTTCTTTACCGGTTGTATGCCCTGGAAGCGCCTTGCAAAACAAAAAGTCTTCCAAAGCCTCTTCTTCCCAGCAATATCGAACATAAACCAACAACTGTGCAGCACTGGCAACATCAGTACTTTCATCGAGCTGAATCGCAAATCTGACTTGCTGAAGACATGCTATCAGCTGGCTCTGTATATCTTCCGCCATATCGCCAATTCTTCTGCTTACTGTGTTATCAGACAGTGGAATGGCTTTCAGTTTTTGACTGGATTCTTTTCCCAGTACAACTTTGCACATGTCTTCTGCTGCAGGTAGTATAAGCTCTTGTCCAATTGTGTGAGGCTTTCTAGAACGTGCTATTCGTAATGCTACCAAATATGATGCGCAAAGAGCCTTCTCATTTACAGTGGCACAGGCTATCATTTTGCCTTTCTGCCTGAGGTACAGCTCCTTTTCCGCTCAAAATATTCCTTCGGCTTGCTGGCAATATCTGGATGTACTGTTGTTAAATGGCGCTTCAATTTCGCTGGTTTCATTGCATTGTTGGACAGTGTTTGCAAACACACAACACAGAGAGGTTGGTCCGCATTTGTCCCCACTGCGATGAAGCCATATGAAATGTATTCTGGATCGTACTTGCGTTGTTTTCTCTTTCGGTCACCCTTATCCCCTTCGTCATCAGAATCTTCTGGTTTCTGGTCAGATTTTCTCTTCAGAAATTTCTCCATACTCAGCAATACATGCTGGACAGTTTAATTACTATTACTGATAAACAAAATTATCAAAACTAATCTAAAATTTACACGCTTGCGCACTTTTCATTTAACAGTGACGTCGCTGTGGCGTAAATGCACGGTAAGTAAGCAATATTATTAAGGCACACCAACAATGTCACTCAGTCTCACTAACACTACAGTGCACAACAAAATAGTAGTGAGTAGTGAACACTGCTGACTACTCTGACTACACAAATTGAATATTAAGCAGCAGCTTACCAGAAGGGAACACCGTCTAAGTCTCTAAGATTGTCGCCTATAACAGATAGAATAGATACGGCCAATTTTCTGAATAGTGGAAAACTGGAGCAAGTAACTAAGCTACGTCTTTGTAACAGGTCGCTTTTCCATTTTTTTCTTGGCTTGCTCGCGGACCCCCTGACAACCCGCCGCGGACGCCCAGGGGTCCGCGGACCACAGGTTGAAAACCTCTGCCTTAAGTGGTTGAATTTGAACTCTCAACCTGATGACTGAAGAGACAAGAAAACATGATCACTGAGACAAAGCTGACTAACCTTCAATCACATATATTTTCAATTGAACACGTTGCAAGGAAATGGGGCCTTCAATGATTAATTGGCAGAATACATAATGGGATGCTTCATCACTTCCTGATTTTATAGACCAGCTTTTAGATCTTAATGAAAGTTATGTACTGATGAAAAAAGACAAGTTTAATAAGGCAATGTTTTAATTGTTTTCTAAAGAGTCAATTCCTCAGCTATTCAAGCAGCTTTATTTTTTGTTTTATTCAATTTCAGTTATGTTCAAATTGGACAGGTGGGGAAATAATTTTCAATAAAGCATAAAAGCTGGATTTTTAAAGCCAAGAATTGATAAACCATGCCATTCTCCTGTCATTCTGATCATTCAAAGACAGCCAATTCACACTTTTATCAATGTTTATAATATTTGAGGGTGTTACATTTACTGCCAAAATGATGTTCATTCTATCACCTTATTACCCCAGTACACTAAGATCACAAAATATGCAAAATACCCAAGTTGCATTTTCACTAGCATCAGATTACCACTGATGTATGATGTGAAATTTGTTGTTTTGCAGCAGCAGTAGTGCAAAAACATAAAAATCTATAAATTATTAAAATAAATAGTGCAAAAATTGTTTCTTCAAATGAACAATATTCTGATAACCTGTTTACTATTATATCAGTGATTTACTATAATTTGAAAATTGCAATATTTTTGAAAGTATGTTCTCATTTTAAAAGTAAACTTGTATCGCGTCAGGTATCACACTCCATAGAAATGGAAATGAAGATCAGAGTAACACTAAAATCTAAACCAGTAGTCAGATCATCAGATGAAAGATATTCAAACGACAACTTAAAAAAGTATTTTATTTCACCTTCTTTGCAAGTTCCAAGAGAATGCACTAAAACAGTTATTTCTGCTGATTAAAGCTGAGAGAGAGGGGCATTTCCTTTACTTACTCCATTGGACAATTATTTTTCTCTCCTGTCTCAGAAAAATACAAAAGAGAAAAAAAAATCCCAGGATTTGTAGCCTGCTAAGGAAGTCACAGGGTCAAATGGCATTGAAAAAAGTCAAAGTCCAAATTATGGGAACCACCATTAGTACCACGCCGTTTCTCAGCATTTTGCTGCGAGATTGGCATCCAGTATTTTGGGAGCACTTTGGAAGCTCAATGGGAGAGGCCCAAAATGTTTCAGTATTAAAGGGGAAACATGGTACTACAGTACAAGTACATAAATGGGCAATGTGGCAGGTGTTAACAATAGTTCACAAAAGTGTGTATTATCCTGGAAAACTGATCTGTGCTTTTGCTGGATCTCTGTAAATAATTATTTAGGTTTTCCTTAAATGCCACATCTTCAAAAAGTGAATTATTCCACCCTCTCTTTCTCTCAGTGGAACAGTAACAGAGAAAATGATTGCTTTGGTTCTATCAGAAAGTGGGTGGAAGAAAAAAATGACTATGGCATCATTGACAAAGGGCCTGTTGTGCCCAAAATATTTAATTTTGCATTATAAACCTGATCAAATGGCATACAAAATTAGTGTGCACATTTTAAAGTTTTCATCAATTTCAAGGACAGCAGATTTTTTAAGATGTTAATGATGATATGTAGTTGTAATTCTACAAGTTCTAAACTGAGGATTTTAGCTAGAGACATGTTTAGTGAAAAGTATCAGGTCATCTACAGAAAACAGAATTTCAGTTCAGAAAAGTGATAAACATTCTCAGCCACAAAAGACAGTTTTGTGTGGCACATTTATTGTGATATATGCAACCTTCATGACAATTCTAAACCTTGCTTGTTTTTTGGGAAATTTCAGATAACAAAGAAAAAAAAACGACAAAGGATATAGTTTTCATGTTTCTGTATTCTTTTCAACTAATTGATCATTTTCATCAATTAAGTTTCTTAATCTGTTATTAATATGCAACATCACCACTGAATAAGTAATACATTTATTCAAATATAAATTGATATCTTTAGCTTAAAGATATCAACATATTGTGTTCAGGAAGGAATACATTCAAGACTTGAGGCTGAGTCTAATCAAAAGCTATAGGGGATGCTGTCATTTGAATAATAGGTTGAATTGATATCGCATTGGTCCCCTCAGTCATAAGTGATTCCACAATATCACTGAAGAGCAGGAAGTTCTGCACCCCCCCCCCCCCATATTTAATCGCTCTTTAAAAAAAACATACAAAAATAAAAATGGGTCATTTGTGTCTGTTTGTGATAGTTCACTATGCAAAATTAGTTGCTGCATTTCCTACATTAAAACTGTGATGACAACACAAAAGAATTTCATAAACTCTAAGGCACTTTCAGATATTTATATTTTAATGTAAAACACAGGGCTTACCTGTTCACTTTTTTCTTTGTACTTAACCATGACAAGCAAAATGTGAAAGGCATATTGTGTGACTGTTATAGGGCAATCACAAAAGTGTACAGAAATGTGGAAAAAATGTTGAAAACCTTGATTAAGATATATTTTAATGTTTTTCCTATTACATTATTCATGGTAATTTAGTAACGCAGCTTTTTATTTTTACCACAGTTCAGCCAATATTGCAATTTTCCAAAAGTAATACATCTTGATCAGCTTATCATAGACATATCTCACATTCTATTAATACAGTCCTCATTAATATTTTTATATCACAATTTACTTATTACTTAAAAGATTCAAGTTTGTTCCTTTCAATGTTTAGCAAAATTATTTTTTGTTCAAAATAAATACAAGTTCTTTCTTTCACTCTTCCAAATACTAAGCATTTTGCTTACCCTCATTACTTTAATAATAGTAACTAAAATGCGAGTCATTTGTTTACTACAAGTGTTTTTGCAATGCAGCACTGCAGGAGTTTTTATTTCCCCCAAACATTCAGTCTCCAGGGATCAAGTAATGACATCTTTTATTTTTATCAACAGGATATGGACATCACTGGCAATAACTGTACATCTCAAATAGTCCCTTAAAGTGAATGGCTTGCTAAACAATTTCAAGGAAAAGAATCAGGCACATAGATATTGAGTCAAAGGCTGGGGAATGGGGCAAATTTCTCTCCTGGAAGGACATTGATGACCATCTGCATATTTAAGATAAATTAATAGCTTCTGATACCAGCATTTTACTCCAGACTTTTTGAATGTAAATCTCCAGCTCAGTATTCATATTCATGCTCATGTCTCCAATTCAACAATTTGGATGCCAATGCAGTATCTTAACCCAATATCCAGGTAGGACAGCTTGGCACATAACCAAGAACTTTGTGTTTCTTTGTTGTTGTGCAGCATGCTATAATCAGTCATGGTAGCCACTATAAGACATGGTTAGTGAGGAGTGGGTTGTGAGAAGGTGGACAAAAAGGTCCTAGTCACTATTTATCAACAATTGCCACAAGTATCTATGTGAGAATGTTTGGTAAGCAAGCAATAAGCTTAGGTAATGAACAAATTAAAGTGAAAGATATCAGTGAATGCTGTATACTTTTGTAACAACCACCGAAAGAGCCAAGAACTAACTGGAAAAAACAAAATTGTTTTCTTTAAAAATGGGATAAAAGTTTCAACTGACACATTACATGATTGTGAAATACATACAATTTATCTCACCATACAAATATCCCCTTTAAAAGCAAACACTGACGTAGGTTGACAGAACAAGCAGCACGAGATAGCCATTCAGCCCATCATACTTGTGTTAGTTTTGGTTGGCAAGAAGTCCAAACTCTTCCACAATTCTCTACATATTTTCGCATCAAATGTTTGTCAAAGTTCCTTTTGAAAGTTGCTATTGAATCTGCTGCCACCACTTTTTGCACAATACATTCAAAGTCACAACTTGCTGCAATAAAATTCTTCTTCTTCTTTAACCAAATGTCTTTAATCAGCTCCTCTGGTTATTGACCTCTCTACCACTGAAAATATCTTTTTTTAAAAAATTATTTATTACTCTAATTACTCTATCAAAATGCTTCTTGATTTTGAGAACTTATGTTAAAGATCATTTTGACCTTTCCCCTGTAAGTCGTGAAATCCAACCTTTCCAATGTCTCCACATAACCCAAATTCCTCTTCTCTGCTTTCCTTCTGGTAACCTTTTTCACCTTGTCTGAGCCCTCAGCATTGTTCCTGAAATACATACACCAGATATAAGCAAAATATTGCAGTGATGCCAAAAGCTTTATTAAGGTTTAGATGTCCCAGACATGAAACAATAACTGTTTCTCTTTCCACAGATGCTGTCTGACCTGCTGAGTGTTTCCAGCATTTTCTGGTTTTATTTGAAATTTCCAGCAACTGTTTTTCTCCTCTCATTTTCATAAAGATTTGGTGCTACCTCTTGCCTTTTCACTGTGCCATTATTAATAATGCCAAGAATCCTGTGACTTCTTAAACAAGCTTCTCAACTTTTCTTGCACCTTCATTTGTGCAATCCTCTATCCCTGTGTTCCCTTTAATTGTACCACTTAGCTTACATTACCTCTTCCCATTGTTCCTTCCAATATGTAGAAATTAGGCTAAACTTCATCTGCCATTTATCATTGCTTTCAGTGCTAACCCCAAAGTCTGCTGCTATTCTCATCATGTCATCATTAAACTTTAAATAAATGGGACAAATTCACAAAAACAAGCAGCAGTCTTAATATCAAAACTTCAATATACTACTGCATCAATTCAGCACTAATCCTTACTTTCTGGCCCTTCACCAATTCCATGTTTTGTTCAATAAGCAGAAAAACACAACTGCTGTAAAATCAGAAATGCAAATAGAAAATTCCAGAAGTACTTAATAGGTCAGACAGAATCTGTGCAGAAAGACTCTACGAATTCCATTTCTCTCACATTTGCTGAGTACATTTAGCATTTTCTGCTTTCATTCCATACCTATGTTGTCACTGTCCAATTAAGCCCATTGCTTCAAACATTAAGGGTTACTTCATCAAATGATCTTTGCAAGTCCATTGTGCGATGTAATGCTACTGAATATGAATGCATTCTAAAGGATAATTTGAGTATTGTTAATTTCAGCACATATGGATAGAAACATGTCATCATGTGAGTTAAAGGCCAGTTGCAATTTGCTAACCAGTTCTAGAAACGGTAAATGTAATGGAAGATGCATTAAAAAATATTGTTCACTATCATAAGAATATTGACAACCCATAAAACAAAGTGAGAAATTAAGGTGAATGGCTATATCACAGTACCTATTAATGTATAAATGCGTAGCATTTAAAACAATTTTTATAATTGGGTATATTTACTGGACACATCAACTTTCCTTACTTTAAAGGATGTTACTTGCATCTTTCTTTCAATTTAGAATAGTAATGTATTGTAGCGGTTGCTACCGCGAAATAAAACAAGACGCTAGTCGGAGGATTGTCGAACAAGAACTGGTTTATTTTCCCGCCTTGCGCGGGCCCTTTAAGGGAGACTGTTCCCGCTCAATCCAACCGGCAATGACGTAAGTACTACGTCATCAAGACTTTCCCGCGCGCGGGTTCTCCCCGTCGCTCGGGAAAGACGAGGCCCGCCGCCATCTTGGGCCTCGACGCTCCGACGCCGCTCGACCCGACTGCCAAGCCGGTTTGACCAACTAAACGGTGAGTCGCCACACAACCCCCCCCCAGAACCGGCGATACAGTCCCCAAGGTCCGCGGGCTGTGCCAGCTGCCGCTTAGGGGGCCGGCCTCTGCGTCGTGGCGTTGCAACCTTGATAGGTTGCTGCAGATCCAAATGGGCCAGTTTGAGGCGGTCCACCGTGAAAACCTGTTCCCTGCCTCCAATGGCCAAAATAAAGGTGGATCAATTATTCCTTATGACTCGGAACGGTCCCTCATATGGTCGTTGCAACGGCGCCCGTGGTGTGCCCCTGCGAACAAAAACAAACTTACAGTCCCATAGATCCTTGGGCTGGCAGGATGGGGCTTGACCGTGCCGTGAGGTGGGAATCGGGGCCAAGTTGCCAAGCTTCTCGCGCAGTCTTTGTAGGACTGCTGGGGGTTGTTCCCCTTGGTCCCGAAGGGCAGGTATGAAATCCCCGGGGACAACTAGGGGCGCCCCGTACACAAGCTCAGCTGACGAAGTGTGGAGGTCTTCTTTGGGGGCAGTGCGTATGCCGAGCAGGACCCAAGGCAGCTCGTCAACCCAGTTAGGACCCTTCAGGCGGGCCATCAAGGCTGATTTCAGATAGCGGTGAAAATGTTCCACCAACCTGTTTGATTGAGGATGGTAGGCCGTGGTGGTGTGCAGCTGCGTCCCTAGCAGGTTCGCTAATGCAGTCCAGAGACTGGAAGTGAATTGGGTGCCTCTGTCTGAAGTGATGTGGGCCGGAACACCAAAACGTGAGACCCAAGTTGTGAGCAGCGCCTGGGCGCAGGAATCAGTTGTGATATCAGTCAGGGGGGTTGCCTCAGGCCACCTCGTGAACCGGTCCACGATGGTAAGGAGGTACCGGGCTCCTCTTGAAACCGGCAGAGGGCCCACGAGGTCGACGTGTATGTGGTCGAACCTCCTACGGGTAGGCTCAAACTGCTGTGGTGGGACCTTGGTGTGTCGCTGGATTTTTGACGTCTGGCAGTGTGGACAAGTCCAGGCCCACTCACTGACCTGTTTGCGCAGGCCATGCCAGACAAACTTGCTGGCGACCAGTCGGACAGTTGATCTGATGGACGAGTGTGCCAACCCATGTACCGAGTCAAAAACGCGTCTCCGCCAGGCTGCAGGGACTATAGGGCAGGGCTGACCAGTCGCAATGTCGCAAAGTAGGGTCCGCTGACCTGGACCAACCAAGAAATCTTGGAGCTGCAGGCCCGAGACTGCGGTTCTGTAGCTGGGCAGTTCGTCATCGGCCTGCTGTGCGTCAGCTAGGGCCGTGTAGTCGACACCCAAGGATAGGTTGTGGATGGTCGGTCTGGAAAGTGCATCAGCAATGACATTATCCTTTCTGGAGACATGTTGGATGTCAGTTGTGAATTCGGAAATGTAGGATAAATGTCTCTGCTGCCGAGCTGACCAGGGATCGGAGACTTTGGAGAAGGCTTATGATCGGTGAAAGCAGTGAAAGGCCTGCCTTCTAGAAAGTATCGGAAATGCTGGACTGCCAGATACAGTGCTAGAAGTTCCCGATCAAAAGCGCTGTACTTCAGTTCGGGCGGTCTAAGGTGCTTGCTGAAAAATGCCAAGGGTCGCCAGCGGCCTTCGAGTAGCTGTTCCAGTACCCCACCCACCGCAGTGTTGGACGCGTCTACCGTGAGGGCGGTTGGGATGTCAGCCCTAGGGTATACAAGCATCGTGGCGTCTTTGGCCTTAATGAAAGCAGCCGCAGCCTCGTCAGTCCAGGTGACGTCCTTGCCCTTACCAGCCAGCAGCGAGAACAGAGGGCGCATGATACGGGCTGCTGCAGGGATGAAACGATGGTAAAAGTTGACCATCCCAAGGAATTCCTGTAGGCCTTTGACTGTGTCGGGGCGGGCAAAATGGCGGATAGCGTCCACCTTGGCGGGTAAGGGTGTTGCCCCGTCGGTGGTGATTTTGTGGCCGAGGAAATCGATAGAGTCAAGTCCGAATTGGCACTTGGACGGGTTGATCGTGAGGCCGAAATCGCGGAGGCGGGAATACAGCTGGCGGAGGTGGGAAAGGTGTTCCTGGCGGTTACGGCTGGCGATCAGTATGTCATCTAAGTAAATGAACACGAAGTCCAGGTCTCGGCCTACCGTGTCCATCAGCCGCTGGAAGGTCTGCGCGGCGTTCTTAAGGCCGAACGGCATCCGAAGGAATTTGAACAGGCCGAATGGGGTGATAATCGCAGTCTTGGGGACGTTGTCTGGATGGACCGGGAATTGGTGGTATCCCCGAATGAGGTCCACTTTGGAAAAGATGCGGGCCCCGTGTAAGTTCGCTTCGAAGTCCTAGATGTGAGGGATGGGATAGCGGTCTGGGGTGGTGGCGTCATTCAGCCTGCGGTAGTCGTCGCAGGGCCTCCAAAGTGGCTTTGGGGACCATGTGTAGGGGGGAGGCCCAGGGGCTGTCTGACCTGCGAACAATCCCCAGCTCCTCCATGTGACGGAACTCTTCCTTTGCCAGGCGGAGCTTGTCTGGAGGTAATCGTCGTGCTCGGGCATGAAGGGGTGGCCCTGTAGTAATGATGTGGTGTCGTACCCCGTGTTTGGGCCTAGAATTCGTAAACGAAGGTGCCAAAATTGATGGGAATTCGGCAAGGAGCTTGACAAAATCGTCGCCAGAAAGGGAAATGGAGTCCAGGCGCGGGGCTGGTGTGCTGATTTCTCCCAGGGGATAGGTCTGGAAGGTGCTAGAGTGGACTAACCACTTCCCTCGCAGGTCGACTAACAGGTTGTGGGCCCGAAGGAAATCGGCCCCTAGGAGTGGTCGGGCGACGGTGGCAAGAGTAAAGGTCCAGGTAAAACGGCTGCCGCCGAATTGTAATTGAATTGTACGGGTGCCGAAAGACCGTATTGTTGTACCGTTGGCGGCATTGAGTAGAGGACCGGGTGGCCTGTTACGAGTGTCGCGGCCGGTCGGGGGCAAAGTACTGACCTCCGCTCCAGTATCAATGAGGAAACGCCGTCCAGATTTCTTGTCCTGAACGAATAGGAGGCTCTGTCGGCGGCCAGCTGCCATAGCCATCAGCGGCGGCTGGCCCTGGCATTTCCCTGAAACTTGCAGGGTGGGCAGCATCGACGGGCCTCCGCACCCCACCTCTGATGGTAGAAGCACAGCTGGTCACCCGTGTCGTTGTTTGCGTTCCTGGGGTGTGGTTGCTCGGTTGCTGGGGCCAGGCAAGGCGGGCGTTGGGCTTGCGGCCTGGTGATTTGACTGACGGACGAACCGCTCTCGCGCTTGGCCCTCCACAGGACATCTGCCCGGGCGGCCACCTCACGGGGGTTGCTGAAGTCGGCGTCAGCTAACAACAGGTGGACGTCATTGGGGAGCTGTTCGAGGAAGGCCTGTTTGAAATTCAGGCATGGCTTGTGTCCCTCGGCCAATGCCAGCATCTCATTCATTAGGGCGGATGGGGATCTGTCCCCCAGGCCGTCCAGATGAAGCAGGCGGGCGGCACGCTCATGACGGGAGAGGCCGAAGGTCCGAATCAAAAGGTCTTTGAAAGCCGGGTACTTATCTTCCTCCGGAGGCGACTGGATGAAGTCTCCAACCTGGGCAGCTGTCTCTTGGTCCAGAGAGCTAACCACATGGTAGTACTTCGTGGAGTCGGAGGTGATCTGCCGAAGGTGGAATTGTGCTTCAGCCTGGTCAAACCAGACGCTGGGCCGAAGTGTCCAAAAGGTGGGCAGCTTGAAGGCCACTGCATTGGCTGCTGCGCTGTCGGCCATTGCGCGGGTCCAAAATCCGTTTGGACCGTCGGGGTCACCAATGTAGCGGTTGCTACCGCGAAATAAAACAAGACGCCAGTCGGAGGATTGTCGAACAAGAACTGGTTTATTTTCCCGCCTTGCGTGGGCCCTTTAAGGGAGACTGTTCCCGCTCAATCCAACCGGCAATGACGTAAGTACTACATCATCAAGACTTTCCCGCGCGCGGGTTCTCCCCGTCGCTCGGGAAAGACGAGGCCCGCCGCCATCTTGGGCCTCGTCGCTCCAACGCCGCTCAACCTGACTGCCGAGCCGGTTCGACCGACTAAACGGTGAGTCGCCACAGTATAAACAAAAAAAACCTTGTCAATCCACTCGGTACAAGTTTAAAACAACATCATTCAAATAAAACCAAAATTCAAAATCACAATGGATAAATAAGACCATGAAAATCTGAGTTCACCCATCCAGAATATTCTCAAGTCCACGTGGTATCTAGGCAGTAATTCCAGGGGTTTATGGAAGACAGAACAGTACAGGAACAAGCCCTTTGGCCAACCACGTCTGCATTGACCACGAAGACAAATTAACTACTTCGTTCTGACTGCACGTGGTCTATATCCCTCTATTCCCTGCCTGTTCATGTGTCTAAGTGTCTCTTAACGTTGCCATCATATCTGCTTCTACCACCTCCCCTGACAGCAAGTTCCAGGTACCTACCACTCTGTGTAAGAAAAAATTGTAAATCTCCTTTAAACTTTCCACCTCCCCTTATAGCTAATACACTCCAATCAAGGTAACATACTGGTGAACCTCCTCTGCACCCTCTTATAAAGAATAAAGAATCTATTCTAAATTGATGAGAATGTGGGGAGAATAAAAAAAAAGACGGGATTAATGGAGGATCAATATAAATGGATGGTTGATGGTCTGCATGGACTCAGTGGGCCAAGGGTCTGTTTCCGTGCTGTCTATCTCCATGACTCTCATTCCAGTTAATCCCATTTGTTCATCTACCATGACAACAACATGTTCACACATGCTTTTCAAATTGTGAAATGCTTCATATCAGTTAGAGTTTCCTATTGCAAACACCCACATAGCTTATTCTTATTTTAAGTAGCGAGCTTAAGTAGTAAAATTGTGAAGTCAACCACTGGATGTTGTATGGAATTCTTATCCAAGTCACTTATTTTATATTCAGAAAATATCCATCAGTTTGGAAGTATAGTTACAAATGTAAAAGCAAACTGAAACAAAAATAATAACTCCAGAATACCTTCGTATTTAATGTAATTCTGGCTGCATGACCTCAAATTAACGGCCAGCTGTTCCTAAAGCATACAGTAACTAAATTGTATACAAAGTTACTTCTCTCTGGTGGTAAGCAGTCTACAAATGAATCAATACCAGATTTCCAGAATTTGATGATTATTGATTACAACAATAGAAAGTAAAGAATCAGCACTCATTAAGGGTTCTTTTTTAAACTGCTCTTATACTAAACCACTGAGAAACTTCATATTCAATTACAAATAGAAGAATCTGTCCATTTCACCACGTCATTGTTTACAGCAGCCATTAGATATTGCTTGATGAAACTTATTATTCAGGCAGGTTTAATTTAATTTAATTTTAATTTAATTTAAACATGTGAAATACAATTCTTGTACGAGATATGTTTACTGTACAAACAATCTCTCCATTGTTATTGACTGCTCTATAATTAATATCAAAATAATCAGATCTCATTAATTCAATGTGTTTTTAACCTGCAAGCCAAAAGTAATGAATGCCATAGTTTATTGAGACACTTCAAGATCACAGCAGCCTTTGTTATAGAAAGCAATATTTTCCCCATTTGAAGAAACCACAATCCAAAGTAAACCAAGGCCAATTTTTTCAGTAAATGATTAACTGCATACCTTCAGTGCGATGGAAAATTAGTATTCATAAAGAGTTGAAGTGATATCACATGAAACTTCTACAAACGTAGAAAGCAAGATTCAGTTTAAACATTGCATGTGTTTAAATAGCTTTACAAACATAGGAAATATGGTCACAGAAAACAAAATCCAGCAAAATCTTTTTAATTTTCTAACAAGCTATAAATCTCTCACCAACAATTTATAGCATCACAGCAGTAAGGTTAACCATTTTTTATTTTAATAATCAGACTTCACTCTCTGAGTTTATGCACAGATTTAAGGCATTAAAATTATAAAACTAGCTGGAAGCATCCAAGAATCACAGTTAGACCACATTGCTCAGGAAATATGTTTTTTCTTAACAAATCAGATTAAAATCATTTTATGACATCCTTCATAGAGTGAAGCTTTACCAATCCAGAGTCAAATGGTGTAAAGTTCAAACACTACTCAAAACATTCCTGTTGAGCCAAGAATAAAAACACAAAGTGCTGGGTGTATTCAGGGGGTCAGGCTGCCACTGGAGAGAGAAAAACAACAATAAAATTTCATTTGAAAGATTTTTCATCTTAAATTCTGCTGAAAAGGTCCTTGATCTGAAATCTGAAGTCTATTCAATCAACTCAAACTACGTGAAACTTGATTTGATCACTACTTCCAGCATTTTCTCTTTTTACCTCTAGCATTTGCAGCATTTTGTTTTGAGTCAAAAACTCAATTCTACTTTTAAATCTGAGTTAACATCCAGTGAGAAGTTTGTGATACCTTGATAAATAGAAACATAAAAATTGTTTATCATAGATCAGGGTTGATGTTGTGACCTGTCAGACTGATAATCTTTTCACAACTTTCTTCAGATGAAAATGTGAAAACATTTAAAGTGAAATCTTTCTTTATAATTTTTGCTGTCATTTGAAATCAAGAGAATATTTCTTGATGTGAATGCATAAACTCATTTTGTTTGGGAGCCTTTGTCTTTGTGGTGTACTTGTGGAATTGACAGGAACATTTTGGGTTGGGATGATGATAATCTCCATCTCTCTTAAAATTACACAGCCTTCTAGTTTCTGACAGTATGATTCAATGTGATGCAAATCAATGCTTGTTTGCGGTTTAACTCATTAAGCAACGTGATATTTTGTAGCTCTGAAAGCCAGTTTCTGTTCATATACCCACTCAAGACACATCCTTTAGTTCTTTGCAGAAACCGTCTGAAACAATTGTACAAGAATTGCAAATGCATCTACTCTCATTTCTCTGAAGTCCTGTCTCCACTCAACCTCAAACTGCAGGTTTATTCAATCATTTATAAACCATCCACCCACCTCAATCAACAATTCATCAATGCATTTTCACCCAAGAAAAAAAATTTACAAATTATCTCTCCACTTTCAGCTCACCAAAACATTTTTTCCTCCACTGTCCCTACTCCATACCTCCAAGACTGAAGGATGCCAGTTTGAGTTTGCCTTGTGCCTGACTGCCCTCCTTGGATCTGGCAAGACACTTTAAACAATTCCTGCTTCTTGTAAACAATGTTGCAACAGTTAACCTTTCAGCAGAGAATATTGGAAAAAGGATTAAATTTTTCCTTTCCTGGTCGAGGAGACTAGAGTCCAACTGGCTCAATTAAAATCTACACAGCCTGGGGACATTCTAAGTCTGTATGACCATGAAACTCAGTGACATTGGAAGAATTTATTCACTTGAATAAATATCTGAATAGCATTTAAAGATACCTTTACTAAAAAAAAGAATTTGCCTCATTGTTCTTTAATAATGCTTTCACACCTATCCATCCTCTAGAAGGTGGTGACCATGAAATACAGGCAAACAAATTAAAATCTACAAGTTTAATGAGTAAACCCATCTTGCAAACCACAATTTCAAGTATGGCAAAATCCATTCAGCAGATGACTCAATTATAAACCAGACACCACAAGAAGATGAATTTGTTCCACGGAAAATTTCATGATCTGTAATCATCTTGATGCTCTTAGCTTTCAAAATGGGAAATATATCAATATTGCATCAACTATTTTTGCTGATCTTACACTGCAGATGCTTGTCACTGCGAAAGGAGGCCAATTTCTTCTCATCTTCGATTCATATTCACAGGATGCAGCCATTCGTTGGCAAGACCAGCAGTTATTGCCTGTCCCTTATGAGGCAGGCTATTACATTCTCTTGCAGATTGTTAATCAATTTGTAAATCATCACCCATCTGCATGATATGCTTTTTTCATTTTATAATATGAATTGCAACTCTCAACTTTTGTTTCTCCAATATGAAAAGAAATTAATCCACTCATCATCTGCATTCATACAGAGTTATTGGCATTTAACAGGACAAAATTGATTTTTCACTTGGATAGAAGGATGGCAATCAGGCCATTGGAACCTGAACTAGAACTCAACAACCAGATTGAAGAGCAGGAGTAAAGCTTATTGCAATCAATCAGATGTCAATTTCTTCCTCTTCAGGTTGCTAATTATATTTTACACTTGAGAATCACAGCATATTTTTAAAACTAGCTAAAGCAATAAAGGTGCCAAAATATATCTACTAAATAAAGTTACTGAATTTTTGCTGATTTGAATATGCTGGTCAAGATCTCACGAAAGTAAATCTGGGACAAACCAAGGGACTTATATCTGTAAAACATGTACTACAGGTCTTGTTGCTTATCCTGCAACCTTTAATCTTTGCATCCCTCTCATATGATATCATGCCTAATTGTGGAGTCCCGACTTTAGGATCTATTTCCCAGTTCATTGTCATACTGAGGTCCTTCAGCATAGAGATTGGTTTGTCCAGATCCTGGATTGATCATTTGGCAACATGCACCACAACCCAAGTTTCTTATTTGCAGGGCGTTGGCATTACAAGCAAGCCAGCATTTATTTGTCAATCCTTAATTGCTCTTCAGAAAATGATGATGAGCCACCTTTTGGAACCAATGCAATCTTTCTGGCAATGGCACTCTCTCACTGTTGTTGGCCAAGGAGTACAAAGATTTAGGCCCAATTATCAAAGGATATAAATTCCAAGTCAAGACAGTCCACAGGTGGTATTCCACCTGCTGACCTTCTTGGTAACAGAAATTTCAGAAGAGCTGTCAGAGTAATCTAACAAGCAGGTGAAACATACTTTGTAGATGGTACACACTACAGCTGATGATGAATGAATATTTAGGATGGAGTGCCAATCAAGGATAGTGACTGAGGAAATCCTTCTGTGACAGAATCATAGAGAGAAAAGGCATAGAAACAGGCCCTTCAGTCTACCATGTCCTCGCTAAACATCAACTACCCATTTGCACTCATCAAGAATGGCTTTTTTCTCAATGGTGTAAAGCCTCTTGAATGTTGTTGGAACTGTATACGCCTAGACTAAATGGAAGCTACTTTATCACATTTCTGACGTGGCTCATAGATGGTGAATTCAGGAGGTGAGTCACTCACTGCAGAACACCCTGCTTCTGACCTTTTCTTGTAACTTTAGTATACATGTGGTTGCTTTGGTTGACTTTCTGCTCAAGAATTAATCAAGGATAATGACGGTGAAAGTTTCAGTAATGGTCATGCCAGTGAACGTCAAAGTTCGATGGTTATAATTACTTGTTGAAGGTGGACATTATTTGCCACTTGTGTGTTGCAAATCTTGAGTGTCATTTGATGGCCCATGCTTGAACATTATCTAGGTCTCAATCCTTTTTCTGAGGAATGAAATTCAACATTGTACAATCATCAGCAAACATTCCACTTCTGACCTCATTATGGAGAGAAGGTCATTCAGGAAGCAGCCAATATTTAGGCCAAGGACACTGCCCAAGCAGATCCTGCAGTGACAGGATCATAGAGAGATACATCATGGAAACAGGCCTTTCAGCCTATTGAGTTCATGCCAAACATCAACCACCCATTTGCACTGATCCTACACTAACCCATTTTATTCTCCTCCCAGGCCCGGATTCTATCACTCACCTACACTAGGGACAATTTACAGTGGCCAATTAACCTACCAACCCACATCTTTGGGATGTAGGGAAAAACCAGAGCATCTGGGGGAACCCATGTGGTCATGGGGGAACATGCAAACTTCACACAGATAGCACCAGAGGTCATGATATTTCCTCAGACCTTGAGAGAGACTATTGTAGAAATTGCAGGGGCCCTGACAGATATATTTAAAATGTCCTTAGTCACGGGTGCAGTGCCGGAGGATTGGAAGGTAGCTCATGTTGTTCCGTTGTTTAAAAAAGGCTCTTAAAGTAAACCAGGTAATTACAGGCCAGTGAGCCTGACATCAGTAGTAGGTAAATTATTGGAAGGTGTTCTGAGAGATCAGATATACAAGTATTTTGACAACCAAGGGCTGATTAAGGATAGTCAGCATGGCTTTGTGCACGGTAGATCATGTTTAATGAATCTTGTAGAGTTTTTCAAGGTTACCAAGAAAGTAGATGGAAAGGCTGTGGATGTTGTCTACATTGACTTTAGTAAGGCCTTTGACAAGGTCCCATATGGGAGGTTAGTTCAGAAGGTTCAGACACTAAGTATCCATGGAGAGATTGTAAACTGGATTCGAAATTGGCTGTGTGGGAGAAGACAGAGAGTGGTAGTAGATGATTGTTTCTCAGACTGGAAGCCTGTGACTATTGGTGTGCCTCAGGGATCTGTGCTGGGACCATTGTTGTTTGTTGTCTATATCAATGATCTAGATGATAATGTGGTAAATTGGATCAGCAAATTTGCTGATGACACTAAGATTGGAGGCATTGTGGACAGCGAGGAAGGCTTTCAAAGGGATCTGGACCAACTGGAAAAATGGGCCAGAAAATGGCAGATGGAATTTAATGCAGACAAGTGTGAGGCATTGCATTTTGGAAGGACAAATCAAGGTAGGACATACACAGTAAATGGTAGGGCACTGAGGAGTGCGGAGGAACAAAGGAATCTGGGAGTTCAGATACATAATTCCTTGAAAGTGGCATCACAGGTAGACAGGGTTGTAAAGAAGGCTTTTGGCATCCTGGCATTCATAAATCAAAGTATTGAGTATAGGAGTTGGGACGTCATGGTGAGGTTGTATAAGACATTGGAGAGGCCAAATTTGGAGTATTGTGTGCAGTTCTGGTCACCTAACTATAGGAAGGATATCAATAAGATTGAGAGGGTGCAGAGAAGATTTACTAGAATGTTGCTGGGTCTTCAGGAGTTGAGTTACAGGGAAAGATTGAACAGGTTAGGACTTTATTCCTTGGAGCATAGAAGAATGAGGGGAGATTTGATAGAGGTTTACAAAGTTATGAGGGGTATAGACAGTAAATGCGAGTAGGCTCTTTCCACCTAGATTAGGAGAGATAAGTACGAGAGGACATGGCTTTAGGGTGAAAAGGGGAAAGGTTTAGGGGGAACATTAGGGGGAACCTTTTCACTCAGAGAGTGGTGGGAGTGTGGAACAAGCTGCCATCTGATGTGGTAAATGCGGGCTCACTCATAAGTTTTAAGAATAAATTGGATAGATACATGGATGGGAGAGGTCTGGAGGGTTATGGACTGGGTGCAGGTCAATGGGACTAGTGGAATAAAGTTTCAGCACAGACTAGAAGGGCCGAATGGCCTGTTTTCTGTGCTGTTCTGTTCTATGATTGTGGAGTTGGGATGATCAACCACAGCCCTCTTTCTTTATACAGGGTACAACTTTACAAGTGATTAATTTACTCCTTGATGTCCACCGAATTGTTTGACTGGAGCTTCTTGATGCCACATTTGGTACATGCTGCCTTATTGTCAAGAGCAGTCAATCATTACCCCACCTCTGGAATTCATCTCTTTAATCCACACTTGCACAAAGACCATAATGTCTGAAGATCAGTAGCCATGGTGAAGCTTAAACTGAACATCAGTGAGGAAATTAAATGCAAATGATGTTTGATGGCACTGTCGACAACATCTTCCATCACTTTTTGATGGTTGAGAGTAGAAATAACAACCCCTCCCTGCTGCAGCTTCTACCATCATAAGTACTGCAGAATGGGCAGGTAGCTCATTAGAACCTGACATTTTGGCTATCTGAGAAGTGAAGTTTCCATCCATTTCCTCCCGTATGCAAACATTCCTGATCTAGTTTTTGAATTTGGCCTGCACAATATGCCCATTGTTCACAACCTTTTTAAAAAAAAATTATTTACAGGACGTGTGCATTGATGGCAAGGCTACCATCAATTGCTTATTCATAACCAACCTGACGGTGATTGAAAATAATACATTGCAGATGCTGTAAATTGGAAATTAAAAACAGAAAATTCTGGAATTACTCAGCAGGTTGGGCAACGTCTGTGGAGAGCAAAATGGTGAATATTTCAGACTGATGATCTTTCAGAAAGAACTGGGAAAAGTTTTTTTAAAATCTAGCATGTTTTAGGTTGCAGAGTAGGGGAAAGGGGTGCAGAGCACAACGGAATGCTGGTGATTGGGTGCAGATCAAGAGAGATGGTATTGATGCCAGTTGAGATAGTAGGTGAAGGTACGCGAGTCACAGCTGCTGTGCTTGAGAAAGTGCAAATAGAAAGTAGAAAAAATAAAAAAATACCAGAAGCCATTGTGTGAAATCTAAAATACAAGAGAATACTAGAAATATTCAACAGGTTAAGGGCAGCTATGGAAAAATGAAAACTGAGTTAATATTACATATTGATGACACTTCATGAGAACCAGTTTTGAGATAAGTCATCTGGATAGGCAGGTCATCCGAATCTGAAGTGTGGTGACCCAAGAACTGTAACCAGCCCAGACAGATTATGACTCGCAGTTCCTTGAAGTTATTTTGGGCTTCACTGAAACAAGCGTTGAGGCGAAAGACAGAGATATCAGAGTGTAATGGAAAATTAAAATGGCAGGTAACCAAAAGCTCTGAGTCACGCTTGTGGACTAAATGGAGGTCTTCTGCAAAACAATTACCCACTTTGCACCTATGTAGGGAGGTCATAGTGTGAGCACCTTATTGCAATACACTAAATTGGAAGGAGTGCAAAAAAATTGCCGCTTTATCTGGAAGGAGTGTTTGACTGCCTGAATGATGGAAAGTGATGAAGAAAAAAGGTTAGGTGTTACAAAGAGCTAGAGTCATACATCATGGAAACTGACCATTCGGCCCATCACATTCATGCCAATCAGTGAGCGCCTATTTATACTAATCCCATCTTCCAGCACCTGGCCCATAGGCTTCTATGCATAGGCGATACAAGTGCTCATCTAGACACTCGTAAAATGCTGTCAGAAACTCTGCTTCCATCACACTTTCAGGCAGTGTATTCCAAGTACACAACACTCACTACACTGAAGAGGTCCCCTTCAGATCACCTCTAAAATATCTTATGCCTTACCCTAAATCTATGTCCTCTAGTTTTATCTAGATGTGATATGGGGAATAGTTTCCTGCAGTCCACCCTATCGAGACCCCTCATAATTTTATATACCTCAGTCATGTCCCCTCCTCCACTCCAGGGAGGACAGACCTAACACACACCAGTCTTCATTGAGGGGTCAGTGGTGGAAAGGGTGAGCAGCTTCATATTCCTGGGCATCAGCATATCAGAGGATTTATCACGATGCAATCATGAAGAAGGTACGACAGCAGCTCTACTTCATTAGGAACTTGAGTAGATTTGGTACGTCACCAAAGACTCTTGCCAATTTCTACAGATGTACGGTGGAGAGCATTCTGACTGGTTGCATCACCGCCTGGTATTGAGGCTCCAATGCGCAGGATTGAAAGAGCTGCAGAGGGTTGTAGACTCAGCCAGCTCCATCATGGGCACAACCTTCCCTGTCATCAAGGACATCTTCAAGAGGTGGTGCCTCAAGAAGGTGGCATCCATCATTGAGGACCATCACCATCTGGTAAATGCCCTCTTCGCGTTACTACCATCAGGGAGGAGGTACAGGAGCCTGAAGATCCACACTCAACGTTTAGGAACGGCTTCTTGCCTTCCACCATCAGATTTCTAAACAGTCCACGAACACCACCACGTTATTCCTCTTTTGCACTATTTATATTGTAACTTATAGTGGTTTTTATGTCTTGCACTGTACTGCTGCCATAAAACAACAAATTTCACAACATATGTCAGTGATAATAAACCTGATTCTGAACATCCTGGTGAATCTCCTCTGCACCCTCTCCAGCACCATCACATCTTTCCTATAGTGTGGTGACCAGAACTGCACACAGTACTCCAGCTGATATCTGACCAATATAAAATTGAAGCATGATCTCCCCTCTCTTATTCAATGCCCTGACTAATGAAGGCCAGCATCCCACATGGCTCTGTAACCACGTCATCTACATGCAGGGTTTCAGATCTGTTGATCTTTGGGATCTCTTCTGGAGAAGCTACGACCTGTACAAAAGGGATAGGTTACACCTGAACTGGAGGGGGACCAATATTCTTGGGGGCAAGTTTGCTAAAACTGTTGGGGAGGGTTTAAACTAGTTTGGTGGGGGATGGGAACCAGAGTGATAGGTCAGAGGTTGGTACATTTAGTGTACAAGTGTAGAAAGACTGAGGAAGAATAGGCATTTGAAAGGGCAAAATTGCAGTCAGTTGGATGGGCTGAAGTGTGTCTACTTTAATGCGAGAAGTATCAGGAACAAGGGTGATGAACTTAGAGCATGGGTAAGTACATGGAATTATGATGTGGTGGCCATTACAGAGACTTGACTGTCACAAGGGCAGGAATGGCTGCTGAATATTCTGGGGTTTAGATGTTCCAAAAGGGACAGGGACTGAGGTAAGAGGTGGGGGAGTGGCTTTGCTGATCAGGGACAGTGTCACAACTGTAGAAAGGGAAGACATCCTGGAGGGATCGTCTGCTGAGTCACTGTGGGTGGAAGTCAGAAACAGGAAGGGAGCAATCACTCTATTGGGAGTATAGCAGCAGACGCACTGAGGAGCAGATCGGGAGGCAGATTTTGGAGAGGTGCAAAAATTACAGGGTTGTTGTCATGGGTGATTTCATCTTCCTTAATATTGATTGGCACCTCCTTAGTGTAAAGGCGATAGATGGGACAGAGTTTGTTAGGTGTGTCCAGGAAGGATTCCTGACACAGTATGTGGACAGGCCGACTAGAGGAAAGGCCGTTCTGGACCTGGTACTAGGCAATGAGCCTGATCAGGTTTCAGATCTCTTGGTGGGAGAGCATTTTGGAGAGAGTGACCATAACTCCTTGACCTTTACCATAGCCTTGGAGAGGGATAGGAGCAGACGATATGGGAAAGTGTTTAATTGGGGGGGGGCGGGATTATCATGCTATTAGGCAGAATACAAGGTTAATGGCAGGACTCTTAGCAGTGTGGAGGAACAGAGGGATCTTGGGGTCCATGTCCATAGATCTCTCAAGGTTGCCGTGCAGGTTGACAGGGTTGTTAAGGCGGCGTATGGTGTGTTGGCCTTCATTAGTCAGAGTATTGAGTTCAAGAGCTGCGAGGTGATGTCGCAGCTCTATAGAACTCTGGTTAGACCACACTTGGAGTATCGTGTTCAGTTCTGGTTGCCTCATTATGGGAAGGACGTGGAAGCTTTAGAAAGGGTGCAGAGGAGATTTACCAGGATGTTGCCTGGATTGGAGAGCATGTCTTATGAGGATACGTTGAGTGAGCCAGGGCTTTTCTCTTTGGAGAGGAGAAGGATGAGAGGTGACTTGATAGAGGTGTACAAGATGTTAAGAGGCATAGATCGAGTGGACAGTCAGAGACCTTTTCCCAGGGTGAAAATGACTAACATGAGGGGGCATAATTTTAAGGTAATTGGAGAAAGATATAAGGGGGGTGTCAGGAGTAAGTTTTATCTGGATTAAACTTCATCTGCCATTTCTTAGCCCATTTCACCATCACACCTACAGTATATCACACTGTAGCCTAAGACTAACCTAAACATTATCAGCAAATCCACCAATATTCGAACTTATTGATCATGTCTCCTACATCCATATGCAAATCATTCATGTACATTACAAATAGAAAGAGTCCCAGCACCCATACCTGTGGAACACTAGTAACAGGCAACCAATCACTAAATCCACCCTCTACCATCACCCCGTCTCCTACTGCAAAGCCAATTTTGGACCAATTTACTGACTTACCCTGGATCCCATGGGCCCTAATATTTTAGGCCAGTTTCCCATGTGGGACCTTCCAGAGACCTAACTGAAGTCCCAGTAAACCACACCTACTGCACTTCCCTCATCAATAGACTTTGTTACCTCTTCAAAGAATTCAATTAACTTGATCAGATAGGATCTACCCTTGACAAAGCCATATTGGCTGTCTCTGTTCAGTCCCTGCCTTTCAAAGTCATCATTATTTCTGTCCCTCAGCAATAACCTCTATACTACTGATGATAAGCTCACAGGTCTGTAATTACCAGGCTTTTCCTGGCTTCCCTTCATGAAAAGGGAGACTACATTTGCCTCCAGTCATTTGGTCCCTCACTTGTGTCCAGTGAAGATTTCAAAAGCTCAGTCGGAGCCCCAGCGATCTTCCTTTGTCTCTGATAGCATCCTGGAATAAATCCCATCTGGATCTGGGAATTTAAATCACATCTAAGCCCACTGAAGCATCAAGTACCTCCTCTTTATTTATGGAGATTTGCACTAGAATTTCACCTTCTCACCTCCCTCTGTAACTGGATCCTTGACTTTCTAACAAACAGACCGCAATCGGAGAGGATAAGCAGCAATACCTCCGGCACGATTATTCTCAACACTGGTGCCCCACAAGGCTGCATCCTCAGCCCTCTACTCTCTATATACTCACGACTGTGTGGCCAGATTCTGCTCTAACTCCATCTACAAGTTTGCAGATGATACCACCGTTGTAGGCCGTATCTCAAACAGCGATGAGTCAGAGTACAGGAAGGAGATAGAAAGCTTAGTGGAATGGTCTCATGACAACAACCTTTCCCTCAATGTCAACAAAACTAAAGAGCTGGTCATTGACTTCAGGAAAGGGGGTGGTGTACATGCACCTGTCTACATCAATGGTGCTGAGGTCAAAAGGATTGACAGCTTCAAGTTCCTGGCAGTGAACATCACCAACAGCCTGTCCTGGTCAAATCACGTAGATGCCACGGCCAAGAAAGCTCACCAGTGCCTCTACTTCCTCAGGAGGCTAAAGAAATTTGGTTTGTCCCCTTTGACTCTCACCAACTTTTACCGATGCACCATAGAAAGCATCCTATCTGGATGTATCACAGCTTGGTAAGGCAACTGCTCTGCCCAAGACCACAAGAAGCCGCAGAGAGTTGTGGACACAGCCCAGCACATCACGGACACCGGCCTCCCCTCCTTGGACTCTGTCTTTACCCCTCGTTGTCTTGGCGAAGCAGCCAGCATAATCAAAGACCCCACCCACCCGGGACATTCTCTCTTCTCTCCTCTTCCATCGGGTAGGAGATACAGGAGCCTGAAGGCACGTACCACCAGACTTAAGGACAGCTTCTACCCCACTGTGATAAGACTATTGAATGGTTCCCTTATACAATGAGATGGACTATGACCTCACGATCTACTTTGTTGTGACCTTGCACCTTATTGCACTGCAATTTCTCTGTAGCTGTGACACTTTACTCTGTACTGTTATTGTTTTTACCTGTACAACATCAATGCACTCTGTACTAACTCAATATAACTGCACCGTGTAATGAATTGACCTGTACAATCGGTTTGTAAGACAAGCTTTTCACTGTACCTCGGTACAAGTGACTATAATAAATCAATACCAATACCAGTCGCTGAATCCTCGAATTACAAAGACAACCTCTTTTGTGAATACCAATGATTTAGGACCTCACCTATACTCCCTGGCTCCATGCACATATTGCCTCTGTTATCTCTAATGGGCCCTACTCTTTCCCTTTTTGCTCTTCTGTCCCTAATGTACCTATAGAATACCTTTGGATTACCTTACACCTGTCTGCCAGAGATATTTCATGACCCCCTCCTTGCCTTCCCAATTTCCTTTCAGAGCATCTCCCTACTTTTTATACTCTTAACAGGCCTCCCCTGCCTTTAGTCCACTATACCTGACATATGCTTCCTTTTTATCCATCTCCCTCAGTTGTAAGTCAAAGTGCTGAGAGAAGAGAAATGAAAGAATGAATCAGGAAATTGTGCAGGGAATAGTTCTATTGGAATGTTGAAAGGAGGGGCAAAGATGTCTCTGGTTGTGACATCTCATTGAAAGTGGCGGAAAATACATGGAATGATCCATTGTATGTAGAGACTGATGGGGTAGAAGATGGGGACAAGTGGACCTCCATCCTTGCTGCGAGTGAGAGCAGAAATATGGAAAATGCAGCAGACACAGTTTAGAGCCCTATTGACTATAGTGGAGAGCAAAATGCATTCAAGGAAAAAGGAATTCATCTCAGAAGCACTGGAATGGAAAGTATAATCATCAGAACAGATAAGACACTGAAAGAATGGAATATAGAGTTCTTGCAGGTGGGAGGAAATGTAGTCAGATAGCTGTGGGAGTCTTTGGGTTTGTAATGTGGTTTCACTACTCCTTCTCAGCCACTCTCCTGGACCACTGTAGTTCTGGCAGTTAAACATTGTTGAGTCAGGACTTGTAGAATTTAGACCCAGGAAGTTAAAAGGAACAGCAAAATGTTATTGTCAGGATCAAGTTAGATAGGAGGAGATTTCACATATTATGTTCTACTGGATCTGCTGCTCTTGCTTTTGCAGTTTTGGAAAGCATTCCTCTTTCACATCTCCTTCTCAGCTCTACACTTAAAAGTTTTAAACCAGAGATATACAGTAAAGGAACCTGCCTCTTTCCTTTCTCCTTTGGTTCTTCTAATTTTCCAAATTGTTCCTCTCTCAATGGCTTTCCCTAATCTGTATTGTTGTTGCTACTCCTGGCTCTGCAAAGAATGATAACGCACTACCTTACCCTACTTTCCATTTGAGTCCCAAGTTCAAATTCCTTGCCTTCTTTTTCTTCTTTGTTCCGTTTTCCACTCCTGGCACAACATGAAACTCTTTTGATTTCAAACACCCACCCTGTTTTCAACATCTCCATCTTAAATGCAAAGACCACCCCCATCATCATCACCTCCCCCCCACCCCACCCTGCAACCTTCCTGAATGCCTACACTTGCAATTGCAAACACTCCAATTCAGCCTGGATAGCAGTGATCATTTCTTACCACAGAGCAGGAAACCTACAATGTGGCAGGAAATGAAAACACATGACTGAAACAAATGACAAAGACAATGCGCTAGAGACACATGCCCCACTTCCCAAAAGTACCAGTTATTCCAATAAAAGCATGTGTTTAAGAGGTTTTTTTTAAAAAATCCATTTAGCATCTGACAGAAACCACTGTTGGATTTTTAAAAATCTCCAAAGTCACCTTTTCTCACTTATTGTTGCTTCAACCCACCGAGATGTTCAATGTTTACATCTGTAAGAGATCATCATCATAAGCTGGAAATGCCCCCGGGTTTAAATGGCAGTTAATACTTATTATAATGAAAATTATCTGGAGGTATATATTACAGTTGTTTTATTGGTACGTATTTGTCCCTTTTATTTGGAAAAATGATTGTATTTATCCTCCTTTTTAAGAGTCCTGTATACAAAATCAACATGGGGGTGAAAAGGTGTTTTATTTCATTTTTGTTTGAAAAGACTTCTGTATTGAGGATTTTTCTGCAGTGACATGCTAAAATGATCTGTCAGTTTGTACTAGTAATGGTATATAACTCAAAGCTGTTCTCATAAGCACTCATCGCCATCCATAAAGAAGTCAACATTGACAGATAAATGCAAAGAATGATGTTAATAATCAGTAATCCTATTATAATTTTACAACTTCACACAAAATTTCTTTTGCATTCACCATCAAGGACCCTTCTTTTAACAAAGTACAGGCCAAAATATGAGCTTATACATACAATAAAGGATTGTAGCACTGTCTAAACACTTGTCTTGAACGGAAGTCTTATTACAAAATCAAAATGGGCCTATTCCTTTTTGCATAATTGGAACTTTCAGATTAGGACTCTGACTGCACATTTTCAGGTATAAGTTATGAAGTGTATTTAGTACAAGTTACATATTATTACCAGGAAAAACCAGAATATATCAGCATTCATATCATGATAAAACCTTTACTTCACACCACTGTCAGTTAGCAAATATATAAGCCACACGATTTTCAAAGTTAGAGTCAGAAAACGATGGAAATACAAACCTGTATACAAAGTCACGTCCCAGCTCAAAGTTTTAATACATCTACTTTTGTTGAAATCTGCTGGGAACATACCTTTCGTACCTTTGAAATTTCAAATGGAATGCAGGAAGTCACAATTGTCTTTCACAACTCAAGTGGCAAAACATTTCTTTTTTGACAGTACTTTAATAGCAGTGAAAATTGTCAAATAAAATCGATTGCTACCTCAAGAATAGAAATCATCAGCTACATTCACTCAAGAGTGTAACATTCAGCCTGTTTTGCAAACAGCATTTTAAGTATCTACATTAAAATGGATAGTTAATCCCTTGGTCAAAGGGGTGGATTTTGAGGAGTTTTAAAAAACAATTAGTAGGTGGAGATTTCAACTAGTTTAAGGAGGGAATTCCAGAATGTGAGGCCTGAACTGTCAACGGTGCCATGGCAGCATGGGAGGGAGGCACATAAAAAAAGAAAAGAACAAAGAGCTTGGAAGGAAAGCCAGGTTGAAGATAACACCGGGAAGGACAAGGCATGGAAGGGACTCAAGTACAAGGACAAGAATTTAACTGGGTGACTGGGGAGACAACGTAGGTAGGCAGTAGTAAAGAGGATAGGCATCAACATTTACTAAGTGGGTAATTTGGGGAAGGAAAGCTCAGTCAGCCAGCTGAACATTGGACATGCTGAACCTGAAACTGTAGTTTGAGGCATGGATGAGGCCTGGCACAAGAGACAGATGAGCTTGCGATGCCACAGGCAAATTACAATGACGTACCTCAACGTGAATTCTGATCGAAGGAGCCAAGGTCCATACAGTTTATTACTTTTTCTTATTTTTAACAGATCTGTAATCTTTCAAGGAAAGGCTTAAGATTCACAATGTTACAATGGTAGTAGGTAGTTTTTATTAAGTCTTGGTAGCTCAGATCAAGGGTGAACCTAGTTCTAAGATTGACAACAGTCTATTTTGGCTGAAGAAAATAGGCAGGAGAATGAATGGAATTCCAAACATAACCGAGACTCTAAACAACATTAGAAGTGGAACTGGATATTGGCAACTAGCAAATGGAATGACTGTTTTTGTACTATTGTGAATCTATTTCATTTAAAATTTCATTTCCTAAATTGGTGTGATATTAGGAGGTACTGATTCCCAATAATAGGAACAGAGTCTTACATCATATTCATGACCTCATGTCATTTTAATATTTAAATTGGCAATAAACTACAGTTCAGTTTCATTTCAAAATATCAAAAATCTGATTCTTCTACAGAATGAGGAACAGCGACAAAAATCTCAAAATAATCCCTCATTTGCTGTTGGTATTCCTCCTTGATAATTACTAATTTCTACAAAATTGTAAACTCTGCCCTTTTTTTAAAAAAAGTTTCCCTTACGATAAAAATTAACAAACATTGGGTCAGCCTGAAGATTAAATTCTGATGAGCATTTCTGAATGTACTTAGATCTGCCTATTTATCAAGAATCAGCATGTTTTTAGACAATTAAGTATTTTTGGAATTTGTTAACTTCTTCAAAAAATTGCTCTTCAATCTTTGATACCATTATGGTTTGTGACTTGTGTAATTCATAGGTGCAATTCTCAGACAGAACTGAGCTATGCCAACTTGAAGGTCACAATATATTCTCTGATATATTAATCTCAATTGAGATAGCAGTTTGAGTTCTGCAAACATCTCTGCTTGGAAGAAAATAAATTAGCCACAGCTCTGATCCTTGTACTATTCAGTGACCCCAAAACTGTGTGTAAATATGGATGCTTAGCAAAGTTAGGATTGACCACAGTTGTGATGCCATCACTGCCGACTGATGTCCCAACACCCATTGCACAAGCTTATATAAAAAGAACAACTATTTGACTGAGCTAAGCAACAGTTATTGCCTTAATGGCTCTAACTCAACACAGAACTTTGTTTTCGTAGGATAGAGAGCAAAACTGGTGGTAAGGTGGAAAAATATTTGGGATGAACAAAAGAACAAGTTTAACTCTGAACTTCTACACAAATCAGAATGCAGAATTCCCCCCCCCCCCCCCCAAATCCTTACTGTTGCCTAACTGTCCATAAATATTCTAAATGTAATCACAGCAAAGACTTACAAGGGGTCAAATCTATCTATTCCAATAATCAAGTTATAATCAAAGCTGCAATTTTGGTGTGTACCTTTCATAATGAACATCTCATTGTTACATAAACCAGTATGCAGATTTATAAAACAAGTCACAAAAAATTCTACCAAAAATTTTTTTAGTTGATCCACATTATTTGGCCATATCTCAATGAATGCTCCTAATTTTTTGGATTAAAATGTCAGCCTTAGCTCCATAAGAGCACTTAGACTATATTCAGAAATTGCAGATTATTATTCTTAATTCAAGAGCTTCAAGAACTTGACCTAGGTTGGCACTTTAGATACTGAAGCTCAAACAAGGCATTAAACTGAAGGCCAGTTTCTTCTCAGGCATAAATAAAAGATTCTGTGGCACAATTCAGAGTGAAAAGCAGTTCTCCAGCGTCTTGGACAATAGGAATTCTAGCTAACATCCAGCATAAACAACTTTCCACAACTAAATCCTTCCATAAAATATGCATTAAAGATCCTGTGTTGTCAAAATTATTTATAACATTCTGTCAACCAAAAATATTTAGTCTTGCAACACACAAGAGTGCAGTTGCTGGAAATCTGAAATCAGAAAAGAAAATGCCTAAATATTCAGCAGGTTAGGCAAATCTGTGGAGAAAAATAAAGTTTCAAATCTGTGGAGAAAAATAAAGTCAAATATTGACCTTTCATCAAACTGCCTAACCTGCTGATGATTTCCAGCATTTTTGTTTTTATTATTCAATCTGCTTCAAAACTGAAGATTAAAGGAAACAAAAGAAAAATAACAGTTCCATGAATTAAGGGAAAGACTTCATATAACACTTATGCTTGGTTCAATTAAACATCACAATGCTCGAACAAATACAGATTATATTTAAACTTACCAAAGCAGGCCACTGAATCTGCTTATTCTTTGATCCCTGAGACTGGCTAGGGTTCTTTCTCTTAGCCCAGACCAGCTGGTGCTCTACCAAGAAAATTTGGAAGTCTTCGTAGACTTTAACCCATTCACGTTTTTCCCATTCTAGGTCATCAAATTCCACATATGCCTAGGAAAAATTAAAAGGAAAGTTAAGACTTCAAAATCTTTTGCATTTCTCAATTCGTGTGATTTGTTTTTATTGATAATGACACTGAAGTTCACGAGCACAATGGCCATCTAGAAAGCAGAGGTTTCAAATCTTATTGTCACAGAATAAAAGACCAGACTTGTTCTTAATCATTAAACTCATTTTCTCCTGCCAAGATATTAAAAATAAACCTTTAAAAAGTAATGTGAGAATTTTGGTTTATGGCAAAGCTCTGTTTTAAAAACATCCAACTGAATGTTTAAAAAAAACTGTTGTTGTTGTCAGTGGAAAGCTAATAATTCTATATTTTGTGTAGATGAAAATTTCAGTGAATAAAGCTTTGCACTTGCATCCCATACAGCCAACTTGTACATACCAAGTCCACGATGCCGATTTCAAATGTAAACAGCACAATTCTGATCCGCCTTTTAATCATTTCACTCTACTGCTTTGAGATTCAAGCCACAATGATGGAGAGAATTCTCCTGTGACTTTGAAAATTACTTAAAGTATTTCCTTGCACAAGCAATTTTGAAGTGGCACATTGGCAGAAAAAGTATACTAAGTTCAGAATCAGAATCAGGTTTATTAACACTGACTTTTATGACACGAAATTTGTTGTTTTGCAACAGTGGTACATTGCAAAGACATAAAGATTACTACAAATTACAAAATAAATAGTGCAAGGAATAACGAGATAGTGTTCGTGGACCCTTCAGAAATCTGATGGCGGAGGGGAAGAACCTGTTCCTAAATTGTTGAGTGTGGGTCTTCAAGCTCCAGACCCTCCTCCCTGACGGCAGTAATGAGAGGAGGACATGTCCCAGATGATGAGGGGGTCCTTGGCGATGGATGCCACCTTCTTGAGGCACCAGCTCTTGAAGATGATCTTGATGGTGGGCAGGGTTGTGCCTGTGATGGAGTGGCTGAGTCTACAACCCTCTGCAGCCTCTTTCAATCTAATACAACCAGTCAGAATGCTCTCCACCATACATCTGTAGAAATTTACAAGAGTCTTTGGTGACCTACCAAATCTCCTCAAACTCCTAACAAAGTAGAGCTGCTGGCGTGCCTTCTTTGTGATTACATCAATATGTTGGGCCCAGGACAGATCCTCTGAGATGCTGATGCCCAGGAACTTGAAGCTGCTCGCCCTTTCCACTGCTGACTCCTCAATGAGTACTGGTGTGCGTTCTCCTGACTTCCCCTTCCTGAAATCCACAATCAATTCCTTGGTCTTGCTGACATTGAGTGCAAGGTTGTTGTTTCGACATTTCTCTGTCTAAACCAAAACTAATATTCTTTGTATTTCAGTCACATATCTGTGCTTGAAAAAGTATGTACACAGCCTTACAGAGTGTACAAAATTATTTTTGGATGAAACCAATATGCTGAAGAGGTAAATTTTCACAAAAAAATCCAGAGTAAAAAGATGAAACCTCCTCATCAAATTTGGCAAATATTTTACCGGTATTTCACAACATTTTATAGTGATGATTTAATTTTGAACCTTTAGCAGAATAATGTTCATACATACAAAAGTCAATGATTCATTAATGCAGGTATTAAACAAAGCCAAACAAATATCACTATTGTGAACTGGGAAACAATTACTTACAAACTTTGGCAATTTTGAGATACCTTCTTCATGAAATTACATTGCACGCAATTCAGAAGTATAGGATTACCAATTTAAAATTTTATAAATTTTCAAGTCTAACCTGGACATCATCTGTCTCAGAATGTTGAATTAAATTTTCCCTTCTAGCAGCAGTGTAAACTGCTCTTGTTTCAGTGCATAATTGAGAGCAATTAACAAACTACTTCTGGCAGTTTCTACCAAATTTCATATTTAAGTATTATATCTGACATAAAAACGTTGCAGTTTATGTGATGTCAGAATAAATTGTTTTTTTTAAATATAAAATCAGCCAGGTGCATTTCTTAGACAACCCTAAATACTTGTGGCAACCATTACCAAACCATTTACGTGACTGCACAAATCATACGATAAGACTTCAACAGCCGATTGATGAGAAATTAATTAAGGTCCTAAATTGGTTTCTGTATTGATTTCAAATCCTGTATTTAGAAACCAGTAAACGATAAATATCCCTGAATGAAATAATATTAGATTTTTGTTCACATGTAACTTAATGAAACGGCAATGGATGATTCTAATCCTGAGTCTTGGAGAAATGAATGCAAGTGACAAGGCAACTTACCTAAGAAGAAATAAAAAAAAGTTGTTCAAATCAAGTTACTTCAATCTACCATAAAACTGTCTCGAATATCAACTGATTCTACTTCATCTGAAGCAAATACCTACACCAATTCTGCAATCCAAAAGCAACAGCTAGGATTAAGTCAGGGTCCTAAATCACTAAATTTCAAATTATCGAGGACAAAATGTACATTCCAAAATAATATAAAGCACTGATATAAAATATTTGGACTCTGAAAATAAAATGTATATGCTAAGTTATGGTACATATAATACCGTTTCTTAAAGTGTTCAGCTATTTGGAAATATCAATCCCACCAACATGTATACTAAATGTATGCCTTGATCTTACTCTGCTCCAATCACTGCTATAGATGTTATAATGCTCATTTCAATCAGTTTAGCTACATGGATTTCAGTCCTGGCTTGGTGCCAGCTCTAACATCTTAGGCTGAAATTTCAGTGCATTCTCCAATGCAACATTTTGCTCTGGAAAGCCTTTTCTTTCACTTGTGAGGTTGACCAAAGCCAGTACAGTTACCACAATGGCATCCACACTGCCATGATGTAACTGTACTGGGACAACTTGGCTCAAGGCACAGCTAATTCTGGAACAAAAATCTGAAGTACTACAGCTGGTATGTTGCATGTTCTCATATACAGTGCTCTCAGCAGTTTCTTGATATCATGTGGTGTGAATCAAATTGACAGAAGACTGGCTTTGGTGATGGTGAGAATCTTAAGAGGAAGATGGATCATTCACTCAGCAATTATTGTACTGTGGCGACCCACCTTCGACAGAAGCAAACCGGCTCCGAAGTCGGCGCGCGCGTCGGCAGACAGGCCAGCCACAAAATGGCGCTGGGCCGCCTTCTTCAACAGCAAGGGGAGAAAGCCCGCACGCGGGAAGGGGTTCGGTTGGCGCACATCTGAAGTCATCGCTGCGCGTCAAGCGCGGGAACTTAACTGCTTAAAAGCCAGCGCGGCAAGATTCGAATAAACCAGTCAAGTTCAACCCACCAACTAGGTGTCGTTATTCCTTGATCCATGTGTAGCCCATCGCTACATTGGTGACCCCGACAGTCCAAACGGGATTTGGACTGAAGATGATTGACTCTTCATCTGTTCACGCAGTTTCGCTGAAACTGCCACCCTTCTGGATGCTGCGACCACGCCTGTGGCTTGACCAAGCAGAGGCCCAGTTCCAGATTTGGCAGATATCTTCTGATTCCACGCGTTACTATTACGTGGTGAGCTCCCTTGACCAGGAGACAGCCACCCAGGTTGAGGATTTCATACAGTCGCCCCCGGAGGAAGGCAAGTATGCAGCATTCAAAGTGCTGCTCATACAGACCTTCGGCCTCTCACAACGGGAGCGCAGTGCCCGCTTGCTACACCTGGACGGTTTGGGGGACTGGCCGCCGTCAGCATTAATGAACGAGATGCTGGTCCTGGCTGACTGACACAAGCCCTGCCTCATGTTCGAGCAGGCGTTCCTGGAGCAACTGCCTGAGGACATACATCTGATACTGGCCGACGGAGATTTCAATGACCTCTGGAAGGTAGCAGACTGGGCAGACGTGCTGTGGAAGGCCAAGGAGGAAAGCGGGGCGCCCGTCAGCCAGATTACCAAGCCACATGCCCAACGCCAGGACAGACCAGGCCCAGCAATGGAGCGCACACAACCCAGAGGCAGGAGTGAGGAGGCCACTGTACAGGGGTGTTTGTTCCACCAGCAGTGGGGCGCAGAAGCCCACCGGTGTCACCCGCCCTGCAAGTTCTCAGGAAACACCAAGGCCAGCCGCCAATAGCTACGGCGGCTGGCCACCAGGACAGCCTCTTGTACGTCTGGGACAAACAGTCGGGACGCCGCTTCTTGGTCGACACCAGAGCAGAAATCAGCATCTTACCCCCGACGGGGTACAACACCTGTAACAGGGAGCCAGGACCCACCCTGAGGGCCGCAAATGGCAGCACGATACGTACCTACGGCACCCGCACAGTGCAGCTGCAGTTCGGCGCCAGCCGGTTCACGTGGGACTTCACACTGGCTGCCGTGGCCCAACCACTCCTGGGGGCGGACTTCTTGCAAGCTCACAGCCTACTGGTCAACTTGCACAGGAGAAGACCGGTCCATGCCAAGACTTTCCAGACATTCTCTTTGGGCGAAGCCAAGTTGTCGGCCCCACACCTGGACTCCATCACGCTGTCGGACAACGAATTCACCAGAATCCTGGTGGACTTCCCATTGGTTCTGGCACCGCAGTTCACGGCAGCCATACCCAGACATGGAGTACAGCACCACATTCCGACCAAGCGACCACCCCTCCACGCCCGCGCACGACAGCTTCCCCCGGACAAACTCCACCTGGCGAAGGAGGAGTTCAAGAGGATGGAGGAATTGGGGATTGTACAGAGGTCAGACAGCCCATGGGCTTCCCCCGTACACATGGTGCCCAAAGCAGCCGGGGGCTGGAAACCATGCGGCAACTACAGTCGACTGAACGAGGCTACAACCCCAGACCGCCACCCCGTGCCACACATACACAACTTTGCAGCAAACCTGCACAGGGCAAGCGTCTTTTCCAAGGTGGACCTCGTCCGGGGATACCATCAAATCCCGGTACACCCTGAAGACATCCCCAAGACAGCACTCATTACCCCATTCGGCCTGTTCGAGTTCCTCCGAATGCCGTTCGGCCTGAAGAATGCCGCACAGACGTTCCAGCGGCTAATGGATGCAATGGGACACGACCTGGACTTCGAGTTCATCTATTTGGACGACATCCTCATAGCCAGAAGAAATCGTCAAGAGCATCTGTCTCACCTCCGCCAGCTCTACTCCCGCCTGAGTGATTTTGGCCTCACGATCAACCCGGCCAAATGCCAGTTCGGACTCGACACCATCGACTTCCTGGGCCACAGGATTACCAAAGACGGGGCAATGCCCCTGGCCGCCAAGGTAGACACGATCTGCCACTTCGCCCAGCCCAACACAGTCAAAGGCTTGCAGGAGTATGTGAGTATGGTCAACTTCTACCGCTGTTTCCTCTCCTCAGCAGCCCGTGTCATGCGCCCTTTGTTCACCCTGATGTCAGGTAAAGGCAAGGACATTACCTGGGATGAAGAGGCTACAGCCGCTTTTGTCAAAGCCAAGGAAGCCTTGGCAGATGCCACAATGCTGGTACACCCCAGAATGGACGTTCCAACCGCCCTCACAGTGGACACATCCAACACGGCAGTCAGTGAGGTGCTGGAGCAACTCATCGAGGGGCGCTGGCAACCCCTGGCGTTCTTCAGCAGGCACCTGCGGCAACCCAAACTCAAGTACAGTGTTTTCGACCGGGAGCTGTTAGCACTACATCTGGCCATCCGACTTTTCAGGTATTTCTTAGAGGGCAGGCCGTTCACCACATTCACAGACCACAAACTGTTGACCTTCACGTTCATGAAGGTGTCCGATCCCTGGTTGACCCGCCAGCAGTGACATCTGTCCTACATCTCTGAGTACACGATGGACATCCAGCAGATCTCGGGAAAGGACAATGTCGTGGCGGATGCACTCTCCAGACCAGTTATCCAGGCCCTGTCCCGGGGGCGGACTATGCAGCGCTAGCGGAGGCGCAGCAGGCAGACGATGAGTTGCCCAGCTACAGGACCACAGTCTCGGGTTTGCAGCTGCAGGACCTCCTAGTAGGCCCAGGTGGGAGGACCCTCCTGTGTGACGTGGCTACCGGCCAACCTCGCCCCATCGTCCCGGCAGCCTGGCGGCGGCAAGTTTCCAACTCCATACACGGTTTGGCGCACCCATCCATCAGGACAACTGTCCGGATGGTCTCCAGCAGGTTCGTGTGGCACGGCCTTCACAGACAAGTCAGTGAATGGGCTAAACGTGCGTGCAGTGTCAAAACAGCCAAGGTGCAGCGGCACACCAAAGCCCCGCTGCAGCAGTTCGAACCCACCCACCAGAGGTTCAACCACATTCATGTGGATATCATGGGGCCCCTGCCAGTGTCAAGAGGAGCGCGGTATCTCCTAACTATGGTAGACTGGTTCATGAGATGGCCAGAGGCGGCCCCGCTCACTGACACCTCCACCAATTCCTGCGCCCGAGCACTGATCACAACCTGGGTAGCACGCTTCGGGGTACCGGCCCATATTACCTCCGACAGAGGTGCCCAGTTCACCTCCAGCCTGTGGTTGGCCGCGGCCAGCCTGTTGGGAGCACAGTTACACCACACTACTGCCTACCACCCACAGTCGAATGGACTAGTGGAACGTTTCCACCGCCACTTGAAATCGGCTCTCATGGCCCGCCTGAAAGGGCCTAACTGGGTGGACGAGCTCCCCTGGGTCCTGCTCGGAATCCGCACAGCACCCAAAGAGGACCTGCACACCTCGTCGGCCGAGCTGGTGTACGGCGCACCCCTGGTCGTCCCAGGAGAGTTCCTACCAGCCCCAAGGGGGCAAGAGAAAGAACCTGCAGCAGTCCTGGACAGACTACGCGAGACGCTCGGCAACCTGGCCCCCGTACCGACTTCATGGCACGGACAGATCCCCATCTGCATACCCAAAGGCCTGCAGGACTGTAAGTTTGTATTTGTACGGAAGGGTGCACACCAGACACCGCTACAGCGGCCGTTCAAGGTACTCAGGAACAACGGGTCCACGTACGTTCTAGACATTAGGGGGTAAGAGGAGGTCTTCACGGTGGACTGGTTCAAACCGGCCCATGTGGACTTGGCGCAGCCGGTTGAGGTTCAGGCTCTGTGGCGCAGAGGCAGACCGCCCAAACAGCGACTGATCCAGGCTGTGGACTTTGGGGGTTTAATCGCTGGTTCTGGGGGGGGGGTTATGTGGCGACCCACCTTCAACGCAAGCAAACCAGCTCCGAAGTCGGTGCACACGTCGGCAGACAGGCCAGCCACAAAATGGCGCTGGGCCTTCTTCAACAGCGAGGGGAGAAAGCCTACGTGCAAGAAGAGGTTCGGTTGGCACACGTCCGACATCATCGCCACATGTTGAGCATGGGAACTTAACTGCTTAAAAGCCAGTGCAGCAAGATTCGAATAAACCAGTCTCGAGTTCAACCCACCGACTATGTATCATTATTTCTAGCTCAGTGCGTAGCCCATCGCTACAGTACATCACTATTCACAACAAGATTTGGCGGAGCTGCTGAGCACTTATCTAATCCACTGGATGTGGGGTCACTCAGCTCCACCTACTGCTTGCTGCTTAACACACGAGGTAGGCCCATGCTGCAACTTCACCGGTTGGCCCCTTGGGCTGCTCCCATTATGCCCTTCTACATTCTTTATTGAACCAGGATTCATTCCCGGCTTGATTATACTGGTAGAGTGAGGGCTATGCATACAGTGTTACATACAGTGATGGCGTATGTTGCTGTTGATTGTCCACAAGGTGAATCCGGTCTAGAAAGTTGCTGGAAGGTCATGGGCAACATTCCAGAGCAACCCTGGACAGGATTCTGCTGCAGGTTACCACTCTGCCTTACGGCCTTGCAGCCATGCACAAAGGTCTGGTTATAGTCATCTTGCTGCTTATGGGAGCAAACTGTATGTATCTTAAGTTGCTGCTTTACAATGTGCAGTGGCTAAAATAAATGAATTCTTTTCTGGAAGAGTCAAGTGCTTTGGGATGTTCTGAAAGGGATACGAAAGCAACAATTTAAGTGCAAGTCTTTTGACTATGAACATGCTTCCTCTCTTATATCCAAAAATGTAAAATTGTAACTCATCTTTATAGCTTGCCAGTTTGTGAGCCTCATCTGATATTAAAAGATAATTCAGAGTTGTACCATTGACCATGAAAAGCAACATAAACTTGCAACCAAGGGGGGAAAAAAAAACAGCACAAATTATTTGGAGCACCATGTAAAGGGCATTGGCTGGGCATTGCAGCAAATTATGCTCTCAAACCGTCATCTAAAGCAACATATCCTCCCAGTTCCTCTTCACGATAATAAGTAGTATCCAGCTAGGCTTTTGTATGATAATTATCACCCTTTTGTTTGCATGATAGGAACACTTAACAACTGCTGGGTTTCAAAATCTATTTAATATTGTTAAGAAAAAATAAAGAACTCTGCCTGCCACAACCCCCACCACCGCCTCCGCGCGCGCTCCCCACCCCACCCTGTGGCAAAAATCAACCCTCGTCCAACAATTCTGTCTGATGACCAATACAGAAATCTTAAGCTAAGTTAGGGAACAGCCTTTGATAAGAATTTTTGACATGAGTTCTGAGACAACATTTAAGTTTGACGACGATCGATACTCTGCAGTGTTGGCCAATCTGCACCATCCATATTATTTGTAACGTACCAATTTAACTCCAATATACCCGATAGTGCATCTTGGAATCAAAGTAAAGAGTAGGTAGCCTTGCCTTCATCGATAGCCTCTGATCAACAATGTATACCACAGTGCCACTAATGACAGATGTACTTCCTGCAAGTTTTTGGAGATCCAGACTACCTCTAACAGGCACTTTAAGACAGTGAAAAGATACCACCAATATTGCCTCTACAAAGTCATCCAAATCCAATGGAACGATAATTGAACAAATACCAGTGTCCTCTCCTAGGCCAACATTCTCACCATCGAGGCTCTGTTGGGTAGCCACATCGCTTAAATGTCTGACACCAGGCTCCCAAAACAGACACTTTTCCAAGTCCTGTTATGGGAAAAGATTATCAAGTGGACAGAAATAGAGATTCAAGGATGTACTTAAGACCTTCTTGAAGAAATGCAATATCCCTACCAACTCCTGTGAATTTCTGGCACATGCCCACTCATAATGGAAAAGGAGAATTGGGTATGGAATTAAGAACCTCCAGTCCATGCAATGGAAGCACAGAGCACAGTTAAATGGCAGATGGAGTGCATCACTTCACAAACTATCCACACTTCTGTCCCAACTGAGAAAGAGTATGTGGTTCCTAATTTGGTCTTATCAGTTGCCTGAGAACTTACAAAGCCAGAGTGGAATCAAGTCATACTTGATCACAAGGGACTGCCTAAGAGGAGGAAGTATCATCATGACACACGTTACTTGACATCAACAGAAACTTGCAGTAAAACTCATGACCAAAATCTTGAATTCCTGAACTAAAAGTTCACTTGCTTGTTACATTTCTAACTTGTACGTTTGTATAGAACACTTCTCTTCCTTGACTTCTTCATATCGATCTCAGAGGATAAGTTAGCGACCAACACCTATTGGAAGCGCATCGACTCCAATAACTATCTTGACTACACCACCTTCCACCCTGCTCCTGCAAAGAATTCTATTCCATTCTCCCAGTTTCTCCAACATTTTGGCATCTGTTCTGATGACAGCACCTTTTGCACTAGGGTTACCAAGTTATCGTTTTCTGCATTTGTGGTTTCACCTTTCCAAAATGACAGGGTTCTCAACCACATCTGTTCCACTTCCTACACTACTGCCCTCATCCACGCTCCACCCACTCTGGAACACGAATACAGATCCTGTTGTCCTCAACCTCCAACCTACTCTCTTCTACCTTCAACAAGTTATCCTCTGTAATTGCCAAGTGATGCCGTCAATCGTTACATCTTTCCCTCTCCTTCCTTTCCTTTCAGCATTCTGAACCACTCCCTTGCTCACTAATTTTTAATTTATATCTCCACCAATACCCACATCATTTATCTGCCTCAATATAAGATATTAAAATCTCAAAGCATTTTCCCATACTGCTGCAGGAGAAGCAAAACATCCTTTTATCTTTCAGTACCCAGCATCCAGGTACTGAAATAAATCCCTTCCAGATGATTTAGCTATTCACTTCTACCTCTTCCAATTTAGTGTACTTATTGTGTGGTCTCCTCCACAATGGAGAAAACCTATGCAGATAGGGTGACCACTTTGCACAACAACTCCATTCAGACCTCAGGAGTGATCTTGAGCTTCCAGTTGCCTCCTATTCTGACTTCATTGTCTTTTGCCTCATACACTCATGAAATTAAGCCCAATGTGTTCCACTCTATTTTTTTTCAATTCTCATCTCAGTTCAAATAAGTAAATATCTGCTGCAGATATCTTCAATACTCATCTCCCTCACCTTCCACACCAACTACTCATGACTTCAAGCTCTAATTTAGTTCATCATTAAACCCCTCTTACCATGGAGGAAGGTGTAACCTAATATGGCGGGGTGATAGACAAAGGAAGGTAGCAATGGAGAGACAACAAAAATGAATGAAAAAAGACTAGGGGTGAAAAAAGGTACCAGAACAAGAAACAAAAGTATGGACATCAGACCAAACCAAGAGGGAATACAGAAAGATCTAACATTAGTTTACGGTTCTTGTATATAAGAGGAGCACTTAAAACAAGGTTAGTGAGCTGCAAATGCAATGAACCATGTCCACTTATAGCGGCAATAAAAAAAACATGACTGGGTTAACAAAAAAAAGGGACAGGAATGGGTTCTAGGTGGTCCTGGGTCTAAGATGTTCAAGGAGGACAGGGAAGGGAAAAAAGGAAGGAGAATGATAGTATTGATTAAGGAGAATACTACACTGTTAGAGAAAGATCAGAAAGAATGTTTATTTGCACACCCCCCTCCCCCACACAATTTCTCATTTCTTTTTCTTTTTTCCCTTTTCCTTGGAGCAGACTCGATGGGCCGAATGGCCCGCTTCTGCTCCCTTGTCTTGTGACCTTGTGAAGTCCTGGAATGATCAAGGACAGACTCTCATTGGGATAACATATAAGAAATTGTTATCATAATATCAGAAGGTTTAGTTTAGCAATGAAAAGGTATACAGACCACTCTCCAAGGTAAAAGTAGTCAATTGGAGAAGGGCCAATTTCAGCGAATAAATCTGGCCTGGATCAACTGAGGGCAAAATTTGACAAGAGTTAAGAAATCAGAAATGCAACTAAACTACTGGCACTATTCTATAGACCAACATATTAAGAAGAACATCTGCCAGAAACTTACTGAGAAATGCAAAAGCCAATGAGTATTGACAATTGGGGATCTCAACCATCCAAATATAGATCGTTATATCTATAACGAAGGGCAAAAAGGGAAGGAGTTCCTGAAGTGTGTCTAGGATAACTTCCTTGAGAAAGGTGGTACTGCTGCACTTGGTTCTGGGAAATGAGCCAAGCCAACTGGACCAAGTATCACTGGGAGAACATGTAAGAACCTGTGATCATAATATCAGAAGATTTACCATAGCAAAAGGAAACTAATACAGGCCACTTTCCAAGGTAAAGATAGTTAATTGGAGAAGGGCCAATTTCAGTGAACAGATCTGACCTTGGCAAACAGGGAGTCAAGCTTGGCAGTTAAAACTGTAATTGAACAAAGGAAAGCCAAGGAAATCTCAGAATGCTAGGCCATAATCTTCCGAACATCTACAGATTCAGGAATGCTGCCAGAGAACTGAAAAATTGCAAATGTAACATCCTTCTTCAAAAAACAAAGGATGAAGAAATAAATCAAGTGCCTATAAACTCATTTAATGTGGTGGTGGTGGAGAAACAATAATCAGGGACAGAATTAAATCAATTTGACAAGTATGAATTTCCTGCACCAAGGATCCACTCTTGCACCACCCCTTTCTCGCCACTTCACAGCCTGTCATTTGCTGGCCCTCTGGAAAATCTATTGAAATCACAGTGATGTATGCTGATGGCACTCAGTTTGTCATTAAAACCTCTGATACATAGAATTTATAGCACAGCACAGGCCCATCAGATCAGCAGGTGTTGTGAAGCATGCTGATCTATTTTCAAGTTATCAGTAACAGTTTAAATGTGAATCATTACAGAGGGTTCTCTGAACAACACCAAGGGATCTTTTACATGAGGGACTAAATAACACCTGAATTTTAAGAGTTCATCCAAATCATGATGTTGATTGAAAGGTTAGTCTGAATCTTATGCTGGTGCGGAACGTAAAACTCAGATCTCCAATAAAAAGAACCAATTATTTTTATAAGGGAAGAATTACCCCATTGTCAGTAGCTTCCACTTTATGTTTATAAATGGCAGCACGGAAGTCAGCCTGAAGTCAACATAAAGACTGAGCTAGATCAATCTTTCTGTGGTATTGTGCCTTCATAGATGACAGCAACTATATTTGAAGGTAGAAAGAGAGCGTAGAAAAGTCATAGATGTTTCAACAACAACATAACAAATTCAACTGCAGTGAATGCATTATTCCAACAGATTTTGCCATCTATTTCAGTAAACCAGAACACATTGGCAAAGATCTCACAGTTCAGTCCCTAGTGTGGTCAGAGAAATATTATAGAGTAACCAAGTCCACTTCCTGGAGCTGTTATTAAATCGTAAAATTGAAAACCCAAAAACATAACAGTCTTCCCAGTACTTTCTACTGAAGTGTACACAGTTAGAATATTTATACAGATTCTCCAAATTAGCTTCAGTGCTGCTCTGAAAGTTCCTTCTGGTGCCACATATTCAATTAATCTTACTCTTGTTTCATTATCTCCTTTTCCCCACCATTCCAATTCACATCTTTGAAGACCATTTTCATCCCCAGCACTTAGTCCGTTCATACAAATCTCTGCTCTCATCTTTATGTACCACCTTCTCAACACCTTTTGGCATTGATCCCCTCTTTCTGGTTTGTCTCCATTCTTCCCTCTCGTGACAAGAATTTAAAAAATAAAGCAAGGCATCCAGACTTGAAGCTATTTTTTCTACATTGGTCTGGAACAGTTTTTTTGTGGCTCATATAACAAGGTCCATGTCATTTAGTCTCAGTGTCTGAAGAAAAATAACAGTTGTTGGAAGAAACCCTGATTGGCACCAAGCTACTCTGTCAATTTGTTTTTCACCACATTGCTCCTTCTGGAAACTCTCTTGCATGTTTACTGTTAATCTATAAAAAAGTTTGGTGTTTACACAGGTATTTCACATTCAAGAACTGAACCTGCAGTATCCCATTTTGGTGCATAGTAGTCATCCATCTAAAGATATATAATAGAATAGAATGTCTGTGTGTCCTACACATAGCTCTGTAATTAAACAACCTAGAAATCTTAAATTTTGCACACAAGTTAGGTTTAGCACAAGGATGTGCACTACACTCTTAGTTTTCTCTAAAATCCCCAGGAGGCCCTCCACAGTCCAAAGGGGACCAATTTTAACTTTCCCCATTGAAAATTTGAGGGTTTTTTTCCCCAGATCTATTTTTGAGGTTCTAAATATTTGGGCAGACCTGACCCAAGTACTTTTGGTCTACCTGACCCACAAAGAGAAACTAAAAATTTAAGCACCAAGTTTCTGCAGTAGACCAGCTATGATTAAAATGAGTTAGATGAGTATATCCCAGAGAAAGAACCAAGTTTAGTGAGATACCAAATGCCTTAGATACTATTACAGAAACTGTTTACAATGACCAAGGAATCTTTTTTTTATGCTTCTGGTGGAACAGGAAAAACTTTCCTTATTAATCTAATTTTGGCTAAGGTTCAAACACAAAACGTGATTGCCCTGGCCCTGGCATCATCACGCAATGCTTCAAGGCAAGACTTTTAACAGGGTGGTGGAGAGGGAGGGGGTTGGAAACTGCACATTTGCAAACTTTACATTTGATAAATGTGGAGACTTCGACATGTACATTTGTCAGTGGACTGCAACAGAAAAAAATTTCAAATAGATTATAAAGTAATTGTCTGGGATGAATGTACCAAAGCTCGCAAAGCAGCCACTGAAGCATTAGATTGAATGCTGCAAGATCTTAGACATAACAAAGTCATGGGAGGTATTACTTTAGCGCTAGCTGGAGATTTTCCTCAAACTTTACCAGTAATTCCACAAGGTAAAAACAGACAAATTGAAAGCATGCATTAAAGTATCATATATTTGAGAAAATGTTTAAACGATTATACCTGAAAACCAATGTGCTAACACATGTGGCAGGAGATCCATCTGCAAAGAAGTTTGCTTCAAATTTACTCAAATTAGGAAATGGGGAAATTAAACATGAACACCCAACAGGAATGATTTCGATGAAAAACTTGGGCTGAATTGTTACCTCACTTCATGATCTGATGAAAGCTGTTTTCCCAAATGTCATTCAACATTATTTGAATCACCAATAGTTGCGTGAAAAACTAACAGTGCAGGCCATGAACAAAGAGCTTCTTTTGATGCTTCACAGACAATCTGTACAATATTAATTTATTGACAATGTAACAGACATCGATGAAGCTGTACAATTTCCTGCGGAATTTTTAAACTCTCTCATCATCCAGTGTACTATCATATAATCTTGATCTGAAAGGAGTAATGCTACTCGGGAATCTGAAGCCACCATTACTGTGCAAAGACACAAGATTATCAGTTCAAAAATTACTATGTGTAATTGAGGCTACAAAGAACAACTGATAATGCTTTTGGGAAAATGTTTTCATCCCTTGGATGCCAATTATCTCATGTGATCTACCTTTTCAATTCAAGTGACTTCAGTTCCATGTTCAACCAAGTTTTGCCATGAGCATTAACAAGGGGCAAGCTTCAAAAAGTTTTTGGCCTTAATATTGAAATGAAATACTTTTCCCATTGTCAGCTATATGTTGGCTGCTCCAGAATTGAAGATAAAAATAATCGATACATTTTCACACCAGATTCAGAAGAAATATAGTGTATCCTGAAGCACTTCAACATTGAAATCAAGTAAATTTACAGTGTGCATAAGTACATAGCTACTTAATGAGAACTACATTAAATGTAATTTTTTTACATACATATTTACTTTCAGTGTGTCCATTTTGATTGGTAAATTTAGTTAAACTACACAATTTTAACTCCCTAATTATATGAAATCATGGAATACAGGTGACCCCCACGTTACAGAGGGGCTGCGTTCCTAGAAAACCATGTGTATCATGATTTCCTGTAACCCTAATCCCCCTTTTCTATTGAATACCATGTCATAAGTTGTATGTAGTTCCGTTGTATAAGAAAGGAGGGAGGCAGCATAAAGGTAATTACAGACCTATTAGTCTGACGTCAGTGGTGGGAAAGTTATTGGAATCTATCCTCAAAGACGGGGTTACGGAATACCTAGAGGCGCAGGGCAGGATAGGTCCTAGCTAGCATGGTTTTGTGAAGGGAAGATCCTGCCTGACCAACCTACTGGAGTTTTTTGAAGAAATCACAGGCAAGGTGGATAAGGGAGAGGCGGTAGATGTTGTGTATTTAGACTTTCAAAAGGCCTTTGATAAGGTGCCTCACAAGAGACTGATTAATAAGATGAGAGGTCATGGAATTACGGGTAGGATAACAGAATGGGTGGAGCATTGGCTGGTTGACAGGAAGCAAAGAGTGGAAATAAAAGGATCTTGTTCTGGCTGGTTACCGGTTACTAGTGGTGTGCCGCAGGGGTCGGTGTTGGGACCGCTTCTTTTTACCTTGTACATTAACGATTTGGATGATGGAATAAATGGTTTCGTGGCTAAGTTTGAGGATGACACCAAGATAGGGGGAGGAGTAGGGAGTATTGAAGAGATAGGAAGGTTGCAGAGGGACCTAGACAGTTTAGGAGAATGGGCAAGGAAATGGCAGATGAGATTCAATGTAGGGAAATGTGCAGTTGTACACTTTGGAAGCAGAAATAAGCAGGCAGATTATTATCTAGGAGGAGAGAAAATCCAAAGCACGGAAGTACAAAGGGACTTGGGGGTACTCGTGCAGGATACCTTAAAGGTTAACCACCAGGTCGGATCGGTGGTAAAGAAAGCTAATGCTATGTTGGCATTCATTTCGAGAGGTATAGTGTATAAAAGTAAGGAAGTGTTAATGAGGCTCTATGGGGCACTAGTGAGGTCTCATTTGGAATATTGTGCGCCGTTTTGGGTCCCGCATCTTAGGAAGGATGTGTTGACGTTGGAGAGGGTTCAGAGGAGATTTACGAGGATGATTCCAGGAATGAAAGGGCTTAAGTATGAGGAGCGTTTGTCGGCTCTTGGACTGTACTTGCTGGAGTACAGAAGAATGAGAGGGGACCTCATAGCAACATTTAAAATATTGATAGGAAAGGACAGAGTAAATGTGGCTAGGCTGTTTCCCTTGGTGGGTGAGTCCAGGACCAGAGGGCACAATCTTAGAATTAGAGGGTATAGTTTCAAAACAGAGATGAGGAAAAATTTCTTTAGCCAGAGGGTGGTGGATTTGTGGAACTCCTTGCCACGTACAGCAGTGGAAGCCAGATCAGTGTGGGTGTTCAAGGAGGAGATAGATAGATAGATATCTAAATAGTCAGGATATCAAGGGATATGGGGATAAGGCCGGTAATTGGGATTAGAATCGTTTTTTTAATATATTTCTTATTTATTTATTTATTTGTTTGTTTTCTTCTTCTTCTTCTTCCCCCATTCCCCATTTCTCATTTCTATTTCCCTTTCCTTGGAGCAGATTCGATGGGCCGAATGGCCTGCTTCTGCTCCCTTATCTTCTGATCTTGTGATAAGCGGAGATACATTCTTATGTTTTTCTCTCACATTAAGCCACTTTAATCGCCGGTGACAAAGTGACCCACTGCCATTACTTAACAGCTGAGGCCAACATTAGACTCAGGGATGGACAAGGCTTGTGCAAAAGAAACAAATTTTGTCAATTTTTAATTTTAGTCACTCAGTACTGTGTGGCAATAAGATTTGGATATGGTGCCAATTACATTGGCAGTCACAGCCAAGTCCCTCCTGTGCCATGCCCTCTCCAGTCCAAGGACATGCGAACAGATGTCTTTGAGTGGAGCATTGCCATGCTCTTCATGTGCAAGGCATTTTCTCCGATACGCAGGGCTCATGGATTAGGGTAGCGTTTAGGAAATTGAAACATCAGAGACATCAGGGAAAGGGATGAGATTCGGGGATCATGGTGGAAAAGGAATTCAGGGGAGTAATGGGTTAAAGTGTAGTGACTTAGGGGAAATGGAATAAAGGCTGAGGGATTACCTTAAAGAGCTGGTCATGGCTACTGCAACTTTGCATAATGCAGCGCGTCAGAGAAAATGCCTTGCAGATGAAGAGTGCAGTTCACATTCTGGGACTGGAGAGTGTGGCAAAGGAGGGACACTGGCTGTGACTACCAACACAATCGACGTGGTGACATCATATCCAAATATTGCCCACAGCTCCAAAACAAACATTGTTAAGCCTCTCCTCATTCTTTTTTTCTTTAAAACTCTACTTAAGGCCATCTTTTTGACTAAAATATTATTCACCTGCTTTACATTTTAAGTGGCTCATCGTCAATTTCATTTTTGTTCTTTATATTCATAAAACATGTTTCAGTAGCTTTAAACAGAAGTTGCTGTACCAAGTTACCAAAAATTTCTTTCACCAATCACCGACAATGCAACATTTTGTTCTTCATTGATGTGACAAAAATAAGGAACAATCTGTAAACTGATCAGATTACAATCTGGAAAACTTGAAAAAAAGTTAAATTTGCACAATATAGGATCAATGAATGGACCTGCACACTTTTCTTTGTAATTAGGAATATTACATGTATGCACAGGTACAATGAAAAACTTACTTACAGCAGCATCACATACCCATGCCATCAAATACACAACATTCATAGCAAAACACAAATTATACACAAATTAGATAAAAATTGTAAAAGAAAGAACAAAACAAAAAAAAACAAAATCCATTGTAGTGCAAAGTGGTATAGTATTGCTCTACTGAGGTAGGGATTATGGTTGTACAGTTTAGTTCAAGAACTGAATGGTTGAAGGGAAGTAGCTGTTCTTGAACCTGGTGGTGTGGGACTTCAGGCTTCTGTACCTCCTGCCTGATGGTAGATGATAGATATTGCCTTCTTGAGGCAGCGCCTCATGTAGATACTACCGATGGTGGGATGTGCCAGTGATGTATTGGGCTGACACCTATACTCTCTGCAGCTTCTTACATTCCTGCTCATTTGAACTGCCTTACCAGACCATAATGCAACGAGTCAGGATACTTTCAACAGTTCATCTGTAGAAGTCTATTAGAGTGTTTGGCGACATGCCAAACCTCCTTAACCTTCTAAGAAAGTAAAGATGTCGTCACGCCTTCCTTGTGATTTATTACAATTATAAGTTCCTTTCAAGGAAGTCTTCCTTAGTTGCTGAAGTGAGTCTCATACATATTACACACTATTGACAGTGGTGAAGAGAGTAAAAGTTTCAAGTTGTGAGTGAGATGTTAATCAACCTTTACTGTAGGCAGTGTCAAGTTTCTTCACAATAAGAGATGCACTCATTCGTATTCCTTCAGATGAATGACGTGTCTTGTACACGATGGAAAGACTTTGATGAGTCACTGACATAAATAGCGATTAGGTCAGAAGCTTTTAATTATGCGCCTGGTTCAGTTAACTTGCAAGTCAATACTAACCTCCAGGATGTTGATGGTGGGATTTTTTTCCCCCCCCCAATTCATTTTCAGTATCTGGTTGTTGCTGGCAAGGCAACACTTATTGCCCATCTCCATCTAGCTTAAAAAGATGGTGGTAAGCATTCTTCCTGTAGTCCCAATTTATGCCTTGTATCTGCCAGAGTACAAGGAAGCCAGCAACTTGCCATGAGATATCCTGACTCCGACCTACTCAGGCCAAATCAAAACACTGGCAACCGGTCATTGATAAAGTAGTTATACAGTCAAACTTTGATTGTCTGGATGTTTTTCCAATGCATACCCAACACACCTTCAATTCACTTTTTTCTAAAGATATTACACAGTATAATAATACATTTTCCAGTAAACCAGGTGATTTGGAAGGGAGATACAGGAATCGGGGCCCCAGTGAGTTGCAGAAGAGCACAGGAACCAGGGCCCCAGTGAGTTAGAATACAAGGTCAGAAACTTTCACTTCTCCCCTTTAGAATTTAGCTTTCTTGTCATGTTTGGAGCAAGGATGCATGGGAACGCAAGAACTTAAAAAAACAGCAATGAGGTCATTCAGCTCCTTATGCTTGCTCAATAAACATCATGGGTTATCTTTCGCCTTGAACTAACTTCCTGCACTAATCCCACCTTCCTTGATTTGCTTCATAATCAAAAGTCTGAAGCTCTATGCTCGCTGTAGAATACGAAATGGACATCACATTGAATGAGTTGATCAAATAAATGCCATTTGATCACACCGTCAACAGTATCTTCCAACACTTCGTTGGTTATTGATAAACTGTTAATTGACGAAGTTGGATTTGGCCTGATTTTTGTGGAAACAATATATCTGGGCAATTTTCCCCAATTCATCCGTATTTACACAGCCTAGCATGATGCATGGCTAGTCCTGATGCACAACTGTTCAGTACTGAATCTCCATCCTTGTCTGCTAGATGCAAAAAGAGACAGCTGTTTCTTGGCATTGCACAGAGTGACTTGATTGCTTGAACTCCTCCTGAATTCACATTCTCTAATTTTTCATTCAAGATCCTTGTTCTTCTATACAAGTAACTGCATTCTCATCCCAACACCAGCCTCTTTCATAAAATCTCAGTCAAACTTCCCAGCTCAGACCCCCCACTCTAAATGTGAGCTTGCTTTACAACCAGTTTCTCTAGCAATTTTCCTGTTGTGTCTTTCATTAATAATGGATTAAACCCAAAAATTTATGCCTAAATCCACGATCAGTATCATCAGCTATTCCACCCCCCCGAATCTTGTTTACCCTAATTTCTCTACTCTTAACTCTTACCTGTTCTGTCCCCTTCCATTCTAACCTCACCCCACACCTCCCCCCCCCACCCAACAAGCCCTATAACATACTGCCATGCCTGAAATGCATTGCGTGCAAGCACTTTAGTTATTTAAGTTGAGTTTATTGTCATATGCACAAGTACATGTAAGTACAGGTGCAATGAACAACTTACTTGCAGCAGCATCACAGGCACATAGCATCACGTAAATAGCATTCACAAGAAAAACACAAGTTAAACATAAATTATACACAGTTTTTACAAGAAAGAGCATAATTACAACAAAAAAGTCCACTTTAGTGCAAACTGTTCATAGTGTTGCTAAACTGCAGTGATTAGGGTTTTGCCGGCTGGTTCAAGAACTGAATGGTTGAAGGGAAGTAGCTGTTCTTGAACCTGGTGGTGTGGGACTTCATGCTTCTGTAACTCCTGCCCGATGGTAGCAGCAAGATGGCTGCATGGCCTGGATGATGGGGATCTTTGATGATGCATGTCCTCCTATAGATACTACCGATGGTGGGGAGGGATGTGCCCATGATGTACTAGGCTGAGTCCACTACTTTTCGCATTCCTGCACCTTGGAATTGCCATACCAGACCATGATGCAATCAGTCAGGATACTTCAAACAGTAGATCTGTAGAAGTTTGTTAGAGAGATTAGTGAGAACCCAAATCTCCTTAACCTCCTAAGTAAAGAAGCTGGCACACCTCCTTTATGATTGCATCCATGTGCTGGGTCCAGGACAGGTCATCCGATATGTAAACATCCAGGAATTTAAAGCTACTGACTCACTCCACCGCCAATCCCACAACATAGACTGGTGCATGTTTGCCCTCCTTCCCCTTCCTGAAGTCAACAATCAGCTCTTTAGTTTTGCTGACGTTGAGCGAAAAGTTTTGTTGCGGCACCATTCAACCAGTGTCCTATCTCACTCTGGTTAGCTGATTCATCGCCACCTGTGATTTGTCCAACAACAGTAGTATCATCGGCAATTTTGAAGATGGCATTGGAGCTGTGCTTAGCCACACAGTCATGTGTGTATGGAGAGTAGAGCAGGAGACTAAGTACGCAGCCTTGAGGTGCATCGGTGTTGATGATCAGCGAGAAGAGGGTGTTGTTACCAATCCTCACTGATTGAGGTCTGCTGATGAGAAAGTCAAGTATCCAGTTGCAGAGGGAGGTACGGAGGCCCATGTCTTGAAGCTTGATGATGAGTTTGGATGTGATGATTGTGTTGAACACCAAGCTGTAGTTGATGAACGTCAGCCTGATGTACGAGTTAAACAGGATAATGGCCCAAATGATTATACTATTCTCATCAAACCTCAAATATTCAAAGGCAACAGATATAACTGATAAACAAATTTCCATTACACATCCAGAAGAACATACACTTCGGCTGGGAGTTATTTTGGTTTGGAATAAATGTCATTTATATCTTATTCAAGGATAAAGCACTCAGCCAAAAGGTGCGCCATCTAGTGGCTTAGTAAGAATGACTGAAATTTGTTAGAAGTGAAGAAAATTCTAAATGACAGGTAATATTAGTTTTAAATTTCTACGTCAAATAGGTGATCTAACATTGAAGTACAATGAAACTTCCATAATTCCTACAGTATTACTTAGCTGCATTTAAAAAATTGAATATCTCCTGAAATCGTAAAATGGTTAGGATTTGGGTTTTACCAGAACCATTCAGCTCCAGACTTCATCACAGTGTTGGTGTAATTGTGGGCTAGAGAGTTCACTCCCTAAGGTGAGGTGAAAGTGACTGCCCTTGACATCAAGGCACCTGTTGACAGAATGTAGCACCCAGAAACCTGGGTAAAACAGAGGTTAATACACACCAAGGGGAAATTAGTTGGAGATATAATTCACACAAAGGAAAACTTGGAGGACCATCATTCTAGTCCTAGGAAATTGCTGCAGGAGCTCCTTGGGCCAGTGTCTGAGGCCCAACAATTTTCAACTGCTTCACTGATGATCTTCCTTCCATCACAAAGTCAGAAGTGGTGATGTACAATTCTATTTGCAATTTCTCAGTAAATGAAGCAGTTTGTGTCTCCATGCAACAAAATCTGGATAAGAGTCAAACACTGGTTGATATGTAATATGAATGTTACTCGCCACTTTGGTGCATACTAATGATCATCTCCAACAAGAGTCTAATCACCTACCTTGATGTTTAAAGGCATTACCATCACTGAATTTCCCACCCACCATCATTATTCTCAATGGGAGCAAAGGGTATGTGGAAGGAGGGAGAGTCACTATTAACCAGAAACTCAGCTGGACCACACACATAAACACTGTGGCTACAAGCGTAGGTCAGTGGTTGGGTATCCTACAGCAGCAAGCGTCTCATCCCCTGACACCCTATACATTTCCACCATCTACAGAATACAAGTCAGGAGTAAGAACGAAATACTGTCCACTTGCCTAGATGAATGCGACTCCAACGCTCAAGCAGCTCAACAAACCAAGACTTCACTCCACAACTTCATCATCCCTGTGTCTAAATCCTGAAACTCCCTACCCAACAAGACTCAAGAAGTATTCATTGATTTAGCATTTGCATATGTGGCATGCTAAGCCAATTGAAGCTTGCAGACTACATTGCTGAACTTGGGCAGCAGATACCCGTTAACAAAATGCATAATGATTAATGAATTGAATAGTATGGTGTGCCATTCAATTTGAAGTGCATTTAATTACACTGACTAAAATCAGTGGGAAAAGCTATTTATTATGGAAGTTAATTGATTTTTTTTGATTTTATTATACAATAGTTAACAAATAACAGGAATTACACATTATTTGTCTTAATGATTTAGTTTGATTTGTCAATACAAATTAATTTTATGGATTTTTTAAAATTTAAATTGCGAAGGGCCCAGAGAACGATGGTCCACGTTTCACACAGGTACAAGTTGAATGCAACTCACAGGTGCTATAAGTTTTAAGACAGGATAAAGGAAAGAGAAGGAACAAAAAGGTCTACATTGTGGTGAAAGGCTGGAGAGATTAAGTGATGAAAGTTATCATGCCAAGGGGATTCAATGAGGAAAACTCCATGCCAGTTATAATTGACCAATGTCAAGTTAATTACCAATGGCTAAACAATAGGTGCTGTAGTTATGAACTAAAATCATTGAACTTAACATCGAGTCCAGATTAATAGACCAAGGACAGATAAATAAGAGGACGTGTGGTGCAGACAGTGGCAACAAAATTTCTGTGAAATAAGCTTAACTAAAGGCTGGAACCAGACCAGCATGAGGTATGAGGCAAGGCCCCAATGGAACATTCTCTCAGCTTCAGTAAGCAACAGTAATAAACTGAAAAGTTAGCTTGCTTTTCTGAGAGCAAAGGTCTCAGAGACCTAATAAATTAGAAGCAATAAGACAATGGTCAGCTGGTTGCAGTCAGGCGAGAACAATGGATCCATTCTAAAACATCTCCAATAGCAGGCAAAAGAGCTGGCTGTCACTATGGTGATAAGAGATAACTGGAGGCCTAGGTTAAGACTGGGTAATGCCCATCAGACCCACGTGGAGAGCGAGGTCCTTATTTGAACTGTCCAGAGCAATAAATTCCACACTCCTCTGTACCTGAATGACTCAATGCCAATAACCAGGATGTCACACAATTGAAGTAAAAATGGAGGTGATTCTGTGGTAACCAACAGTCCAACTGCAACAGGATTAAGGTGGGTGAAAGTGTCAGGCCTAGGCATGACTATCAATGTGGTATCGCCTCACGGAAGGAGAACAGAAGCAGGGAGATGGATCTTGTAAACAGGACTCCTTAACAAACCATGGAACAGCACAAGAACCTAGGGTTACGGAGAGACCCAAGGACCAACAACCACAAGGAGAGACCAGAGTCTGGAACTCAGAACAAAGGGGAGCCACAAGTCTGACCGAGACTGATCACCTCATGTCTTGATGAGGTATAGTGTGCAAGTTACGACTGATTGTACTTTGTCTATTCAGTTAAAAGTTTAAATAAAGCTATGTATACCTTTCACCAGATGTCAACAGCATGACTCCAGGCACGGTAGTTTAGCGGTTAGCGTAACACTGTTACAGCACCAGCGACCCGGGTTCAATTCCGGCCACTGTCTGTAAGGAGTTTGTACATTCTCCCCGTGTCTGTGTGGGTTTCCTCCAGGTGCTCCAGTTTCCTCCCACATTCCAAAGACGTACGGGTTAGGAAGTTGTGGGCGTGCTATATTTGCGCTGGAAGTGTGACAACACTTGCTGGCTGCTCCCAGAACATTCTACGCAAAAGATGCATTTCACTGTGTTTCGATGTACATGTGACTAATAAAGATATCTTAAGTGCAAATTTGGCACAATAGTACTGAGAGCTGGATTAGTGGGAAAGCAACAGAAGATTATCAAGGTGGAAATTTCAGGTCATTAATCCTTTAATCAAAAGAGAGGAAAAAGTACTTTTACCATACTTGCTACCATCCTGATGTAGGGTCTCAACCCGAAACGTTGACTTCAGGAAAGACAATTTAAATGTGTTATCTGCAGATCCAAATAAAAAGATAAATATTGGGAAGATTCAGTGGAAAGATGTGTCTCCAATATGCCCAAGTCTATTCGAACTACAAAAATGAAATTTCTAGTACAAAATCACACACTCCATAAGTCAACAGCATACTTTTAAGACAACTCATGCTATGCAGATAAAACTGCACAAAGCTTGCCTGCTGAGCAGCCACTTTGCTATTGAATTTGACACACAAGGATGATTTTCCACCATGATAACTATAGAATTATCTGTCCTCATCCATATTAAATATACCCATTTTCTCAAAGACAATTTTCAGATTAATTTAAAAGCTAAATCACAGATTAAAGGGGAGAGGGGAAGGAAGAAGGGACATGAACTAAAGCCGAATGCATAGGTCAAGAGCAACCCAAAGACTATGTTTATGCAAAGCTCTATATTAAATCTGCACAAAATTTGCTACAGCACAAAAACAAACTTGTGTATCTTGTAAAACACTATGTGAACTGGGACTGTTAATGAGCTGGTCATTGAGCCTCTGACCCTGAAAATGGGCCTGATGGCAAGGATGGCAAGCCAAACATCAGGCTTCAGGTCCTGGGAATGGGGCTGGCAGTGAGCCTGGCATAACATTTCCATCAATGATTTCTGTGTTGCATTACCTAGGTCCAAGCTATGACCACTACAAAATGCAGGCAATTCAGCTATTTTTAAACTTATCATTTGCTGTTTCGATGATGTATACTATTTTCAATTTATGTTTAACATTCAGGTTACTTCATTTTCAATTTTGAAATTAAAGGGTATTTATAAATACTCATTTTTTTGCTCCAGGTTACTGTCTTCCATGCTTTAACACACCAGGGATGGAGTGTTCAAGGTGCCTGTGCTCTTCCTCACCATTGCCTCCCCTTTCCACCCCTGTTGCCCCAGGACAAGTATGGCAATGAGCACAATTTTGTTCTAAGTACCTCAATGTTTTAGCAATTATAGCAGGCTCGCCCTCTACCTTCTATTTTCTACCACATAGGTGCTCTAAACCATCTCACAAAGCCTTACTTCCACGAGGCTACAGCCTATGACCTGTGGTCCGTTTCCACAATTTGCAATGTCCTCAGTTTTCTGCCATTGCTGGGTCCCTCCCTTCCCGCTGATTCGTCAGCACCTTGTTCTTCACAACGTAACTCTCCATTCCCATCTTTGCTACAAATAAAATCCAATTCTGTGGCTTTAATAAGGATATCGACAGAATCTATGATCACAACCTGAGTAAGCGCAGAAATTCATATGGCTGGCATGAAGGTACTGACAAGGTCTGATCACAAATCATCCTTTGCAAATATAGTGCTGGCAGATTACTTTTTAAACAATGTTATAATTCAGCATCATCCAAATGGCTAGATGTCTCTTCCCTTCCATATCAAATACAACACTTAGTCTTAAACTGGCACAACAAATCTTTTATTCTCCGTTGTTACTGCTCCTACTACTTACATTAATCAATTAATTTCCCCAACTACAACTCGTCAGCATCATCAACCCCCTCAATTCCAGCTAAGGGACTTCATTAAGACACCAGGAGGCACTCAACTCCAGTCAATTGACTGCACCCTTCCTTACCAACTTGTCTTATCTATTCTCTCAAGAGGCTTAGACTGTTACCAAAATTCAAATAAGTGAGATAAAACTAGAATGAAGAAAAAGTCTCAATTGTTGAATTCCCGTCTGCCTTTCAGTTTTTAGAAAGTAGGATTTTATGTCAACCTTTGTGCCAAAAAGCAAGAAATTAGTTGACTTCAAAGTGTAACTTATTTTTCAAAAACTTAAGTGATTGTATACGAGTAAAGATGAAGTATCTGTCCTTCTCACCCCACTTTCTTCCACATAACTGCTTTCTCCCTCTAACATGTCATTCCCTTTAGGCTCACACATTGATGTTTATAGGACAAAATAGTAAAGGAATCCAATAATAATCATTTTTTAAGCCTTACACACTTTACATAAAGTACATGCTGAAGTTGCATGATTTTTAAAATAGTACCAGACCACCTCCTTCGGTTTCATCCAGAGATTCAATAAATATAGTTCAATAGACAATGTCCAATTCCATCCACAACTCCTCACAAAGTAAAGCAGTTCATGTCTGATTTAGACAATGTTCAGGTATGGATCAATAAGTGACAATAAACATCAATGCCACAAGAGTGGCAGGCAATGACCATCATCGTAAAAGATAGTCCAACCACCTACTCTTGATGTTCAAAGGCATTACCAGAGTCCTGCACCACCAAGATCCTCAGCTCAGAAACCTACCATATACTGTAATTTCTACAAGAGTAGGTCACAAGCTGAGTACTAAGCTGCAAATGACTCACTTCCTGACACAACAAAGACTTTCCACCATTCACACAGTACAAGTCAGGAGCATTCTGGCATACTGTCCACTTGGATATCTGCAGCTCCAACAACACTCAAGAAGTTTAACACTATCCAGGACAAAGCAGTCTCCTTGACTGGCACATGATCCACCACACGCAACATTCATTCCTTCCACTGCCAGTGCGCCATCTACAAAATAAGAACTCTAAGATACAGGAGCACAAGTAGACTAATTGCCCCCCCCCCCCCCCAAGAGTCTGCTCATCACTCAATAAGGTCCGATCTTGGCCTCAACAACACATTCAAACTCTCCCTATATCCTCAGCTCCCTATGCAGTGTGATTAATCACCCAAGCTAGAAATCATCTTCCACTAATCCAGCAAGCTCTACCATCAAGGACAAGGGCTTCATGTACATTGGGACACTACCAGCTGCAGTCGCACTGCAAGTCTCACAACACCCTGACTTGGAAATAAACTAGAGCGCCTTCATTGTCACCAGAACGCTGTACCAAAAAGCACATAAGCTGCAGTTGAAGGTGGCTCACCACCACCTTCAAAGGCATTTCTGAATGGACAATTAATGCTGGGCCAGGCAGTGGCAATTACATCAAAAAAATATTTGCCTGAAGACAAGGCAAAAGTTACCAGGCAAAATATACAAAATTCTTTGGGTAATTGGTCCATGAAAAAGCTGGCATAATTCAGACTCATGTTGAAGACAAATTCAGAGATATTTTTTATAAAATAGCTTTAAATTTCTATATCCACGTATATAATAGTTAAAAAGTAACTCTCACTTAGATATTGGACATAGATGAAAAATTATGGTTAAAAGATTGTAGCACAGTGAACATGTATGGCTTCCATCAAGATATTCAACTGCAACATTTAAAAATCAGTGTCATATTTGAAATGCAAAACACTGCCTTATACAGCAACAGCACTACAATTCTAACATCAAATACCTGCTAGCTGTTTGTCCAGCAGCCAAAAGGGATTGCTCCAACATCATGCAGCAAGTTGCGTGCTTTTGACAATGCATCAAAGGATACCAACACCAGAAAGTATGCTGTAGATTCTGAGAGAGAGATGTGGAAATCCTGGTGGAAACAACTGAAGAAAGAAGGTATCTGCTTTGCATTAGGGAAGGCAGGCAGCCTACCAGGCCTGGGACATGGTGCCAAGAGAATCATCAGCATCTTCTCCAATTCCTAGAACCATGGATCAGTGCCACAAAAAATTTCTCGTCTTGGCTAGATATCAAAGTGGGATCTCATGCTCAAATGATTTTAAATTTTGGGCTAAAGATTTAAAGGGACGCGAGTAAAGGCCTTGAAGACAAAAGAGACTGCAGATGCTGAAATCTGGAGCGAGAAACAGAACACTGGAAGAACTCAGCAGGTCAAGCAGCATCTGTGGAGGCAAAAAGGTGTAGGTCTACGTTCCAGGTCAAAACCCTGCATCAGGAATGAGAGGTAAGAGGAAAGATTGTCAGTGTATAAGCAGTATGAACATGGGTGGGATTGAGACTGGTAGGTTCAACCAGCAGGGGAGGGGATGATGGGCAGATGGAACCAGGTTTTGGGGGAGGGGGGATAGGCAAGGTGAACAAAAGGGAAAAGAAAACTAGGTGGAAGGATGAATGTGTGGGGAAAAACACTGGAGGTGTGGGTTACCTGAAGGATAAGCAGAGCAGGCAGTCACAAAGAGAGTAGTCCCTGCAGAAAGCAGAAAGGGAAGGAGAGGGGAAGACATAACGGGTGGTGGGATCACGTTGAACCAGAGGAAATGGTGGAGGATGATGTGTTGGATGCAGAGGTTGGTGAAATGTGAGGACCAAGAGAACTTTAATGCTGTTCCATCTGGGAAGAGGCGGAGGGAGAACAGACGTGCAGGAAATAGAGGAAATGATTTTTACTTTTGTCATTCAGTCTCTACAAACTATGTGGTCATTAATGGATTCATTCAATCTGATGCACTCTCATGCATACTCAAGGAAGGTAGCAGAGCAGTACTGAATCATGATGTAAAGGCAGTGGATAGTAAGGTGGAACCAGTTGGGTTGAAATCATGAATAGCAGGGGGAAGGAAGGCACGGGTGGGGGTGGTCTATAGACCCCCAAAAAATGTGACCAGGATAAATGGGGAAATAATCAAGGACATGTTTAAAAGGAACTGCAATTATCATGTGAGATTTTAATGTGCATTTTTACTGGAGGAACCAAATTGGCAGGGGTATCACAGAAAAAGAATTTGTGGACTGCATCAGGGATTGCATTTCAGAGCAGAACATTGCAGAGCCTACCTAGGAACAAGCTATTTTAGATTAGGTCTTGTGCAATGATGAAGGATTAATAAGGAATCTTGTGGTTAAAGATCCCCTAGGATTCCAAATGCAGTTTGAGAATGATTACAGGTCCATAAACAATCTTCAATGCAAGGGCAATCATAATGGTATGAAGGAGGAGTTGTCCAAGGTAGAGTGAGTAAACAAGCTAAGAGACAGGTGAGTAGATGAACAGTGGCAGATATTCAAACAGCTGAGTTATACTGCTCAGCAAGCGTTTATCCCAAATAAAAAGAGGGATCCCATGAGAAAAAAAAGCACAATGCATGCTTAACAAAAGGAGGTAAAGGATAACGTTAAGTTGAAAACTTGGATATACAAAGTGGCAAGGGCTTCTGGTAGACCAGAGGACTGGAAAGTTTATTTGGTTTGAACAGTAGACCAAGAAGGGAGAAAGAGAAAACTTGCATGTGGGACAAAAACAAAAGAGTAAAAGTTTCTATAGATACATAAATAAGAGGGAAGCTGATGAATTAATAGCAGCAAACAAAAAAATGGTAGAGATGTAGGAGACATTGTTAATATCCCAAAAATATCAGATGGGCTAATTTCAACTATCATGGTAGAACTTACAAAAATATCAATTACAAGGGATGTACTGGAGAAACTCAGGGGACTAAAGGTGGAGAACTTGACGGAACCCAATGGACTGCATGTTAGGGTTTTAAAGGAGGAGGCTGCAGAGATAGTGGACCCATTGATTGAAATTTTTCATAAAAGTTAAACTCAATGAGGGTAGCAGAAGATAGGAAAACAGCCAATGTGACTCCCTTGTTCAAAAAAGGAGAAAGGCAGAAGATGCGGAACTACAGGCCAGTTGGTTTTACAGCTCAGTGGCAACATGCAAGAGTCAATTAAGGAAAGTGAAATAAAATTAAACCTAGTCAACATGGTTTTACAAAAGATAAATTGGGTTTGACAAATTTGCTCAAATTCTTTGAGGACATACAGGGAGAGTTGATAGAGGGGAACTTGCAAGGTATTTAGAATTCCAAAAAGCATTTGACTCAGTGCTACCTAAGAGCTGGTGCATAAATTAAAAGCCCATGGTACTGGAGGAAGTTTGTTTAGAATGGATTGAAAACTGGCTGTCTCATAGAAAACAGAGTTGGAATGAATGGGTCCATTTCAGATTGGAAGAAGGTAACTAGTGGAGTACTGCAGGGATCAGTTCACGGCCTGCAATTGTTCACTACTTACATTGAATGACCTGGAGGAAGAAACAGTATACAAGATTTCCAAATTTGCCAATGATATAAAAATAGGTGGAAAGGCACGTTGTAGTAAGGATATTGTGATTCTGCAACAAGATGCAGATAGATTGAGCGAGTGGGCAAAAGACTAGAAAATGGAGTTCAACATGGGGAAGTGTGAGGTTATGCACTTCGCTAAGAGAAATCAAAAGGCAGATTATACAAATGGAGAGAGACTGCAAATAAGTAGCTTAAAACTCGCTTAATCAATTCAGCACAACATCGTGGGCTGAAGGGCCTGTTTCTGTCCATGCTGTTCCAAGTTCTGCAAGTACAGAAGGATTGAATTATTCTAGGTTTCAAAGGGGGCCAAAATGCCATTAAATGTTAATGGCATTTTGGCCTTCATTGCAAAAGGGTTGGAGTTTAAAAATATGATGGTTTTGTTGCAATTGTACAGGATGTTGCTGAAGCCTCATCTGGAATAGAGCATACAATTTTGGTAAAATATAGTAACAGTGGAACCAATACAAACAAGATAGACCAGGCTAATTCGAAGGATAAGAGGGTTGTTCTACCGGAGAGACTAAATAGCTTGGACCTGTATTCCTTTGAGTTTAGAAGAACTAGAGGGTGACCTTATTCAAACATACAAAATCCTAAGGTGGCTTGACAGGGTAGATGCTGGGATATTTTCAATGGAACAGTCTCAAACAAGGGGTCATAACTACAAGAGGCTGGTTATTTAAAACTGAAGTACATAGAAATTTCTTCTCATAAACGGTGGTGAATCTCTGGAATTCTCTGCCCCAGCAGGTGGTGGAACCTGGAATCATTATAAGTATCTTAAGCAGAGTTGGATAAATATTTGATAGATCAAGGAATAGGAGAGTACGTAGGAATGGCACAAAAGAGGATTTGAGGCCAGCATAGATCAGCTATGATCATATTAAATGGCAGGCTCATGTTGAAGGGCTGATGGCCTACTCCTGCTCCTATTTACTTGTGTTCTTGTAAGAATAAATACATATGCAACAGCACCAAGACATAACACACCTCATTCATGCAAACAAGAAATGTCATAACTGCACACAAGAGAACTTTTTTTTGCAGGCTTAAGTCACCAGAAATCACATTACCTCTAAATTGCCGGTGGACCATTCATGACAAAGATGTGTACTCATGAAGTATGCTGTAGGTCTGCCACAACCACATAGGATGGCTGAGAGTGCCCATGCAGGATTAGATTTGTTTGAAATCTCTTATTTACATTACTGATCTTTCCACAACTGATCATTTGCCTGATCCTGGTTTTTAATGGAACAATCTCCACACACATGAATGTCATATGCAAGGACAAGTATCAAAAGCCACAGAAAGAATGCAGCACCCCTTGAGGGGCAAGACGAAGAAGAAGAGATGACAGAGACACATGTTCCTAGAAAACTGGCTGTATTTCAAGTTTCAATAACGTGAATCCATATCATCTTACTTTTTCCTCCGACAAATTCCTTGAGAGTGAATTTTATTCCATAACTCAAATTTTTGGGTAGTGAATTCCGTAAGGACAAATTTCTGTAACCTGAACAGCTGTAATGCGGGGATTGTCTGAAATTCAAGAGTCTGGACCAACGCGAACTCAATCCTTTAGTTCATGAAGATCTCTGCTGCAGTCATTGCATCCAATTCCCCATAGCATCAGCATAGATATAGAAACTACGAGGGATAAGCAGCCAGAATGTAGTGCGTCGCATTTCACAAAAAGACAAATTTGGTACTAGTGGGTTGCAGTCAGGCCAAACAGGATAGCAGGTGGTGTGGAGTGGCTTTAAGATCTGGCCAGAAGTCATGTCAGCAAAGCAAGAGAACACAGACGAGCATCATGAAAGAAAAGCACAGGAAAAAAATTGGAGACAACATTTAACAAGATGTTGATGGCAGCAACTTGCCTGACTGACAACTTGCTGGAGCATGTTGGGAACACACAGAAGTCCTTTCCTATATCCTTGCATTCTGTCACTCCAGAACTTTGGGAATGATAACTCAACCTATAAAATTATTCAAAGAACTAAGTCTTCCAGCAATGTCACCCTGGCAATAATATGGCTTTGTAGAAGATAAGCTTCCATTGTAGGATGCCACCCCTAAGCGAACTGCTGCTCTGCATGCAGAAAGATATTATGCAGGAGCAAAGAGATGCAAATCATGACTAAGCGGAGCAGTGCATGATGGATTCTTCACTGTAAGCAGATTCCAGAGGCTTGAGTAGCAAATGGACAATCTGCCTCACAGCTGCAGAACACCACATTTGTGTGACCCAGGAGTGGGGTTCTATGAAATAAGTGAGAAGGAACATGTCAGCTTCCCACAAGCTGTCATCGTTTCTAATGCACTATTAGCTCTTGTACATCCTTGCACATAACCCTGAATTTGCATCCCCAAATTGCACTCAATCCTGGTGGGATAGAGGAATGAGAAACTGGCATTGTCATGAAAAGAGTTATTGCAGCAGTTAAACATAATCATCTACAGTATGGAAAGAGCACGATCAGGCTTCTTGGATCTTCGTTGCAGCCAGAAGAGCAGCAATATATGGTACTCAGAGTTACTAAGCCCACATAGAAGGCTCTGAGTAGGAAGGGAGGCATCTAGATATTCTTTTGAAGGCCTCCTTTCCTTTCAATTTCTGCAGTGTAAATAATAAATTTGCTTGAATTGGGATAGAGTAAAAACTTCTCAGCATGCTTCCACATTAAATATAGAAGAGCACCCTGTGAGCATTTTACACACAGACATAGAATTGCAGATAGGAAAGAACTCAAAGTGAATAGTTCATGTACATGGACTTTCAGTCACTTGGTAGAACTTTAAACTGCTGTGTACATTATTTTTAAAAGAAACAAAAACTACAACTGTGCTTTCAACACACCAGAAATTGCATGAACATGCATTTCACTATTGATCAGAGGTGAATCATTAAGCATCCTGACAGTTTCCATGGTCCATGTTTTTGTTATATAAACATACTCAAATGGTTGACTGCAGTGTCCTGCAGACACAATTTCCAGTGTGACTAAAATCAGGGATGAGCCAGGAAAAATACAGTTGAGGCCAATCATCAGATCATTCACGATACTGAATGTAGGAAATGTATTGCTGGATTGCACTGCCTAATCCTGCTATTCTTTATTAAGACCCTAGCTACTTTCACAGGTCATTGTAAGCATGCATAGAAAATTGGCTAAACAACAGGAAAGAGAGAAGTCGTCAGAGGTCATTTTTCAAACTGGGGAGAAGTGCACCATGGAGCTCACCGTCGCTAATGCTCTGAGGACAATTTCCAAATGACATAAAACTTGGAGGCATAGCAAATTGCGAGAGGATAGTATTAGACTTCAAGGAAATACAGACAGGCTGGTGGAATGGGTGGATCAATGGCAGTTGAAATTTAATGCTGAAAAATGTGAAGTTTTATATTTCAGTTGGAAGAGCAAGGACAAGCAAAACATACAAGAGAGCATAATTCTGTAAAGGATACAACAGATTTGGGATCACACATGCATGGTGCATTGAAAGGAGCAGGGTAGGCCGAGGAAGGATAAAAAAAAGTATATTTGACCTGGTCATAGCAAAAGAGTCATGATGAATCTAGCTGGTTCAGCCACAGCTACAGTACTGGATGCCACATTTTAAAAAGGATTCAAACGTTTTAGAGAGAGTGCAGAAGAGATTTAATAAAATTATTCCATGGACAAGTGACTTCAGTTATCTGGACAGACTGGCAGAGATGGATTGTTCTCCTTAGAACAGAGGAGCTTTTGAGGAGATCTGATAAAGTTATTTAAAATCATGAAAGGTATTGATAGAAAAGTCAAGATCGGAGGGTCATAGAGAGAATATAACTTTTAAGAGGCATTTAGACAAGCACATGAACAGGCAGGGGATGGAGGGATATTGACCACGTGCAGGCAGATGGCATCATGGTTGACTCCAATATCATGAGCCAAAGGGCCTGTCCTTGTGCTGCACTGTTCTACATTCTAAGTACCAAACTGACTTGATACAATTCATTCTGTGCTTTACAAGGTGAGTAATTAGTGTGTAGAAGGCAACGCCAGCGTAGTAGTGGAGGCAAATTCAAGTGCAGAATTCAAGGGAGCTGAATAAATATCTGAAAGGAAAGGATTTGTGAAGCTACAAGGAGATGAGCAAGACTAGCTGGGTTTCTTTTGCATGTAGCTGACAAATATTCAACAGGCTGGATATCCTCATTCCATATTATAACTATTTTGTTGTTTGTAGGCCGTAAGTGAGCAATTCTATTACAAAGATCATTTCAGGAGGTATTATGAAGCATTGTGAGATGTTCCAAGAAGAGGAAATACCCTACATGAAGACTAAGGTCCTTCTTTCAAGTCTACAGTTTCTATGTATTTATCACCATGTCAGTTTTGAAAGACTGAATAGCACAAAATAGTCACAGATTTCAAAGGCTATGATTTTTTTTGTCCCCTAGGATTCAAATTTCTGTTTGCTAAAGAATTTGTTTTACCTACTAAAATATCCAATTAAACACCACTCAACATTAAGCATAGTCAATACAATTCAGCTGTTTTCACTTAACCAAGACTTCGATCAGTGGACGTAGACATGAAGTCTGGAAATCTGGTGAATTTCTAGCATCAATCTAACCTTATCTTGCTTTTATGCAGAACTTTTATAAGAAACAGTATCACTGTCATCAATCAACATTTTTTTAAAAAACAAAATGCAGTAGAACTGTTAAGTTTACATTGCATATCTTTCAGTCCCTTGAGAAAATACTTAAAAATGTTTTTTTAAGAAGGGTTTACTGAAGGGAAGATAACCAGTATGTATAAACACACGTCCTTCTCAAGCTGCAGGTTGAGAGATTAGCTGGGGCCACATTTGGCCGACCATTGGACAGCAGACCCCTCGGTAATAAGATGCTGGACTGGCCTCCACCTCCTATTGTCAGGATGCATCTCCAACTCCTTCGTTCAACAGCCAGATGACCTCTCCCATAACGAAAGACCATATTTCCACTCATACTTATCAATGGTAAGGGCCTAAGGTACATAACTAACTGCAGCCCAGAGACATTGGCAGTGAAGGTACAAGTTTGAAGCTTTGTTTGGCAAGCTTTTCAAACCTTATCATTTGCAAAGCAAATTTTCTCATACTATGTATTGTCTGAAAAGTAAATAGCTCTCAGTAACATGGATTGAAAGCAATTTGTGAAGATGAGCTGGGGATATTTTCCAGGAAGTGTTTTACTAAAATTAAAATCTCCAGATCAGAGGGATGGGGTGAGCAACTTACACATGGACATAATTTAAATGGTAAAACCAATCTTTTGGTAGAATTTATTTATTAAAGTTATTCTTTTAAATATTAACCAAGACAATGTTTAAGCAATTTTAAGTGAATCAAATCTTCCAAGTAGACACCACAACAAGACTCAGAGAGGATATTTCATTTCTTCCAGTCAAATAAAGAAACGATTCCATTAAATCAGAACAATGATGGTACAGGAATTCTCTAGTTTTATCAGGATGTCATGGGGAGGTAAGAGAAAGGGAAGAGATGTGGCACAGCCTTCAATGAATTGGGATGGGTGAAGGGCAAGGCTTATAGGAGCAACACCACACTACTTTGATTACCTGCTTTGAAGAAGATAAGAAGCACTTCAAAAATTTCTAAATACTATTAAAAGGAAAGAGCTGCTTTAATCTGAATATTTACTATTTAGACAACTCCACATCAATCTTAGTGAGTGATGCACATGTTCAAATTCATTGTTTCTTTACATGGCCTAACATCCAGGAAAAGATGACCTGCAACTAGTCCTGCTGATTGTGTATCTGCTATGTGGAAATAAATCATGTAAATGTCTGATTACATTTTAAACAAGTTTCTATATTTACCACAACTTATGCCAATGTTACTTGGCGCCATTTGCGTCCAAACTCTATATCATGTCCTATTACATGGATATTTTTGTAGCCAAGTTGAATTAAATTCAAATTTTAACTGGTCCTCATTTTCTACCTGTCCCTTGGCTACTGTTTCTTCCTCTCCAGTAATCACATCTTATCCTATACATTTAGCTTGCTTCCCTTGCTCAGTATTGATGTCAAACTGCTGTCTCTCTCCCCCATCCAATAAACACTCAAAAGATTTTAAAAATGAACGATTACTGAAACCCACACAAACCTTCTAGGTGACAATGCAACTATAATCATTTCCAAAATCTTTCATCTGACTCGTGAGGAACATTGGGAAATAGAATCAATTAGATTGTTATGGATGGGAAATAAAGTTAAAGAAAGCTAGGTAAAGATAGAAGAATTGATAATGTTAGTCAAATGGTGAGTACAATTGGGCAGGTGTCAGAAATTCCAGGACAAAAGCAAGAGACCAACTAGTACTGTTGAAAAATGTTGAAAAGAGCCAGGAGATATTCACAGATAACAAAAGATGAAAAAATATATGCAAAGAGTAAGAAGACTGCAAGAACAGAAAAAAAACATATGCAAGTGGAAAATCATAAGGTGAAAGAATGAAGAGTCAAGGAGGAGATAGAATGGGGGTTGGGGAAGAGATAATACATACTTAAATAAAGAGATATGCCAATAAAAATAAAACAAAAATCACAATGGCAATAGTGGATGCTATCAGTGATCTATTCTGCAATGCTATGTCAATCAACCAAAGTAGGAAGAGACATAAAGGCCAAAAGGAAGCGATATAACACATGAGCAGGGAAGATGAAAATTGCATCTTCCAAGTTAGCAAGATGTAGCACTACAGAAAATCAACCTGTACATTCAGAAATAAATTCAAGCTATCAGTGGCTCAGTAAGTTTATCCACTGCACATGTGAGCACAAGGGTCTAATATTCCACCTACAGTTTGCACTGGTTGATGAAGTCAAGCTAATATTATTACATATAATCCTTATATCCTGGGATAGCAAGAAGAAAAGTCCAATTTTTCCCCCATTTTCCATCAATCTACACATGTACATGTTTAATAATGCAGGGAGACTCAACTCTGATCATTCCTGGAAACAAAGTCCATGAAAGTTCACTTCACGAAAGAATGGCCACTTAAGCAAAATAATTGAGGCCAACTGCTACTTCACTCATTCTCTGGCAAAAACTGAAGAACTTGAGAGAAAGGCAACCTAGGAAAAAGGAGTCAGAGCATTACTGTCATCACAGAAGCCAGTCTAGTGTCATGTTTGCTTGGGCCACTCTGCTCCAGTCCTTATTACAGTCTTGATTGAAGCACAGACAAAAGAGTTATTTCCAACACAAGATAAGAATGACTGGTCTTGACCTTGAGGTCAAGTGTAGCATTAGGGAACCCAGGTAAAATTGAAGTCAATGGAAGGGGGTGAATGCTCCTCCAGCTGCAGCCACAACGTGTGCAAAGGATTTATTTAGGCTGATTGAAAACAGTCACCTTAATCCCATCTTTAGTTGTTGTTTCATCAATGACTTTCTTCCATCCTAAGATCAGAAGTGGGAATGCACAATGATGATTGTACTATGCTGAATTCTGTTCATAACTTCTTTAAAAATGAAAGAGATCATACCTGCAATCAGAAAGAGCTGGACAACATTCATGCATGATCTGATAACTGGCAAGTATTGTCTGGCACCAAAGTGGTGTAAACATTAACCATTTCCAACAATGGAGTATAACCACCTACCCTTGGTGTATGATGTCATTACCATTGCTGAGTCTCCCCATCATCCTCCTGAGAGGCACCACCAACCCAAAAATTAACTGAATGATCAAGTACAGTTTAGTGGTTGGGTTCTCATAGCAGAGGATTTAGTTCCCAACTCCCCCAAGCCTTTCACATCTACAGGGCACAAGTTAGAAGCATGATGGAAGCTGCTTGCCTGTATCAGTGTAGCTCTACCAACAAAGCTCAACATCATCCAGGACAAAGCAGTATGCTTCATTGACACCCAATCCATTATCCTAAATATCCATTCCACCAATTTGCCAGGCACTGTGGGTGCTGTGTATATCACCTACAAAATTCACTGCAGTTACTTACCCTGGCTAATTCAACAATGCCTCCCAAACCCACTACTTCTATCCACAAGAAGAATGAGGACATTGGGTAAGTGGGACCATCTTCAATTTCCCCTTCTAGTCACACAAACACTCTGACCTGGAAGTACATCAGCATTCCTACAGTGTCACAAGATCTAAATTCTGGAACACTTTATGGAAGCACCTTCCCCTAAGGACTATAAGAATTCAAGAAAGCAGCTCATAACCTTCTCAAGGACAATAAATGCTGCCCTTCCCAAGAACCCCACATCTCATAAGAACTGATATACTCAAGAGAAAAAGTGTGCAGATATTTTTCCTAAAGTTCAATGACATACATACTGATAGACAGGCAATGCTAAGACTTTAAAAAGCTGGAAAATATATATGTATGTGAATTAGCAAAAGAAGAAAAACATTGTTTTCAGATTCAGTCACAGCTTCTTCTCCGAAACAAAATAGCCTCAGGTCTTTCAGGTTTATTGCAGAGAATGTTAACAGAAATTCTATTAACATATTCTATTTCACTTTGATGAAGTGTCACCATCTCCCAATTATGGACTACATTTCAGATGCTCCAATACACCAAACTTTATTTACAACGACAATAAGCAAGCAAACCATGCATACTTGTACAACAATGAGTTTCATAACATTAAAATCAGAAAATGCTTTCAATAAGCATTCAGATCACATTATTCCTTTTGAATTAACCAGTACTTTTTATACAACTTACATTATATACACAGTAACAGGCCATTTACTCAACTTGCTGCACTCGCATTTACATGGGATATAGAGCACAGGGAAGGCCATTCAACCCAACCAGTTTGTGCCAGCATTTATGCAAGAAAGTAGGAGTAGGCCATCTGCCCCCTCAAGCCAGCCCCACCGTTCAAAATGATCATGGCTGATCTAGGCTGGCCTCAATTCCTCTTCTGAGCCAGATCCCCATAACCCTCAATTCCTCATCTTTCAAATATTTATCTCCATCTTAAATACATCTAGTGATCTAGCCTCCACCACCCTCAGGGGCAGAAAATTCCAGAGATTCACCACGCTCTGAAAGAAGACATTTCTATACACTGTTTTAAATGACTGGCCCTTTATTTTGTAGGTATGTCCCCTTGCTTGTAACTCTAACACTAGTGAGAATATTTTGACATCTATCCTGTCAAGCCCCCTTAGGATCTTAATAAGATCACCCCTCATTCTTCTAAACTCCAAGGATTATAAACCCTAACTGTCTAGCCTCTTGATAGGGCAACCCCTTCTTCTGAGGAATTAACTTGGTATATCTCCTTTGGACTGCCTCTAACACTACAATATCCTTTTTAAGGCAAGGGGATCAAAACTGTGCACATTATTCCAGGTGTGGCCTTACCAACCTGTACAACCGTAACAAAATCTCCCTATTTTTAACCAACCCCTGTGCAATGAAAGCCAAAAGACTTTGCCTTTTTAACTACTTGTTGGATCTGCCTACTAACTTCATCGTCATCCATGTACTAGAACTTCACTCATTTGCTGTCTCTTCCTAGTTAGATAATAATCTGCCACTTATGCTCTCTTCAGGCCTCTTCCCATCTTTTCTCTTCTAAATCTGACAGTGTTACCCTCTATTCCCTTCTCCCTTATGTGCTTGAGTAGTCGCCCTTTAAATGCACGAATACTTTGCTGTAGTTTCAGGCACAAATTTTATTTGCTTTGGTTCACGGATGCTTAACTTGATTCTATCTGCTGTTGAGCCCTATGTTCAAAGGGGCTGGACAGCAGATAGAATCAAGTTAAGCATCCATGAACCACAGCAAATAAAATTTGAACAGCACTATGTTCAAACTTATTGGTTGACAAAAAGGCAGGGAACTGTTGCTCTTAAAACAAAATATTTAGAACAATAAGTAACTTTTTCTTTATGTAACACAACAATTACTTCAATGGTAAGGAATGATGCCCTCTATGGGCTTGGAGAATAAAATCCCACCCCATTTTGACGAAGAATAAAATATCAACATTTGATGTCTTACACATCTTTGGAATGTACCAAAATACTTCAGTACCAATGAAGTGTTTTTTCAAATTTGGTTCTAAAGTAGAAAACTGCAGCAGCCAACATACACACAATAGTCCCACAAACTGCAATGAAATAAATGGCCAGATCAGATGACCTTGTGTTGTCAATAGGAGTAAATATGTGAGGAGAATTTCCATGTCTTGATACATTCTAAAGAACTGGATTAAGAACAAGCCACGTAACCATTCAACACCACTGCATCACTCACAAGATCACAATTAAGACCCCACATCAATTCCACCTTTTATACTCCGCAAAAAACTATATCTCAAGAATGAATACACTCCTATTGCTTTTGCATAGCTCTTTGGTTTCTAACTCTACAGAGAAATTTCTCCTCAAATGAGCTGGTAGTGGCTCAACTGAAAAACCTCTGACCCTAACCCCTAACTTGGATTATGAGATCAAATTTTCAGAGGCTAAACCCACAATATTGATACTTCAAGGAATCTTCTCCCATCCCAGCCTTTCAGGTTATTTTAGCATTCCCTTTTCACTGAAGTAAATCATCTGTTTCATCTTCAAAGTACCAGAACTATTACAAGTGTGTTTGATTGAGGCTAATGAGTCGAACATCCTTGGACTTACTCTCCCAAATAAAGCAATTTCTCTGTATATCCCAATGGATCTATTACCAGCTACTTTGCAGTTGTAGCCACTAGTTTTTGATTTTCGCACAAGTGAGAGTATGCTGACCAATACTTCCAGCCAAAACATATTCTTAATTTTGAAGACCCATGTCAGTTATCCAAGTCTTCTCTTTACTAGAAAGAAAATCTCCAACTAGGTCAGTCTTCACACAAGTTGTAACACTGCAGCTCTTGTACTATCCTTAAAAGCTTTGCTTTCTCAGAACAGACATCAGAATTGTGCACAATGCCCAAAGTGTGGCCTGAGCAAGGCCCTGCACAAATTTAACATACATTATGATCTTTCAACTCTACATCCTGAGAAGAAAAACAATATATGGAGTTGTATTTATCCATTTCACTTTTTCCCAAAGAACTTTACAGCTATAAAAATACTTCTGAAGGGTAGTGAAATAGTGACAAAGATTTTTTAACATGCATTTGAGGCCAGAGAGCACATCTTGTTGTGTTGTAATTGATCAGCAGCTCCTCCAACTTTGCAACACTCTCAGTGTCTCTCTGGACCATCAGATAAGATTCCTATGCTGAAATGTCTGAAAAATACAAACAGAAATTGCTACTATCTGCCACTGAAAATAAATTGCAGTACTTCATCAACATTTTTAATTGGTATTATGTAATTTTGCTATTAATTAATTATTTACTGTGCCTATCTTCAAAGTGTTCCTCGAGGCTGACATCATCTCCCCATCCCTGATAAGTTCACACATTCAGGGCTCTTGATGTGGTGGGATCTTTGGTGTTGGGCTGCAGATGGTTTTAACAGCATTAAGGAACCCATGCACGTCATGGCACGTTAGCCAGTTGACAAGCCTCCAACCCTCTCTATCCATCATCTGTTCTTTAAGTCTTGGGTTTTCTGCTAGCCCTCTACTTTCAGGTTCCTGCAAATCTGTTTTGCTTCTCTCCAGGAAAGGTGGTGTTTCCAATACAAGAATGCCCTTCATTTGTGATTAGTTGCTTGAGCTCAAGATCATTCTCATCAAACTAAACGTGCTTCTTCTTGTTAGAGAAACCAAGAGTCTCCTCACAGATGCTAAATTATATTGGACCAGGGTAGCTCACATTGGATACAAAGGTTGTTTGGGGTTTTGTCTGAGAAGAGCTGGCTTTCTGGGCTCAAGAGGTTTGACATTAATCGTCTTGCAGCAATACTTCTGTTGATGCTGACATTTTGGGGCCAGGTTAGGCAGTCATCAGACCAATTGTCATGCTGTGGGTGATATGGACATCTTTGCAGAACTTTGCTCAAACAATGATAATGATCTTCACAGATGATGATAATAACCTAACAGGTACCAGTGCCTGGACAGAGGGTGTTGCCAGGATGTCTTGCTTTCATCTCTCATGAATCAGGGTATCTGTTACAATGAGGTGGTGCTCTGTGCATTTTGTAAGGGAAGGGGCCCCACTGGAGTAGGCCTTTCCTACTCTTTCCTTGTTGACAACTTGCTAGAAGTTGTGCCCCTTCCCAATCTGGCACTGAAGTTCAATTTGTCTCCCTTTCATAAACAAACCTAGCGTTTTCCCCCAGGTTGGTGCAGAAATTCTCTTTGGTTTCATGCAAAGATTCTAGGTTCAGGCTGCATGCATTAATGATCTAAGTGTCTCAAAGCGCTTCGTGTCTCACTTAGTGCAGCAATGTCAAAGCATCTGAGTTTCTGAACTATGATTGTAGAGTAATGATCAGGTCTGATGCTGCTGGGATAATTCACAAAGATCCTGATATTCCAGGTCCTGATCTTGATATTGTGGACTAGAAGCTAGTTGTGCATGGTTTATTTTAACATGGGGTAGCTGTTGCATACCAGTTTATCACATGGACTTCAGAGAGCAAAATCTCGTACTAGAAGCAAGAGGGCCCAAAACAACTGGAGATCAGGCTCTGTGACATGGGAATTAATGCCCATGCATTATTAGATGCATGTGTTTTCTCATATTATTGAAAAACATATTATCCATAACCTGCAGTTTTCTGCCTTTCAATTACTGTTGAATCTTTCATCATGTTCCCATACTCTACATTGTCCCTCAAGAGTTAGCTGCATCCTCAATTTTATCGTCTACAAATTACTTGCAACTCCATATATAAATTATGACCAGAGATCACAGCAACATTCCTTGTTGTGCATCATTTTCTACCATCCTTCAATCTGAATAACTATCCTTTAGTGCCGTGACCATCATGAACCCTTGGTATCATATAAAAGCTTTTTGAAAATACAAGAATATTACCACTTTATCAACCTTGACTGCTCTGCTACTCCTTCACTTACATTCTCAGGTTAGTTATGCTTAACTTTGCTTTTCAGAATCCATGAACTTACTTTTCCCTTTCACAGTTAAATCATACCCCTCCAAAGGACCGCACCTATTAAAGTCACACCTTGTTCTTAATTACGTAAAGAGTTTGATGACTAAGTAAAAAAAAGCTTCAGTACTATCGATCTTTTTTTATATAAAAAATGATTACATGAAGACAAGGTAGCGAACTGTGAAGGAATGTCCAAATATTAAAGTATACAAATGACAGTGACAGAGTATAGAGTTATTTTACTGAAAGGCATTCATAAATCAAGATCCTGATCCACAAATACTTGTGTTATAATGCGTAGCTACATTTTAATTCTTACTATCTTGAACCGATTGTCTCCCCGTTTTGCCAATATTCTTGAAAATCGAATGGGATGGGTGGCGATACCACGAGACTGATAGTTTCTTTTCAATAACGAACATATGTAGCAACGGGGTATCAAGTTTACCTTAAAGCAGTGGCAACATAATCAGCCCAAGAAATGTGAATCTGCAGGGCAAATGCAATGCCCTTCATTCTCGAACTGCACTACTGTCGCGACAGCAAAACAAGGCGAACATTACAAAACATCAGAATCGTGCCACGCTCTGGTGAAATTACAGGTCCTTGCACCCCGCCGGCATTTCTTCCCTCGAGGACCACAACATACCAGTACTCCAGAATTTAAATAAGCACGCAGTTTCTTCCAGAGGGGCACGTAGATGCGACGAGCAAAATTAAGGAAACAATTGTTGTTGCGTATTATTACCATGCATACTGTTTACACTGTGAGCTTCGCGCAAGGAATTTCACTGCACCCTGGTGTATATGACAATAAACTAATCTGAATCTGACTTTACTTAGTAATAGAGGGCAATTCAGTAGTGGGTCAGAGCAGGAGCTGGCACAGTCCCACAAAACAGTGTCAGCAAACTACGCGTTGAGAGGGAGTCCCGAAGGCAGCTGCAGAGCGGCGGGTCTGCGGGCTCCTCTACGTCGTTGACCCAGCGCCCTGATCCCCGTACTCACCGACAGTTCACTGTTGGAGGGCTCTCTGTAAGATACGGCCCTGATCACCCCGGCTCGCCATTCCCATTCATGGATTCTCGACACGTCCAACTCACTGCCGCTGTCACCCACGCACACAAACCGCTTGCCGACCAGCTCCATCCGCGGACCCGCCGCCATCGCCTCCTTTCCCCCCGCGGAACGCCGAGAGAGAGAGAGAGAGAGCAAAAAAATCACACTTCACCCAACTGACATCTTTCTCCACAGAACTGCTCTCGCTGAGATCTCGTCAGGAAAGAGGCGAGACGAAGAGGCACGGCGGGGGAGTGTGTGTGTGTGTGTGTGAAGGGGGTCGGGGCAATCAGAAACCGTCGCGTCCGTCCCGCCTCTGCTCCCGCTCAAGGCCCCGCGCTCGCCGCAACCAACATCCAGCGCAAGCCGGCTGCGTATCCCTCCGCTGCGGGGAGGGGGGGGGGCGGAGGGGGTGGTGGGAGAGAGAGAAAACAGAAGAGGAAGGGACGGAAATCGCTGTTGTCTCCGTCCGCCAGTCCGGACGACCACGCGCTTCCCCACCACAAAACCAGACAGCAAATAGTTCTCCTCCACCATCAGCCGCAGCCTCAGCCTCAGCACTCTGGCGCTTGACATCCCTCCCCACCCCCACCAATACACTTTTGACAGCTCTGCGGAGCTCACAGCTACTTCCCACCCCCATGACAGTTATGTTTTGAAAATAATTTAAGCCATAATTCATTCAGAACATATGGAGAACATTAACCAGATGGTGGGTGTCACGGACTTGGCAATACGTGTGTTTCCCATAATATTGCAACCTTTATTCCCTCAAACACGGTCCAGTTTCCTTCATATATGGATGTTTGTCTACTGACAGCTCTAAGGGTATGTGTACAGCTGTCACCGTCGAATTGAGCTTAATGCCACTTGGTGACATTAGATCTGATGGAGTTAAATTACATCCCAATATCAATCTTGTGTGTGCGTGTACAGTAAAAGGGAATTTCCCTAAATCTGAACTCATTATCATCAACGGTGATTCTCACTCGCAGTAGTTTATTGCATTGTCATGAGTATTTGCTCAACTGAGAGCGGATTTTGACGATAACGCTGCTGCAAGGCTGTCTTATTCTCGATACACAACGCAAAGAGCATTCTTCAACGAATGGATCTCTTTGTATATCGCCATCTCAAACACGGTTCCCAGACTCTGCCACAGCGAGGGGTGAGGCGGGGAAGTATATGAGCCTGTCCCAATTGAATTCCAGCGTCAATTAAGCAGCACAACTGAGACAAGGACTATAACAAATACTTGCAGAGTCAACGTGGGGAGAGAGGGATTAAACAATGTGAGTAACACATTTGAAGACCCGTATGGACTTAATTATTTACAGGTATAGACATTCTGGATAAATTTAGTAGTTTTTAGTTATTGTTAATGTAACATATTTCGAACTGGATTTTAACATAGAATAATTGATGTTTTTATAACAAAAATAATTTGTACTAATTCGTTGAAATGTTGAGGGGAAGTATTTTTTAAGGAAACCAACATAAATCAAGTTTAGTACATACAAAATGCTGGGGGGACTCAGCAGGTCAGGTAGCATATATGGAAAGAAATATAAACAGTCGACGTTTCGGGTCGAGACCCTTCATCTGGACTGGAAATGAAGAAGGCAGAAGCCGGAATAAGAAAGTCGGGGGAGAAGAAGAAGAAGAGGCTGGTAGGTGATGAGTGTCTGGGTGAGAGGGGGAAGGTGGGGATAAGATGTAAGGTGATAGGTAGAAGAGGCAAAGGGCTGAAGAAGAAGGAATCCGATAACAGAGGGTAGTGGACCATGGAATAAAGGGAAGGAGATGGGGAAGGGATAGGCAGGTCGTGAGGGAAGGGGACCTCCAGAATGAGGGAAGACAAAGAAGAAAATAAGGTGGGGGCAGAAGAGGGGAGGGGTTTCTGGAAGTTAGAGAAATCAATGTTGGGGCTGTCAGGTTGGAGACTACCAAGGTGAAATATGAGGTGTTGTTCCTCCAACCTGCGTCTGGCCTCAACATGGCAGTAGAGGTGGCCATGGATGGTAGATATGTCGGTATGGAAGTGGGATGTGGAATTGAAGTGGATGGCCACCGGGAGAGTTTTGCTTTTGTGGCAGATGGAACGCAGGTGCTTGACGAAGTGGTCGCCCAATCGGAATCGGGTCTTATTGATGCAGAGGAGGCTGCACTGGGAGCACTGGATGCAATAAATGACACCCTTGGATTCATAGGTGAAGTGCTGCCTCACCTGGAAGGACTGTCAAGGGCCTTGAATGGTGGTGAGGGAGGAAGTGCAGGGGCAGGTGTAGCACTTAGTGCTGTTGCAGGGATAACTGCTGGGAGGGTCATCTACAGGGACAAGGGAGAGAGTGATCCCTATGGAAAGTGGAGAGAGGGGGGAAGGGGAAGGGGAAGATGTGCCTAATGGTGAGATCCCATTGGAGGTGGCAGAAGTTGCAGTGAATGATGTGTTGGATGCGGAGGCTTGTTGGGTGATAGGTGAAGACAAGGGGAACCTGTCTCTTATGTTAGGGGAGGAAATAGGGTGAGGGTAGATGGTGGGAAATGAAGGAGATGCAGGTGAGGACAGCATTGATGGCGGTGGAAGGGAAATCCCGTTTACTGAAGAAGGAGGACATCTCCAATATCCTGGAGTGGAAAGCCTCATCATGGGGACAGATGAGGTGGAGGAACTGGGAGAAGGGGATGGCATCCTTGTGGGTGGGAAGAGGTGCAGTTGAGGTGAATGCGGGAGTCAGTGGGTTTGTAAAGAATGTCGGCAGTTAATCTGTCTCCACGGATGGAGACAGAGAGATCCAGAAAGGGGAGAGAGGTGTTGTAGTTAGACCATGTAAATTTGAGGGCAGGGTGGAAGTTGGAAGCAAAGTTAATGAAATTGGTGGGCTCAGCATGGGTGCAGGAAGCAGCCCCAATGCAGTTGTCTAAGAGTTGAGGAGCATAACCAGTGTAGGCTTTGAACAGTCCAAGACTTGGAACGCTCCCCAAGTCTCTCTGCTAGTTTACATGCAGTAATAAAAACTTTAATTTTGCAAAGAAAATTCTTTTACTGGAAGTTTGCCTGTGGTTTGTATTTAATTTGTTTTCTTTATTATGTTCTGTTGTAAGGTTTGATCTTCCAGATAGATTATTTAAAACAAATATCTCAAAATTAAAGATAATTATTTGCAATTCTACCAAGTTTACTATTGTCAATTCACAATGAACTGAAGGATTTATGTTTCAGGAAGCTTATAAACGTATACTGAGTTTAGACCTTAACTGGAGGAAGTGCAGTTGTTTTCTGATCTCAATAATCATTTAAGGGATTAAAGTGAAGCAGATCATGCCCCAGCTTTGGTTCCCACCACCATCCCTCCCATTGAGATAATTGGTGCTGATATTTTCACAAAATATCTTTTTATTAATTTAGCTGTTCTGAAGATTTCCAGATTCTAGCTTTATTGCAAAGTCCTTGCAGTACAATGGTATGTTCAGATAAATTTACTTTCTCTTTTATTAGTGGCAAAAATAAATCAGTGATCTAAATGTTGATTGAAAATAAAAATCCAAGGTGATGTTTCACAGCAATGTGAAGAAATTCTCAACTTTCTTTTAAGCAATGAATTACTTAATTTTAGGGTCAATTCAAGTACAGGACTGTGATCTGGCATTCCAAATCTTCAGGAAACAAAGCAGTCCATGTCTCCATGCAACAAGACCTCCACGACATTCAGATATAGGCTGATAAGTAGCAAGTAACTATCGTGCCACAGAAGTGTCAGACAAAAATCATTTCCAACCAGAGAGTCTAATCACTTACCGTTGATATTCAATAGCATTACTGTTACCAGTGGGATTACCCTATCATCAACATCCTGTGGGTCTCCATTAACCAGAAACTCAGCTGGACCGAACACTAAGGAAATCAAGCAGCACCTGTAGATGACAGATGTACTGGGCAGAGGCTGGGTATCTTGTGGTGTGCAATTTACCTCCTGACACACCAGAGCCTTCTCTACCACCTGCAGGGCACATTTCCAGCTTGTTGGAATATTCTCCACATGCCAAGTTTAGTGCAGCTCCAAGAGCACCCTAGAAGCTTTATGCCATCATGAAAAACATACCATGTTTGGTTAATACTCCATCCACCACCCTAAACACTCGTTTCTTCCACCACTGTCACACATTGGGAAGTAGTGCTGCTTGGATTACTTTGACAGGAGTTCTTAAGCCCATGCATTATACCACCAAGAAGTGCAAAGACGGTAGGCACATGCAAATTCCACTCCCAAGACTCACATCTTTCTGACCTGGAAATATATATTTCTAATTCCTTCAACATCACTGGGTCTAAATCCTGCAGAAGGAGTCCAGCAGCTCAAGGAAGTGATTCACAACTATGTTCTCAAGGGAATTCAAAGTGGGGGGTGGAATGTTGCCCTTACTAATGATGCTCCCTCATTACAAGTAAACAAATGAGTTTAGGGCTGAATGTGGTGAGAATTTTGTATATCGTATCCCATTTGGGTTTCTTAATAGATAAAACCAATGTTTATGGTGAGGACAGGAACAGTTACAACTGTTGGATTTTGAACTTTGTTGTTGGTATTGTATGTGACTCTTAATTGTTATTCAGCCTATTTTCTCTGTGCTGCTGCCTTAAGTGGGCTGGTCAATTTTAGATGACATACTTTAGGAGCAATGCGACAACTCCAGATTAGATTTCTTTTAAATACAAGAATAGTAATGGATGAGAGATGTAGAGACAAAAGAAGCTGGAGACACCAGAGAGACTGCAGATGCTAGAAATCTGGAGCAACGCACAAAATGCTAGAAGAACTCAGCAGGTTGGGCAGCATCTATGGAGGGAAGTGAACAGTCGACGTTTCAGGCCGAGACTCTTCAATCAGGACCTTTCATCAGGAATCAAGAAGATGGAGTTGTTCTCCTGACACCAACAAAGTTGAAGAGAAGGTTTGATAGATGTGTCCAAATCATGCACAGTTTTTGACAGAACAAGTAAGAAAAAAAATGGCTACTGATCTCTCAAGCACTGGAAATGGAGGAAATCGAGGCAAAAGAGCCAGAGGAATTCTGAGGAAACCTTTTAGTGCAGCCAGATATTGTGGGTCAGTAATCCCTGTCTAACAAGCCAGCAAAAGCAGATTCAACAGTAATATTCAAAAGAAATTTTGATAAATATTTAAAGGGGAAAAATAATTACAGGTTTTTCAGGAAAATGGATACCTGTACCATAGACCCAGCACAAGCATGTTGAATCAAATGGCCTCCTACTGTGCTGCATCATTCTCTGATTGATTGAATTATTCTTTATTCTTGTTCTACTTCCATAATCTGTAAGTAAAAGAAATGTTTTTTTATCATTTTTCTTTTTCACTTCCCTTTTGTGGAAATTATTATTGAATCTCCTTCTAACATCTTTTCAGAAAGTGTATTCCATATATCAATAACCTGGCAAGTAAAACAAAGTCTTCTTTTGCTGATTAATTTAATGCAACTTCCATTGGTAAATGTTCCCTCCTATGGACACTGTCAACTCGCTTTAGCATTGATAATTAATTATTTTACTTTCAATAGAGTATATTAACCAATGTTTGGATATATTATAAAGTTAAATTTGGTCTAATATTAATTCATACGTGGTTGTCCCAAAAGTTGCAAATACATATTTCTTTTCTGCGTAAGTGTCGGCATTCTGATGAATAGAGAAATCCAGATGGCATTTACTCAAACATTTAATTAAAAGATCATTGTTAAACAATCAGACATTCAAGGCAAATTCTCTGCAAAACAATGCCAATGTTTCCAAAAAATGGTAGCTACACAGGTTTTGTGCAATGATGTTTTTGCCTCTTGTGGGTCCCAAAATGTGCTGTTTTACAAGTCTTGCTTTCACTGTTGTCAGTATTCAATTGTCTTTAAGATTTAGTTTTGGGTGTGTATGTATAAAATGGATTCAAGATTAATACTAAGGTGTAATCCGAGATGTGCCCTCTTCTCATTTCTACCATCAGGGAGGAGGTACAGGAGCCTGAAGACCCTCACTCAGCGATTTAGGAACAGCTTCTTCCCCTCTGCCATCTGATTTCTGAATGGTCCATGAACACTACCTCATTATTCCTTTTGCACTATTTATTTATTTTGTAATTTATAGTAATTTTGTGTCTTTGCACCATACTGTTGCCACAAAACAACATATTTTATAGAATACAAGTCGGTGATCATATATCTGATTCAGATTCTAATTGGGCCTTCAGTACCACTTTGTGTATGGTCTAAGAGCTATAACACATCTGAGAGTTAGGATAGATTACTTATGTTACAGACTAGGTTACTATTGGTGAATGTCCCTTTAAGATAGAGCATAGTGATGTGTGTGTGTGTGTGTGTGTGTGTGTGTGTGTGTGTGTGGCATGGTTACGACAACAGAAGATAAAGGACGTAATGCCATTTTTGATGTAGTCAGTCGGGAGAGAGAGAGAGACCAGCCTGCTAGTCCCTATTGATGGATGAAAAACAGTAACTGTGTCTGTCACTACAATCCATGTATGGATTTTTGGAGTAATCCAGTGGAGTCCACTTTGTCGTTAACTTGAAGAGGGAAACAGGTATTTGTGTGGCCGGCCACATTTCAGATGCCTTTCGGGGTGGCAGATACTTCGGAACAAAGCTGTGCAGTTCACTTTGTTGTTGACCTGTAGAAGGAAGCAGGTATTTGTGTGGACGGCCACGATTCGAGAGCCTTTTGGGGTGAGGCAGATGCGGTGGAGTAGTCACTGCTGAGTAGACACTGAGGTGTCATATGGGTTTCATCGTGAAACATCTGGATTTTGTAATTACTCTCTATTTTCTCTCTACATCTACGTCTTATCTTCAGTCAGTGGTGGTTTTGAAGAAGCCTTTGATCACGTTTCACCTTATGGCTTGCTGAACTGAACTTTGAAAGCCATTCCTGGACTTGGAGTTTGCCACACTCACACTACAAGTTTAGTTTTTGGGGTTAATGTTTAAGATTTAACATTTTTACTTTTATTTTTCTTATTATCATAAGTAGTTATTAATAAAGTAGTTTTTAACACTGAATCATAACTCGGTGTGTTTCTTTTGTTGCTGGTTCGTAACACTTAGATAATTTATTTCATCTAACAAAGTTCTGCTGAAGTACTGGTTGCATCCTGGTCTGGTATGGCAATTCAAATGCACAGGAACATAAGCTGCAGAGAGTAGTGGACTCTGCCTAATATATCACGGGCACATCCCTCCCCACCATTGGTCGTATCTACAGGAGGTGCTACCTCAAGAAGGCAACATCTATCATCAAAGATCCCCACCATCCAGGCCATGCCATCTCTTCGCAGCTACCATCGAGCAAGAAGGTAACAAAGCCTGAAGCCCCACACCACCATCAAGTACAGCTACTTCCCTTCAACCATTCCGTTCTTGAACCAACTGGCAAAACCCTAATCACTTCAGTTTAGCAACACTATGATCACTTTGGACAAAACTGGACTTCTTTTGTTCTAATTGTGTTTGTTCTTGTAAAAATTGTGTATAATTTGTTTTTCTTGTGTAATGCCATGTGCCTGTGATGCTGCTGCAAGTCAGTTTCTCATTGCACCTGTGCATACATGTCCTTGTGCATGTGACAATAAACTTGACTTTGACCTTCTCTTTAGAAAGAGAGTGAAAATTCACTACCCTGGATTGACTCCTTGGGGAAAGCTGTTAACAAAGTGGAGCAAAAAACTTCCTGAAGCTTTGAAGGTGTTTATGTTCCATCCGCTGCTCCTGAACTGCTGCTGTAATCTTCCAGATGACAGGGACAGAATTAAGAATTGCAGGAGAGGTAAGTTATTGCAGATGTGCCCAGAAGAGGCAGAAGGGAAAGGGGTGTGTATATTCTTAAAAGATCAAGAAACAGAAAAACTAAGGTAAGTGAGTAGTATGTAACAGCATGGCACCAATGGTATAATATTAATAATGCAGTAGCAAATAGAGTAGGGAAGAATGGAAGCATCAGAATTAGCTTGTCATGTGAACCAAAGAACCAATTTTGTTACTGCTTCAGTTCATTTGTTGTTGCAATCTTGAGGCTTAACTATTCCAATACAATTTTAGGTAGTCTTTCATTTTATCCTTTGTAAACTTTTACAACCAAAACTCTGCAGTTTGCATGCTTTCTTGCATCAAATCCTGTTCACCCAACACCTCTCTGTTTGGTATATCGGAATCTGTATAAGCAACACTAAAATTTAAAAACCCTTACCCTCATTCTTGTTTTCAAATCCTTCTATGACCATGCCCCACCTAACCTAAATTGCCTTCTTCCCATAATTGCAATCTTCCCTCTTTAAATCTTTCCATAATTTGGCAGCTGTGCTTGCAACTGCTTAGGCCCTGAGCCACTAAACTTTTTTTTTGTTTTAAGGTCTGTAAAACTTCCTTTAGATCAAGAAGCAACTCTGTCCCAATAAACCAATGGTGCACAACCTTTGTCCTGGGGTCCACCTGACCATTACACAGTGCTTCCCTATTTGCAAGTGCCTAGTCTGTTCCCTGACCTGGATCACCAACATCATGTAAGTACAGGGTCTTCCTATCTTAAATGACAGGCATGCCTCAGAAGTACTTTGATAGACAGTCTTTATAATTCACAAACATAGGAAAATAATATAAAGTTGTGTTAAAAATTATCTACTATTAATTTAAAATTATTACATTTTATAAAGGTTCCAAGATCAAAACTGTTAATGCTGAATAACAAAAACAATTTGTTAGGTCTGATATGGTGGACAAAAGGGTCTGTTGGTGTGCTGAACTACCTAAATTATATTTAAATATAACAGTAAATTAAATTAACTAACCTGTGAATTGCCTCCAATTTTGTCTCCATTGCAGCTATCCTCTTTCTAGTGTAATGAATGGAGTGGCAGAACTTGTGCCAGGTTTACACTGGCGCACGTTTTAGGGTCCCGATTTCCCAGAATAACTGTTGGACTTTAGTTACCACTGCTGAATTCCAAGGGGCACCTGTCATTGGAATGCAGTCAAAATGACAGCAGTGAGATCCTTCCTGAAAGTTGACACTTCCATTATTTGCATTAATAGCTCTCAGAAGTGATTTTTTTTTTGTGTGTGTGTCACCTTGACCATCTCCACAAAAAGAAGTTGTGATTTGAAGCAGTAATTTACATACCCTACTTCTAAATTTGTATAACTGTTTTGGCTGCTAGGATATTGACTCCACTATCTTCTGCAAGTCCAATACAAAATGGTGACCAATTATTGAAATACTTCCCTTTGGTCTGCAAGTATGACCCCAGAGCTTCCAGCCACCTGTCACTTTAATCTTTCATCTCATTCCCACTGTGACTTCTTTCCTCGTCTTCCTGCACTGTTGTAGTAAAATTCACTGCAGTTTGAGGAATAGCAACTCGCCTTCTGCATAGGCACATTATAACCTTCAACACTGATTTCAACAAATTCAAATAATCAGAATTTCTATTTCAAATTTAAGTATTCATTTCATCTTTCTCTTGTAATTTTGGATAATTATTCTGCAGTTGCAGGTCCTCCAGAAAGATTTATTTTCTCTTCCTTTTGGTTCCCTTTACTATCATCTTTCACTATTGCCATTTTATGCTCTTCTGCCTCCACGTTGTTGCAGATCTTCCCCTTTCTTTCCCTTCTCTAACTTCCCTCCAGTTACCTTCTGTTGACTTTCCTCGGCATCTTAATGCTTATTTTTTTTATTTAACTTTCTGAAGTTCTGCCCTTGACCCAAAACCTCAACTATGTTTCTCTCTTGACACAAGCTGTCTGACCTGAATATGCCTAACATTTTCTGTTTGATTTAAAACCTACCTTTTTAACCAAATTTTTGGTCATCTGTGTTAAATTCTTCTTGTGTGGATCAGTGTCAGATTCCATTTGAGAACACTGAAATGCCTTGTGTGTTTTACTAAATGAAATGTACTACATAAGTACAATGTATATTACAAATGAGAATTTTGATGTTTTGAAATTGTATTCCAATCATAAACTTAAAATAAATCTCCTTAAATACAATTACAATATAGCAAATAATTCACAAACATCCTCGCAGCCAGTTGGCTCCTATTGTATATCAAAATTGACACGATATATTGTTTTGTGACCACATTATTGTTCCATGTAATTTATCTTATATAATTCCAATTCTGTGTCTGAGCTAATCTGTAATTATTCAAGGATTAATCACCTTCTTTAAAATAAACTATTATTGTTTAAGCTGTAGTCCAAACCCTGCCCTTGTCAAAGTCTTTTCCCATCCCAGGCCCAACATCGCCTTTCCTGACTGTAATTACCCTGGTCAATTGAGAGACTGTAAATACTTTCCTTCTCTGTGGATGACTTTTCTTTAATTTGTTCATTTTTCAGGATCTAGGCTTCACTGGAAAGGCCAGTATTTATTGAATGACTTGCTAGGTCATTTCAGAGGGCACTTGAGAATCGCTTCATTGGGCATGGAGTCTCATATAGATCAAAACCAGATTTATTTTCACTGACTTGTATGACGTGAAATTTGTTGTTTTGTAGCAGCAGTACATTGCAAAGACATAAAAATTACTATAAATTGCAAAATAAATAGTGCAAAAAAAAGGAATAATGAGGTAACAAACAACCCAGAGTGGTTGGTGCATGGAATGCACTGCCTGGGGTGGTGGTGGAGGCTGATACGTTGGTCAAGTTCAAGAGATTGTTAGATAAGCATATAGAGGGATATGTGGGAGGAAGGGGTTAGATAGTCTTAGGTGTGGTTAGAAGGTCGGCACAACATGGTGGGCCAAAGGACCTGTATTGTGCTGTATTTTTCTATGGTTCTATGACCGTTCAAAAATCTGATGGAGGAAGAGAAGAAGCTGTTCCTAAATTATTGAGTGTGGGTCTTCAGGGTCCCGTACCTTCTCCCTAATGGTAGTAACGAGAAGAGGGCATGTCCTGGATGGTGAGGGTCCTTAGTGATGGATGCTAAACTTCTTGAGACACCTCCTTTTGGAGGTGTCCTTGATGGTGGGGAGGATTGTGCCTGTGATGGAGCTGGCTGAATCTGCAACCAGATTGGGTAAAAGTGGGAGATTTCCTCCTGTGAAAGACATTGGTGAACCAGATGGGTTTTTACAATAACCCAGCAATTTTATAATCATCACTATTCCTGTCCAGGTTTTTTTTAATGCCAAGTTATTAACTGAATTTAAGTTCCATAGTTTGCAGATCTCTGGTCTCTAGATTACTAGTTAAGTAATGTAACTGCTGCACCACCATCAAACCTCTGAAGTTTTGATGTCAAAACCAACATTGATTGTCCATTCATAAGTGTCCCTCAAAAAGAAGTGGTAAGCTGCTGTCTTGAACTACTGCAGTCCATCTCTTTACAGTACAACCACAGTGCTGTTAGGTCGAGTGCTCCAAGATTTGATCTGGCAACAATGGTGAATTAGCAACATATTTCCAAATCAGGATGGTGAGTCACTTGGAAGGGAAGAAGCATCTGAGAACACTACCAACTCTAAATACAACCCTGCTAGACAGGACAGATCATGGGTTTGGAAGTTGAAGGCTTGTTGAGTTGTTGCATTGCATCCTTAAGTTCTGCACACTGCAATGGTAGTATTCCAGTCGTGTATTAAAGGAATGTTTGGATGGCGTATCAAATGTCTCTGAAGTGGATTTCTTCATTCTGGATGGCATTCAGGTTCTTGAGTACTGCTGTAGTTGCATTAGTCCAGGGAAGTTGAGAGCATTCCTTCACACTCCTGAACTGGGCATTGAAAGTGGTGAAGAAGTTTTGGGAACATGGACCATGTGCCCCAGGACACCCAGCCTCTGTCCTGCTTTTGTAGTCATGGTACCTGGAGCTGGTTACGATAATTTTCTGGTCCATGCTGACCCCTGAGATGTTGATACTGGGGTATTCTGCAATGGGTGTATCATTAAATTTCATTGGGATTTGTTCTGATTTTTTTTTTCTCTTGGAAGATATGGTTATTGTCTGGCATGTGGTCACGTGTAAATCCCACGAGTGTAGATGAGAATTTGCTGCAGATGGGCATTGCTTACTTCATATGAAGAGGTGCAAATGAAACTTGTATCATGAACACAATAGTGAACATTACCACTTGTAAGATTGATGAAGCTGCTGGTCATGATTGGGCCAAGGATATTACCTGAGAAACTTGGGGTGAAACCCTAAAATGATTGCCCTCCAATGATCATAACCACCTGCCTCCAAGACCAAATATGACTACGTACAGAGGAACTTTCTCCCCTGATTCCAAACAACTTGAATTTTATTGGGAATCCTTCTGCCAATTTTACATAATGAAATGGTGCCTTGATGTCAAGGGCAATCATCCTCAACTTGACATTAGAATTCAGCACTTGCGTCTATGTTAGGACCAAAGATGTAATGATGTCTGCAGTGGAGTAATTCTAGCAAAACCTGAACTAAGCATTATAATGTCATTGGTGAGTATACTTTGCTTGATAGAAGTATTGATGATTGCGAGTAAACTTGAGGTAGTAGTGGGGCAGATTGGATTTGGCCTGTGTTTTGTTGACAGGACATATGTGGGTAACTTTTGCATTCTGATGGTTGGATGCCAACGTTTTGATTGTACTAGAATAGCTTGGTTAGAGGCATGACTATTTCTGGAGCACAGGCCTTCAGCATCAGCGTAACAGGAAGTAGTCAGAGGAAAAGATTCAAGGACATGCTCAAAGCTGCCTTGTAAAAATGGCATTCCCTGGCCCACAACTGTTCAAAGTGAAGAAGGAGCATTCAAGATGATATTGGGAGCACATGGAACCCCAGCATAAATGATAGGAGTGCACCACTTTACAAATGTTCCACCTTTCTGCCCTATCAAATATCTTGTGACCCACTTGTGGAAGAGTGTTCCCAGCATTTTCTGTTTATAATTCAAATTCCAGCATTTTCAATTTTTAAAATTTTAATTTACATTTGAATTCAGTGCTACTTTTTTTTTAGGAATGCCAAAATTGAAGAAGTTCTGTTCCTCTCTCCAACAGAGTTTTTTGCATTTTCCCTCTTCTACTCTCTCTACAACTTAAAATTGTTTTCCCTCTTTCCTCGTTTGGAGGAAGGCTCTTTGACCTGAAACATTTTACTCCATTTTTCTTTCCACAGAAACTGCCTGACCTGCTGAGTGCTTCAGCATTTTCTGCTTTTATTGTGAAAGAATCTGTGGACTCATCATTCACATCGAAATGCACAAAACCAGTGTAGAAGCAAGCCATCCATTATTCTGAGCGAAAGCTTAAGAGGATGTCTCTCGATGTGAGTGCAGAGAACTTTGTATAATTGACGAGGCTGAATGTACTTCATTATGTTCAATCCAAGCAATACATTAATAATGCATTAAAGTATATGTAATATTACATAAGTAATTTGCCTAATTAAATGCAGGCAATTCTTTTTAAAGTAATTTATCTTCCCCTTTGTCCCCTAATCCTTGGGGTCTCCGTTCCTGCATCAAGTCAGACCTGGCACAGGAAACGAAAGGCAGAGTGAACAGACATACATGACCCTGCGAATCTGCCACTAAGTCCCAGATTTTGTTTTGCAGTGTAACTGAAAGTCTGGAAGTTATTGCTGTTTAAATGGCTGAACATCAGCAGTCCTAATCAGTCAAGATACGTATCCCAGTATAACCAACAGAATATCCCTAACGATTTCCATCCCATCCTCCAAGCAAATTAATTGCAAACCAAAGCAATGCTTTAGTCCTGCTCTTTGATTGACCTGGTTTGTTGTAACAAGTAGCCTGTCATCAGACTCAGAAAACAAGTTTACATGGGAAATGTGAAAAATGAGCCCGGATTAAAGTTCTTAAAATATTTTCTGATTTAGCACTGGATGATATGGAGTTAAATTAGTACTCAAAATTTTCAAAGCGGTTCACTATAAATGGGGAGAAATTGTTGCCCCTAACAAGAGGGACAGAAACTGGAAAGCATGAATTGTGGGGGGAAAAAAAAGAGAAGCCAGAAGAAATGTTTCTAGACACAGTGATTATTTGAAATGCTTTGCATGGAAGGTTAATAGCAGCCAGTTCAATGGGAATTTACAAATTAAACTGGATAAATAACCAAAGGGGAATTATTCACTGGCTTCTGGGAAAGAGCAGTGTGCTAGGACTAATTAAAATAGCTCTTTCTGTAGAACTGTGTCGGTTGTGCGGCTTACTTCTGTGCTGTAAAAAGGGAGCATTGGTTGGGTTAGTAGTCCTTCTCCTGGCTATAAGATTTATTTTTTATAAAGTTAGCATTCATGTCCTGCACCACATTGTGGTACATAGTCTATGGTGACAGTTCAGTCAAAGGATAAGGAAGTGCTGCATTATCAAAGGTTCTCTCATTAAAATCAACTAAGGCTCAGTTTGCCGGTTTGAACAGAAGTACAAGATTGAACTAATCGTATTTTACAACTACAAATCTGGTTACATTATACTAAGCACAAATGTGGAGGTTTATAAAAGAAATTGAACACTCCATTAAGAGTCACGTTATTTGAATCAAATAGCTTTTTTTAAATAAAACCCTACAGAAAATAACATTAATACCCCCAATGTATACCTTTGGAGACCCTGTGAATATCTTGTTACGGCATATTTCTTATGTATACCATCAGATTTGACTCTAAATGAACATGCATCTAAATTTATTCCTGTGGTAAAGTTATCATGTGTTCTCATTTTTGTATGCTTTTGTTTATGACTTAGATGCAAGTCCTGATTATAAAACTGCTTTAAGGAAAGGAGAGTGAATAGGTGTAGGAACAATATGATCACATGGGACTAGGCAACTATTCATAAAGGTAAATGTTCTGTTTATATGTTGTAATTTCAATAAAATTCATATTGATGGGTTAAGCAAAATGTGGGAAAGTAAAGAAATCAATGTTGTAATGTTTTAAGTAAAGGAAATGTTTTAAAGTCTGAATTTTAGTAAACTAGGCAGTTTCATTCCACTAACGGTTCGTTCTGTTTGGATGGGTTTATTACTTCTTTGTGGATAAATTGGCTTGCTTGATGCTCTATTTTTAAGAAAGTATGTGAGCAGCATCTGCAGCTAAAATTAATGAAAGCTTACCTGAACTTTGAGGGAAAGACATAAATCGTGATGATTGTTTATAGACTTTTTTCTCATTGATATCATACAACTTGATTGCAGAGATGGATTTGAATTACAAAGGCAATTGTGCAACAATGTATCAAAATATAGGAAACCCATCTGGTCAACCATGCATCTTCCATGGACGCAAGAATGCTCTAATAGTTGGGTATTCTGTGGAGAGTGAATCTGTCTTGGTTTCATAAGATTTCCATCATATATGAGCCACCAATTGGTGCTTATAGTGTAATAATGTGCCTCAAAATTTTTAGAAGCATTGCCAAACAAATTTGACACAAAGCCACATAAAAAGATGTTAACAGATGGGAAAAGGTTTAGTTAAAGGCATTAAGATCTCTCCTTTCACATCATTCCTTTTGCTATTTAATCCCTCCTAACATTCATGCTATGACTCTGCTTCTGTTTTGTTCTACCCTCTTCTTTCTCTTAGCCTGCATATATCTCTGCTGAATATTTCTAGCATTTTCTGTTTTTATTTCAGATTTCCAGCATCTATGTTATTTTTCTGATCTTTGGGCTTAGCTAAAGATTTAGGTTTTGAGCACTATCAAATGATAGCAATGGGTAGAAGAGCAACACATGCTTTGCTTTACAAAGGTGGGAGACCACCACATGGATTAAAAAAAATCTAATTTCATTCTCTCAGAGATTTTAACATTTAATATTTTAAAACATAGATTTAGGGAGGGTTCTCCAGAGATCTAAGCTTTGGCAGCTGAAGCTGCAGTCACCAGTGATGGAATTATTAAAATCAGCTGTTCCAAAGTCCAGAGGATTTGGATAACTAAGAGAGGTTACAGAGCTGGCGGGTGGGAGAGGAGGGACAAGACCATGTAGGGATTTAAAAATAAAGATAGTGTGCTGTTCAACAGGAACTAGAATAGGATTCTGTGGTCAGGGGTAATAAATGAACATCATCCAGAGAATTTTGAATGTTTATGGAGGGTGAAAGATGGGAACCCAAATAGGCAGGCTTTGAAATAGTGAAGTTTAGATGCGAGTTTGGGGAAAGGGAGTATGGACATTGGCTGAGAGTTTGCAAGGACTATGGGGTCAAAGGGAAGTTTTCTTCAGGAGAATCTTGAGGATGATCAAATTGAAGGGGAGGAGGTGATACCTAAAAAGGGAGAACTTTTAATGTTACTGGCTCTCATGGGTTCTTAAAACATAATTTCAGAACAGTGCTGATAAAGAGTCATCTACCTAAAATGTTAACTCTAGAGGAATGGGGAATTGACAAGGAGAAGGGAGGGAGAAAGCAGAACGAGGTAAATGCATAATGTCTATCTTGTTGACAAACGTCCATGAGCTCCTTGGACATTCAAGGTTTGGTGGAGGAAGCAGGGAATATATTCAGCACTTGAGAAACACAGCCAGGTTTTATTGTTTTATTTCCATGATGGCCCTGGAATAGTTAACAGAGAAGGGAGGGACCCAGTTGATGTCTGGTGGCACATAAAGTTGAAAGCAGATCTGATCACAGCCAAACCAAATTTACTCCAAGATTAAAAGTATCTGATCTGGAGGCATTTACAACAAAAGAGGAAAATTGTATTGGCTATGCATTGTGATTTACTGTATATAGAACAGAAAATATGTGTGGTTGTACTAAGGAAATTATCTTAACCTAGGTAATGTCCTGAACCAGGCCAGCAAGGCAGAGTGCAGACTGGTCATAATCTGATGGATACGACTGGGTTTCGTTTGGCTTGTTTTTGGTAAATAGTTTCTGGACCCCAGTAGTATTTAGTGGTATAGCCAGATCAAATAATGAATGACTAAACCAGCTGTCTTGTATTTGTGCCAATTAATCTTCTGTATCCAAAATGATTCAGTGTGGACCTACATTGGTGACAGTTGATTAGAATATTGCCAATAATTTTAAAGAGTACAACATAGACTTGCATTTCCCCATTTTCCTTGGCAGTGGACAGAACTGCATGTGTTTGTAAGCCTCTGGTTCTTGTTTCTGACTCATTTAAGTGTCTGATTAAATTTTGTCCTGGGTCTTTCCAACTTTCTTGCTTTCGGGATACTCTTATGCAACCACAATAAAAGAATTCATTAATTTACATCTGGCCTTTCATTGTCTAATTAGAGAGGACGTGCATACAAGGCATGCCGCTGCATTCTCCTGGTCTTGTAGGCCATTTCCTTGCATTGCTTGTTTTTTTTTGCATTTTGTTGACCTGAGCTCAGACGCCAATGCAACTGCACAGAATATGTCTCCAGTGGAGACATATGGCATTCTTACAGTTTAATAATGCATACATGAACCCTTATTCTGAAAAGATTCTCTTCTGTTTACCCATTGATTCCATGGAGCTTGACTGACTTTTGTTCCTGTGCATAGCTATCTCCATTACATAAGCTGAAAGCGGACTTTTAATTAATTGCTTCTTTTTCTCCCCATCCCTCTCTTTTACTCTACTTTGCAGCAAGGACCAACAATTACTCTTATTATGCATGCTTAGAGCTAAAGCAGAGCATGGAAGTTTTAAAAATTTCTATCACCAAAAATAGAATAATGGAAGATTTTTGGAGTTTTGCGCACATTCCTTTATGCATCTTTTAGATTTAAAGGAACTTGGATGAATGCCATACTAGTTTGGAATAGTATAATTTTGGGATATTATAAGGGACAAAAACATCAAGAACAGAAGGTGAGGCACAGGAAGTCCCTATTGTAGAATACTGGGAGTATCAGCACCAAAGGAGGTCATTCACCAACATTTTCTTAATGGCAAATAACAAAGCTTGCCAATTTTGGGAAGAGGGTGGGTGGTGGTTGGGGAGAGGTTATGTGGTAGCTGGCATGCTCACTGCTCATTAGCAAGATGTCTGTCAAGGCAATGATGTTGAGGTGATCATTCACAATAAGTTGATGGCAGAAATAGCTTTAATTATATGAATGAACTTTCTGAAGGGGAGGCAAGCGGGCACTGTCAGCCAAGTGTATAGGGTCAGCATTAGAAGACCAGAGCAGAGTGAGTAGGAAGTAGGAAAGGTCCTCCAGGTTCTTTCTGGATTTAAAGAAAAAGCTCCTGAGAAAGTAGTCTGGGACAGTTCTTAAAATGTATTGCGAGATAGCTCAACTGGAGAATTTGCTGCACAATTTCATGTTATTTAATACATAAGCATGAGTCTTCACGTTGAAGACTAACTACTCTTTGTTATTAAATTCTATTTTTTATCACAATCATTTGAAGTTAAGAATAGAATGTATTTATAGCTTGCAGATTATTTAAATATATTTTAGATTGCTAGTATTTTTCCCCCTCCCCCACTCTCTACCCTCCAGTCCCCTTGTACCACCCCTACTTACTCCATCACCTTCCCTTCCTTCCTTTCTCCCTCCTCTGCCTTTCCTTTCTTACTATCCTTGCCTTTCCCCCCTCTCTCATTGGTAAGCATTTTCAAAAATATTTGTTCCATTTTTATTTAACAACATGACTAAAACAGCAATTAAATTTATAATCACGTAATTAATCATAGACTTTAAATCATGAGACAGCCCAAATTATAAAATGTTCAAATTCTCTATTTCAGAAATCCATGTTGACTATGACCAACTCTATTATTTTCCAAGTACCCTGTTACTGCTTCCTAAGTAATAGGTTCCAACATCTCTGCTGCTGATGTCGGGTCTTTTTCATAGAATCATACAACAGTACAGCACAATACAGGCCCTTCTGCCCACAATGTTGTGCCGACCTTTAAACCTCGCCTAAGACTATCTAACCCTTCCTCCCACATATCCCTCTATTTTAAATTCCTCTATATGCTTACCTAGCAATCTCTTGAATTTGACCAATATGCCTGCCTCCACCACCACCCCAGGCAGTGCATTCCATGCCCCAACCACTCCCAGGTAAAAAACCTCCCTCTGATATCTCCCTTGAACTTCCCACCCATTACTTTAAAGCCATGCCCTCTCGTATTGAGCATTGGTGCCCTGGGAAAGGGTTGCTGGCTGTCCATTCTATCTATTCTTCTTAATATTTTTTATACACTTCAATCATGTCTCCTCTCATCCTCCTTTTCTCCAAAGAGTAAAGCCCTAGCTCCCTTAGTCTCTCCTCATACTGCATATTCTCTAAACCAGGCAGCATCCTGGTAAATCTCCTCTGCACCCTTTCCAACTCTTCCACATTCTTCCTGTAATGAGGTGACCAGAACTGGACACAGTACTCCAAGTGTGGTCTAACCAGAGTTTTGGAGAGCTGCATCATTACCTCGCGGCTCTTAAACTCGATCCCACGACTTATGAATGCTAACATCCCATAAGCTTTCTTAACTACCCTATCCACCTGTGAGGCAACTTTCAGGGATCTGTGGATATGGACCCTCAGATCTTTCTGCTCCTCCACACAACCCAGGATCCTGCCATTAACTTTGTACTCCGCCTTGGAGTTTGTCCTTTCAAAGTATTGTATTTTTGAAACTGTGCATCAAGGGTACAATCCAAATTGGAGTGAATTGTCAGTGCAGGGGCACAAACCAATGGCAGTGGTGTGCTTTGAGCTAAGCCATGCGAGCCTGTGTTAAGAATTTTTTTTCATCTTTCTCGCTACATGGAAGCAAGCCATTCCGCCCATTGAGTCCACATCAGTTCTCAGAGCAATTCCATGAAGGTCCACCCAAAGGACCATGGGCATTACCTTTCTTACCTTTTCACATCACAAATGTTCTCAAAGCATCCACAAACGCTGTACCCTACTTCAAGGCTCACAGTCAGTCTAAGCAACTCCCCCCCCCAAAAAAAAAACCAGACACGTTAAAAGAAAATGCCACTGGTTTAAAAAAAACACAAGTTCTACAGATCAGAAAATGTCTCAATTATTTTTGTGATTGCAAATGATGAAAATTTAGTGCATTGTTTAAAACGTGCTTGTGTTGCTACAAATATTTTGTTTCGTTTTAACGTTTAAAACGTTTATAATTATCACTGCTAATGCCAGCGTTCTGGGGTGAAATCAACCTGTTATTTGGAGGATGGGTTAAAATTTTTAAGGCTGTTTCGTTCTTCAAAAATTCCGCACCGCATTAATTGTAGTTCCCGACTATATTATATTCCTAGCAGAGTCTTTACATTGACATCGGAGATCGGGTTCGAGAGAACCTGGTCTCACCCAGCAGACCAAACATTTGGACTGGTTAATTTTCTGATTGACAGACCTTATGACCAATTACAATACGAGTCACGAAACGTAAGACGGGCAGTATTCAAGTTAGCCAATGAGAGCAGGGCAAGGTCTGCGGCAGAGCGAAGACGTTGCAGGATCGGCTTGGGATCAGAGTGGTCTTGGCAGAGAAGGGTGTCTCGGGGATAAAGCGGGTGGAAGAGGGGAGGGCAACGGTGCCCGGCAGCACAGCACAACTTCCGCCACTTTAGTAGCGCCTGAGCCTCGCCGGGAGCCGCTGGCGACGCGGTCCGGGGACACGATGGTGTCGTGGATCATCTCAAGGACTGTGGTGTAAGTGGAACGGTGGGAGTCTGGCAGGGCCTCGGGCCTCGGGTGGCTCCAGGACGGGTGGACTTTAAGGGCTCCACCCAAAGGCTGAGCCTGTAGTGAATCACCGGCAGGCTGTGTCATCAGCGATCAGCAATGTTTACCACCGGCCTGGGAAGTGGGAACCAAACCACTTCTCTTTTCCCCCTCCTCCCCCTATTGTGTTAATACATTTGCGTCAAAACCCGGCTGTCCAAGAAGGTTAAACGTCTTCATTGACAGTCTGGGTTAATATGGACATAGTTCCTTCACCCTTCGAAAAACCGGTCCTTATAAGTAAGTGTAGATCCCGAAGGGCTGGTTTATGTCAAACTAGTTGGTGTCTGACTAAAAGAGGAAAAAGAAATATTGTTCATGCTGGAACTATTTAACCTTGTAAGAAAGCAGATGACTTTTAAGCAAAACACACCTCACAAAAGATCTTTTTGTCGGCCATTTAGGCATCATATTAAGTCTTTTTTTTAAAGTAACGAAAATTGTAACAACTGCATTGGGATTTTTTTCAGTTGAATGTAAATATTTGCTCTATGGATGGAGTACCAAGTGAGCTGACAACGTGAGGGAAGTTTAAAAAGAAACAACCTGCAGTTGTTGGAAATCAAATTAAAAACGAATACTGGCGATAGTGAGCAGGTCAAGCAGCATCTGTGGAGAGGGAAAGAGTTAACCTTTCAGACCAATGACCTTTCACTAGAATTGTTTATGTTTCAAGAGAGCTTTGAGTGTTTCAGCACTTATTTGTTTGCCGAATTTTAGTAATTAATTACGAAAACCTGGTTTATAATTATTTTATATAAATAAAATGGCTTTCCTTGGGCGGAATAGGATTAACTCGTTTAATTGTATAACTTCAACAATGTGGTCTCGGACTACTTTCTCTGGTGAGTCAGTCCTGCAATGCTTTTCGTGTGTCTGGCGCAATCGTATCACACACCTTCATTATCCCAGCTTGGTTCTCTGCTCGTCCATTAAACGTTTCTACATAATGCATGCTTCGCTGGTTATTATTAGGTTAAATAAATTGCATTTTTATTTCAAATTGATGTATTTCTGAGGACCTTTATGTTTAGAATAGGGGAGTTTAACGTTCCCATTAACATCTGCAACGTTATTTATTACATTTATAATACGTGCGGAGTTTCACAGTATACTAAGAAATGACACAGCTGAAGAAGATAATTGGGAAGGATTACTGTGAGTTTTAATAATTTGTGAGGCTGGACATGAAAATACTGAAATTATTGAGCCAGGAGATGGCAAAGACTTGGTTGTGGATGGGCCAGGTTGAAGTGGAAGTATGGAGCAAAACGCAAACTGCTGGAGGAACTTGGTGGGTCAGACGGCATCTGTGAAGGCAAAGAATAGTCGATGTTTTGAGTCTAGACCCTGCATCAAGACTGAGAATGTCACAAGAAGATAGCTAGTGCTGAGGTGAGAGGGAGGGGTGAGGCAGGGGCTTGCAGGATGAGGAGGCAGATGTGCTCCTTCCTTTCTCCTTCCATCACCCAGTTTCCATTCCCATCTCCCCCCCCCCCCCCCCCCCCCCAACTGGTTCCATCTGCCTATCATCCCTACCCTATCTGGCTCCACTTATCACGTTGCTTACTTAACAGATTCCAGTATCTGCAGCCTTTTGTTTCCATTTATCCCCTGCTAGCCTCCATCTCTTCCTCCATCCTCCCCTCCCTCCATCCATCCACTCCCTTCTTTCTCCTTTTCTGTCTCTACCTATCACCCATGAGCCAATGTCTCCCAACTGCACCCCTCCCCCACCTGGGTCCATCTGCCCATCTCCCTCCACATCTGTTGCCTGCCAGCCCCTGCCTCACCCCTCCCTCTCACTCCTTTGTACTGACTATCTACCCTATATACACTCAGTCCTGATGCAGGGTCTTGACCCGGAATGTCGACTGTCCCTTTGCCTGACCCGCTGTGTTCCTCCAGCAGTTTGTTTTTGCTCTAGGTTCCAGCATCTTGTCTCCAGAGGTGGAAGTATGCTGTGTTTTGGATACAACAGTTGATCCTTGTGATGGAAATGGACAGAATCATAAAGTTTAGTTTGAAGTTGAATAGGTCAGAGGAAAAAAATAAGTTACAAGGACACGGAATTCTGTAGGCTGAAAATGTTATCCAAATATTTAACTGTGTCAGCTTGCATTTGTTCTACTAAAGCACATGGAATTTGCTCAGCAAATATATTTAATTGTTGTTGTGTAATTACTATCTTAAATTCAAGGTAATTGGAGAAAAAAACTAAAGGTGTCATGAATGTTCTGTTCACACATTGGGTTATAATGAATTGCCAAAAAGAACAGTGGAAATAGTTTACAGTATTTGCTTTCCGAAGGGGAATTGGAGAAGTATTAGAAGGGAAGCAAAATATGCTGGGTGAAGGAGAAAAGATAGGAAGCGTAACTAATTAATCTTTTTAAATAACTGTTGTATACTCAATTGATCAGATAGATTACCCGTATTATCAGTTTATGAAGTTATATTATCATCTTAAACTTTGGTAAAATACAATTGTTTATTGTCATTCATTTCTTTATTTTCCTCACCTTTTTCTCTCTCTCCTCAATGCCAACAGTGGCAACTTGGTCACAAAGAATGAATGTCAGGCAGCTGTTGAATTAAGGAATACAACTTTGACAAGTTGAATCCTTCTCTTGCTTAATGCTTTCACACTTTCTAGCAGTTAAAGAACTGTATATTCAAAGAATCATTACAGCACAGGAGGAACCCATTTGATCCATTGCATTCACCATTCAGTGTCAGACCTCTACATTTTTCTGAAGCACTTATCCAGTTCACTTCTGAAAACTCTGAATGAATCTGTTTCTACCATCCTTATAGGTGGAATGTTTCAGGATCGTAATTGTACTACGCATGGAAGGTTTTCTTCACACCTCTGCCGTATATTTTTTGCTCATCACTTGAAGCTTGTGTCTCTTGGTTCTTCAACTAATTGCTAATGGGAACAACTTTCTACTTAACCTACCCAAACCCCTTATGATCTTGTATACCTCCCTCAAATATCTAGTGAACATCCTTTGCTCCAATGAGAATCACCCCAGTTTCTCCAGTTCATCATTGTTGCAAAAATCCCTCTACCCTGGAACCATTCTACTACTTCTTATGTTATTTCTGCATCCTCTAGAAACTTCACAGCCTCCTGAAGTGTGGTAATCAGAATAGTATATGTAACCTCCCTGCTTTTACACTCTGTCTTTCTGTTTCTGAAGCCTAGAATCCAAAACATCTTAACTGCTTTCTCAACATGTCCTGTCATATAAAAAGATTGATGCATGCCAACAGCTAGGTCCCTCTGTTCCTGAACACCACTTGGTCATTACTGTCTTTCCTGGAGAGTGGAAACTGCTTCCTATGGCTCAGGAGGTATTTGTCAGTGAAGACAGAGGTTGAAGATGAAATTTACTATCACCTTTAAATATGCCTGAGTTGCCTTTGGCTGTCTGGGGAAGAAAATGTTTGTAGGTCAAGACGTCCGATCTGGCACAAAGGCCATAGTCTATTGGGCAGGAATGTTACTTGTCCTTTTGTATGCTTTTGAGACATGGGCTATGTGCAGAAGGCACATCAAAGCACTAAAGCTCCTTCTGCAAATCCTTTCAATACACTGGCAGGGTAAGTGAACCTTGTTAGTGCTTCTCCCAGGCCAACATCTTAGCACTCAAGCTCTAATTATCCTCTGTCATCTCCAGTGATGAGGCTAAGTTATTCTTATGCTGATACCAGATATCTGAAATGACACTGTTTTCCAAGCTCTGTCAGCAAGAGGGTCCTGTGTAGACAGGAAAATGCTGAAGCTTCCTTGATAAAAGTATCATATCCCCACTGACTCCTGAGCAGCCCTGGTCCAAGATTGATCAAAATGGAGAAGGAACATTTGGAATCTCATCTAAGTGTCAGATATGCATGAAGCCCACTGTGAAAGGCAGAAGGGGATTATCTCCTGCCAAACTATATGCATCACACACTGCCTACTCTACCTGCAGCGGAGCTTGCAGATCCCACTTTGTGCTTGTCAGCTGCCTCAAACCCCACAGAACTGATGCAGAAGCAAGTTGACCTTGATTTCCAGAGATTTTGTCTCACATTGAATCACTTCATACTTCTCTAAACTTAGCATGTTACTTTTCTGGCCACAACATTTACTGCATTCCTTTCATTACCCTCCTCTGTTACCTCGTTATCAAAATATAATCAATTCAGTTAATCAAACAAGATTTTGTCTTTTGAGTTCATGCTGGTACTCTTTTATTAATTAAACTTCTCCAATTTGAAGAATGGCATAGAATCACTCAATTTGATTGCACATGGGCCAGCTCTCTAAAAGCCTTCTATCCATTTCTGTATCCTTTTAAATACTTTACAAATACTTAATTCACATGCCTGCTAAAATTTATTAAGGTTTTTTCTTTCTTTGTTTCTAAATCCCCTTTTGTTTAAAAACCATAGTTTAAGAAATTCTCCAAACCTTCTGCTTCATTCCTTTAGTTATGTTTTTGTGATTTGGCCCTCCAAGCTTGTACTGATGCTTTGATGGAGGTCGGGGCTTCTAACCATTTGCCTAACTACAGTGAAATAATTGTCCTTGAACTAGTTTATGATTGATCTCAGATTGTGCAGAGGGACCTTGTGCAATTAAGATCCTGTACCATATGCAAAATTATGCTGAGGTTTTCAAGATACATGATGATAATTGTACATGACTATAATCCACATCTTGCTAAATAGCAGATTTTCTGCCATCACAGGGCATGTATTCACATACAGCTGTTTGGCGGGAAAAAAAACAGACTGTGTTGGTAGAGGAAAAAACACAGGATATATGGTACAGAAACCAGCCATTTATCCCAACCCTTCCATGTTGGCATTTATGCTCCACTTGACGTTGTCCAGTCTTTCCTTATCTAAACATTTGTAGTTCTTGTCCTTTTTTTCCTTGTGCTTATCCAGCTGTGCTTATTCATAGAAAGGTACAGCAGAGAAAAGGGCCCTTGTGGCTCAGTTCACCCAAGCTGACCATAATGCCTATCTACACTAATCCCATTTGCCTGCATTAGGCCTGCATCCCTCTATTTCTTTCCTATCCAAGTACCTGTCCAAATACCTTTTTAAAACTTGTAATAATATCTGCCTCCACTGTCTCCTACGTCAGCTCATTCCAAATATTCACGACCCTCTGTGTGGAAAAACTTGCCCCTCAGATCTCTCTCGAATTTTTCCAGTTTCAGCTTAAAGCTGTGCCCTCTAATTATAGACCCCACCCCCTGCCCTGAAAAAATATTGTCTATGCCCTCATTTTGTAAACCTCTATAGGGTCATCCACCAACCTCCAATGTTCCAGTGAGAATAAACCCAGCCCATCGATCTCTCCTTGTAACTCCAGGCAATACCCTGGTGAATCTCTTTTGTACTCTCTCGCTACTATGTCCTTTCTGCAGTGTGGTGACCAGAACTGTACATAACACTCTAAGTGCAATCTAATCAACATTTTGTACAACTGCAATTGTTATACTCAATGCCTTGGCCTATGAAGGCAAGCACACCAAGTGCCCTTTTCACTACATTTCCACCTGTGTTGCCGCTTTCAGGGAGCTAAGGACTTGCACGCCAAGGTGTCTGTATATATCAACACTCCTGAGGTCCCTGCCATTTACTCTATATGTCCTACTAGAATTTGCCTCTTCAGATCTGCAGGTACATCTTCTCTGTATGCTCTTCGCTGCATTACGTTTTTTTTTAACTAATATGGCGATCAGAACTGTTGTGATCTCTAATGTCTGATTTGTTTTTCTTGTGGTCTTGCTAATCTAGCGTAACTTAAAGTGACTGGTATCTTTCGTGCTCTAAGATTTCTTTTGATCCTCCACTCCACCTGGGCATGCAGTAATAGGGGATCTTCTGACTTCTCTTCCTACAAAAATGTACTAACTCGTATTTATGTATATTGAATCTCACTTGCCAATTATTTATTCTTCAAATGTTTTAAAATCTTCTTGTAATTTTTGTTGCTTTCATCCTTGGTATTGAGTCTTTCCCTTCCCCCTACTCCCACCAATCCCATCCTTCTGCCTCAAAATTAGAAATCATGGTAAAGCAGTGGAAAATTGTTTCATATTGCAACCGAGAAATTCTCCAGACTAGTCCCTGTGTTATTTTAAGTCACTGTTATATTTGAATCATTACTCCCTTTATCTACAGTTATAATAGACATTGTGCATGTAGTTTTGTCGCATGCTGTAATTACACTTGGCCATCACTGGAATACTGTAATTAGTGTAAATTAGTTCATGGTGTTGGTCATAAATGTGGACGTGGTCATATGTAATGGATTAAAGAAAAACTACTGAATGTGTGACTATAAAAGGAGACTGAACTATGTGCAGTAACTCTGGTTCTTTTATGACATGACCTCTTGTGTTGCTTTGTCGGACAACATGAAGGGCAGGCCCGGTAGTGTAGCGGTTAGCATAATACTATTACAGCGCCAGTGACCCAGGTTCAATTCCGGCCACTGTCTGTAAGGAGTTTGTGCATTCTCCCCGTATCTGCGTGGGTTTCCTCTGGGTGCTCCGGTTTCCTCCCACATTCCAAAGACGTACGGGTTAGGAAGTTGTGGACGTGCTATGTTGGCGCCAGAAGTGTGGCGACACTTGCAGGCTGCCCCCCAGAACACTCTATGCAAAAAGATGTATTTCATTGTGTTTCGATGTACATGTGACAAATAATGAAATCATATCTTACTTTAACTCCCATATTTAAGCCAAAGGCTCACTATTTTGGAAAAATAACCATTGGATCTCCTGTCTTCTTGCCCTGTTTTCCTGCATGCTTTTTACTGCATAATTTGATTCTCTGGTGATAAAGGACATGCAGCTGATTATTTCTTTATTTCTGTGTGCTACTGCTACTGTCTAAGAGGAGGCATCCATTTCTTCACTGTGTAACATAAATAGTACCCTTCCTCTTGAGTTTTAATGGGTCTAATTCTCTTACAATAAATCAAAACAAAACTGTAAAAAAATACTGAGCTAATTTTGTGGTCTGAACTTTGTATTTACTAGTGGGTTTGTTTGTGCCTAGTCAAATAAGTGATAATGACCTTTCATCGAATTGAGTTTAGTTTTCCTGTCTCTACCTCGTATGCATTCAATGTCTTTGTACCCGCGTTCCTGAGAACCCTTTAGCCATGCTTTCAGAACTCCATTTGCAGACAACCCCGTATTGTCTTAGCCCCACCATAGGGACCTAAATTATATTTATCTCCTCCTGCTGTTCACAGCACCCATCATTTCCAGATCTCTCTCTCTTTGAAAAGCAAAAAAACCCTCCAAGTATTGAAAATTTGAAATGAAAGCTGAAAATGCTGAACCCATTGTGATGAAAGGCCATCAACCTGAAATAATTCTGTTTCGTTTCCACAAATACTGCTAAGTATCTCCAGCATTTTCTGTTTTTATTCTTTTTCATGGTTTCCAATAAAGGTGAATAATGTGTCCAGCTACCTCTCTTGGGACAGGTCTTGGTACTAATATCTCTGCTGTCTCCATCCCTACACGTTATGCTGCATTGTTTCAGAGAGATGCTGTGAAATTGGCAAGCGTTGCATTGGTGGTGAGAAGGTGAAAATAGTTCGCAAATGAATGTACTTACTCTGAGTGTAGTAGCTATATGAAGATTCAAGGTGAAGGATGGTATTTAAAAGAACTTGAAAGAGAAGGTGGTACTGTGAGGTATAATGTTGCACATTTTTCCAAGAGCATCTTGCATTGAAGATTAGCAGTCTCATATGGTATATAACCTGTGCCTTCTGACTTTTAGCATCTGCCTGGGAAAACTATTAATTTTATAGTGCAGGCAAGACATGCAGGCATTTCTAGACATGAACATAGACTTCTCCAACTTCTGATAACCACTCCCCTCTGTTCCTTCCTCCTTTGTTTTCTCTTATTCCACTGGCTCAATCACTCCTTCCCTTTCCCTTCCCCCATCCTCTCGATCTGCCCATCACCCACTCATTCCTCCCTTGGTTCCCCTCCTCACCTCCTTCCCTTTATTCCATGGTCCACAGTCTTCTCCTATCAGATTCCATCTTCACAGCCCTTTCTCTTCCACCTATTACCTCCCAGCTTCTTTCATCATTTCCCCTCCAACTGCTTATCTTCCCCCTCTCACCTGGATTTGCCTATCACTCGCCAGCTCTCACTCCACCCCCTTGCCCCACGCTTTTATACTGGCTTCTCCCCTCTTTCTTTCCAGTCCTGAAGAAGGGTCACAATCCAAAATGTTGATGTCCATTTCCCTCCATAGATGCAGCCTGACCTGCTGAGTTCCTCCAGCATTTTGTGTGTTGTTCCAGATTTCCAGCATCTGCAGTCTATCTTGTGTCTCAAATTTACAGTGCATATTTTTAAGTTGAATGCACACTTGTAATGAAGTCACAAGTTTCCACCTTCTTTCAATCTTGATGACCTTGTGCACCCAGCTGGGTTGGACACAGAGGGCTGATCTTACTGGACATATGCAATCTGGAGCTGGGTGATAATGTCTTCAAAGAAATTGGGCCTTGGATGGAGGACTGCTGAGGCCCTGCGTCTGGAAAGGTCTAAATGGCCTCGACAGAAGGCAAAGATAGTTTTAACAGTTATTAAAACCTGTGATTTGATTTTTAAGTATATAAATGTCTGACATTTGTATACAAAATCAATTTTAATAATTGATTTATGAAATTTCAAGTGAATTAAAAATTCACTCAAAGGCAATTATTTTATTTCAATTATTTTTCTGAAAAAAAACTTACCTTCTGTTTCATAATCTTCAGTTCAATGAAGTGAATTGGGTCCTATGTTAGGTTTGTATTGGAGAGAAAAAATTTGCTGGTGTTGCCCTGGAGAATCCCAGCAAGATTGAGGTCCATCACTGTACTCCATTTGTCAGTTAACCAGTTGTCTTTCCAGTTAAAATGGATCTACATGATCCTGGAAATTACTTGTGTTGGAATGGCTGAATGTCAGTGATACTCCTGGGACATGTTGGTGCATGACGATTTACCCAATGTATTTGTTCAGGGATCAGATCAAGTGAAACCTGAATCTGAGCATGCATTACGTTTAACTGAACTTCAAATTATCATGTGTGCTATTCTATTAAGTTGCAACATAATCAGGATTTGACGCTTTCATTTTTCTATTGTTGATTATGTTTTTTTTATCAGTTGATAAAATTTTGGCTGTTCAAAAAAATTTTAGTTGTTTAAATTAATATTTAATCTCTAAATGCAGCTCAGGCAAAATAGCTAGTGCTCATTCAAATTCATGTTGCATTATTGAAAAAAATTTCCTCAGCAGCTTTTCTTCTTACAAAACAGTGTAATTCATATTTAAGTTCTATGGTGGGATATGAATATTAAAATATGGTTAGAAATACAGATATTTACTTTAAGGTTCAGAAAATACATTTTGATAAATCATCATGCTTTTTAATGAGGTTTGCTGACATTGATGATTTTCCTCTTGTGGTTTCTGATGACACAAGTTGGAGAAGGAAAGTTTTATACTAGCTGTAGACATTGCCAACAACATGAACAAAAGATGGCCAGCTTTGGCCTTTGCATGCTAACTTTGCCAGAAAGTTAGAGTTGTTACAGTGAATGTGTAGGGGCTGGAATGAGCATCTATTTCCATCAACTGATTTTTGCAGCATCTTTTATTCAAACAAAAAAGCTGTAATATTTTGGAGGTTTAGAAAAGTTGCTGCTTTGATGGATAGTCGTTAACTTGCACAAGGCAAATATTTTCCTTAATATTTAATAATGTTTTGTCCAAGTGCCTTGCTGCCTGCCATTTTGTAAACACTGTACAGGAATTGGCTCAAAAGGTACCCTAAGCCATTTGCAAGTTGAATGGTTGGGAGTATAGCAGAGCAGTTTTTGGGCCCATTTTCACTAAAGCCTTCTTCAGATTTTTGTAAATGTGTGGTTTTATTTCTTACTTGGAACACATCATAAACCTGGTGAATGCGGGTTGCTTCACTTTCTACAGCTAAAATTGGTTCAGTCACAGGGATAATGTTCTGTTCATGGACTTAATCTGGCAAAATAAATATTGTTTAGTATGAACAACAGGCAATTTCCCTTCAGAGTCTATATAGCCTAATAGAAATGTTGTGAGCATGACCTCCAGTGTTCAATCAAGCAACTATTATCCTCAGTAAGAGAAAGGCAATGAGAGAGTGCAACTGGGAGAATCACTTTCAGTGCAGAGATTACTTCCTAGCAGATTGCAAGGAAGGCTCACAGTAATTCACTTGCATGTTTGAGCAAAGCACCGGCATGGAGGATGAAATCCAACACCTTCAAAAGAAGCAGAATTCACATCAGCCTTTATCTTTGTGTCCAAACAGGTGGCATGAGTCCTGCTAGTATATTCTTCTAAATTCAATAAAGACTTTGAAAGCCACGTCTGTTTTGTAAACAAAATATAATTTTTGCATAGTTGTCATTTAATGACAGTTTTACTGAAAGTGATTTTTTTAAAATAAATGAAACATATTTCCATTTCCTTTTCATCCTCTGCTGCCCTGTCCCCACCCTCAAAGGTAGGTTTTTGTATTTGAAGCCCTAATCATGATGAATTTCTATGCTGTAATGTAGGGGTGAAATCATTATTCCAGTATTAATTTTTTTTATATACAGTGGCATGCAAAAGTTTGGGCACCCCTGGTCAAAATTTCTGTTACTGTGAATAGCTAAGCGAGTAAAAGATGACCTGATTTCCATAAGGCATAAAGTTAAAGATGACACATTTCTTTAATATTTTAAGCAAGATTACTTTTCTATTTCCATCTTTTACAGTTTCAAAATAACAAAAAAGGAAGAGGGCCTGAAGCAAAAGTTTGGGCACCCTTCATGGTCAGTACTTAGTAACACCCCCTTTGGCAAGTATCACAGCTTGTAAATGCTTTCTGTAGCCAGCTAAGAGTCTTTCAGTTCTTGTTTGGGGGATTTTCGCCCATTCTTCCTTGCAAAAGGCTTCTAGTTCTGTGAGATTCTTGGGCCGCCTTGCATGCACTGCTCTTTTGAGGTCTATCATGTTTAGGTCGGGGGACTGTGAGGGCCATGGCAAAACCTTCAGCTTGTGCCTCTTGAGGTAGTCCATTGTGGATTTTGAGGTATGTTCAGGATCATTATCCTGTTGTAGAAGCTATTCTCTTTTCATCTTCAGCTTTTTTTACAGACAGTGTGATGTTTGCTTCCAGAATTTGCTGGTATTTAATTGAATTCATTCTTCCCTCTACCAGTGAAATGTTCCCCGTGCCACTGGCTGTAACACAAGCCCAAAGCATGATCGATCCACCCCCGTGCTTAACAGTTGGAGAGGTGTTCTTTTCATGAAGTTCTGTACCCTTTTTTCTCCAAACATACCTTTGCTCATTGCGGCCGAAAAGTTCTATTTTAACTTCATCAGTCCACAGGACTTGTTTCCAAAATGCATCGGGCTTGTTTAGATGTTCCTTTGCAAACTTCTGACGCTGAATTTTGTGGTGAGGATACAGGAAAGGTTTTCTTCTGATGACTCTTCCATGATGGTCATATTTGTGCAGGTGTCGCTGCACAGTAGAACAGTGCACCACCACCACGCCAGAGTCTGCTAAATCTTCCTGAAGGTCTTTTGCAGTCAAACAGGGGTTTTGATTTGCCTTTCTAGCAATCCTACGAGCAGTTTTCTTGGAAAGTTTTCTTGGTCTTCCAGACCTCAACTTGAGCTCCACTGTTCCTGTTAACTGCCATTTCTTAATGACATTATGAACTGAGGAAACAGCTACCTGAAAACGCTTTGCTATCTTCTTATAGCCTTCTCTTGCTTTGTGGGCATCATTTATTTTAATTTTCAGAGTGCTAGGCAGCTGCTTAGAGGAGCCCATGGCTGCTGTTTGTTGGGACAAAGTTTGAGGAGTCAGGGTATTTATAAAGCTTTGAAACTTGCATCACCTGGCCTTTCCTAACAATGACTGTGAACAAACCAGAGCCCTAACAAGCTAATGAAGGTCTGAGACCTTGGTAAAAGTTATCTGAGAGCTCAAATCTCTTGGGGTGCCCAAACTTTTGCATGGTGCTCCTTTCCTTTTTTCACTCTAAAATTGTACAAAACAAAAATAATACACTAATCTTGCTTAAAATGTTGAAAAGAATGTTTCATCTTTAACTTTATGACTTTTGGAGATCAGTTCATCTTCTACTCATTTAACTATTCACAGTAACAGAAATTTTGACCAGGGGTGCCCAAACTTTTGCATGCCACTGTATATGTCTCCCATTTCTCATTTTGTTTCTGATTATACTCATTTGTACATCACAAATTAAAAACTATCATCATCCAGCATCATTTTGTAAGAATTCTATCTTTGGAAAGTTAGACAAATGGATTTATCATCAAAACTAAACATTTCAAATCATCAACATTTCACCCTGTGAGTAACTTTATTTTAAATGACTGAAAATGGCTTTTTAAAAAATATATAATCATTTCTATGGTAGTCAGTTTCTTTTGTAAGTTTTAGAACAGAATCATTCAAAACATATTGCGTGTCCTTGTACCCAAAAGTTACTGAAAGACCCAAGACTTACTATGATGATTACTTCAGCCTGGCAATGTGCTGATTCTGCAGGTGGGCCTACTTCTGCTCAATGTTTTTTAAGATAGATTTTGAGAAACTAATTGCGCAGAATGCACTTTGGAAAATTATTGTGCTCCTTTTGGACCATTTGGACTCATTTCTGAACTTTGTTTAAGATCATGGTTGGGTAGAAACTCCATGCTTTTTTAAATTTTGTTTTCATGTTTCTACTTTCTGAGAGCTTGGAACAAAATCCATACATCTGTTTTGTATTTTGATATTGGTCTTGAATGTGTTTTGGAGGGACGCTGGAGGAAAGTGCTGCTTTCTGCTACTCCTTTGTAAAAAAAAAAACAAAAGCTGGAAACAACTGTGAGGGTTTTTGCATGTGCCAAGCAATGTTCTCCCAAAAATGGAACTGAGTTCCCTCACCCCCACTATCACCACCATTACCACTGCAACCATATATAGTACCGGTAACAAAGCTAAAGCACCTTGTGTTTTTTCTTACCAAACTATAGTGTGTTGACTAACTATATGAGACACCAGGGCAGACGACCAAAAGCTTGGTGAAATAGTTAAATTCTAAGGAGCTTCGTGGGTGGAAAGAGATGTAGGAAAGTTTTAACAAAGAGATGCCAGAACTTGGGAACTATTCCTGTCAGTGATGGAGTTATTAAATCTGAGAACCTCATCCCTTTGGGAACACATGGAAGTCCAGTGAAAGCAGTAGAAGGCATGCACCACCTCTTTTATGACCCAGTAAGTACCTCTTATTCCACCTGTGGCAGTTTGCAGATCCTACATTAGCCTGGTCATTTGCCTCAGAACCAATCAAGTCAGCCTTGACCCTAAAGGACTGCATATAACAAAGAAATTTGATCAAATTTAAGAGGTTGAACTCGGATTGCAGATATTTTGATAAGGGAGGAATTGGTAGTATGGAAGGAGATTATTGGGCTGGAGGAAACTATATAGATAGGGGGAAGCAAGGTTACAGAGGGCCTGAAAGTAAGGTTAAACTTTTAAAAATTGAGGAATCATTTAACCAGGAGCTAGTATAGGCCAGCAAGCAAGAGGATGACGTGTGATTGGGACTTGCCTCAAGCAGCATGTTTAAATGATAAGTGTGCAGAAAATAAGTAAAAGGTGGTTGGTCTGGTTGACATGGATGGGCATATCAGCAGCAGATGAATGGAGACCTGGCCAGTTGGGCACTTTTATTCAAGTGGCAGTGTACACTGCACTGTATTGGAAAGTATATTTTCTTTGTTGGGAATTGGCATAATCATCTTGGCGATGGAAGGGGTATCTTAGGCCTAACACAATCCTTGCTTAATTTTGAAACTGTAGCATAGTTTTTATTATTGAAACCAGGAACTCTCAATTTATTCATTTTGCCAGAACTTATGGAGAGAAACATGATGGTTGTTGTGACCCACTCCTTTCATCGTTCCTCATCATTTTGCACTTTACTAACACAGAAATGAAGCTTGGACCTCAGTAATTATTGATGTTACTGTTTGAGATGAAATAGAAATGTGATTAGCACAGTTGCAAAATGCTAAATCCATTGTATAAATTAGCTGTACAAATGGGATTTGAAACATTAGAATTGCTCTATTAAAATAAACAATTCCCATGTCTCCTTTTTGGGCGATTGATCTAACACTGGCTCCTGTTTATTGCATTATCTCTTTGAATTTTATCCAAGATTTTTTTTTGGAGCAAAGTTGTCTTTTCTCTGGTTAAGATAAGACATCACAAGATTGGTTAGGGAAGGGACAAGAGAGATGGGGGCAGGGAGGGAAAAATGAGAACATCTTGTATTCATTAATTTTCTTGGGCTGTCGCTGAAGGGAGTTTGTTTTGCAACCTTTGTGTTCAGAAGCAAGTGCTTCAATTGTGCATATTGCACGCAGATTCTTTTGGGGGTGGGGGACTGATCAGTAAGGCTTATTTGTTCCCTAATCGAAATCCATGATTTTTCTTATTACGGGTCAACTACATGGATTATGTACCATGAATGTTGTAACTTGCAATTGAGTTGAGTCCATGATAGTTAGCCAAACAAAATGAAACTTGCTATATTTGGATTCTTGCAGAAATTGATTTACCACTAACATTAAAATGTATTTCTAGCTCTGCTATTGAAAATGTTACTTTTGTGGCTATTGAAGCAACTGACTTAATTTTTGTGGATAATTGGATTGGAATATATTTCATTTGTTGTTGTGGTGTTCAATATATATTCTGAATTTTAGATTATTTTAAGGTTATTTTCTTAGCAATTTTTTCCATAAAATAGCAGGAATGATTTTCAGGCAAATATTTTTGCCTGCCCACCAAACTGGAGTCCATTAATCTTTAATTCTGTTTACCTCTGGGAACATTTTGAACCTTGCCCTGGTTTCATTTTACACAGGATTTTTTTTGCAGTTGGCTTATTCTACATGTATACTGCCCTTTTTAAAAACAGAAACATGGATTTTCCTTTTTTTGCTCTTCTTTTGAAACTTGGAATCCTGGTTCTTTAAATGAAAACCAGATGTTATTTGATGGTTACATTTGCAGTTCTTCCACTGAAAATGTCATTATATGAACTATCAGCAGCTTGGATGCAAATCACTTTTACATGCTTATGTCTATCCAACTTAACTGTCGACTGGATGTGCTGCACTGGTGAATCGAATGGAGGAATACTATGTCATACATTTTGTTATAGTTTCTGCAGAATTTCTTTCCTACTGTTCAGCTTGTACTGGTATTGCTGTTTTAAGTTGTTTCAAATCTTAAATTTCCTTTGTTTTTTAAAAAAAGTAATCTCAAAATAATAGGTTTGCCTTTAATTTGCATTTTCTTATTAAGAGTTGATTCTTGTAATCTATTTTAGACTATTTCTTTACAGAAGGGGAATAGCTTATTCTCTATTGTGGAAATATACAGATCACATTGTTCATTTGACATTTAAGTATACTAAATATTTGTATCCAAGTATGTTGCTACAACTGTTGTACAGATCAAAATTTTCTGACTGTTTACAGATATCAGGTTTGTTTTTAAAAAAAATTGAAGTGTCAGGTTTCTATTGACTAAGTGTTCTGTGCATTCTTTCATTCTTGAACCTTCCAGTATGAAAGACCACTAACTTTCAGCTGAAGCCAGAGTAAAAGCCTGGCTTTGTTCCCATCTGGTTCTTGTGGGCAAGCTGCCATTAATCTGTACACAAGATGTGTGCTCTCATGTCTACATGTTGGTGTCAGTTTGAAGTGTAGCTTGTACACTGAGTACTGGTAGGCTTTGAAGCCATTTGGTAAATGCAGTTCTTGACATTTAAGCAAACATTTTATGGTTTTGTGGAACAAAACCTTCTAGATGACTGCTGGTAAAAATAATGGTGGAAGTCTGAATATGGAATGTATTCAAGAATGTCTATCTGCAGACCTCTAACAAAATTATTTGCTGGGAGTAAGAAATGCAGTTGTTCTGTGAATTGTTCTGGTATGCTGTAACTTTTAGAAGGAAAGCAGATGGGCACATTACCAGGACTGAAACAAATCACCGTTGTCTGTTCGTTGCTATAAATATAACATCTGCTCTTGTGCATCAAAGTGGTGCAATTTTACTTTGAACTGTAGTCTAGAGGCAGAGTGTGAGAGGTATATGTTTATCTGGGGGAATAATGTATGGAATAGAATTAAAAAGACTGAAAAAGATGTCTTTCTTTTCTCTTTGAATACTATGTAAAAACCATTAAGTCTGGTAAATCATCTCCTTTCTGTGTATGGTTTATTTTTGGTTAATAAATTATATTGAGAGAGGGTTCTGCATGGAATCCCAATACCATCAGTTTATTTCATTTATGAGTATTTTTTTATTGTGCTTTCTTTCAGTAAAATGGTAAAACTAAAAGTGTACATTTTTTTTCGTTAAAGCTGGTTAGTTTCCTGTGGAACCTGCATGAAAATGCTGGACTTAACCACTCAGGTTTTCATATTTGGTTGGGGGGTGGCTGTGGGTGTACAGTATTGGAGCATTCAGGTTTGAAGTGAGGTTAGGGGTAAGCACTAGTTTGAAGGGTAGGAGAGAAGAATACCCAGTCTGTAGGGAGTACTAGCGATTTAAGGGTGAGCAGGTAGGGAGATGGGTCTAGAGCACAATTTGTGGTGGGTGGGATTTAGGGTGGCAAGAGTGCTTCAGGAATGTCTCGTTGTTCAAATTGATATTCTTGGGAGTTGCTCCCAAGTCAGAGCGAGCCTTGTAGTGCCCAGATAAAAATATTAAAGCTGTACTGAGATGTGCTGTATTTTATAAATTCATGGTAGAAAATCAAACTGCTGAAATGATGGAGACTGCAAGTTTTTCAAAAGTGTTAAATAACATAGATGAAGCACTGTACTAGGATTATTTGTTTGAATGTCGTGATATTTTCTGTCTGAAAAATTTGTTGGTAGGTCTAAATGTAATTGCTCTCCTGCTTCGTTAATAACATTTTTACTTCAGCTTCTTTGTTCACTTCCTGCTGACTGTTCAAAAATGTTAAATTGTACTCCTGCAGCTAGACACCAAGCTTGATTTCTCCCTTTCCCTTTTGGCCCAGGGTATTTTGTTACAGTGGATGTGCAGCACTGAACCAGTCCATGCAGCCTTCATGCTCCTCGTGCCCTCTTCTTGTTACTACCATTTGTTGCAGTTCTGCCCAGTACTTCCTATTCCAAACATTCCCCTCCACCCCCTTTCCTGTCAGACGGAAGATACAAAAGCTTGAGAACACGTACCACCAGACTCGAGGACTGCTTCTATCCCGCAATCATCAGACTCTTGAACAGATCTCTCGTATACTAAAGATGAATTTTTGATCTCCCAATCTACCTCATTGCGGGCCTTGCACTTTATTTGTTTACCTGCACTGTACTTTCTCTGTAGCTGCAACACTATATTCTGCACTCTATTTTCTTTTTACTACCTCAAAGTACTCGTGTACATCATGATCTGTTTGGATGGCGTGCCAAGTCTTTCCACTGTATCTCGGTACATGTGACAATAAAAGCAATACCCTTGTCATGAGTCTCATCGATATTTAGTTCACTCTTTTTAGTGGTTTATATATTTCCTGCACTCTAATGGAACAGCATTTTTAATGTTTCCTGTTGCAATTTTTCATTGTTGGCCAGTAGTTTTGTCCATATTATCTACCCAAATTCTATTCTCAGCCCCTCAAAATTGGTATTAATGCGTGATATATTTCTAATAAATTCCCAATAATAAATCTTTGTGATAGTTCCAACCAGTGCAGAGTAATGGTGGATAAACTTGGGTCTTATCCTCTGTACAGGAGGTTCTAGAATGCTCTGGCAGAGATGACTGGGTTATTGGGAGAATGACTTGCGAGGATCAGAAACTGGAGAGTTGTAACAGCTGTCATATTTGCAAAGTGGCAGAACTGACTGAAAAAATTGTCCTTCTGCTGCTTGGAGGTAAATGGATATCTGTGGGTGGTGTGAAGCCTTGTTCCTATGTGGCTTTCAAAGATTCTGTTTTATTATGGTTATGAAGAGGCCTGGGTTTGGAATGTACCTCTTAGACATACACACGGCAGGCTTTATGTAATACATAAATTGTAACAGTAACTATGCTTTTTCTTAACAGTCTTGTGTTTGGAACCTTGTATCCTGCTTATTATTCGTACAAAGCTGTGAAAACCAAAAATGTGAAGGAATATGTAAGTACCTTTTTCCATTTGATTGTTTCTCTGCAGAAATGGTATCATTAAATTGAAAATACTTCTTGTGCTTTACCAATATAAATCGTCATTTGGAGCTCCTGTTCTCTTTTCTGTGGCATGTAGTTTAAGTTTGAATTTGAGCATGAAAATGTGGCATTGGGAATTTGTGCATGTTAAGGAATTTTCAGAATGTTTCCATTGAACAGTTAATTCTTAACATCAGTACTTTCTTCATGTCAACGTGTCAGATCTTTCAAATCTGGGACTTGGCTTTTGTTCTACTCGAGCAAATTGGGTAGAAATGTATGCTGTCAATGACTGTAAGGTTTCTGAGTCCCTCTCTGGTTCCTTGTTGGCATGAGCCAACAGCTCTAAACACTTCCAAGCAAGTCAATAATGGTTTGATTTAGAAGTGGGGGGGGGAAAAGGGAATGTCACTATTGCAGTTGGAATGCTCTTCCACATTTGAGGCTGAGAAATTATTTCAACTGAATGATTTGATCTGATGGTAAAGAAACTGCAGATGCCGGAAATCCAAAACACAGGAAGAATACTGGATGGGTTCAGCAAGTCAGGCACCATCAGTGGGGAGAGAAACACTATTGGCCATTTTAAGTCAAGGACACTTCATCAGAATTAGAAAAGTGAGAAGACCAGTGTGTTTTAAGTTACAGAGAAGGGGAGGTGGAGAGAATGCCTGTGATAAGGTTCTGACTGTAGTTATCAAGGCAACAATTACCTTGAAAGCTGTCAGCTGGAACAAAATGATACAGTGATAAATTGAAACAAAAGTACACAGATATGATCAGCACCTGGGAGGGCTTGATGTTGAACTTAGTGCCTGAACCAGTCTTGACAGCAGAGTTTTAACGTACATACTAAATGAATGGAGTACGGAAGGAGCAGGAAAGTAAGATCCCTCTAAAATAATTGCATTTTCTTCAGCCACTTTTCCATTGAAAAGAAAACGACACAAAAATCTGAAAATGATAACCAACAAGATGGAGAAATGAGTTTCATGAAAATGAGCCTTGGTTCATTCTGATTACACTTTATGCAAAGTTCTGATTGAAGATCATTGACTTGAAATGTTAGCTCTTTTTTTTCTCCATAGATGCTGCCTGACCTGCTGTGTATCTTTGCGTCTTCTGTTTTTATTTCAGACCTTCCAGCAGGTTCTCTGGCAACTAAGGTTGTAACATGGCTATTCCAGCGCAGAGGGTGAAGCACAGCCTTGCGTTCAGTGTAATACTGGCCACTGGACACTTCTGCCCTGTACTGGTGGACTTCTCATGTAGTCCAATGGGGATAGTGCCAGTCTCTGCTTACTCTAGGAAATCTCCCCATTGAAACTGCCAGGCTAACCTGGTGCAAGTATGTCCAATTGAAATATATAAAAGGCTGATAGGGTAGAAGGCAAGAAGAGGTTTTTTTTATTTGATTTAATTGTTAATTTATGTTTTTAATTATTTATAACTTTTTAAACTTGTTTTCAATTTTAAGACATTTTTATTTGTTAACCCCCACATGATTTTGACGTTCACAAACATTCAATAATGGCAACTGTTTTGACAGCTGGTGTGCATAGGGGTGGATGTTACTTATTGTTTAAACCAATGTATTGTGTGGCCAGCCACATGCATTGCGAGAGTTACTGCACTGTATTGCTCTGGGCCATGGTGATGAGCTGGAAGCCCCAGCTGGCTTGTCTGAATCCAGGGGTCACAGTCTGAAAATAAAAGAACAGCCATTCAGGACAAAGATGAGAAGAATTTGTTTTACACCCAGAGGGTAGTGAATCTTCAGAATTCTCTAACCAAGTGGGCTTTGAAGGCTCAGTCATTGAATAAATTCCAGATGGAGATCGATAGATTTTTGGACATTAAAGGATGTGGTGTCAGTGCAAGAAAATGGAACTTAGCTTAATGATCAGCCATGATCCTGTTTAATAGCAGAGTAGGCATGAATGGCCAAGTGGCTTCCTTCTGTTTCTATGTCCTTTTGTCTTGTATATATTTGGTCTAAGCTGGTGAATGTAGTTTTAAAATTTAGATGTCCAGAAAGATGGTATCCTAAAATTCCAGTGATAAACTTGTGCATCTGTCAGTGCCAGTCATTTTAAAGGTGTCACTTTTTGTTAGCTCTTTGATAATTGGCTTTTACTCATTATTTGCACTTGTGGTTTGCAATCAGGCTGTGTGTGGGTGGTCTCTGCAAAAATCAACATATATCCAGTGATGTCCTAACAGTATAAACTGTCCCGAGGAAAACAGTGGTGTAATTGTCGAAGACTGTCTTTTTGTTTGTCTAGCAACAGAAATAACACACAAATCAAAAAACAGCAGCCTCTCCCTAACAGAAATAATACCCTTGCAAGTCAAAACAGAAAAATTGCATCACTCAGATCTTGGATGGGACAGACCTATGGGATTGTCTTGCAGTTGGAATCGATTAAGATTTGAGTTTCAGTTAAACAGATGTTAGTTATTTATTCAAGACTGTTCCTTGGGATTGCCTGTGCTTTTGTGAAGAGGCACTGTTTTTAACCTTGGAGTTGATCCGATGAAGGCTAAAGTAAGTTTAATTTTGTTTTCCTATGCTGATTTTTGGCATTCAGCTCGGAAATTGTTCGTGTGAGCTGTGCCAAGACAGCCAAACTAAAAAGGTTGTTTTAAGTTCCTACAATTTTTGTTGTCATGAGTTGCCATTCCACAGTGTCAAATGTGATTCTGCTCCATAAACAAGATGTGAGAAGCTTGTTCATGTAGCTTTTCCAGTAAATCCGCTTCACTTTATGTGATTCACCCATAAAATTGAGAGGGCAGCAATTCATGGTTTAAGGTCAAGTTGTGTTTTGGAGCAACATAAATCACCCTAATGTTTGGAAAGCTTTCAAATCTTGCTTGATCTACATTGGTCTCATGGTGTTAATGGTAAGGAAACTCCCATAAAGTTCAAGGTGTTCCCCAAAAGTATTCTTTTAAATGCATTCATTTAGCATAACATACCTTCTGTACACATTTAGAGTCATGGAATTGTATGGCACAGAAACAGCCCCCTTGGCCCAACTCATCCATGCTGACCGTGATGCCTATCTATGTTTATCCCACGCCCACATTTGGCCCATATTGCTCTACTCCTTTCCTATCCAAGTATCTGTCCAAATGGCATTTAAACACCATAACTGTATCTGCCTCTACCACCTCCTCAGGCAGCTCATTCCAAGTAACCATCAACCTCTGTGTGAAAATCTTGCACCTTGGATCTCCTTTTGAATTTCTGGCCTCTTACCCAGTTTTAGAGTCACCCATTCAGAAAAAGACTGGCTTTCAACCCTATCTATGCTCCTCAATTTTATAAACCTCTAAGGTCACACCTCAGCCACCTACGTTCCAGTGAGAATAAACCCAGCCTATCCAACCTTGCCTTATAACTACAGCCCTCCATTCTAGGCAACATCCTGATGATGAATCTCTTCTACAATTTTTTTTTAATTGCTGCAGCATCCTTCCTGTGGTATGGTAACCAGAAGTGTACACATTTCTATAGAGACCTGTGTACAGAATTGTTTACAGTTCTGTACATAACTGACTTATGTCTTAAGCAGCTGCAACATGACATTCTAAATCTTGTACTAAGTGCCTCTGCCCATGAGGGCAAGCATGCCAAATGCCATCTTCAATTTCCTACCCACCTGTGTTGCCATTTTCAGGGAGCTATGAACTTGCACCTCCATGTCCCTCTGTACATCAGTACTTCTGAGGTGCTTGCCATTTACTCTGTTGTACCAAAATTTGAACTTCCAAGTGTGCATTACCTTGCAGTTGTCTGAATTAAATTCCATCTGTCACTGCTCTGCCCAACTTTCTGACTGATCTATGTCCCTCTGTATCCTTTCACACACAACAGTCTTTGCTATCTACTACTCCACCAACTTTTGTGTCGTCAGGAAACTTACTAATTGGTCCACCTACGTCCTCATCCAAGTCCTTTAAATACATGACAAACAACAATGGTCTTGGCACTGATCCCTGCAGTCAGGGGAAAAAACCCCTCAACCACTACACCCTGACTCCTATGACCAAGCCAATTTAGGATCCAGTTTGTCAACACACCTTGGATCCCATCTACCCTAACCTTCCGGACTACCCTACTGTGTGAAACTTTGTCAAAAGCCTTGTTAAAGGCCATGGAAACCAAATCTACTTGCTGCCTTCATCATTTTTCTTAGTTACCTCCTCAGATTTGTGAGACAGGATTTCCCCTGCACAAAACCACATTGACTCCACCTAATCTGTCCCTGCCTTTCCAAGTGAACATAAATCCTGCCCCTTTTTCCCAATAATTTCCTGACTATTGATGCAAGGCTCACCAGCTTATTCGGCTGTATATTTTCTACAAGATGTTGCCTATTGACAGCTGTATAAATCCTTTAGTACCATCATTTCAACCCTTGTCCAAGTACATATCACCTTTCTCTCTGTTTGTTATCTGATCTGCTGATGTCCACCCACTTGCCAGAGAAGATCCTTGCATTGCAACTGTGGACTTGCTGCAGTTTGAATTTTTACTCTCAATTTCCTCCTGTCATTTGGCATAGCTCTGGCAAATGCACCTTTCACTTATGCCAGGAAGGAACAAGTTGGGAAATAGATGAAGAGCTATGAGTAGAATGAATAAAGCTGTTCAGGAGTTGTTAAGAAGGGCAACCAAGAAAAGTTTCTAACTGAGTGAATGGGCAGTGCTGGCAGCACAAAAGCAATCAAAAGCCAGTGGGAGGTTGTCGGGTTGGTGTATGTGGGCATTTGCAAATTTAGGTGGGCTTTCAGGCCTTCAGTAACTTCAGTGAAATAGTGTTTGGGAACATGCTGGGAAGCACTCCTTGAGGAAAATGGACAGTAATGGGGGGGGGAAATGAGTGTTTAAGGCAAGTCCCACACTCTAAAAGTTGGTACTGTGGCAGTGCTTGAAGGGATTGGAGTGATGGGTGTTGGATGGGTGAGTAAGTGGAGGCCTCTGGTTCATCCATGTACTCGTGCTTGAAAACTGTTGGGATGAAAATCAAGTAATGGAGCATAAAATAATCTTCCATGTTGCTCGGCTTGTGTGTTATTTTAAAAATTTATTATTCACAGAATGTGGATATTGTTGGCATTGTCCATCCTGAATTGGTCCAGAACTCAATGCAGTAAAGGACCATCTACATCTGTGGATCTGGAGGTACTATTAGGCCAGACTTGTTTGATGGCAGGTTTCCTTCTCTGAAGGTTGGTGAGCCAGAAATGTTTTTATTGGCAATCCAATGGTTTTATGGTTACTGTTATTGGGATTAGTGCTTTTTACAATTCCAGATTTTATTTTTATTTCATTACTTAATTTAAATTCATCCATCGTCATGCTAGAATTCAAAAGCATACATCTCATAAAATGGTCCTGAACTCTGGCTGCTGGTCCAATAACTTTGCTTCTGTACTCTTGTATTCATGACAATATGTTGTGCAAGCTGAAATAATTATTTCATGAGATCTTGTGTGATCCTTGAGGGGGCAGGAAAGGGTTTGGTTTAACTTCTGCCGAAAAATGGCACCTCTGATAGTGTACCACTCCATCAGTACTGAACAGGTGTATCGATCCAGATTATGTCAACAGATTTCTGCAGCAGGATATAAAATTGTGTGATCTGTTCTGATTCTGCCAAGTTATCCCATTTAAGCTAGACTGGCAACTAGCTTGAGTGCTAGTTTTGTGCACACATGAAGCTTGTGTTTTGTAGCCAAGTTAACATCGCTTCATTCAGGACTGAGACTTTTTAGAAAAAAATAGGAATCAGTTGTGATCAATTAGCCTAAATGAGCCACTGTTCTTTTTAATTGAAGGAATTTTATTCAGGAGATAAAATAATGAGGTCCTTGTTTTAATTCTGAGGAGTATTTAGTTTCCTCTTGATCATTTATATCATCAGTGAAAGGGAAATGGTTCAATGACAGGGTTTCTGTGACCACCCCCCACCCCACCCTGTGGCATGAATTCCCCAGGTTCACCACCTTCTGAGTGAAGACATTTCTGCATATCTCAGTTCTAAATCTCTTGCTGTGTAACCTGAGATTGTGAACTCTTGTTCTAGACAACCCAGCCAGCGGAAACATTCCCAGGCCTGGTGTGGAATTTTTTCTGGTGAGTTCTCTTGAATGAGAGGAAAGGCTGGAAAATGATCACATTTTAATTATAGACTTGGCTGATAAGCCTCGGTCTTTCTTGTATTTCCTCCTAACACAAACCCTGACACTCTCCCTATCATCATAAACAGTCTGTGAATCCAAAGTATTATTTGGGAAGGTGTGTATATACTTAACCCGTTTTCCTGCCATATCCCTATTTCCGTTTATCCCTCAATATTCAGAAATTTGTTGATCTTGAACACAATCAATGATTGAGCCATCATTAGCCCTCTGGGGTACAGAATTCCAAAAATTCACCACCTGTTGAATGCAGAAAATTCTTCTCATTTTAGTGCTAAATAGCTACTGCTTATTTTGAATCTGTGATCACGAGTTCTGGGCTTCTCAGCCAGGAAAGATCCTCCCTACATCTACCCTAAATTCAGTCTCCCAAATCTAGAGCTTTTGGTACCCCTGTTGTGACTCTTTGCAATTGTAATATATTCAATCACTTAAAAGGTTAGAGAAAAAAGTGCACATAGGGGGGATAATGTAGGGCTGGCTTTTTTCAGATGGATACTAGTTTATGGTTCTTTGTCTGTAAACTGAATTATAAGAAGTGCCTTGTTCAGCCATCTCATGGTAGCCAGACAGAGCCAGCAGTATAATTAGGTGTGCAGTCGTGCACCGTCCCAAAGTATGCATGGTTGTTGAACCATATCATTAGAGTAATAGCAGCATGAGAGAAATGGTCAGGTTGATTAAAGTCAGTTAAAATCCAGCAAACCATACCAGCAATTTTGAAATGATATCCGTTCATTTTATTTCATGCACTTACTAAATTAACCCTTAAATTGCTCAGAGATTCAACTGTTCTGTATCCTTGTCTAACTTTTAAGAAATTATCCCAAATTTTGGTGAATTTTAAATTACTTGGAGATACTGCACAAGTTCTGCAGCTATATGCACTGTGTACCTTGGAATATGTACATGTTGCAATTTCATTTTTGAGATAATTGTGAATGTCAATTTGTATTGAGCAGTAAACAAGTTAACATTTTTATGAATTTCATCAGGTTATCAATGGCCACCATTAAAGTGGTACAATTCTGTATTGTATGTAGTTTTATTTTGATAGGTGTACCTAGAAATACTGATATTTAATCTCTGATCTCATTTTGTAGCTTGGCAAGCTGGATGTTTGGAGCTGTGTGTGACATTCGTATACCTGAGTTAGCTACTGTACAGTGTAGATATGGGTAGCTTTCTTTCTATTATTAGTGTGCTTTTTCTGCTCCATGTTTTTCTCCTCAATCTGCTCAGCGTAATTGACTGGAAATCTACTGAAACCAATTACTGGATTGTGCACAAGGGAGTGGGGAGGAACTAGGAGAGCTAATGTAGTCTGTTCCCTTCCCACTCCCTTCCAACCAATCCCTGGTTACTGGTTTCTGTTCAGATCTTGTTCATAGGATCTCTATTAAGCTACAGGACGTACAATGGGAGCTTCCTCTTATTCCAGCTTCTTAAAATGAGGGTTTTCTTCAAATATAATTACATAGGTCAGCCTCTTGACTTCATTCTGCCTCACTAATCTTTTATGGTGACTAATGCTTCAGTTGCAGATGCATAGAGAAGTTGTATTCATGAGGATTTGCTCGGTCATTTATGTTTATTAATTCAAAAATATCACAGTGTAGTTCTGTTTTTGTCTTCTGCAGGTTCGTTGGATGATGTACTGGATTGTTTTTGCCCTTTACACAGTACTTGAAACGTTTGCAGATCTCACTATTGCATGGTAAGGTTACAAAATAGGATGCAGTGGAATGTTTGGCTATTTTTGAATGATTCTGGTAAATATTTAATGGAAAGGTTAATAAAGCTAGAAAAATTGCTGATATAGTAATGATGTTTATCTGTATGCTTAATGTTGCAGAGTAGTGATCTATTCAGACATAAAATTAAAACCTTCAATTTGATCGAAAGCCACCCTGAGCTGGAGGACTTGGACTCTTTTTTTTGATACCTGACTTGTATGGTTTCAGGTTGGGTTGCCAGGTTCTGAATGAATGAATCTCAGTCCATTTATTTATAAAGAGCCATTCTGGCCCAAACCAAGCAAAAAAAAAACAAAATATTTTTTGATTTGCTACCTGGACATGACCTATGGTGAGTAACAGGTGAGCTTGGGTCAGGTAGCCCAGTTCTTCTGCAGTGTATATGAGTCCTGAGATAAGCAACTGCAAAATAATACAAACAGTGAATACAATCTGTTCTGCTTGGGGTACTACTTTATCACTCACTGAAGGCACCATATTTGACGACATATAAACTGAAGTTGTGTATTTCTCCTCCATCAAGTTTGCAACAGTTTGCTGTTGAGTTTCTTTTTTGCCAGCACACACTATTTATACTTACTAATTTATATTTGTGAAACACTTTCTGACTTATTAATAGTTGCTCCCACTCTTGATACCTGTTAAATAAAAAGTGATCCAGTTTTATTTGGACTTTGCAATTATTTGGCCAAATGTTGGTGGTAGAGTTTTCAGATGTGCTTTATTTAATAGTTAGAATGTATTAATTGAAACATGCAGCACAGCCTGACACTAATGTAGGTTTATGGACCAGTTCAAATAGACTCTGGCTATGGATAGATAGCTGGCCCATGATGGATGATAGTTTGCAGTTGTAAAATCTGATAAATTTTCTGAATTTGCTAAGTTAGCAGAAGTGGCGAACGGAGCATAATGTAGAAAAATTGGAAACCATCTACTTTGTTAGAAAAAATGTAAAGCAGATTTTTTTATAAATGGTTTCCTTGCACACATGTATCTAAAAATTAACATGCAAATACAGAAATAGGAAACCAAGTGGTACAGGGGTTTAAGTACAAAACATTGTATTGAAATTAGATAGGGTCAAATGTGTCTATGTCTTAACTTTGTAGTTTGGTCTCCCTACCTAGGGAAGGATATACTTGCAAGAGAGGGAATGTAATATGTTTATCTCATTAATTCTGGATTCAGAGGTGGGGATTTGGGAGAGATTAGGCAGACTGGGTTTACAATCTCTCGCTTTCAGAGCAAGAGGTGATTTTATCACAACTTCTAAAATTCTCATGGAGAGATTTACAAGGTAGATACATGGGCGATGTTTCCTCTGTGGAGTGTCTAGAATCTGGGATCAGTCTCAAAATGAGGGGTTGGCCACTTAGACTGGGATGAGAAGGAATTCATTAATTTAGAGGACAGTGAATCTTTGAAATTCTCAACTCCGGAGGGCAGTGGAGGCACAGTCACTGAATATATTTGAGGCCGAGCTCGAAGTATTTTCTACTATTACAGGATACGGGGTTAGTGCAGGAAAGAGGTGCATGGGTAAAAGATAGATATATGGATGGTCCAAATGGCCTGCACCTGCGACTATTTGTATATTCTTGGGCATCAACTTTCCACTGTCCAGGTTTTTGAAGCCATTTTTAAAAAATAATTTCTTTCATGTTGTCATATCTTTTACAGATTGTTTTCACTTTTTTGATTCATCATGACAATTTTGTGAGCCTCTTTATATAAATCAGCAATTTATCATGGCTGGCAGGGTATCATAAACCAAGATAAATTGAATGTTTCTTTGTTCTGTTTGGAGGGCTGTCTTAGCAGCTGCCGCTCACTTTGTATTTTAACTCCTGTGAGTGTCTCAAATGTTCCTGCAAACAATATTTGAGATTTCAACAAGCCATTCATGACGGTAGTTTATTATCTTCAAACCCCTGGTTGGTCAACATAATTCTTAGTTGATTTCTGTTTTCTTTCATCAGTTCTTTCCCATTTAGATTCTTGTGTATGTTAGTTTTTGACTCTGCCTTTGCTGTGCATTTAAATGTACACATAATGGCCTTAGTGAACAGCATCCTTCCTAAGAACGTGGGTGGCAGAAAGATTTTTTTATGTTGTTACTGTATGTGAATGATTTAACATGTGGATAAAGGAGATGGATGTGTGTTAGGATTTCCAAAAGATATTTGAGAGGATGCTACATTAAAGCTTGTTCTTCAAGGTGAGGCCTAATGTTTCTGAGGGTAATGTACTAGCTTGAATACGGATTGGTTAAAATGAAAAACCATAGGGATATCTGGGTCATTTCTAGGTCGGCAAGCTGTAACTAGTGAGTTGCCAAGGAGTTCAGTTCTGGGGCCTTGGCTATTTACATTTATGTTAATGACTTTGATAAACAGACTGAGTGCATTATATCCAAGTGTGCTGATGGTACAAAGAAGTCTAATAGTAAGTTGTAATGATGATTCTAAGTTTCTTCCTGGGAGTTGGGGGGAGGAATCTTCTTCCACCTTGAACCATTCGAGTGCACACCACAGGAAATTTGGCCGTTTGCTACACAATGGCAAATTTGCAAAAGAAGACTTGGCTGTGACTGGGGCTACTTGACTATGGTTCCTCTCCAAAAAGTTTCTTCATCAGTGGTATAGCATCATACACATGCCTTCAAGTGAAATCATTGAGTGCATCTAAGCTTGACGTGCAAGTCTAACCTGTGGCTTAAATGGAAATATGCAAAATGGATGGTTGTGTTTCAGTATCTTTTTTTTTGTTAAGCACCTTGGAATAACAGTGTAACCACTATACGAATGCAAGTTATTGTACTTAATAAATAGCTATAAAATAGCACTGACAGCTATAAGCCAATGAGCACAAGTTATAGATTAAAGCAGTGTCTTCTGCAGATGCATTGTTGAAGATCCTTGGGAAAACATTACTAACTAACAAGATGGAGCATATCTTTTTAGTGAGAGGTGACTTTTGACATCTGGACATCTTTTGAGCACATAAGACTGGATGAAACAAGTAAGGAAATTATGTCCAAATGGTCACTATTTTGATAAAATTTTGGAATGGAATGGGGAAGGAGGTAAGGTAGGAGATTTTATAAAATAGAAAAATTCTCACTGGTTACTTCGGGATGTTTTGATTCTGCAATAATTGATGAAAAATTCTTTTAATCACAATATTTATGAACTTTGTTTTTCATAGAAGATGTTACTCACCAAGTTAATGAGGTTCTTAAATGGCCTTATTTGATTTTACCTTGTGAGTAATCCTTATGAGTTGTACACTATTTACATACAAATCTAAAGGGAAGTTGAATGAAAGTGAAATTTCAGAAGGAAATTTAACATTCTCTGGAAAATTATTTATTATTTTCCATCTTGGAAATGTTTCAATGGGCCAAGCTGTAACTGAGTTTTATAGACCTACACTGATTTGGAGTAGGTAATTAGAAATGTTAAGTTTGATTCTAGTTTATCCATGCAACCAGAAACATGTGAACCTGAGCTTTTTGCACTATATTTGTCTTTGTTTGCAGGTTTCCACTGTACTATGAACTTAAAGTTGCATTTGTTATTTGGTTGCTGTCTCCATACACACGAGGTGCAGGTGTACTTTACAGAAAGTTTCTACATCCTCTTCTCTCCTCCCGTGAGCGAGTAAGTAGTTGTAACTTCTAAGCATGGCTTCAGCTTTAAGTTGATCCCAGTTTAACTGTGCCAATTTTGTGAAAGCATTTAGAAGTGCTTGTTTTATCTAATACAGTAATAGTTCCCAGTACAGGAAACTGAGCAAATTTCAAAAGTACAGGACTTTTTGTAAAGCTTTGGCATAGTCCTAAGATACCTAAAGATGCTGCATAAAATGTTCATTCATTCTTCACGTGTTCAGTAACATTTACATCGTCCTACCTTGTATTTTGGAAACAAATATTTGTTCTCTTTGAAAATGAGGTATATTTATTAATTATGAGTATATTAATTGTGTGTATTGTGAGAATTACACTCAAAGGTTTGATTTAATGTTGAAATCCATGCATTGTGAATTATGTTTGCTACAGGAAATTGATGACTATATTAGCCAAGCCAAAGATCGAAGCTATGATACTATGGTGAAATTTGGAAAACAAGGTCTAAACTTAGCTGCAACTGCTGCTGTATCTGCTGCAGTAAAGGTGAGCAGTATGTGGCTTTTTACCGTTTGAAGACCTGGATTAAATTCTTGCAGAAATCCCAGTGTGTTTATAACACCTGATTTTATAATAGTTTGGGCAGTTTTCAGAATACATTCTATCTGCTTTCATTTGCATAGTGTGAACATGCAAGATTTAGTGTATGCCTTTTCAGCTCCTGTCTAGAGGTATGCGATGTACAGAATTAAGGAAAAAATACATTCCCTGCCTTATCGTACAATGTCCATTGTACGAATAAGTTTTGTTCAAGTGGAATGCAAAAATATTTATAGCATTAAAAACAGTAGAAAAAGGTATAGCTGTCCTTTTTTAAAAGACCTTTCTTCCTAAACCCCCACACAAGTCCCATATCCCAAGCAGTTTTAATTTTCTTTTCATTAAACTTACATTTTAAATATCATATTGGATGCCTCTTTTAAACCTCTTAATAGTCCAAAAGTTGATGCACATTTAAGAATGTGGCTTAAAGCCACTGAATTTTAATTCTGCATTGAGTTTTATGTAAGATGTTAAGTTCTTGGCTGACTTGTCATTTCCCTTCTATCTTAATTCTAACTTTGATATTGCTTTCTCTTGCCTATACTTGCAAACTGTCTTGCAGGATTATTATTCAGCTTTCTACTGTTGTACTGGCCCATTCGAGTTGAGGTAATGAGATTATTAGCATAAATGGATAACTGCTTTAGTTACTTTTTTAAGATATGGGTGAATGGCACTAATAAACTTATTGTACTCTTAAAATTGATTTATTTTTAGGATGGTTCTGATAAAATATAATTGTTTGTTGGCTTTTAAAGCTATTAATGGCATGCTCTTCTGAAGAGTATCCTAGAACTTAATTAGTTCTGAGCAGAGCCTTTGTTAAATACAGATTTTGGGTTTCAAGCAGAATTTCAAAACACCAGCAGATGTGGAATATAAACTGAGCAATTGTTGCAGATAGTACTTAATTTGAGTTCGAACGGTGAAACTTTATTATTGTAGTCTATTGATATGTGCAAATCCCTGACCTGATGGAAAACCCAACCTTTCTGTGGTCAGCATCTATTTTGGAGTTTGTTTTGTTTATTGTGGAAACTACTTGGTTGCAAACTACAAATTTTATGTGGTAGATTTAAATGATTTCGAGTTTCCCACTTAAACAATTCAAAACTGTTTTGAAACTATAACTGCTCATGCTCACTCTGAACAGTACAGTACTGTTCCCCATTTGCTTAATCATCATAAAGCTAGTTTTAAAAAAAAGTAACAAAAGTTGGCTTGCTTTTTATCTAGAAATACTTAGACCTTGTTAAAGGTGTTAATGGCAGAAAAGTTGCATGCAAATAAGCTGCTTTCTTCTTGCTTGCGCTTATCATTCTTTGATATTCACACCTGAGTTTGGAATATTGTGGCGTGGGGGTGGGGAGATGCAAAAAGGCTGTTTCATGTGAACTTTATTATGTTGAATTCTTCTGTTCTGTATGTTGCCAAGCAATTCATGAGAAATTTCTGAAATTGTGTTTGTTAGCCAAGATGAGTGTAGCTCCTTTTGGATTCCTCTTTGTTGAAGAAAGTGATGAACTCTTGGTGCATGTTGTGGCTGTGGTAGTTATCCCTTTATCAAATGTGACCATTCCACAATTGGTTATTTTACTCATATGGCTAAAACATCTGATTCTGATTCTATTCTCAACTGGTGCTGATATGTGTAACATTCGTGGCCTCTGAACAGCAGCTGGAGGATAGTCAAAGCTATTTAGTTACCTTTCTTCAAACTGAGATTGTAATCTCACAGTAACGCCCCTGTTGACACCGGCTCATTCCAAACCAAACAGGAAATAAAATTTGCACGTTCCTAGTTCCTCCACCTTGATGCCCATCACATCCAATTGAGGGTAAAGGAACACTGATGTTTTTGCAATTGGTGCATAACAATTTTAATTGTTTTTCCAAAAATGAATGCATTTGATTAAAGGTGAAAGGTTTGATCTCGTTTTCTTTCCGTGCAGAGTCAAGGTGCAATCACTGAGAAGCTGAGGAGTTTAAGTATGCATGATTTAACAACCATACAAGGTGATGAGCCAGTAGGGCACCATTCCTTAACTGGTGGGGCAGATACCAGAAAGAAGGTGAAACATTTGCCTAAAGAGGACTTCAGTAAGTGATTTAAACCTTCCACAAAGTAATGCAATGGTATTTTTCTGAAAACTAAGCTGTGAATTTGGACTGGAGAAGTATTAAGCCTGAAAGATTGGGTGGGGTGGGTGTTTAGGCTGTGGGGAAGAAATGCGGAGTAACTGATTTTGAACTTTCTATGGCATTACTCAGAAGAAAGATTTGGGTTTGATTTTGGATCAGATTAAGATTTGCCAATAGCCTGTTCTTGATGGTATAATTACTGCTGAATTGTTCACAGCTCCTCAAAACTACAGATCTCAAGCACTGTGTTTTACTCCCTGTGAGTCCTGCCTGTTCATGTTGTTGAGTTGTATGGCTAGTTACAGGGCCTTGAATTGTCAATGCAAGTAAAAAGGAAAATGCAGGTCTTAAGCTGTGGAAAATTTTTGGTTAGGTCGTGTTTGAAGTATTGTGTGCAGTCTGGTCATGGCATTATAGGAAAGATGGAGAGGGTGCAGAAGGGGTTTACCAGAATGTTGCCTGGATTAGGGAGTATTAGCTATGAGGAGAGGTTGGACAGACTTGGATTGAACTGGAGTATTGGAGGTTGAGGGGCAACCTGACAGAAGTATATAAAATTATGACTAGCATAGACCCTGCTGGGTGCACAGTGACCACATCCGCAGTAAGTGCTTGAAGCTGGAGGAACTTCGGCTCAGAATTGATGAGCTGGAGTTGCAGCTTCAAACATTGCAGAGCGTCAGGGAGGGGGAAAGATATGTAGATGCTGTGCATCAGGTGGCAGTCACCCCCCCCCCCCCCCCCCCCCCCCACACCTTAGAGTAGGTACTTCTAGGGACCAGGAGGCAGAGAGATGGGTGACTGTCAGGGGAGAGAAGGGGAACAGGCAAACAGTGCAGAGGACCCTGGAGGCTGTTCCCCTCAATAACAAATATTCCGCTTTGGATGCTGTTGAGGGGGATGACCTACAGGGATCAAGCAGCAGAAGCCAGGGCTCTGGCACTGGGACTGGTCCTGCTGCTCAGAAGGGAAGGGAGGAGAAGAGGAGGGCATTAGTGATAGGGGACCCGATAGTCAGGGGAACAGACAGGAGGTTCTGTGGATGTGAGCGAGAATCCCAGATAGTATGTTGCCTTCCAGGTGCCAGGGTCCGGGATGTCTCTGATCAGGTCCACAGCATTCTTGAGCGGGAGGGAAAGCAGCCAGAAGTCGTGGTACATGTTGGTACCAACGACATAGGTAGAAAGAGGGATGAGGTCCTGAAGAGTGAGTTTAAGAAGCTAGGTAGAAGGCTGAAGAACAGGACCTCAAGGGTAGCAATCTCGGGATTGCTGCCAGTGCCACGTGATAGTGAAGGAAAGAATAGGAGGAAATGGCAGATGAATGTGTGACTGAGGAGTTGGTGCAGGGGGCAAGGTTTTAGATTTTTGGATCATTGGGATCTCTTCTGGGGAAGGTGGGACCTGTACAGAATGGATGGGTTACACCTGAACTCAAGGGGGACCAATATCCTTGCAGGCAGGTTTGCTAGTGTCGTTCGGGAGGGTTTAAACTAGTTTGCAAGGGGGATGGGAACCGGAGGGGTAGGTCAGTGGAAGAAGTAAAGTCAGGTCTAACAGAGAGGCTTTGAGGAAGGAGAAGCAGAGTACTGGGTATAAAAGTAGAAAGGTGGATGGGCTAAAGTGCATTTACAAATGCAAGAAGTATCAGGAATAAGGGTGATGAACTAAGAGCTTGGATAAATACGTGGAACTACGATATTGTGGCTCTTGCAGAGACTTGGCTGTCACCAGGGCAGGAATGGTTGCTGAATATTCCTGGATTTCATTGTTTTAAAAGGGATGGGGGGGGGGGGGGGGGGGAGGGGGAAGAGGAGGAGGCTGGTGTTACTGGTCAGGGATACTATTACGGCTGCAGGAAGGGTGGATAATGTAGCAGGATCCTCTCTAGAGTTAGTATGGGTGGAAGTTAGGAACAAAAAAGGAGCAGTTACTCTACTGGGAGTATTCTTTAGGCCGTTTAAATGGGGCAGACTTTGTGAAGTGTGTTCACAACAGATTCTTGTCACAGTATGTTGACAGATTGACGAGGGGGAATGCCATATTAGATCTAGTATTAGGTAATGAACTGGGTCAAGTGACAGATCTATCACTGGGTGAGCATTTGGGGGACAGCGACCACCGCTCCATAACCTTTAGCATTGTCATGGACAGGGATAGGAGCAAAGAGGACAGGAAGATATTTAATTGGGGAAGGGCAAATTATGAGGCTATAAGGGTAGAACTTGCGAGTGTGAATCGGGATGACATTTTTGAAGGGAAATGTACCATGGAGATGTGGTTGTTGTTCAGAGATCTCTTGCAGGATGTTAGGGATAAATTTGTCCTGGTGAGGCAGAGAAGGAATGGCAGGGTGCAGGAACCATGGGTGACGAGAGGTGGAACAACTAGTTAAGAAGAAGAAGGCAGCATACATAACATTAAGAAGCAAGGATCAGATATGTCTCTAGAGGAATATAGGGTAGCAAGGAAGGAACTTAAGAAGGGGCTGAGGAGAGCAAGAAGGGGACATGAAAAAGCCTTGGTGAGTAGGGTTAAGGAAAACCCCAAGGCATTTTTTACTTATGTGAAGAGCAGAAGGATGACGAGAGTAAAGGTAGGACCAATTAGAGACAAAGGTGGGAAGATGTGCCTGGAAGCTGTGGAAGTGGGTGAGGTCCTCAATGAATACTTCTCTTCAGTATTCACCAAGGAGAGGGACCTTGATGATGCTGAGGACAGTGTTGGTAAGGTTAATATTCTGGAGCATGTAGATATCAAGAGAGAGGATGTGTTGGAGCTGTTAGAAAATATTAGGACAGATAAGTCCCTGGGGCCTGATGGAATATTCCCCAGGCTGCTCTGCGAGGCAAGGGAGGAGATTGCTGAACTGATGGCTAGGAGCTTTGAGTTCTCGTTGTCCACGGGAATGGTACCGGAGGATTGGAGGGTGGCAAATGTTGTCCCCTTATTCAAAAAAGGCAGTAGGGATAGTCCATGGAATTATGGACCAGTGAGCCTTGCGTCTGTGGTGGGCAAGCTGTTGGAAAGGATTCTTCAAGATAGGATCTATGGGCATTTAGAGAATCATGGTCTGATCAGCGATAGCCAGCATGGCTTTGTGAAGGGCAGATCGTGTCTCACAAGCCTGATAGGGTTCTTTGAGGAGGTGATCAGGAAGATTGAGGGTAGTGCAGTAGATGTGGTCTACATGGATTTTAGTAAGGCATTTGACAAGGTTCCACATGGTAGGCTTCTTCAGAAGGTCAGAGGGCATGGGATCCAGGGAGGCTTTGCCATGTGGATTCAGAATTGGCTTGCCTGTAGAAAGCAGAGGGCTGTGGTGGAAGGAGTGCATTCGGATTGGAGGGCTGTGACTAGCAGTGTCCCACAAGGATCGGTTCTGGGACCTCCTACTTTTTGTGATTTTTTTTTTTATTAATGACTTGGATGAGGGGGTAGAAGGGTGGGTTGGCAAATTTGCAGGCGACACAAAGGGTAGTGGTGGTGTGGATAGTGTGAAGGACTGTCGAAGATTGCAGAGGGACATTGATAGGATGCAGAGCTGGGCTGAGAAGTGGCAGATGGAGTTCAATCTGGAGAAGTGTGAGGTGGTACACTTTGGAAGGACAAACTCCAAGGCAGAGTACAAAGTTAATGGCAGGATTCTGGGTAGTGTGAGGAGCAGAGGGATCTGGAGGTTCATATCCACAGATCCCTGAAAGTTGCCACACAGGTGGATAGGGTAGTTAAGAAAGCTTATGGGATGTTAGCTTTCATAAGTCGTGGGATCGAGTTTAAGAGCTGCGAGGTAATGATGGAGCTCTACAAAACTCTGGTTAGACCACAGAGTACAGTGTCCAGTTCTGGTCACCTCATTATAGGAAGGATGTGGAAGAGCTGGAAAGGGTGCAGAGGAGATTTACCAGGATGCTGCCTGGTTTAGAGAGTATGGATTATGAGGAGAGACTGAGGGAGCTAGGGCTTTACTCTTTGGAGAGAAGGAGGATGAGAGGAGACATGATAGAGGTGTACAAAATATTAAGAGGAATAGATAGTGGACAGCCAGCGCCTCTTTCCCAGGGCACCAATGCTCAATACAGGAGGATATGGCTTTAAAGTAATGGGTGGGAAGTTGAAGGGAGATATCAGAGGAAGGTTTTTTACCCAGAGAGTGGTTGGGGCATGGAATGCACTGCCTGGGGTGGTGGCGGAGGCAGGTACATTGGTCAAGTTCAAGAGATTGCTAGATAAGCATATGGAGGAATTTAAAATAGAGGGATATGTGGGAGGAAGGGGTTAGATAGTCTTAGACGAGGTTTAAAGGTCAGCACAACATTGTGGGCTGAAGGGCCTGTATTGTGCTGTACTTTCTATGATTCTATGATGGATGGAGTAGAGAGAGCCTTTTCGCAAGGTGGGAATGTTAAAAACTAGAGCACTTGCATTCAAGGTGAGAGAGGGTAAGTTTAAAGGAGATTTGCGAGGCAAGTTGTATTACACAGTGTTAGGTGCCTGGATTATGTTGCTGGGGAGGTGGTGGAAGCAGATACGATAGCATATTTGAGAAACATTTAGACAGGCAGGTGAGCAAGCTAGTGATGGAGGGATGTAGACCATGTGTGGGCAGATGAGTAAATTAGTATCATGGTCAGCACAGGCATTGTGGGCCAAAGTGTCTGTTCCTGTTCTGTACGGTTTTATGTAAATGAAAAACAAAGTCCAAAGATGTACAATGTGGTCAGTCTGCATTTGAAAAAGAAGAATGTTTGCAATCATTGACACTGTTTCTGAATTGGAGCCATGCTTGAAATGCTGATCTGTGTCATTTGAATGATAATGTGATTTTTTTTAAAATTTACTTTTTAACTGCCTTCATTTCTATTGGCCCCTGAAAATTTCAAGCTTAACTCTTCATGGTAACTTGATTAAACATGGCATTACTTTCAAGCAATTTTTCCATCCAAGAACTAGAAGAAATAAGATGCCATTCAAGAGCTTGAGTCTGCTCTGCATTCAATAAGATCATAGCTGATCTTCCACCTTAATACCATTTTCTGGCTCTATCCCCTTATCCCGCAATTCTTTTAAGATCCAGAAAATTATTAATTTCCATTTTGAGTGCAGTTAATGACTGACCTTCACAGCCCTCTGGAGTAGAGAATTGCAAAGATTCATCACCCACTGAGTGAAGAAACTTATTTCAACTTTAAATGACTTTGAGACTCTGATTCCTAGTTCTAGACTTGTTGCCCAGGTGTAATGTCCTCCTCATGTCTACCCTGTTAAATCCTCTAAGAACTTAGTGTGTCACCTCTCATTCTTCTAAAACCTAGAGAAAAAAGATCAAGCCTCCCCAATCCCCATATGGCAGGCCCGCCATCCCAGGAACCAGATGGCTGAATTTTCACTGCACTTCTTTAAATATATTCCTGTTATTGTTGGTATAGGTGATTTTAAAATTGCACCCGATATTCCAAGTGTGATTTTTATCAAGACCTTACTACAATTATATAAGAGAACTTTACTCCATACTCAAATTCTCTTGTAATAAAGGTCAGCATACCATTTGTCACTCTAATTTCCTGCTGAACATGCATGCTATCTTTTAGTGGCTTGTGTACTAGGATGCCCAGGTCACTCTGCACATCAACAATTCCCAATCTGCCACTATCTAAGAAATGCTCAGCATTTGTATTTTCTCAACCAAAGTGGGTAACTACACATTTCTCCACATTGTACTCCATCTGCCATGTTGTTCAACTTGTCTATATTGCTTTGAAGCCTCCTCTGCATCCTCATCTGTACCCACATTCCCACTTTTGTGTCATCAGCAAATGTGGAAATGCTGCTGTTGATTCTGACAGTCAGGTCATTGATGTAGATTGTGAATAGCTGAGGCCCAAGAACAGCTTCCTATGGTCGCCCACTAGTTACAGCTACCAATGTGAGAAGGACTCATTTATTCCCACCTTTTGATTTTCTCTGGTAAATGAGGTGCTGTGCTTGTTCACTGGAAAAGACAAGTTTTTTTTGCTCTGCTGATTAACATTCACAAGCATGCAAAATGGGGAAAGTAAAGGAAAAATCTGGCTAATTTTCCACTGAAGTCTATCATGATTTGACAGCAGTGGGGGTTTATCTATTAGAGACAATGCACTGACAGAGAGATGCTTTTGACCTTTGATTATAATGGGGGGGGGGGAGGGTTGTTAGAGTTGGTGTAAAAGAGAACTAAATTGCTGCTTTGGGTCTCATCTTTCCCCCTCATCTATTGCTCTCTGTTTGTGATCTGGACTTTAAACCTGATGTGTGAGCTTGAGGTGGTGTTGCACTCTGGTGAACAAACATGTAATTTTTGCATGTTGGTACAAGGGTGCTTGTGGAATTTAAACACTGAATATGTGGAAATGAACTACTTCATCTACTTTTGTATACATCCTTCCCCCCCCCCCCCCCACCCACCCCCAATTGACAATTAACACTTAATGTGCACAGAAATTAGTTTGATGGAAGCAATTGCAGGATGTAATATGCCAATTAATGTGCTATGTCATCTCTTAGACAAGCATTTTGACTATGACGATGTGGATAGTGAGGATCGATCAGAGGTTGAGCAAAACAGTGCTCATTCTGATGATGAGGTGATCACACAAAAGCATCTTCAACGATCACAGAGCCTCAAAATAAAACGGAAAGGCCAACGTAAAGAGGTAACTTCTTTTGGTTCTGTAACTGTGCTCCGTCACTGTTTGTTTTGATTTTATTTATCCAAAAGTATTGCAGTTAGGTTTTGTTTTCAATTTGTCGGTTTCTGAATGCTTTGGATTTGAATTTTATTGCGTAAAATAGGTTGAGTGAGCTAGGGCTTTTCTCTTTGGAGCGAAGGAGGATGAGAGGTGACCTAATAGAGGTGTACGAGATGAGAGGCATAGATCGAGTGGACAGCCAGAGAATTTTTCCCAGGGTGGAAATGGCTAACACGAGGGGGTATAATTTTAAGGTGACTGGAGGAAAGTATAGGGGGAATATCAGAGGTAAGTTATTTTTACCAAAGAGTGGTGGGTGCGTGGAACGTGCTGGTAGAGGTAGATACATTAGGGACATTTAATAGACTCTTAAATAGGCACGTGGATGACAGAAAAATGGAAGGGTATGTGGGACGGAATAGTTAGATTGATCTTAGAGTAAGTTAAAAGGTCAATACAGCATCATGGGCTAAAGGGCCTGTACTGTACTGTGCCATTATGTTCTATGCAGTATTTTTAGATCCCATTCACAGTTTTAGTTTTAAACAAAAAGTGGGTGATATTTTCAGTGCAAATATGTAACTGGTTTCCAGGTTATGAGATTATTCTCCATGGAGTAAAGAAGGTTAAAGGATTAAAAGATATAATTAAATTGAAGGATTTCTGATCGAGTCACTGACAGAAGATTAGTAAATGGAAAACACTGATCTTAAGGTCATTGGAATTAGAGGAGAAATAAATGTATCCAAAAAGTAACAAAAAATTAGGTGAGAGAAATTAATACTCCTCAGGATAATTATGTACAAGGAGTGTGAATTTGATCATCCGTCCAGATACGAGTAGAAAATCCCAGTGCTTCATCAAATTGTTCTCAAACACAAAATGTTAAGTATACTTGAGTCGCAAGGAATCTGTGGAGAAAGAAACAGTTAATGCTTCAAGTCAATGCTGTGATAAGTCTGAGGCTGAATAGTCCTGGTAAGGCCCAAACTGAGCATCGGTGAATAGTTAATTGTGAGTGGGTGTCACTAGATGGTATCGTCAGTGATCGTTTCCATCCCCCTTCTGATGATTAAACCAGACTGGGTAGAAATTTGCTAAACCTAATTTTTGTTACTTTTTGGATACATTTGTTTCTCCTCTAATTCCAATGACCTTAAAATCAGTGTTTTCCATTTACCAATCTTCTGTCAGTGACTCTATTAGAAATCAACATACATTTTGATCCTTTAGCCGCCTTTACTCCATGGAGAATAATCTCATAACCTGGAAACCAGTTACATATTTGTACTGAAAATATCACCCACTTTTTGTTTAAAACTGAAACTGTGAATGGGATCTAAAAATACTACATAGAACATTACATCACACTACAGGCCTGGTTTTTATGAGTGGGCATCTGAGCATTTTTCCACATTGTTGGGTAGATGCTAGTGTTATAACTGTACTGGAACAGCTGGGCTTGAGGCTCAGCTAGTTCCGGAGTGCAGGTCTTGAGTATTACAGCTTGGATGCTCAAAAGGTGATGTACAAAACTGGAATGGTTGATTATCTGAAATTGTCACATTCAGCATTTGAGTCCCAAAGGCTGTAAAGATCTCTGAAAAGGTTTGCTGTTCCATCAGTTTACATTGATATTTGATGGATCAGTGCAGGAAGCTAGAAACCAGGGTCCAAGTTGGAAGGAGATTTAAGTCGACACATAATTGGAAGCCAAGGGTCATCTTTGCAGACTGAATTGAGGTGTTCTACAAAGTCAGGTTTCTCCAAAGTAGAGTAGATCATATTGTGTGAACTGGAATTGGTTTATTATTGTCACTTGTACCGAGGTACAGTGGAAAATCTTAACTTGCATACTGTTCATACAGCTCAATTCATTACACAGTGCATTGAGGTAGTACAAGGTAAAATGATACATAATGCAGAATACAGAGAAAGTGCAGTGCAGGTAGACATTGAATGCGGTACAGTAAATTAGAAAAACAAGTAAATTGCTGCTTCACCCTGAAGGAGTATTCTGTTTCCTGAATGATAATGGGTGAGGAGGTAAAAGGGCAGATGTTGCATTTTTTTTTTGCAGTTGCATCTGAAGGTGAAGTGAGAAGAGGTGGGTATTAGTGGAGATGGAAGAGTGGACTACAGTTGGGGAGGGGGAAACTGTGTCCCATTGTGTCACTTTGAGGTTGGTGGAAATTACAGAATGGGTGTAAGGTGAGGGCAGGGGGAACCCCAGCTTTGTTCTGGGCAATAAGAGTGGATGATCAAAAGTGGGTAATGGAGCAAAGGTCAACTATGGTGGAGGGGAATCCTCAGTTGAGGGAAAAAGGAGGACCTGTTGACAATCCTGGTGTGCAATGTGGTGTCATCAGAATAGATGTATTAGAGATGGAGAAGTTCGGAAAATGGAATGGAATAAATTGGGGGGAGGGGGGTGTGGTGGGGTGGCTGGGGGTGGAAAAGTGCAGTCATAGTAGTAATGAGAGCCTGTGGAGTTGTAGTTCAGCTGTTGTGCATAGTTTTCACCTCAATAATCCTTTCTTGAAGTTTATCTTGACTACCTTCTATCAGTTTGGGCCTGTCATTGTATGTTTTTCCAAAATTTAATTTGAAGTAATATTCTGGAATGATCCTACCATTCTTGTGTATGTCAGTAAGATCATCCAGGGAGACTGAAGTTCATGTTGGTTCAGTCTATGACCCAAGGGCTCAGCCTTTGCACATAATCTTACATCTCAAAGTTACAAGCCACAGTACAGAAGGCTATTTCACCTATCATGCCAATGTCAGCTCTTAAGGCTGTCCAATTCCCCACATAACTTGTAGATATTTCATGTTCATGAGTCATGATTTTATTACTCCTAGGGATAATCTCATCTTCCTTTTCAGGCATTACATTCCAGATGATTAAAGCTTGTTGTTCGGTTAAAAATAATCTGCTTGTTGCCCACTCCACTGGTTCTTTCACCAGTTCTGTTGAGTCTGTGTCATCTTTTGCCAAATCTCCTGGCAGTGGATCCTTTTTATCCCATTTGCTCAATAATTCCCATAGTTCTGGACATTTCTATTTAATCTCTTCAACTCTGCTTCATGGAGAACATTACCAGCTTCTCTAGTCTTGGTGCCACTGCAATCAATCTCCTCTGCACCTGCTCAGAAGAATCATTAGTTAGAAATGGAGGAAATCAAGATTGAACTGTCAGTAATTTATTAACTCTGTTTACTTGTCTGACTTTAATTGCCATAAATTGAACATCTGTGTGTGTTTTGTTTAAAATATATTAAGCAAATTTTGCTTTTGAATTTTTAGGTTCGGTATGGATCCCTGAAGTTGAGATCTAAGAAGAGGTCCCAATGTAGTTATATCCCAGGATAAGATGCTTTGGATATTCTTTTTGATTCTGACTTGACCTGAATATGTGCAGTGTGATTTGTAAATATTTTTTTTAACTTCAAGAAAGCTGAGATTTGCTGTTTCCTATGATATATGACTTTGTCATCTTGACTCATCCTGCTGAGTTGGCCCAGTGACTGAGGTCTGCATTTATTGTAGTTGTCCTGTGATGATGGGGCTTGAAACTGATATGTAATATCGGCTGGTAACTTTAAATCATTAACCGGAAGAGTAATCTTTCACAGAGTATATTGTGACAATTCAGGAGAAGGCTTAACCAATAGATTTCGAGGAGAAGATTTGAAGAACTTGAATTCTGAATTACGGAGAAGCTCATGGAAACATTGAATTTGAGCTGTGGTTTTTAAAAAAAATCGAGTATATGTTTGTCATAGAAGTATGCACTTTCTTGCACTCAACACTAATGACCGCATTTTCAGTAATGATTTGGTAACTCTGGGCTTGTACTGTAAAACCTTCTATAAGTGTGTTTCAGATAGAACTCAAAAGTTGAATATGTTAAAAGCAAAATATTTAGTATTTTGAATGACAATTTTTTGAACATTACTTGCATGTTTTTATAAATTTTGTATAAGTTAATAGGTGCCTTTATTTTATATCTGTCAGTGTAGGTTGTGAATTTTTCCAACTTTCTACCTTTTTAAATATGGAATATACTGAGCACAATTCAGTAGCAAGTACTTGGTGTAATTGACTTGTGAATTCTAGGATGTTCTTGGGATTCAAACGTTCAGATAAATGTTGGTATGTGACTATTCACCTGGTTCTCAAGTTTTAACAACAGACGTTTTTAGCTGTATTTTGATATGTAGAATGCAGCAGAGCTGCAATAAGTGTACAGGTTGGTGCAGGACTTAAAGCTTTTATTGTAATAAATTTGTTCTGACAGTTACATTTAAGACATTTTTTAATTGTCTAAATACAAACGATTTCTACCCAATGGTTGGGAATGCAATGCAAAGGATTATTGATTGTTTAAATAACTAAATATAACAAACATACATGCACCATACAAAGCGTCTTTAACCTGAAGCATTAACTCTGTTTCTTATTCCACAGATACTGCCTGACCTGATGAGTATTTCCAGCATTTTGTTTTTATTTCAGATTTCCAGCATGTGCATTTTTGTTCATCCCTTGCAGTTCAATGTCTTGCTTGCAAGAAGCACTCAACTTTCTGCAGGTTCAGACTAATGTAATCCGACTGGCCTATAGGATACTGATGATGCCAGTCTTAAAGGACATTCTCTTCCCCCCTCCCACCCCAACAAGAACATTTCCTGTTCTTGTTACTGACAGATCTCCCAAGTTGACACATTTAATCAAGCCCACCCATCGCTGCTACTTAGCCAGTGAATGGGAATTCAGCTCAGCTATCTAAATGGCAAAGGATCCTTGCTGATTGATTTTTCCTTTCCTTGATGCAACTGGTGAAACAGCAAAGCAAACCACAGTAAAACTCTAATCTGACTATTTGGAAATCCTGTTTGTTCTGCATTTGGCTCACCGGGTAATGTTCCCTGCACTGCCTCACCAGGCACCTGGTTCCTGCATACCCTGGTAACTTACCAGATTCACTGGGAAATTTATTATAGTACAGAGTAACATCTTTTACAATTGATAGTGTATTGGGCTATTATTAAGAATGGAAAATATGCCAGCTAATCAGCCTTTTACTCAATTAACAAAGTGAGGCCTTCATTAACGTGGCTTGTCTCTTAAGTGGACTAGAGCTGGAATCTGATTTCCTGCCCGTCATCTCCCTTTATTAGAATGAGTGCTATAATTGGATATGTGCTGAGATTCTTTGGTGGTTAATTGTTTTTGTTTTGGGCTGTTAGAAGTCAAGCACATTGGTGGATCTGTGGTGACATTGGACCAACTAGTTATGGATGGCAGATTTCCTTTCCTGAAATCAAATAGGTTGATATGACTGGTGGCTTTATGGTCAAAGATACTGAGACTGGCTTTTTTTATTTCTCCATGTACAGTAATGACAAATTGATATTTAAATTCAGCAGCAATGGTAGCATTCAAATTAGTGATCAATGGTCAAAAGTTCTTGTTGCTGGTTTGGTAATTTAACCACTACATCGCTGTAGTCTGCCTTTGCCTTTGGAAGTGAAAGTTATGAAAATCAACAGCAGGAAACACCTGGTTTCTTAACATTTTTTGAGATATGATATGTTAAATCAAAGTTTTATGTGATGGCTGAGGTACCACTCACTATATCATGGCCTGCACATTGTCATTTACCTCAAGGTTTCCTAGCAAGTAAAGTAAAATGTGAAGCCATGCAGTATAACTTGCCCCACCACCATCCCACTGAATTTTGGGGTCTCCCTCAGCTAGAGAAACACAAAAGATCTCAACAGCCTGGATTGCTACCAACAGAAGTTGCCTGACCATGCAAAGACTGGGACTTTCCTCACTCCCAGTGCTGCGCTGGTTGGGTCAGCGATTTGTGAGCAACCAGGCCACTTTCACTACCTTTCCACCTGAAAAGAAGATGCATGTTGGTAGTTGTGATATTAACTGCCATTCAGCAGATCAAACATCTTGGGCCTATTGTTCAGAACACTTGGATTTATTGGAAGTGGTTTACTGGTCATCCTTTGGCCCTCTTCACATTATTATCAACAACTGGTACAGCTTGCTGTCCACGTTTTTTTTTCCCCTGTTGGCTTTATGCTGCTAGTAATGAAATTTGCACGCTTTGTTTTGTTGTCCATGTTCTCCATCACTAAACTTGACACTGAGATTTAGGTTTCTTTTATCACTCTGTATGAGGGTAAGTTCTACAAAAGGAACAGAAATAGCTAACCTCCTCCTTGAGCTTATTATGATTCCAGAACATCGTGGCAGAACTAATGTTCGGCCTCTTCTCCACTCCTGATCTATGCATCCCAGTGTTATCTGGTTATGTTACTTTACTTCTGTTTATAGGTGTAAACGATACTCTTCCCTGAAACTAGTCACTATGAATCTTTTTTGTTCTGGCTGGACAAGATGTCAATGACACAAATTTATTGACCTATTTTTATGTTGGGTTTGGCTAATTATGCTGTCAATCAAAACTACCTTTCCCTTAGTTCTGCCCTCTGGCAGACATATTCAAGGCACTGTTCTCACCTTAACTGAATATTCTAAGGTTGTATTAACAAACAGGAATGACTATGAGGAATGTGGGCAGGTGAGTTTCAACAAAACAAAGGTAAAATACTGCAGCTGCTGGAAATCATAGAAAAAATTAAAATTTGTGGGTGTTCATCAATTTGGTGAGAAACCATATGTTCTTATGTTAATTAACCAGTACTATGTATACAGTTCTGTTATTGTCCTCAATAAATACTACTTGCAGCTGTGATGACAGGGTGTGATAAGTCACTGGGTTGGAGGTGGCACTGTTCTTGTGCTGGGAGAATGTGATACCTTGTCCAGTCAGAGGACAACTGCTGTTAAGTGTGATTTATTCAGTGATACTCCTGTCTATCTAGCAAGCTGCTGAGAAAGGATCCAACAGCTAAAAATTAACACTACCTCTCATGTGGACAATATAATTACTTAATTCTGAAAACAACATGGTAGAGTATTTCTGGTGCAAATTTCATGATCTCAGTGGTGCAACAGTTAGTGCTGCTACTGCAAGGCCCAAGCAATATGAGTTCAATCCTGACCTGGGGTGCTGTCAGTGTGGTGTTTACATGTTCTTGAGACCTCTGGCAACAGTCCAAGAAAAAATTATATAGTATCCTCGGAGTTGGCTGTCCTCAAAAATTGTTACGGTTCTGTGTCTTCACTAAACCTAGTGCATATTGAGGTTCAATGACCCAGTACACCCTTTGACTCTAGGTCTGCAAATAATCTTCCTCAGAGCCAAGATATTTGGACAACCAATGGTAGATGGTTCAAAGCAGTGAGATGTACCACTAATTCACTTTGCAAAATCTTCCAAGTGAACTGGCACTGTGGCCAAAGCAATGTTGAAGTCCAAAATTCAAGCATTTAGGTTCAGATCAAGCTCAACCATATTTGAAGGGTGAGTCATGCCTGAAATAAGATTCCCAAAGTAGGTACTCTGAGTTTGAGGGGAGAGATTTCCAAAAAGCTAGAGGAAATGTTTCAAAGATGTAACTATTACCATGTACAAATTATGGAATTAGTCACCTTCGTCTGTGGCTGCATCAGGCTCTGCGTTGAACCCAAGTACGTGGGCACCAAGGGTCACTACGTACTGAGGTTCTACCTGTCCCTGCTGTTGCGAAGGATGGGCCTGGCCCTGTGGCCACACGGCATCCCAGTCAGCTGGACATTGCCGCACTACCTGTCCTTTGTGGGAAAAGTTCTTCCGGACCAATCCCTTGGACCATAAGTCCATCAGGAAGTGGTCAGCACAGAACATCCTGCGGACACTGCAGGAGAAGGACTCGATGGACAGCGTGGGGTGGTTCCCTGAGCAGACTGTCCAGACCATCTGGCAGAATGCCTCATTGCCAGAACTCACCAACAAGCACCACGACCTTGCTTGGCTGGCGGTGAGAGGGGCCCTCCCAGTAAGATCTGTCCTGCATGGTTGGGGCATCACCCCCAGCGTGTGCTGCCCCCGGGAAGACTGCGCTGGGGATGAGATGGTCACCCACCTCTTTTCAGGCTGTGGGTTTGCGAGGAGGGTGTGGCGAAAGATGCAGAGGTCCTTGTTACGTTTCATCCCCAGCAGCAGCATAACAGAGGATTCTCTGATCTACGGGCTGTTCCCGGGGACACACACAGAGACTGACAGCAACTGCTGCTGGAAGGTCAACTCGGTGAAAGACGCCCTTTGGTCTGCCTGAAACTTGTTGGTCTCCCAGCACTGTGAGATGTCCGTAGGGGGATGCTGCTGACTGGCACATTCCAGGCTGCAGGAGTACGTGCTGAGGGACGCACTGAAGCTGGGTGCAGCCAGCGCGAGGGCTCAGTGGGGAAGGATGACCGTTTAGGGTTCTTCTGCCACAGGAGAAGGAGGGGCGGGGTCAGGTGAGGAAGCCGCTCAAATGTTGAAAATATGGCATTGGGGTATTACCCCAGGGAGCCACATGTGTGGCATTGGTGCTGTGTTTTTTATATATAAAAAGGTAACACTAACAATTGAACTGTACACGAATGTAAAGGTTTGAACAGTTATTATTGTATATAGTTTATTTTTTTATCAAAATAAACTTTATTCATAATAAAAATTAGTTCAATCCAAACACTGCACCCACATTCCCTGGCATGGTCTAGCTGCCCCAACTGCAGCAGTCTCTGAGTCGTACAGGGACCTCATTACTTCTGTGGCTTTTGTGTTGCAGAGGAACTAAATGTTCCTCAAAGACGAGGGGATTACCCAATATTACCAAGTTAGACTTGCTCGGGCGCTGTCATGATTACGGTGCAAAGAGGCACCCAGCGCGCTGCGGCGCTGTGCCGGGGTTGGGCTGCAGTACCGCGCCCGGCCTCCCGCGGCGCTGTGCCGGGGTTGGGCTGCAGTACCGCGCCCGGCCTCCCGCGGCGCTGTGCCGGGGTTGGACTGCAGTACCGCGCCCGGCCTCCCGCGGCGCTGTGCCGGGGTTGGGCTGTAGTACCGCGCCCGGCCTCCCGCGGCGCTGTGCCGGGGTTGGGCTGCAGTACCGTGCCTGGCCTCCCGCGGCGCTGCCGGATGCCGCTGCCGCCAGTGCCCGGACCGCCTGCGATGGACGTGGACGATTCGATGGTGTCGGTGGGCGAATTCGGGAGTTACCAGAAGCAGCTGACGTGCACCTTCGTCCTTCTGCAGGTGGGAGCGCCCGCGATCTACCGCAGCCGGGGGGGGGGGGGGGGGGGGGGGGGGGGGTAACCGGGCCCGGCTGGGGATCTGCCTCTGCCTGAATTGGTCCAAAAAAAAAGGGAACGGCTGTTAACCAGATGGGAGCGGAAGCCGCTCCTCTCATCCTCTGGAGCAGGGCCGTCGGCACCCATACCTTCCCGCTCTTCCCTCCCTCCCCCCCTCTCCCTCCCCCCCTCTCCCCTCTCCCTCCCTCCCCCCTCCCCTCCCCCCTCTCCTCCCCCTTCTCCCCCCTCCCCTCCCCTCCCTCCCCTCCTCCCTCCCCTCCCTCCCCTCCTCCCCCTCCCCTCCCCTCCTCCCCTCTCCCCCCCTCCCCTCCTCCCCTCTCCCCCCCCTCCCCCCCCTCCCCTCCTCCCCTCTCCCCCCCCTCCCCCCCCTCCCCCCCCTCCCCCCCCTCCCCTCCTCCCCTCTCCCCCCCCTCCCCTCCTCCCCTCCTCCCCCCCCTCCCCTCCTCCCTCCTCCCCTCTCTCCCCCTCCCCCCCTCCCCTCTCCCCCCCCCCCTCCCCTCCCTCCCCCCCCCTCCCCCCCTCCCCTCCCTCCCCCCCCTCCCCTCCCTCCCCTCCTCCCCCTCCCCTCCTCCCCCCCCTCCCCTCCCTCCCCTCCTCCCCCTCCCCTCCTCCCCCTCCCCTCCTCCCCCTCCCCTCCCTCCCCTCCTCCCCCTCCTCCCCCTCCTCCCCCTCCCCTCCCTCACCCCCTCCCCTCCCTCCCCTCCCCTCCTCCCCCTCCCCTCCCTCACCCCCAACCCCTCCCACCCTCATCCCCTCCTCCCCCTCCCCTCCCTCCCCTCCCCTCCCTCCCCTCCTCCCCCTCCCCTCCCTCCCCCTCCCCTCCCTCCCCTCCCTCCCCCTCCCCTCCCTCCCCCTCCCTCCCTCCCCCTCCCCTCCCTCCCCTCCCTCCCCCTCCCCCTCCCCTCCCTCCCTCCCCCTCCCCCTCCCCTCCCTCCCCCTCCCCTCCCTCCCCCTCCCTCCCCCTCCCCTCCCTCCCCTCCCTCCCCCTCCCCTCCCTCCCCTCCCTCCCCCTCCCCTCCCTCCCCTCCCTCCCCCCCTCCCCCCCCCCCCCCTCCCCCTCCCCTCCCCTCCCCTCCCTCCCCTCCTCCCCCTCCCCTCCCTCCCCTCCTCCCCCTCCCCTCCCTCTTCTCCCCTCCTCCCCCTCCCTCTTCTCCCCTCCCTCCCCCTCCCCCTCCCCTCCCTCCCTTCCCCTCCCTCCCCTCCTCCCCCTCCCCTCCCTCTTCTCCCCTCCCTCCCCTCCTCCCCCTCCTCCCCCTCCCCTCCCTCCCCTCCTCCCCCTCCCCTCCTCCCCCCTCCCCTCCTCCCCCCTCCCCTCCTCCCCCCTCCCTCCCCCTCCCCCCCTCCCCCTCCCCCTCCCCCCCCTCCCCCTCCCCCCCTCCCCCTCCCCCTCCCCCCCCTCCCCCTCCCCCCCCTCCCCCCCCTCCCCCTCCCCCCCCTCCCCCTCCCCCCCTCCCCCCCCTCCCCCTCCCCCCCTCCCCCCCTCCCCCCTCCCCCCCTCCCCTCCTCCCCCCCACCTCCCTCCCCTCCTCCCCCCCACCTCCCTCCCCTCCTCCCCCCCACCTCCCTCCCCTCCTCCCCCCACCTCCCTCCCCTCGACCATCAACTTCCTCTGTTGTGATCCCATCTCTGCCATCAGCACCCTAACTCTCCCCCACTACCTCTAACCCAAACCCAATACGTGGATACCCACCCCATTCACCAGCACCTCTGTCCATTGCTGCTGTCCACTCAGTGCAACCCTCTCTTTCTCCCCCTCCACACTGAACTACCATTGTCAGCACCCATTGCCATCCCCACCCTCAGGATACCTCCCCCTAATCCCAGGGAACTTCCACACTTCACTCAGGAGTATCTCTCCACAATGATTCCTATCCCCATGTCACAACCACTCACACCCTTGCTCTCTTTAAACTATTGTCCTGGTTAACATCCCCTCCTTCCTCTCTTCTCTAGAGCTCCCCACTGCTTCCTGACACCCTGATCACAAGTCTGACGCTCCTGCTGTTGGGAGCCCCAACCACACTGCCAGGAGTGCAACACCACCTACCAATCAAGCCTTGACCCAACCTCCTTGAGTTTCCTTACTCCCTGTAATTAACCAACCTTACCGAAAAAATCCAGTCAGGAAGCCTCACTGCCTCCCTCTCCTCCTCCCACCCACAAAACAAGTCTGCTCAGTTCCAACTCATGGCCTTCACCTTCCCCACCCATGGTTACCTTCCTGATCACGGGTTCTCTGTAATGTTTATTCTGTGATGCAGTATTGAAAGTGAAAGAGCAATTGCAGATGCCAGAAATCTGAAACAAACTCAGAAAATGCTGGAAATATTCAACAACAGAATTGGTGAGGGGTCTTTGACCTGAAACATTACCTCTGTCTCTCTCTTCACAGATGCTGCCTGACCTGTTGAGCATTTCCAGCATTTTCTGTTTTGTTTCTGTTGGAGGGATGGACCCCATGTATATTCTTTATTACACTAACTGAGGAAGCTTCTCTGTCTGAAACGCTGTCGACTTTGTTGCCTGAGGGAATGTCCCTGATGCAGTTACTCTCCATTGCGCAGTGTGAGGGACTGATCTGAGTCTTCGCCATCAGCCAGTTGGAGGGAAGGATCCTTGATGCATTTAGTGTCCATTACACTGACAGAGGGGCAGATCCCGGTTAAGTTTTGTGTCCGTCACATTGACTCAGCAAGGAATCCCTTTCGTGTTTGCTCTCGTCTACACTGAAGGTGGGAGGGATCCCAGCCACGTTTACTTCTCATAATGCTGACCAAAGGAGGGATTGTTATTCTCCATTGCACCCAATGAGGGAGACATCCCTGTCACGTTTTCTCTTTACTACGCTGACTCAGAAAGGGGGAGGGATCTTTGTGCTGTTTACTGTTTATCACGCTTCTGTGTTGTTTATTCTCCATCACAGAGTCTGAGGGACAGATCCGTGTCACGTCTACTGACTGAGAGAAGGTCCTCTGTCACATTCGCTGTCAGTTACTGTGTGGGGGGAGGGATCACTCACATTTACAGTCCGTCACTGACAAGGTGTAGATTCTATCATGATGCTCCCCGTCACCCTGGCTGAGGTGGGAGTTGCTTCACATCATTTACCCTCAGGTGTCCCTGTTGCACTCACTGCCTGTTAGAGTGATCAGTGGATTCCCTGTCAAGTTAATTGTACTGATTGAGGGAACAGCTGCTTGTTAAGGTTTTTCCCAATCCCACTGACTGCAGGGAGTGGCCCCTGGTGTAGGCTCCATCACATTGATGGTTGGTGTAGAGGTATTGCTCCCTGTTTACTCATCTATTACTCCTACTGTGGAGATCCCTATCACATTTGAAAAACACTGTCACAGTGTTTTTCACATCGATTCCAGCATCTGCAGTCCTTTGTTTCTCCTTATCACATTTACCCTGCTAGGTCACACTGATTGAGGGAAAGAGGGACACCTTTTATGTTTGTTCTCCATCACACAGAGGGAAGGATCCCTGACACATTTACTCAGCTTCTCACTGCCTGAGGGATGGATTTCCGATGTTCTGCATCTCCATGTGCAGAGTGACATGGGGAGAGGGGTGGTGGTGAGGAAGGATCCTGTTTGAATCTGATCACCACACTGCCTGAAGGAGCGAGTCACATTTACTCTCCTTAATCACACTTAGGGAGTGATGCTCATTGAGTTAACTGTTCATCACACCGTTCTTGTTGAGTTTACTCGTCTTTGTTGCACTGACAAGGGAAGAATTTCTCATAATTCATCAGTGGAGGTCATCCTGGATTACAAACGTCCGATTTACAGACACCTGTACATACGAACGAGCTCCAATTGTCTTAATAAATTCAAAAGTCTGATGTACATACACACATTCATTCCGACAAACGGCAGAACTAATTTCCTCCACTTTCAGTAATTGTCCTTTCTTATCAGTCTTGGTGTGCTTTTGATGCCATTCATTACAATATTGTGGAAGTGTGGTTATGGTATCAAGTGATTTTTTGTGTCATGGAGAAAATCAACATGTGGGCATCTGTAAAAACAGAACCTGATCGTTACCCAGCAGTAGTCTGTATGTTATCAGCAGGATGCCTCATTGGCTGATGACTAGTTCACAGATTAACCTGGTGGTTAATGGGTGGTGACGTTAATGATGTGGCAAGTTCATGTGATGTGTTTACAGATTTACGTGGCTTGTCAGTCAATGCTGATTGTACTGGTGGGAGCACAGCCTAACTACAAGATAATCACTAAGGAAGACCCCAGCACACATGAAGAACTCGTTAAACACGTCGTATTTGAGGAAGATTTCACTTCAATTGTAACTGAGGTAAACAAGGAGTGAGATTGGGTAACTTGGTTGAACTTTCCATTGACTGTATTGATCAAAGTACTAATTCCATTCCAGATTTCTCCTTCCCCTTACTGCTTGGAGTTCTGGCAGATAGTCCTTGTCTGCTAGTTGTCTTCTTGCATTTAGTCCTTTTGTTCTTTGCAGTAAGTGCCAGCCAGCTGGGTGATCGCAGAGGCCAAACAACTGAGCTTGATCCTGCCCGAGTGTGTCTGCTGAGGCAACAGGGGGAGATCGCTTAAGCATTTACAGGGTCTCTCGTGTGACAGAGAGGGAATCCAACTGGGCATTGGATGTTTCGCAAGTTGCAAAAATATTTTGACTTTGTACGGAAACTGTGAAATTTGGGCCAATATCATAAAAATACTTGATCTCTATTTCCCCCATACCCCCCCCCCCCATGATCCTCTGGTTCTCTCATTGTGTCCCCTTTCCCATTCCCTTCCCTCACCCTTCCCCCCGACCCTTCTCCCCCCCAACCCTTCTCCCCCCGACCCTTCCCCACCTAGCACTTCCCCCTTCCCCCCACCCCCCACCCCCCATTTTCATTCCTTTCCCCCTCCTGATTCCATCTACCTGCTACCCACACATTTCACCCACTGGCTCCCACTTGCCCCCTCCCTGCCTCTATCCAGCTTAATCATAGTCATAGAGTACTACAGCACAGAAACAGGCCCTTTGGCCCATCGTGCTGACCTGGTTTGCTGCCGAGTCCCATCTACCTGCACCTGGACCATATCCCTTCAATCCCCTCCCATCCACGACCAATCCAAACCTCTCTTAAATGTTACAATTGAACCCTTATCTACCACTTCCGCTGCAGCTTGTTCCACACTTGCACCACCCTCTGAGTGAAGAAGATTCCCCCTTATATATTTCACCTTTCACCCTAAACCTGTGTCCTCTAGTTCTAGTCTCACCCAACCTTAGGGGAAAAAGCCTGCATGCATTCACTCTATCTGAATCCCTCATATTTTTGTATGCCTTTATAAGATCACCCCTCATTCTCCTGCACTCCAGGGATTAAAGTCCTAAACTAGTCAACCTTTCCCTATTACTCAGGTCCTCAAGTCCCGGCCACATCCTTGTAAATTTTCTCTGCAGTCTTTCAAGCTCATTGATATCTTTCCTGTAGATAGGTGACCAGAACTGCACACAATACTCTAAATTCGGCCTCACCAACGTCTTGTACAACTCTTGTTCCAACTCCTGTACTCAGTGCCCTGATTTATGAACACCAAAGTGCCAAAAGCTCTTTTTACGACCCTGTCTACCTGTGATGCCACTTTCAAGGAATTATGGATCTGTATTCCCAGGTCCCTTTGTTCTACCGCACACCTCTGAGCCCTACCATTCACTGTGTAAGTCTTACCCTGGTTTGTCCTCCCAAAGTACAACACCTCACACTTGTTTGCATTAAGTTCCAACTTCATCTGCCTATCATCCTTCACCCCTCCTCAGGGTGTCCACCAATCACTTTGGGGCCCTGTCTCACCACATCCCCTCTCCTCTATACTGCCTACTCCCCTCTTCACTTTCTCAGTCCTGATGCAGGGTTTCAACCCGAAATGTCAATATTTCCTCCCACTGATGCTGCTTAACCCGCTGAGTTCCTCCGGCTGATTGTTTGTTGCTCCAGATGCCAGCACGTACAGTCTCATGTCTCTTTGCCTTAACTTCTATGTCTTGTAGTGAATCCTTGCCATCTTACTGTTGTTATGTGAAAATGAGCCAGTGGATATTCAGTCTTTGTGTGTGAATTCTATCTTAACTAGCTTGGCATAAACAGCCTTTAACAATCCTGTTTTATGTCTGGTTTATTGTAAGTTGTCAGTTTTGTTTGGTGATAGTTTTATGGGATTCTGATACCTGAGCTACTATGCTCCATCCTCCATCTCCACGGTCTGAATAATTTACAAAATCATTTGCAGCAATGTTCTTGGTTGAATGACTTTGAATGTAATTTTATTGGGTAAAAGATATTCCACTTTTTAAGCCTGTCTAAACTGACCGTGATCTGTGCCTCTCATTGACATTTAGTATTTTGTTTGGACTTTTATCCTAATTGACAGGTATTTTATCGAATTGGTGAGGGAAGCTCAGTCTTTCATGAGCTCTTGAAGCAGTGAGCTGGACTTTGTGAATCATCATGATTAGAGAAGCCCTGTTGGCCAAGCGAAGTCAAGCTCAAAGCCACACAATGCAGAATGAGCCGTTTCTTGATCTTGAATACATTAGTTGATTTCAACAGGCAGCCACCAGGATGGTCTAAATGGGTCTCAGAGTCTGTGAGTTGGAAGCACAGAGTCACAATAGGGTTCCTACTATTACTGCGAAGTATATACCAGCGGGGGCACCACTGGCCTGGACCATGATTACTTATGGCACTCAGCACCACAGGCTTGTACAGGAAATGGAGGATCAGAGGAACTGGAATTACAAGGTGGCTCTCATGCCTTAAGAACATCCCGAAATGCGGCATTAACATTGCCAGTTTGTTTGCTGAGGAAAGTCCCACATGCAGCAATGAAATACTTGATGAGATGTTATTTGAAGGATAAATATTGGTCAGGAAAGAGCTTTGTTCCTCTCAATTCTGCCATAAGAACAGTCTGAGAGGGAAACTGTCTCTTCTATTTTCAAAGTTGCAGCACTCCCTCCATATTCCCTGGAGAGGTCTTGAACCCATGATCTATTGAGACTTGAGTGAAGTTAGTCTGTTGAACAAACCCCTGGGTCAGCAGCATGGAATCAGAGCCTTCAGTGGGGTGAGGGGAGAAAAGGAACATAGAGCACGCATTTACTCAAATCCCACACTAAGCCCATTTTTTGAGTTCGCCTGGCATTATCATTATATTCCACCACTCGCTTACACTAGGGGCAATATACAGTGGCCAACTAACCTTCCAGCTGGTCACAGGGAGAAAGTGCAAGCTCCATGCAGACAGCATCGGAGGTCAGGATTGAACCCAGGTTGCTGGGGCTGTGGAGGGAGCAGCACTACCTGCTGCACTGGTGTGCCGCCCTATACAGATGTTATGCTCCCTCCACTAAATTTCAGGAAAGGTTTCACTCTTTTTTCCCTCCTGACTAGTTGAGTACTTCCAGTTTCATTGTGCTCTGCAGCTGGTGACCAGGAAATTAGACTTGGAGCTGTGGGTTGCCGGCTGTTCAGCAGCTGAATGCTGGTTTAGCACATTCCATCCCAACTTTTAATGCTAATTTTAAGCTTTCACGTGGAGCGAAAGTGATATTTGAGTGTATAAGGCACTGGCTGGACTGTTTTTAGAAAACAGAAGTTCTCTGCTGGGATATATCAGACATAGAGAGAAGACAGTGAACATTCACTACCACGAGACCAGAACTTGAAGGGCTGAGTTGAGTACATTGCTTATACTCCCTGCATTCCCTTGAATATAGAAGATTAAGGAATGATAAGATTGAGGAATTTAAGATAAAATTTGATAGGTACACGCAGATAATTTTTTTTATGTAGGGGAGTCCAGAACAACACTGCATAATTTTCAACTTAAAAAGCATTTTATCACACAAAGGATAGTGGAAACTTGGAACGTAGTCCCCCGAATGTTGTTGGTACTGGAGGATCACAGCAGCTTTCAAGAATGAGATTAAGTGATATTTTAATAAACAAGTATATTACATATGGATAAGAGTTTGACACTTGGAGATGAGGGTCAAATCGGTCGCAAACTATCTGTTGAATCATTCTTAACAGGCTGAATGTTTTACTTGTTTTCATAAACTCCTCAACAGTTACTGGCAGTGTTCATGCACAAACCTGCAAAAGTGAATGCTACTGCTAATGTGTCACTAAACAGTATGTTATCTAGTGTGTGATGTGTTGTGTTCATTTGTCCTTGTAATGGCCTCACAGGTATTAAGGTTGAAGCAGAGTTGAAGGTGCAGACAGCTGTGGAGTGTCCAAATGACAACCAGAGCTTGCCAAGACAACATAATTGAGGTGTATGCCTCTGAAGTTCTTAGGCCTCCCCTTGGCAAGATAGGGCGAGTGAAGGTGATTAAAAATAGCCACTTTGAGTCTGTGTAACACATTAAATCTTGTGTGTCGTACTTTCTTGGACTTACGGTACCTTTATGCTTCTGCTGAGATATGTTCTTGTTCCCTGCTTGCTCTGACACATTTTTGAACTTGGTTCCTTTCAGAGAAACCTTGGAATTGATGCATTAAATTGCTGATAATTCTTATATTTTCAATAAGGATAACGCAGTTTTTTTTATATGCCAACAGTGGTATTTAATCAGACAAGAAGCGTACAAAGTGAACTTGGCTGGATCCTTGTTCTTCTTGGGCCTGCTCCTTGGTAACATCTTATTTGGACCATTGTCTGACCAATTTGGCAGAAAACCTATCTTCCTTATAGGTGAGGTGTTGTGCTCTTTTTTCACTACAAATGATTGTAGTAAAAAGGACCAGATAATTTAATGTGTATGTAAATGTATAACTAAAAGGCTTACTTTTACTTGTAGTATTTAATTAATTTAATTCAAGAAAAAGATTGGACTTTCCAGAATAATAACAATATGCATTATTCTTTCAAAGCTTTCCAGAGCATTTCGTAGGAGTCTTAGTGAATAGGATTTAACTTCAGGGCACAACAGGAGGTGCATGGGCAGTTGACTAAGTGCGTGGTTGAAGAGGTAGATTTTACTTGTGTAGCTACTGGGTGGGGGCCTCAATTATTTACAATCTATATTGATGACTTGAATGAAGGAACTACCATGTATTATTGCCAAATTTGCTGAAGGTATGATTGGTGTGAAAGCAAATTTTGAGAAGAACACAGAGTTTGCAAAGGGATAGTCATACTTTAAGTTTATTGGACATACATTTGGCAGATGGAATATAATGAGGGAACTGGGAAGTTATCTACTTTGGGAGAGGAAATGGGAAAACAGAATATAGTTTGAATAGAGAGAGAGTACAGAATACTATTATACAGAGGGGTCTGGGTGTACCTGTACATGAAACATAGAAAATTAGGTGCAGCAAGGAGTTAGGAAGGTGAATGGAACAGTGGCCTTAATTTCAAGAGGAACGAAGTATGAATGTAGGGAAATCTTGCATCAACTGAACAGGATGTTGGTGAGACCACACTTGGAGCACTGCATACAGTTTTGATCTTCCTATTTAAGGAAGGAGATACTTGCATTAGAGGAAGTTCAGAGAAGGTTTACAAGGTTGATTCCAGGAATGAGGTCATGTTATGAGTATAGGTTGAGCAGGCTAGGCCTATACAGTTTAGAAGAATGAGAGATGGTCTTGCTCCAATTATTTGGGGTCTTGGTGAGACCAGATTTGAAATACTGTGCACAGGTGTGGTCTCACTACTTAGGAGAGATATACTTGTGATAAGGAGACTGTAGCAGAAGTTCACCACATTGATTCTTGGGATAGGAGTGTGGTGATGGGTTGTCATATGAGGAGAAATTTATCAGATTTGGTTTAAAGTAATGAGATGAGATCTCCTTATTTGGGACTTGGGATGCAGGGATGGTGTTTCCTCTGGTTGGGTATCTAAAACCAAGGGTTACAGTCTCAAAATGACAGACTGACCACGAAGGATAGAGGTGAGAAGAAATTTCCCCCAGAGGGTAGTGAACATTTGGAATTCTGTACCAAAGATAGGAAGTTGGAGTATATTGAAGACTGAGGTCAATAAGTTTTTACATATTAAAGGAACCATAAGATATTCCAGATTTCTGGCACCTATAGTATTTTGTTTTTGCATTTGAAGCCTTGAACTGATTGATTTAGAGGCCTTTCCATTTGGAATGTTTTCTTCAGCTTATTTGTAGTATTTTCAGCTGGGTTTTAGGAAATGACCCTTGATTCTGTGGAATGATGGAGGCTTCCATGCATCCGCATATCACATTGTGCTGCTTGGAGCTCTTAGAAAGAATCTCACCTTTCATCATTTTCGAAATATTTGCGCCACCAGTAATTTTATGTATCTTCTATTTAATTCTAGATAGCAAGAAAGAACTTGCATTTATGTAGCACATTTCACAGGATATCCTAAAGAGCTTTACAGCCAATGAAATACTTTGGAAGAGTAGCCACTGTTATTTTTTAGGTAACCACAGCAGCTAATTTATTTACTATCTTACTTGTAAATGTAACTTAGTTTTAGGCTTTAAAGAAAGGATTTGAGTGGATTAAGTCTAAAAATAAGTTGAAAACCTTTTGGAATAATGGTGTTGTAGTTAAGTTACTGGTTGGATGGGACATTTAAATTTAGCAAATTAAATAAATTTGCAATGTTAAAAGAAATGTATTCTCAGTAATGATCACCGTGAAACTATCAGATTGCCATTAAAAACTCATCTGACTCATTAATACCTTTCAGGGAAGGAAATCTGTTGTTGCCCAGTCCACAGTGACCCCAAAGCAATGTGGTTTATGTGTAGCTGTCCTTTGAAATGGCCAACAAGCAATTCAGTCAAAGTGGATTAAATTAAATAAAAATAAAACAAGAGGGACTACCTGGCATCAAACTTGGCATCTGATTTAGACACTGCAGTGTCACTCCAGTCCAGTCCATCTTCCAAAGGAAACCTCTGGGACATGTTTCCAAATTAAGGGAGCTGAGCTAAAGATCAATCGAGCAACAACCGGGCATAGTGTATGCTCAGAATTATACTTGAAGGGCTTCATCCAAGACTCCTCCATCATAGTCTCTGGATACATTCACCAAGGGGACAGACCCTTTAGAAGTGGCTGGATACTATAATAGAGTAAGGAAAGAAGAGCTCTAGACATTTACTCTGGAGTCCATAGAGTATCGGTTCAGACGTGGAAACCTCCAAATTACCATTTAGCACTTAGAAGAATTACTAAGAACAACAAGGGCACAGAATGTACCAGAAAGGGAGGCTTCAGTATCCATCAGCAAGACTGCTGTATTAGCACCACCATAGAGTGACTCGCAGGCAAAGCTGCTCCACTGACTCTGTGGCAGGTGGTGGGAGGATCATCCTGAATGATCAGTCCACTTGGCCTCGTTCCCATCAATCTGTCTGCTGCAGATAGATCCATCCACGATGAGTGGGATAGATGTATCTGTGTAGGAATGACCACTGGATAGCCCTTGAGGAGATGGTCACCGGGTGAAGGCAACTTCCATTGTGTTATAAACACTGCCATTATGCTAATGGATTTGGAGCACATCTGCCAGGTCAAAACTGGGAATCCATGAGGCACTGTGAGTCATCAGCAGCAGCAGAATAGTATTCCACAACAATCTATAACTTCATGGCACAGCACATCCCTCATTCTGCCGTTAGTGTTAAATGAGGGGACCAGCCCTAGGTCATGAGCAAAAAAAATCAGGTACCAAGTGTTAAAAAAAAACACAAAACCTGTCATGTGATACAATATAAGCAACATGTATAGAGAGAATTAAACAATACTTCATATCAAAACTCTGCAATCCTGCCACATCCAATCATGAATGGTGGTCGTCAATTCCACAGTTAATGGGAGGAGGAGCTCCAAAAAGTTCCCCCATCCTCACTAATATCATGTAGCTGCTGAAGATGAGACACTGATTCATTTTTGCTTCCTCCTGAGGTCCCCACTATCACAAAAGCCAGTCTTTAGACAACTTAATTCACACCAAGTGACATCAAGAAATAGCTGAGAGCACTGAATAAAGGAAGGCTATAGCACTAGGTAACACCCCTCCTGTATTACTAAAGTTCCAGAACTAACCATGCCCATAACAACACAGTCCTAATACATCAACGCCAACCTGAAATGTGGAAAATTGCCCAGTTTTATCCCATCCTCAAAAGATGCAGACAAATGCAATGCAGCTCAATACCACCCAGCTTATGATCATCAGCAGAGTGATGGAAGATGCTGTTGACAGTATTGTCAAGTGATTCGGCCCACGATGTTGTGCCGACATCTTATCCTGTGCTAAGATCTCTAATCCTTCCCTCCCACATTGCCCTTCCTTTTTGCTTGAGTTTTGGCAGGACCATTTGGCTCAAGACCTGTTACAACCTTGGTCCAAAGATAGCAAGGATGCTGAGGGTGATTGCCCTTGATGTTGAGGCAATATTTGAACAAGAGTGGCATCAAGGAGCCTCGGTAAACAGACATCAGTGGGATCAATGGCTGGAGTTGCATCTCACTTAAAGGAGTTGCAGTTGTTGGAGATCAAAGTGCCTTTAGCTATAAAACATTGCTGCAGCAGTTTAGGCAGCATTAACCTAGGCTTTTGTTAAAATTCATTTTAGGGATCTGGACATTGCTGGCAAAGCCAGCATTTATTACCCATTCCCCAGTTGCCCTTGAGAAGATGGTGGTGAGTCACAGCTTCGAACCACTGCAGTCCTTCTAGTGAAAGTGCTCCCATTGGTGCTATTGGTTAGGGAGATCCAGGATTTAAAGCCAGGACAGTAAAGGACCAGTGATAAATTTCTAAAGCAGGATAGTGTGTGACTTAGAGTTGAGCCTGCTCAATGGCAATTAAGAATGAACAGTGTGCTGAATTGCCAGTGATACCCACATCCTGTAACTTTTAGGCCCTGCTGCAGACATTGTAAACCTTCTATGGAACGCATGAGTGCAGATTATGCTTCACTTCTCTGAATATTACTGCTATGACCAGGAGTTAATGTTTAAACCATAAGAAAGACACCAGAAGAAGAGTCATTTTTTTAATTTAAAGTGCATATATGTGTAATTGTCACTGAAAAGTTAGTAATTTTCATCTTAGCTTAAAATTTTGACCAATGTGAAGAGATCTGACCTTTTTTTGTAGCATTTTAATAAATGTGTAGAGTAATTAGGTGTTACCTTCTCTGGAGAAAGTCAGGAGAGGTGACAGTTGTTGCTAGACTGATCCTCCTCTTGACTTTATTGGACTACTTGTGATCTCCAAATTTGGTTAAGCAATTACTGTGGGATAAAAACAGAAAATGTTGGAAATTTCCAATAGGCCAGGTGGCATCTGAAGGGAGAGGAACAGTTAATATTTAAGATCAATGACCTTTCAGCAGAACCTCCCTCTCTGGCCATATACAGGTCTTCCACAGGTTACGACAGGGATCCATTCCTGAGAACTGTTTCTAACCCAGACGTTTCGCAAGTCAGAAATGCAGCCGTGAACCAAGTTCCCACACGGCAGAAGATGCCTGCAGCCCTGCTTCAGCTGGCAAATCCATTCCACCATTCTCCCAAACACTCATTCGTATGTACAGACTGTACGTAGGTTGGATGTCTGTAAGTTGGGGAAGACTTGTATTGTGAGATGTCCTGAGCAAATGGCAATAGAAACATTTATAACTGCAGTGAAAACTGGGCCAGCTGCTTATTAAACTGCCATTTGCTTCTTGAATGCCCAGGTATCTTGAAAGAAATGTTTCAGACCATGTTTTTATTTCCTCCAGGCTTATTCCTTGATGTCGTGTTTGGGTTCATTTCAGCAATCGCTCCTAATTATGAAATCTTTGCCTTGATGCGACTTCTTGTTGGGATTGTGAATGGTGGAATGTCTCTGGTGGCTTTTGTACTGACACAGGAATTTGTGGGAAAATCCTATTGGGCTCTGACAGGTGGGGAGTTTTACCATTGTTTGAACATTGAGTTCCAGGATAAGTGAGAAGCTATAGAATTGTATAATAGTGCAATTTACTGTTTTTAACATGAACTTGGATTACCTCAGTGGCTTAGTGAAGCTATTGTCTGTCAGGTCCCCATGAGTTTACCCGCAGCTTGCTATTCAGTTTGAGGTATTTGGAAGTAAGAGGACAGCATTGTAGGGCACTTAAGAATGTTATTACCCTCTAGTGATCATTTTACCTCCCCTGACCATTGTGAAGTTTGTGTTCTAAATGTAGTAATTCTCGCTTGCTTAGTGAACTGTATCCCACAGCTATCTTAGTTGTAACAGATTTCAGGTAGGAGAAGATCTCCAGTCCACTTAACCTACCTATCTACAGTGTTACCATCACTAAAATTTCAAGAACACAGAGCCAGGAGGAGACTATTTGACCATCATGCCTACTCTACCATTCAATTAAATTAAGGCTTGATCTTTAACATCCACACCACTTAAGTCCCCCCATCCGAGGAATCAACCTGGTGAATTTTTGTTGCACTCAGTTGCAAGTATACCCTTCCATAGGTAGGAAACTAAACCTGTCTCCGGTATTCCAGCTGCCATCTCACTAGGGTCCTATGTAATTGCAGGAAGATGTCTTTACTCTTGCACTCAAACTCCTTTGCAATAAAGCCAAATATACACTTTTCCTTTGATTTTTGCACAAAAGGCATTCAGGACCTTCTGAACACCATCACTTTATGAACTCCCTCCATATAAAATATACCCCACGTTTCAAATTTTTTCACCCAAAGTAGATGGCCTCTCATTTTTCCACATTATATCCCATCTGCCATGTCCTTGCCCATTCACTTAGCCTGTTTATAACTCCTGGAAAGCTTGTCTGCATCCTCCTCCTGACTCACAGTGCTACCCAGCTTTAATTCATCAGCAAACTTGGATATATTACACTGATCCCCCTCATGCAAATCACGGATATAAATTGTTAACTGCAGCTGTCCCCACACCAATGCATAGGAGACATTTTCATAAATCCATGTTGATTATCTCCAGTCCTATTACTTTCAAAGTGCCTGGTTACCATCTAAATAATAGATTCCAGCATTTTCCCTACAACTGATATCTGGCTAATTGGTCTGCAGTTCACTATTACCTCTCTCCCTCCTTTCTTAAGTAGTGTGGTTACATTTGCTATCTTCAAATCTGAGGGAACAGTTCCAGAATCTCTGAATACCCATCAGTGTTTTTTGTTCTACCACTTTTGATCTTTTCACAAGACAAGAAGTTCTTCCCAAATTTCATGTTTTCTTTTGTTATTTTTAATATGACCATGTGTTTAAATATGTATATAGAGGAGAAGCTCACTTGGATCCATTTTGTGAAAACTTTAATCATTATAAACACTTTATCTTCACTTTTCAAGAGAAAAGGCCATGGTGGTCAGTTTGTAAAAAGCCCTACAAAGATCAGTTAACTTGAAGATTAAATTATTTCTGCAATCTGTGCCTCGATGTGTATACCAACTCCTAGTTCAGAAGTGGAGAAATTGTGGCTCACCTCTGTGTGGCTCTTCCTATTTTCCCCCAAAATATTTTACCTCCTAGTATTTCCTCCTAGTTATTTGACCGGTGCATTAATGCCCTGCAGCAGCTAATGAACATGTAGTGTTGCAGTTGAGTACAGAATTATATTGTGAATAAATGATGTTTTAAAATTCTATAACGATTTTTTTTCTCAATCTGTGGAGAATACATAACAATTTTATTGGCAGGTTGAAAATTGTTGATGATTACTTGTTAAAAGATTGAATGCAGTGGAATTTGTGACATATTGGGAGATTTTAAAAAATGTTTTATATCAAACTTTAATGATGTGATAAAGTTTCAGATGCCAATTCATATTGCCCTTTGGCCCACCATGTCTATGCCAACCATCAGACCTTATTCTAATCCCACTTGCTTGCGTTAATTCCATTTTCTTCTATGCCCTGCTCATTCAAATATCATTATACGTCTTTGTTTTAATTATGAAGCATTCTTCAAGATGAATGTTATAACATTAACCAGAGGGATTTGTGCATTGTTCATGGACAAGAATTGAATCATATTTTAAATAACTCGATTTCTGTTTTAATTCAGGGTCACTTACCAATTTGGTGTTCGCAGTTGGAATTGCAGCTTTCTCTGTTATTGGTTATTACATCAGGGATTGGCGCGTTCTCACTGCTGCAGCCAATTGTCCTGGAGTTCTCTTTTTCTTCCTTTTCATGTAAGTTCTTATCTAAAGGCTTAAAAGAATTTAACCTTAGCTGCTGTTGCATATTTTGAGGAATGTTTATGAATGAATCTGATATGAACATAATTGGGTCGAACTTGATTATTGATGATGAAGCATACTTTAATGCAGTGCAAACTAAAGCACATCAGAAATGGAAGCCCCACATTTCATTAATATCAAGGCTGAAGGTATGTTCATTTTACTTTTCAGTTGCCGTATCCCCATATTCCCATAGTGTCTCCTCCTGGAGGAAATCATTTTTACCAGAAAATACGAGAAAATATGAATGAAATCGACAAAACCTATCAGTTTACCAGCTTACTAAATGTACCCAGATGGCTGCCGAACATAGCTATGTTGTTCATGTTCTCTTGGTCAGTGAGAGTACATGATGCCATTGGCAATCAACAAACAGCAGACATTGGAAATCTGAAATAAGAACAAAATGCTAGAAAAACTCATCAGGTCAGGCAGCATCTGCGGAAAGAGAAACAGGTAACTGAGAAAGAAAGAAAGAAATTAGTCTAGGTAGCAGAGAAGGCAGGGGAAGGCAATGGGTGGAACAAAAGGAATTTCTCTGATATGTGGCAACTGCCCCTTAACTTCCACAAATGCTGCCTGACCGGCTGAGTTTTTCCAACATTTTCTGTTTTTATTTTGCCATTGGCACTCAGTCAGTGAGAGTGCAATATGTAATGACCCCTTTTAGACCCAATTAGCACTCTCATTCCCAGGAATGTATCCTGTGAGCTAAGTGAGGTACCAGTGTATTAATCTCAATCTTGGTTCAATGCAATGACTGAGCTACAACCCTCTACATAAAGAAATTTCTTCGCAAAATGGCTGGACTCCTTACCGTGACACTATTAGCCCATGCTCGCGATTGTCTGGACAGAGGGAACAGACTCTCAGCACCTGCCCCTTTCAGTTCTGTTTGGAATTTCGCATATCTCAATGCGATCATCTCTCGTTCTCCTAAATTCCACTTAGTAGAGGTCAATCTTGGTCTCTATCCATGGGACAACCTCCTCATTGTGGAATGAATCCAGAAAATCTTAGCCACAATCACTCCAACTAATTCCTTTTTTAGGTAAGGAGCACGAAGCTGCATGTGGTATTCCAAATGTGGTATCATCTAGGCCATTAACAATTGCAGCAAGACTGCCTTAGCTTTGGGCTCCGACCCCTTTCAACAAAGACTAGCACACCTTTTGAATTCTAAATGCTTGCTGTATCTGCCTGTTATCTTTATGCTTCCTGTGAACCAGCTTACCAACATCATTCTATTCACCAATGTTTACTAGTTCAAAAAGTGTTCTTTTTCTTAACTTTATTTTAAAAATCATAACTTCGTATTGTGCTCCGTCTGCCGCCGTCCTTCCAACTTGCTAACTCTGTTGATATCTCCTTGCAGCCTTATTGCGGTTTCTCATGTAACCCATTTACCCTCTTAGTCTTGTATCATCAGCAAAGTTGGATATGTTAGCATCTGAAAAACAACTACTTAGGACCTGCATCATATCCTCTTTGGACTAGATAGACACATGATTGCATTCACTAATACATTGCAATCAGATAATTGACCACTGTTTAACATAAATTACTTTAATAAATCAACAATTTGCATTTATATGGCATCATAAATGTAGTAAACACTCCCAAACATTTTTATCAAACGTTATCAAAGATAATTTGACATGCACAAATTGGATGCTGTATTTGTTAACAGGCAACTGAATTTCATAAGTAACTTGTTATGTCACTATGTGCTTAGGGAAGTCTTGAGAATGCAATGTGTTATATAGATTTATGTTCTTAATAAGAGTTTTGACTGGCCCTACAGTGGTGGCTACTTTGGATGGTCAAGAGGTGTTCTGACTGAGACGTTTAAGATGATTAAAGTATTTTATAGGTTAATTAGAAAGAAACTACTTCCTCCGGTATGAGCTGGGTATCCACTAGAGGAGTACAACCTTTAAATTAGAGCTGCAATGTTCGGGAACAATTCCTAATGTTGCTCGGTCCCACAAGAAAAATAAGTAGCACTATCTTTTAAAACAAGTCCAAAACAGGAGGCTCACCCTGAAAGTGGCTTCCAGGTGTCATCACAAACTGCAGCCAGTACAGTCTTCACAACATTACAGTTCAGAATGTCCCCAAGGACAGCTGCAGTGTGATTTACTGGAGCACTGTTTAATAGTTTACTACTGCAGTCACTGTGCGTTGAAGTAAACAATCACACAGTTCACGTAAGCAGCCTCAGAATAAAACAAGCCTAAAGGACCACAACCCATGAGTCTCAAAGAAAAAATTAACTCTACTCTTAAAAACAGGACTTCTTTTAATGCAAATCATAGTGAAACTCTGGAAAGGTAGTCCTTAAGAAGGATCAGTATATTTATGTCCAGTGATGGTAGTGCAGGTTTCAGAATCAAGGTTTGTAAACAAAGTAAGATACTAGGCAGTTACGATCAAATTAAATGGCAGATTGTGCTCAAGGATCCTGTCAGAAATGTGTCACAACTATTAAATATAAAACTAGGAAATGTTGCTGATTTTAATACAAGGGCTAACAGGCGTTCTGGGATTTGCAGGCAGATTAAACTAACAATGGTAGTACAAATATAACAACATTTATCAAAACTAAGTGACTAACTACAAAAGAACAAGAATATAGCCAGTGTGGAAGATAAATTGACAAACTCAATTTAAGGATTGAGAATATATCAAAATTGTAGACTATTAGACACTTCCCAAAAGGCACAGGATGGTGTTCCTCCCTGGAATGTTTTTTATGCTGAAGTAAAAGGTCTTGTGACAAAAGAGTAATTACACTTCATTGGATTGTGAATAAGTAAATGGGAAACAGGGTAATGAACTGTCATTGTTGTGAAAGCTGAGTGCCTAAGGGGAAAGCTTGGGGATCTGCTACTCACACTTACCACAGAGATTATCAAGAAATGAAAATAAAATAAACTTAAAAAAGCATTAAATAAAAATAAGCTTTTGTATACCAGTTAAGAGATAAAAGTCTATTGATGTCATACATTTGGGGGTGAACTGAGGTTGCAGTTTAATTCCGAGCAGGAAGAATTGAATTAAAAATACCACATTTGAAGCAATTTTTTCATAGTAATATTTCTTTATCTCGCCATAACATGATTCACCTCATCTTTGATCATTTTAGGGATCATCCTCCTCTCCAATCTCTTTACCTTTTGCAAAGACCAATAAAGAATATAAAAACCTGATGACCCCCCCACCTGGGTTGCTCTGTTTGGTTCAGGTTACCAGACTTCAGGGAAGACATAGGCCTCAGAGGAGATGCAGTGCAGATTCACCAGAAAGGTACTAAAGTTAACTTGCGGGAGCAAGTTGCTTTTATTCCCTTGGGTGTAGAAGATCAGATTGAAGTGATGAGGATATTCAAGAAGTTGATAGGATAGACAGAAAGAGGTTAGTTCCCATGGAAATGGAATCAGGGATGAGGTCCAGAAAAAGCTTTTCCACCAAGGATATGGAAGTTGCTTACAGATCACGCGGAGCATAAACACCAACAAAGACCAGCTTAGCCAAGTGTCTGTTATGTCCGTAAATTATGTAATATTATATAATCAGTCTGATTAACACTGCCTTTGTTTAATGCTCTTCTTGCATGTGTTTCTATCAATAGAAAACCAATTATTGTCACTAATGAAGTGTTGAAATCTCAAAAGGGAGCAAGGGTCGAGCAGACAGTAAATAGGGCAGAAACTGATTAAAGTTCCATTAAGTAACTCGTAATTCAGTGGTCTGAGTTGAATTTAATGGTGTCAACTTTCTGACGCAGAACAATTCCAGAATCACCACGGTGGTTGTACTCTCAGGGGAGGACCGAGGAAGCAGAGGAGGTGCTGCAAAATATTGCACACAGGAATGGCAATGAGAACATTTTCATTCAACTAAAACCCTGTGCAGGAACAAAGAAAATTGGTCGACCTGCTCATGGATTTATGGAGCTGGTGAGACATCCTATATTACGCTGGAGAAGTGTCATCTTGATGTATGTGTGGTAAGTGATCATAAAAAGAACATTGTGCAGAGATTTGCAGATTGTTGTGTGGTCAGGTGGATCTGAAGCACGTCTTAAAGGCTTCAGGCACCAAAGTATCATGATCTACTGTTTTTCAGATCATCAGACTGCAGCGCACTTGTATATTAATAAAAAAAATGGAGGAAATTTGGTTGCACTGAATCTAGGTAATCTTTACTGAATGCAAAATGAGGTATCACCTCATACTTTAACAGTAGTTTCAAACTTAAATCCAGTATGACTTGTGAGTAAATTGAACCACACTGTACTGGACCTCTGTAACCAATGGAAGAAACATCACATTTGGTTCATCCATTCTGTAACAAAGTCTCCTTTCCTGTCTACTGTCTAATTTTAGGCTGCTTTGTGCCTCTTCTATCCCATATTACGGCACTGCTTTTGCTTCTTTGGCAGGGAAAGGGCAAAAGGATTGACAGTAGTCTGTGTTTAAGGAGAGCCTGTAAGGAAACCTTTTCCTCATCACACATCCCATGCCCCCTTTCTATCCACTCCCCACACCATTCCTGGCCTCATCCTGACACCTTTCTGGTATTCCACCCCACCTCCCTTTCATGGCTACCACCATACCTGGCATCTATCCTGGAACCTCTGTTGTTTCCTCCCATACCCTTCCATCAGCTAATCTTTTGCTCCACTTGCTCCCAACCTCTTGCTCTCATCCTTCCAATCCTGTCTCGTTAACCTTCTCCCTCCATTACCTTATTTTTTCCGACCCATTCCCTCCCCCCTCCCAATGTCCCTCACTTCGTGGTGCTCCTCTTGTCCTTTCTCTCTGTCCCCCACCACATCCTTCACCTTTTCTGCCCTTCTAAATACCTGGCCACCCCTCCCTCTTGTGCCCCCCTTGCCCACCTTTTCTGCCCTGCCCTGGGACTGCCACCATCTCCTACCTCTCCTGGAGTGCTAGTCATCTTTCACTTCCCTAGTTATTTATCCCCTCTTCCCCTGTCTCCTCTCCCTCCCAGTTCCCATCCTGGACCCTCAACTCATTAGAAGTCGTACAGTATGGAAACAGGCCCTCCAGCCCGACTCATCCATGCCGACTGAGATGCCTATCTACACTAACCTCATTTTCCTGCATTTGGCTCATATCCCTCTATTCCTTTCCCATCCCTGCACCAATCCAAATGCTTTTAAATGCTTTTTAAATGCTGTGATAGTACCGTCCTCTACCACCTGCTCTGCCAGTTTGTTCCATATGCCCACTACTCTCTGTGTGAGAAACTTGCCCCTCAGACTCTCCTAGCATTGAAAAACAACTATGACTATCTATACCCCTTATAATTTTATAAACCTCTATAAGGTCATCCCTTAGCTTCTTGCACTCCAGTGAGAACAATCCCAGCCTAGGCATCATCCTGGTGAATCTCTCCTGCCCTCTTTTTAGCGCTCCCACATCCCTTCTATAGAACTGCACACAATATTCCAAGTGTAGCCTAACCAATGTCTTGTACAACTGCAACATGATGTCCTCACTCTTGTACTCATTATCGCGGCTATGAAGGTAAACACCTTCTTCACTACCCTTTCCACCTGTGTCGCCATTTTCAGGGAGCTATGAACATGATCTCCAAGGTCCCTCTGTATGTCAAAGTTTCTAAGGTCCTTTCCATGTCCAGCCAGTATTAGATGACCCAATATGTATGACCTCATGCTCTACCTGGGCTAAATTCCATCTCTCCACCCAACTTTCCAGCTGATCTATGTCCTTTTGTATCCTTAGGCAACCATCCCGCTGTCTACAACTCCACCGATCTTTGTGTCATCAGCAAACTTACTTATCAGATCACAGACATTTTTATCCAAGTCATTTACATATTTGACGAACAACAAAAGTCCCATCACCAATCCCTTTGTGATACCACTGGTTACAGACTTCCAGTCAGAAAAACACTCTTCCTCTGTCTCAATTTTGGATCCAGTTTCCCAAAACACTTTGGACCCCAAGCACCTTAACTTTCTAGATCAGCCTACTGTGTGATACCTTGTCAAAAACCTTGCTAAAGCCCATGTATACTACCTCAACCTACACTTCTTCAGACCTTCTGAACCTTCAGCCTTGCCTATTCTCTCCTCTTCCTCTCCCCTTCACTCCAGGACCCACTCAACTGTCTGGACCCCAGCCTCTTCCAACCTCAGAACCCCTGCCCTCTCTAGCCCCCTCATTGTTCTCCCTTCCTCTTACACCTTTCTCAATCTGTTTTGCTGCTAACAGTATTAGAAGATTTTGGGAAGCTTTTTTGTACAGAATTTCATTGTCTGTCTGTTCATTCTAGGTATGTTTGCAGTCTTGTGTATTATGGCCTGACGTTGAATGCAGGTGAACTGAAAGGCAACCGCTACTTGAACATTGCCATGTATGGTCTTGTGGAATTGCCAGCATTCCCCTTGTGCCTTTACTTCATTGATAAATCCTGGTAAGAATCAAACTACCCACCTGTATTGACTAGTTGTGGCTTTTGATGCATGTTGGATGTTATGAATTGGTATATATTCAACAACAGAGCAGAACTTCTACGGCCTGAGCAGGTGTCTGTTGTTTACAGACTTCAGATGGGGAAAGAAAAGTCCAGTGTATCTATACAGCCTTGTTTCTTGTTCGGCTAGGTTTTGGCATGCTATTTTAAAGGTGATGCAATCACAATAGTAAAATGATATTTGTTTTTGAGGGGTGTTTGGGACTTGTCTTGTGAGATCCTTCATGCAGTATGCACATGGTAACCTAGTGGATAAGTTGTCGAATCTATATCAAAAGCTCTGGACCTGATCCAAAGACATTAATCTACCATGGAATTTGGAAAGTTAAAGTAATTAAATAAATTTGCAATGAAAGCCAGCACTATTAGTGGTGACATAAAACTACCAGATTGTCGTAAAAACCCATTTGTTCCTCTGACATCCTGACTCTTCCGTACAAGAGTTGGGGCATCATGTTACAGCTTTCCAAGACATTAGTGAGACCGCACTTGAATATTGTGTGCAGTTCTGGTCACTTGGGTATAGGAAGATGTTATTAAGCTGGAAAGAGTGCAGAAAAGATTAATGGGGTTGCTACCAGGACTGGAGGGCCTGAGTTACAAGGAGAGACTGGATAGACTGGGACTTTTTTTTCTGGAGCATAGGAGGCTGAGAGGTGAACGTACAGAGGGTCATAAAATCCTGAGGGTCATCGATAAGGTGAATGTTCACAGTCTTTTTCCCAGGTTAGGGGACTCTAAAACCGGGGGCACAGGTTTAAGACAATAGAGGAATGATTTAAAAGGGATCTGAGTGGTAATTTTTTCACACAGAGGGTGGTGGGTATATGGAACAAGCTGGCAGAAGAAGTGGTGGAGGTGGGTACAATGACAGTGTTTAAAAGACATTTAGACAGGTGCATGGATAGGAAAGACTTAGAGGGATATGGGACAAACATAGGGAAATGGGACTAGCTCAATTAGACAAATTGGCATGAACAAGTTAGGCAGAAGGGCCAGTTTCCATGCTGTATGTCTCTATAACTCTATGACGTCTTTCAGGTATAAATCTGCCACCCTTGCCCAAGTTGGCCGAGATAACTCCAGGTTCTCCCATGTATGTTACTCTTAACCAGCCTCTAAATGGCATGCAAGCCACTCAGTTGTTTTGTTGGTTGCATTCAAATGAAAAAAATAATGTACGTCTTTTGTCTGTTCTTTATCATTTCCACATAAGTTGAACGCTTGTTAATTGGAATGTCCATTCTAAGTTCTTGAGTTTTAGACATAGCATCACATAGCACTGTTTTATTTCAGAATCCTACATTGCATATCTTGTGGGGATCTGTGCCACTGTGTCTGACATTTTCCCTGCTTCAGACATGCTCCTTATGATTTCAGTCATCGTGCAATGCTATTTTCCGGAGCTGTGGTTAGGAATTGGAACTCACTGATCCAGAAAATGACCATCATTTGTCAGTCTCTGAAATGCAGGTCTGCAACCCACATGTGTTCTCCATCAGAATGCCATTTAAAGGGTGAATTCACTAACAATGGGAGCCATCGGAGTTCAGTTCCAAACCTCACTGCAGGATCTGTGCAGCATATCACAAGTATTGCTTACTGCAGCAAAAGGGAGATCACTGATGATCTGTACTCAAGGGAAAACATCTTCATGTACTTTGACATGCATGTGAATCTAGCAATATTGCTGACCTATTAAGATTCAGGCTGCACTCAAATGGCCAACTATGAATAGAAAGGGCTTCTACTCTCCCAAGGTTCAAGTAGTTATTAATTGCAAGATAAACAATTCTCACTGTGCTGCCTCCTGGAAACTCGTGACAACTTCATTCTAATGAGTTTGCTTAGCCAGCACTAATCCTGGGATTAATCAAGGATTGTCAGCATAGGTTTGTTAAGGGTAGATCATGTCTAACCAATTTTATTGAATTTTTCAAAGAGGTAACAAAGTGTATTGATGAGGGCATTGTGGTTGATGTCATCTACATGGACCTTAGTAAGGCCTTTGACAAGGTCCCACAGGGGCAAATTGGATCCAAAATTGGTTTGTTAAGTGGAGGCTGAAGCTGATGGTGGAGAGTTGTTTTTGTGATTAGATCAGTGGTGTACCACAGGTATTGGTACTGGGACTCTTGGTATTCGTTATGTACATTTGGATGTGAGTGTAGGAGCTATGATTAGTAAGTTGGCAGATGACATGAAAGTTGACGATGGTGCTGATAGTGAGGTGGGTAGCCTTAGGTGACAGGATGATATTGGTCAGTTGGTGAGATGGACAGAACAATAGGGATGGAATTTAATCGTTTTCCCCTCAGGTTGGGTGAGACTAGAACTAGAGGACATAGGTTTAGGTTGAAAGGTGAAATAAATAAGGGGAATCTGAGGGGAAACTTCACTCAGAGGGTGGTGCGAGTGTGGAACGAGCTGCCAGCAGAAGTGGTAGATGGGGGTTCAATTGTAACATTTAAGAGAGGTTTGGATAGGTACATGGATGGGAGGGGTTTGGAGGGATATGGTCTGGATGCAGGTAGATGGTACTCGGCAGAAGATCAGGTCAGCATGAACTAGATGGACTGAAGGGCCTATGTCTGTGCTGTAGTACTCTATGATTCTAAGTGTGAAGTGATGTATTTTTCAAAGACTATTAAGACTAGGACATACACAATGAATGCTTAGGCCCCAGGGAGGTTTGTAGAACAGAGGGTCCTAAGTGTAAAAGTTCAAGCATCCTTTAACATGGCAACACAGGTAGATAAGGTGGTTAAGAAGGCATACAGAATACCTCATTAGTTGGGCATAGAATACAGGTACAGGGAGGTTAGGGTACAGCTATAAAACATTAGTTAGGCCACAACTGAAGTATTGTGTATAGTTCTGTTTGCCGCACTATAATAAGGATGTGATTACATTGGAGAGGATGCAGAGAAGATTGGCCAGGATGTTGCTTGAGATGTAACATTTCAGCTCTGATGAGAGACTGGATAGGCTGTGTTTGTTCTCCTTGGAGTGGAGAAGACTGAGGGGTGAGAAACAAAGGACTGCAGATGCTGGAATCTAGATGAAAAACATTAGGATGCTGGAGGAACTCAGCAGGCCAAGCAGCAAAAACACTATGATGCTGCCTGGCCTGCTGAGTTCCTCTAAAACTGAGGGGTGACTTGATGAGGGACATAGATCATCACAGACTTTTCTCCATAGCCGAAGTATCTAAAACCAGAAGATGCAGATCTTAGGGAAGGGGCAAGAGGTTTAGAGAGGATCAGAGGAAGAGTTTTTTTCAACCCAGTTCCAGCTGAAATAATAACAGAAAATGCTGGAATTACTCAACAGATCAGGTAGCATCTGTAGGGAGAAATGAGAGTTTCATGTCAATGACCATTCATCAGAAATCAGAACTTGGGTGACAACACTGCCAATCAAGCTGGTGGATTTTAACTGTGTTAAGGTGGTTGATTGTAGAATCAGACAAATGTTGTTTTTCTGTTATATTCTATTGTATGACTTGAAACAATTGTATGATTGTACCAGTTGCAAATTGATTTGTATCACTTATGACTGGGTTACATAAGAATGCTTTTAGTTTGAGTGATTTTTCATGTTGTTCCAACTTGTATATTTTCTACATCAGAAGTCTCTTCATGTGATTTGATGGGTTGTTTCAATGTAACACAGAATAATTCCACTCTCTCCCTGTCTACCTCCCTCTCTCCCTCTCTCTCTTTTTTCCCTCCCCCCCCCCCCCCCCCCCACTTCTCTCCCACCTCCTTCCTTTACCCACTACCAAGGTCAGGGAGGCGTAAGACAATGACGGCATTCCTGCTGTTTGCAGGGGTTGCATGTATAAGCACCATATTCTTGCCTGGGAAACAAGGTAAGAAGCCTTTTCACAGTTTCGATTCTCAGTGGTCTAATGCTGTCTGTAATAAAATATAATAAGGTCAGTTTTAGATTCATTTATGGCTATTATCAGCAGATTTGATTTTCTGTATCCTATGATGATGGTGCTTTGCCATGTTGTTACCCACTCACTCAAGTCAGTAATTCCCCATTCTCTCTCTCTCTCTCTCTCCTTTCTTAAGCACTGGTGTTGTTTCTGTTGTCCTCCAATGTGCAGGAACCATTCCAGAATCTGTAGAATTTTGTAAGATGATAACCAGGGTGACTACTACCTGCATAGCCACCTCTTTCAAAATTCTAGATATAGATCATTATGTCCTTGAAATTTATCAGTTTTCATAAAATCATAGAATTTCACAGCACAATACAGGCCCTTTGGCCCACAATGTTGTGCCGACCTTGAAACCTCGCCTAAGACTATCTAACCCCTTCCTCCCACATATCCCTCTATTTTAAATTCCTCCATATGATTATCTAACAATTTCTTGAATTTGACCAATGTACCTGCCTCCACCACCACCCCAGGCAGCACATTGCATGCCCCACCCACTCTCTGGGTAAAAAACCTCCCTCTGATATCTCCCTTGAACTTCCCATCCATTACTTTAAAGCCATGCCCTCTTGCATTGAGCACTGGTGTCCTGGGAAAGAGGCGCTGGCTGTTTATCTATTCCTCTTAATATTTTGTATACCGCTATCATGTCTCCTCTCATCCTCCTTCTCTCCAAAGAGTAAAGCCCTAGCTCCCTTAGTCTCTCCTCATAATGCATATTCTCTAAACCAGGCAGCATCCTAGCAAATCTCCTCTGCACCCTTTCCAGCTCTTCCACATTCTTACTATAATGAGGCGACCAGAACTGGACACAGTACTCTGTGGTCTAACCAGAGTTTTGTAGAGCTGCATCATTACCTCGCAGCTCTTAAACTTGATTCCACGACTTATGAATGTTAACATCCCATAAGCTTTCTTAACTACCCTATCCACCTGTGAGGCAACTTTCAGGGATCTGTGGATATGAACCCCCAGATCCCTCTGCTCCTCCACACTCCCCAGAATCCTGCCATTGACTTTGTACTCCGCCTTGGAGTTTGTCCTTCCAAAGTGTACCACCTCACACTTCTCAGGATTGAACCCCATCTGCCACTTCTCAGGCCCAGCTCTGCAATCCTATCAATGTCCCTCTGCAATCTTCGACAATCCTCCACACTATCCACAACACCACCAACCTTTGTGTCGTCTGCAAACTTGCCAACCCACCCTTCTACCCCCCTCGTCCAAGTCATTAATAAAAATCACGAAAAGTAAAGGTCCCAGAACAGATCTTGTGAATGCACTTCCTCCACCACAACCCTCTGCTTTCTACAGGCAAGCCAATTCTGAATCCACACGGCCAAGCTTCCCTGGATCCCATGCCCTCTGACCTTCTGAAGAAGCCTACCATGTGGAACTTTGTCAAATGCCTTACTAAAATCCATGTAGACCATATCTACTGCACTACCATCATCAATCTGCCTGGTCACCTCTCAAAGAACCCCCTCAGGCTTGTGAGACATGATCTGCCCTTCATAAAAGCCATGCTAGCTGTCCCTGATCAGACCATGATTCTCTAAATGCCCATAGATCCTATCTCTAAGAATCCTTTCCAACAGCTTGCCCACCATAGACGTAAGGCTTACTGGTCTATAATTCCCTGGACTATCCCTACTACCTTTTTTGAATAAGGGGACAACATTTGCCACCCTCCAATCCTCCGGTACCATTCCCGTGGACAACGAGAACTCAAAGATCCCAGCCAACGGTTCAGCAATCTCCTTCCTCGCCTCGCGGAGCAGCCTGGGGAATATTCCGTCAGGCCCCAGGGACTTATCTGTCCTAATATTTTCTAACAGCTCCAACACATCCTCTCTCTTGATATCTACATGCTGTAGAACATTAACCTTACCAACACTGTCCTCAGCGTCATCAAGGCCCCTCTCCTTGGTGAATACTGAAGAGAAATATTCATTGAGGACCTCACCCACTTTCGCAGCTTCCAGGCACATCTTCCCACCTGTCTCTTATCGGTCCTACCTTTACTCTCGTCATCCTTCTGCTCTTCACGTAAGTGAAAAAAGCCTTGGGATTTTCCTTAACCCCACTCGCTAAGGCCTTTTCATGTCCCCTTCTTGCTCTCCTCAGCCCCTTCTTAAGTTCCTTCCTTGCTACCCTGTATTCCTCAAGAGACCTATCTGATCTTGCTTCTTAATGTTATGTATGCTGCCTTCTTCTTCTTAACTAGTTGTTCCACCTCTCTTGTCACCATGGTTCCTTCACCCTGCCATTCCTTCTTTGCCTCACCAGGACAAATTTATCCCTAACATCCTGCAAGAGATCCCTGAACAATGACCACATCTCCATGGTACATTTCCCTTCAAAAATGTCATCCCAAATTACACTTGCAAGTTCTAGCCTTATAGCCTCATAATTTGCCCTTCCCCAATTAAATATCTTCCTGTCCTCTTTGCTCCTATCCTTGTCCATGGCAATGCTAAAGGTTAGGGAGCGGTGGTCACTGTCCCCCAAATGCTCACCCACTGAGAGATCTGTCACCTGACCCAGTTCATTACCTAATACTAGATCTAATATGGTATTCCCTCTAGTTGGTCTGTCAACATATTGTGACAGGAATCTGTCCTGTACACACTTAACAAACTCTGCCCCGTCTAAACCTTTAGTACTAAGCAGGTGCCAATCAATCAACATTCACTAACTTATCTAATGGTATTTCTCTGCTCATACTAGTTTGTTTTACTTCCTTATTTGCATAGACCATTGGTTCTCCCACATTTTTTGTTTTTTTTTGTTTTCTTCCCGTCAGGACAAACACAAAGTACAGTATTTGTTTAATTCCTCTACCATTTCCTTGTTACTCATTATAAATTCTCTCATTTGTCTGTAAGGAATCCACATTTACTTTGCAAAGTTTTTTCTTTTCTGCATAACTATAGAAGCTCTTCCAATTTGTTTTTACATTTCTCGTTAGTATACTCTCATATTCTATTTTCCTTTTCTTTATCAATTTGTGGGATTATCCTTTGTTGAATTCTAAAACATTCCCAATCCTCAAGCTTGCTGCTTTTTTTCTGGCAACTCTGGCCTCTTCTCCTGATTTAAAACTATCTAATTTTTCCTGTATTCCTTGGTTGGATCACTTTTTCTGTTGTTTTTGTGCTTAAAAGGAATGTATATATTTTGCAAATCATGTATTATTTGTTTAAATTCTAGCTATTGCTTATCCATACCCTTTAATGTAGATTCCCAAGTCAGCCTTCCCCTTGATCGTTCATAATTTCCTTTTAGATTGAAAACACTAGTTTCAAATTGAATTGTATCACTTTCAAACTTAATACAAAATTCTACCATATGAGAGTCACTTTTTCTTTGGGACCTTTACAACAAGATTATTAATTAGAACTGAAATGTGGGGATATGTCTTTTCTCAGTGGGTTGTGAGCCTAAGACTAAGAACAATAGATTGTTAGATGGTGGGAAAATGAATGAGGGAGTCAGGGCAGAAAGTTAGAAGATCAGCCATAATCTTATTGAATGATGGAGCAGGTACAAGGGTTTATTCTCATTTAATCCACTGGAAGATAAATGTAATTGTTTTGTGCATGTTGTCACATTGGGACATCTAGTCCCTTGATCCTGTTCCGACATTCTGTGTGATCATTATTGATTAGTGAGCTACCTCCATTTGACCCATACCTAAAGACAAACTGTTTTTATTTTTCTGACCAGACTTTGACATGGGATTCTTGGTGGACGTCACTTCATTAGCTCTGTGTGGAAAGTTGGCTGTCAGTGCTGCCTTTAACATTGCTTATGTTTTTACTGCAGAACTGTATCCCACTGTGATCAGGTTAGTACTTTTCATTCTTGGTGATTACACAAGTCAAGCATGTTTTCCTTAGCAACCTAAAAGACATGCATTTATGCAAGTCCTTTCACACACAACTTCTGGCTTTCCAAAGTGCTTCATAGCCACTTCTGAAGTCACTTGCAGTGTAGGAAACATGGCAGCCAATTTGCACACAAAACCACCCACAAGCACTAATGAGATAATGACTTAATCACCGATCGATGTTGGTTATGAAGTTCATGTTGACTCCATTTGGTCATGTTGAATTTTTAATCTGGAAAATAGCGCTTAGATAGAAGATCAGCTATGATTTTAATCAATGGCAGAGCAGACTTGAAGGGTCAGGTAGCCTACTTCTGCTTCTGTTTTTATTTGCTTAATATCCTTAGGCATGTCATATACTTCTAGTGGTTGAAGAGGGAACCATGAGGAGAAGGGCATTCTCATTTGAAGTACCAGTGAATCCTATTTATAATTTAGTACTTGGTTGGGGAGAAAGGGATTTAAGTCCCACATGGAGCTTCAGGTCCAGTTATCTGGAATATGAGTCACTGTAAGTATTTGTGCTTAGTTTGAAACATGAATTTCTGATCAGAATATTAACAAGGCTTTGAAACCTGATATGTTGCCATTAGGAATGGGAAAATGGACAGAACAACACACCCTACCAGGTGATTAACTATTTTGTACATCTCAATGTTTCAGCCTGCAGTGAACTGATGCAGTTTTTGTTTTGATACAGAAATGCTGGATTGGGAATTTGTTCAATGTCATGCAGGGTCGGTGGAATTCTGGCTCCTTTCGTACCATCACTGGTTAGTCTTATTCTCATTTTTTTTATTATGTAAGTTGCCTTTGCACATTTCCGTTATACTTGGGTGTAAGTAATTCATTTAACATAAAAGTGAATAAGCCCCAGCTGAAATACTGTATCCAATTTGGGGCACTGTACTTTGGGAACAATGTCAAATACATGGAGAGTTTCCATTGGCAAGAAGATCAGTGCCAAAAAGAGATGCAGTTAATTGGCAAAAGAGAAGTGAGAGAATTTTTATACTCTGTTATTTGTGATCTGGAGTATAATGCCTTTGCATGTAAAACAGCAAAAACATTGCAGAGTAATGGGGAAAAATAATAGAGTGGGACTAATTATTATCACTCTTTCAAAGGAACATGATGGGTGAATGGCTGCCTCCTGCTGCAAGATTTTGTGATTATATGATTGTTGAAGTAGCAAAGAATATCTTAAAAATGCATTGTATGCATATTCTCCTATGCCACAATATGATTTCAGAAGCTTTTGTGGAATGTTACTGTCTGGTGCAATGTTCTAATTTAGTTGAAATTTGTTAAAGCCAGGACAAGTTACTTGTCTTACATTAAATGTTGCAGTTAATCAGGTAGAACAGTTGAGTGTAATTCTAAGATCCCCACAAATAATTTGGAGAGCATGATAAACTGCACAAGCCAACCCTGAGTACTTATTACTCAACCAAATTCCCACTCACAGCTTTAATAAAAATCATTGAATATAGGCTTTTTCTTAGTACTCAGATTGCCATCTGTAGAAACTGCCTCTGAACCATATACAGGTCCTCCCCAGGTTATGGCAGGCTGAATTGTTTGTAACCTGGACAGTTTGCAAGTCAGAAATGCGGCGGTGAACCAAGTTCCCACGCGGCAGAAGATATCTGCAGCCCCACAGCAACTGGCAAAACCATCCTGCTGGTCTCCCAAACACTCGCTCATATGTTCATAAGTTGGGCGTTCATAAGCTGTGGAGGACCTGTAACTACATTGAATAAGCAGCACAGTAACAAGGCATTTGGCCAAGCCAGTTCCTGCCATTGTTTATCTTGTACTTGTGTGTTCTCCTATCCTTCCTCCTCGCTCACTATAACCTTCTAGTCTCTTCTCTCCAGTATGCTTATCTATTCATTCCTTGAATCCATCTATTATTAACTCCACAGTGCCAACAAGTTTCACATTCTCACCACATACTGGTTGGGTAGCTTATTTTGAATTCTCTATTTAATTTTTTGGCCACTATTATTTTAATGGCCTGTCGTGAGGTAATGCACTTGGCGAAGTCAAATTCTGATGAGACATATAGAGTAAATGGTAAAGACCTTAGGAGCATTGGTGCACAGTGGGATCTTGGGATGTAAGTCCATTGATCACTGAAAGTGGCGACAGAGGTGGATAGGGTAGTGAAGAAGGCATTTGGTATGTTTGCCTTCATAGGCAGAGGCATTGAGTATAAGAGTTGACATATCATGTTGCAGCTGTACAAAACATTGGTTAGAGTGCATTTGGAGTATTGTGTACAGTTCTAGTCACCACACTACAGGAAGGATATGGTAACAGTACAGAGAGAACAGAAGAGATTCACCAGGGTGTTGCCTGGAATGGAAGGCTGTAGCTATAAGGAGAGATTGGATGGACTGGATTTATTCTCACTAGAATGTAGGATGCTGAGGGGTGACCTTATAGAGTTTGGTGTGGATAGGGTAGAGTCTTTTTCCCAGGGCAGGAGAGTCTGGAACTGTAGGGCATAGGCAAGATGAGAGGGGTGACATTTAAAGGAGATCTGAGGGGTAGTTTTTTCACACAGAGGGTGGTGGTTATATGTGGTGGTGGAGGCAGATACTATTACAACATTTAAAAGGCATTTGGACAGGTACTTGGATTGGAAAGGTGTAGAGGAATACGGCCTAATGCAGTCAAATGGGATTAACATCGATAGGCATTGGGGCTGGCATGGGGTTGGTGGCTGAAAGGCCTGCTTCTGTGCTGTACGATGCTATAATTCCAGTTTTGTCTTTCCCCACAAGTGCAATGCTTTTTTCATCTACTCTGTCAAATCTTTTTGCATTTTTAAAGAGCTCTCTAAGGTTTCTTCTCAGTTTTCTGCTTTCAGGAGAAATGAAACCCATCCTGTTCATTCATCACTGATAGGGGCAATCTTTTGTGCCTTCCATGTAAATTTTTTTTGCCCTCTCTTTGTCCTTTACATAATGTGGTAACCAAGTATGGTGTAGCAAACTCGACTTTTCAATTCTGGAAAGTGATGCTGGTGTTTGCATCGTAAGGCCTTATTACCCTTTGCACCACTTACAGTGTTTTGTTCCGGTGTACTCTCAAATTCCGTGCTGCTTGTTCCCGTTGAGATTCTTATTTCCCTTTCCAAAATATAATTATCACTCACTAAATGATGTTAAAGTTCATTTGCCAATTGCATGTCCATTCTTCGTGTTTGTTACTGTTTTGTTTAATTAGTTATAGTCTTCCTTAGTATCAATATCTACATCTCATTTTAGTGATAGCAGCATATTCAGAACTTCACTCTGTGGCCGCCATTCCACTTTTTAGCAAGCCTTTCCCTCGATGTAAATCATGTGAAAACTTTAAGGGTGACAGATCAACCAAAGGGCGTTTAATTTTTAAAAATAATTTCCAAAGACACACTGGTTGGTAGGTTATTTGTCATCTGTAAATTACCCCTAGTGCAGGAGAATCAGGGTAGAATTGATGGGCAAGTGAAATAAGTGGGGGAATGTATTGATAGGAATGCTCTAAGAGTTGGCAGACACTCAATGGGTCAAATGGCCTCCTTCTATGTCATAAGAAAGTATGAGCATCAGGGGTCCCAGCAATGATTCTTGCAAGATTCCATTTCCCAAATTCTGTGCTCTGAATAGCCACCCTGTGCCCCTACTGTCTCCCTTATGTCTTGCAGTTAGCCAGCTATCCATTCATTTGCTTTGTCCAAGCTACATGGATTCTTACTTTATTCTTTAGTTTATTATGTATTACCTTATCAAAGGAAATATATTACTTCTACTGCATTACCCATTTCTACTCTGATATCTTTTGGTTTCTACATGTTTTTCTATCTTCTCTTTTAACAGCAATTCCATTTTCTTTCCTACGACTGATGTTGAGTTGACTGGTCTGGAGTGCCCTGGGCATGTTCTGTTTGCCTTCTAACATATAGGTATCATGTTCTGACACTACATCATTTCCTAACAAGTTGTTATTAAAATATGTAATCTCTTCCCTAGTTTCTTTTAAAATTTGCAGATGTAAATCACCCAGATGAGGGGATTTATGCTCTTTGAATCTGATTAGTTCATAGTTCTTCTCGTAATTTTAAATGTAGTTGCATAATTTCATAACAAACCTTCCATTGTCACATCCATCTGGTCTGTTCCCCTAGTAAATACTGAAGCAAGAAACTTATTTATTACTTCTCCCTTTTTGCTGGCTGTGATTCCATTTCCCTCCCAACTTTCTACTAGGTCCCAATTGCCTTGCCACTTGTGTTCTGGATTGACTTGTAAGCTTTTTGTTTTCTTCCTGGTCATGTTTACTCTTACCGCTTGTTTACTCAGTGAACTCATATCCTCAAAATAAGCTATTCTCCAATCTGTTACCCTAATCATTATAATGCTCATTTCATTCTCAATTAATAGCTTAAACTGCCTTATGGTACAGACACTGTTGCCAAGATGTCCACCTACTTCTGCTTCTCTTAATTGCTTCAGTTCATTCCCCATCACTAGTTCCAAAAGCAAATGTTCCCTTGATGGCTCTGTTACTTTTTTCTGCTGCCATATGTAATCATTAATAACTCTAGCTTCTCCTCACGTTTTCCTTTTCTGTCATTAAATACATTAAATACTGCAATCTCTGATCCCAGGTCAATTTTTTGTAGACTTGTCTCAGACGTCCAATCAGAACTGGTTCCTGGTGTTGCCTCTAGTTCACCCATTTTTGCTTCCTGTAATCATTACCGAGTTTTACTCATGCAGGGAAATAATATTGCTCTGTCATCTCTGGTTTAATTCACTTTGGAAGATCTTTGATCTAATAACTCATTGTTGCTTTATAACTCTTCCACCATTTGAGGAATGTCACTTTAAAAGCAGTGGTGTCAGAATTGTTTTCTATATAAATGTGGCACAAAGTAATTTAGTAAACAGTGTTACAGCACCTGTGACCTTGAGTGTGTTATTTTAATTATATCTGGTTTAATATCATCTTAACTGAGCTCGGTGTTATTTTTTTGTTTGTCAACGCTCCTGTGAAATGCCTTGGGATTTTTTACTGCACACAAATGCCTATGTAAATTGAAGTTATTGCTATATCTGTCTTCCTTAACACAATGCATTCAATTGTATACTGAGGTGAGTATTCTTAATTTGCAGAAATCTTTGAATCCATCTATGCCATTTATTGTCTTTGGGATTGCTGGAATGTCAGGAGGATTCCTGGGGCTCCTTCTCCCGGAAACCTTGAATAAACAAATTGCAGAGTCCATAGAAGACCTTCACTCTCCAGACTACCTGAGGCTTGAAGACAGAAGGAAAAAAGCAAGTGTACATTTTTATTGTTATTTTCTCTGTCAATTTCAGATGAAGTGCAAGTTTCAGTTCTATCTTCTGGATCCAATCTATAATTTATAGTTTTTTTCAATCCAGTGGGGTAGAGTGTCTTCTCACACAGTTTGCCCAAAATCATTCACATCAGTAGGGAAGATTGTACAATTTTAAGTTCCAGTTACGTTCACATGGATTAATTTTATGCAGCTTCTTGTGCTTTTAAAAAACCGTACGCTGGAAATTGACCCAATGCACAAGACTGGGACTCTGCTGCGGATCAAATGAATCGCTGTGACGAGTTTCCATTAATTGCACCAGGTTAGTTTGTGCTTTTAGCTGCATAGACACTCCATGGATCTTCTAAATGTAAGGATTAGAACTTAAGAAATATGATCAGTGTTGGACCATAAGTTTCCGTGAGCCGGCCCAGAGGTTCAATAAAAGCATGACCGATTCTCTACCGTGTCCACTTTCCAGTGCAGTCCTCGTTATCCCTATCAATCTCAGCTTCAAATATATTCAGTGGCAGAGCATTCACAGTGTAAAGAATTCTGAAGATTCATAAGTGAACAAGTTTCTTCTCAGCCATAAATAGTCCGCCCCTTTTCTGATTTTATATCTCTAGTTTTAAGACTCCCTAGCCAGAGGAAACAGCTTCTCTGTGTTATCCTGTCAATCCCTTTTGTAATGCGTACATCAAAAAGGTCAACTAAACCTCAACAGCTTAAGTACATCCTACTCAGTACGTATGTACTTGTACAAAATTCCCATCATTCATAGAATAATTTTAATGAATCTATACTACTTTGGCTGCATTTTTCCTGCTACATGGAAACCAGAATTCCACTTGGCACTTGAGGTAGAGTCTAATCAAAGCCCTATTCAATTGCAACAAATATTTCCTTACCCCTGTACTTTAACCCCTTTGCAACAAAGGCTCATGTATCATTTGTCTTCCTAACTATTTGACCTGCTGTTAATTTTCTCTGTCTTGTGTAAACACAGACCGCTCTATGTACCAATATTTGCTAGTTTCTCACCATTTAAAAATATTTTTTTCCATTCTTTCTACCACACAGAATTATCTTGTATTTGTCTACATTATTGTCAGAGGATTGGAGACAGGGCATTGTCTACATTTGCCAGAGGAAGTGGTAGAGGCGGGTTCAGTTACAATATTTAAAAGACATTTAGACAGACACATGGTTTAGAGGGATATGGAACAAACACAGGCAAGTGGGAGTAGCTCAAGAAGGCACCTTGCTCGGCATGGACGAGTTAGGCTGAAGGGCCTGTTTCTGTGTTGTGTAACTCCATGTCTCTATTACCCCCACATCTGCCACCAATTTGCTGACTATATCCCTTTGCAAGCATGTCACATCATCCTCAGAAGTCGCTTGAAGACCTAGCTTTGTTTCTTCTGTAAATGTGGATACGTTACACTGGTTCCTTCTATCTAAGTCATTAATAAAAATAGTAAACAGCTGAGGCCCAGCAATTCATTAATAACAGCCTGGCAACAAGAACATTTATTCTTGTTCTCTGTTTTCAGTCAGTTAACCATTGCTCTATACTTTTTAATATATAATTATAGATAATTATATTATTATAGATTGAGAATCTTGTGGACTCTTGTTTAGTTGCCATTCATGGTGCCTTATCAGATGTTGTTTAAAGATCCAGCTGTACTACATCCACTGGGCTGACACAGTGGTGCAGCTAGTGGAGCCATTGCCTCACAGCAACAGAAATCCGGGTTCAATCCTGACCTTGGGTGCGTTGTCTATGTGGAGTTTACACGTTCTCCTTGTCGCTGCAGGGGCTTCCTCCCACATCCTGAGGACGTGTGAGTTGGTAGGTTATTTAACTACTGGTAATTGCCTGTACAGTGTAGGTGAGTGTATATCTGGAGGGAGTTGATGCGACTGTGGGGAGAATAAAATACGGGATTAATATAAGATTAGTGTAAAAGGGTGGTTGATTCGGTGAGCTGAAGGACCTCTTCACGTTCTGTATCTCTGTATGATTCTTTGAGTTGTCCACCTTTAGCTACCCTACCAAATACATCCTTGAAAAAATTCAATTAAAACTATAAAACACAATTTTCTTTTCGTAAATCTTTCCCTCATTACAATCTTCTATGTGCCCAATTATAACTTTATTAAATAATTACAGTGTTTTCCAACAATTGATGTTAGGTTAACTGATCATAGAGTCATAGAGCAATTCAGCACGGATACAGGCCCTGTGGCCCAATGAGTCCATGCCGACCACGCTGTCCACCCAGCTAGTGCCAATTTCCTGTGTTTGGCTCATTTCCCCCTTAAGCCCCAGCTCTTCATGTACCTATCCAAGAGCTTCTTAAGTGATACTATTGTATACTAAAGTTACCCCTCAGGTCCCTTTTAAATCTTTCCCCTCTCACCCTAAATCTATGCCCCCTAGTTTTGGACTCCCCTACCCTGGAGAAAAGACTTTTACCATCCACCTTATCTATGCCTCTCATAATGTTAAACATTTCTATAATGTCACCCCTCATTCTCCTACTTTCCAAGGAATAAAGACCTAGCCTGCCCAACCTCTCCCTATAACTCAGGCCCTCTCGTCCTGGCAACATCCTTGTAAATCTTTTCCGCACTCTTTCCAGTTTAACCTCATCTCTCCCATAACAGGGTGACCAAAATTGTACACAGTACTCCAAGTGCAGCCTCACCAACGACTTATACAACTGCAGCATAATATCCCAACTCCTATACTCATTGCCCTGACTGATGAAGGCAAGCATGCTAAACTCCTCTTTCACCATCCTGTCTACCTGTGGTGCCACTTTCAAGGAACTATGCACTTGTACTCCTAGGTCCCTCTGTTCCATTACACTCCCTAGTGCCCTACCATTCTTAGTATAAGTCCTGCGCTGGTTTAACTTTCCAAAATGCATCGCTGCACACTTATCTGTATTGAAATCCATTTGCCACTCCTTGGCCCACTTCCCTAACTGATCAAGATCCCCCTGTAATCTACGATAACCTTCTTCACTATCAACAACACCTCCTAATTTCTTGTAATCCGCAAAGTTACTGATCAAACCTTGTGCATTCACAGCCAAATCATTTATATAAATGATCTGTGATTCCCTTTTTTCTCTTCTTCTTTCTTAATCATGGTTTATTACCTCTCAGGTCATCAGGACTGTTAAAGAAACTTGGTATTTTATGCCCATGTTTAATGCATTCATTGTGTTTTTTGGAACATTAGGATGTAGGCAGTCTGGTCCAGCGGATTTGTAGGCTTTCGGTCCCATAAATTTGCCAATTCCTCCAATATAACTTCTGTAGTATTAGTTACTTGAAACTGCTCATTTTTATTAGATCCTTGGTAGCCCCCTATTTTTGTTTTGTTCATTGTCGGCTGCTGTGAAGACAAACACAAAGTTGTTTAATATCGCAGCCATTTCCTTATTTCCCCTTGATATTTCTCTTGCATCCTTCTTAAACAGATTTGCGTTAACCTTTGATCTTCCCTTTTCGATAATCTTGTTAAAAAATTATAATTAAAAAAAATCTTACTTGCTAATTTGGTCTCCATTTTTACCTTTTAATTTTTTTGATTGTCCTTTGATAGATTTTAAAGCTCACAATCCTCATGTTTACTATTCTTAGCAACTTTGAAAGACTCTTTTATTCTCAATCGATCCTTAACCTTTTTTAGTTAGCCATGGATAAAATAGTTTTCCCATGGAGTTTTTAATGTTTCAGTGTATGGTTGTTTAGAATTTTCCAAATGTCCTTTAATTTCTTAAACTAATTTAGTCTTCTGACCATATGTATTATGTAATTCGGTTTATGTAAGTTGAAGTTTCTAGCTTTGGAATTGGGTGAGGCACTATAACTCATTGAAAAATTCCAGCATGCTACAAATCCCATTTCTAGATGATCTCTCAATATAACCTTGCCTCATATTCAAAATAGGTTATAAAATAGCCTTAACCTTGGTTGGTTCATGGTGAACTCCTCTAGAAAACCTATTCAATGAACCTGTTTTGTAAATCAAAATCCAGCAAAAAACAAATTGCTGGAGGAACTCAGCAGATCAGGCAGCATCTATGGAGGTGGAGGAATGGTTGACGTTTTGGGTCAAGACCCTGCATCAGGACTGAAAGACTAGAGGAAGTAGTCGCTATAAAGAAGTGGGAGGGACGGGTGACGCAGCAGATGGCGGGCAATAGATGAAACCAGGTGAGGAGAGGGATGATGGGCAGATGGAGTCAGGTGGAGCAGGGGGAGGGGTGTAGTTAGGTGACAGTGGCTGGTGGGTGATAGGTAAAGACAGATAAGGAGAGCTAAAGAAGGGGGCAGGTGGAGCCAGGTTGCAGGACGGGAGGGTAGAAGTAGAGACAGAGACTGAAGGTGAAGAGTGGAGCCACAAGATGCTGGAAGGTGATGTGGAACTAGATAAAGGAGGGATGATAGACAGATGGAGCCAGTTAGGGGAGGGGAATGAAACTGGGTAGCAGGGAAAGGGGGTTGGAAAAGGGGGTGAGAGTACCTGCAAAGATCAGAGGGAGAGAGAAAGGAACACAGAGGGTGCAGGTTACCTGAAATTGAAAAACTCAGTGTTCATACTGTCGGGTTGTAGACTACCCAGGTGGAGTATGAGGTGTTGTTCTTCTAGTTTGCATTAGGCCTCACCCTGGCAGTGGAGAAGGCCAAGGACGGACAGGTGAGTGTGGGAATGGGGAGGGAAGTTGAAATGACAACCAACCAGGAGGTCAAGCCGGCTATTGAGGACAGAGCGCAGGTCGCGTGGTCTCACTGATGTAGAGGAGGCCACGTTGAGAGCACCAAATGCAGTAGATGAAGTTGGAGGATGTGTACATGAATCTCTGCCTCGCCTGGAAGGGCTGCTTAGGTCCCTGGATGGTGGTGAAGGGGCAAGTGTTGCATCTCCTATGGAGAGACTGGTCCCAGCAGAAATTTCTGACTGGTGGTGGGATCACGTTGCAGCTGGCGGAAATGATGAGGATGACGTGGAGGCTGGTAAGGCGAAAGGTGAGGACCGGGGAACTCTGTTCTCTCTGAGGGCTGGGTGAGAGAGGTCCAGGAAATGGCGGAAGTGGGAGTGAAGACTCCATCAACCACAGTAGAGGGGAAGCCACCTTTCCTGAAAAAGGAGGACATTTCAGATGTCTGGAATGGAAAGTCTCATCTTGAGAACAGATGCAGTAGAAATGGAGAAACCGAGTGAAAATGATTGCATCCTTGCAAGAGGCTGGGTGGGGGGAGGTGTAGTCGATGTAGCTGTGGGTGTTAGTGGGTTTATTGCACAGTACAGTGGTGCAGCTGGTAGATCTGCTGCTTCACAGCTCCAGCAGCCTGGGTTCAGTCCTGACTTCCAGTGCCGTCTGTGTGGAGTTTGCATATTCTCCCTGCAAGCATGAGGTACTCCCATTTTCTCTCCATCTCAAACATGTACGAGTTGGTAGGTTAATTGGCCACTGTAAATTGTCCCTAGATTGTAGGTGAGTGGTAGAATCACATGGGAGAGCAAAATGAGTTTAGGGTAAATGAGTGTTTGACGGTCATTTTGGACTTGTAAGACCAAAGATGGTCTGTTGCCATGCTGTTCAATTCTATGAGAAGCTGAGTGTTCTGTATCCTGGGTACCTGTCCCCACCTGACTTGCAGTTCCATTCTCTTGCCTCTAACCATTAATCAGATCTAAACCACTAAATACCTAAGAGTGACAGTCTCCTAGATCAAGCTGTCTCTTCCCCTCTCTGAGGCATTGCAACAAAAACTTCAGAATCAGAATCAAATTTATTATCACTGACTTACAATGTAAAATTCGTTGTTCTGCGGTAGCAGTACAGTGCAAAGGCATAAAAATTTATAAGTTACAAAAATAAATAGTGCAAAAAGGTAGTGTTCATAGTGTTCATCTCAGCAACTCCGAGGCAGACTTTCTCAAGATGCTCACAGTTACTACAGATGTGATGTTTAGAATTACACAGGTCTCCACAAACTCCCAAATGATGTAATTATGACACACCATATGCACTGCCATTCCTATCAAAGCACATTTCATATTTTTAATATAAAGTTTCAGTTCACTCTTTTTAAAATGTCATTTATCTGGCTTTATGTATTTTGAGGTAGTTATTGAATTGTATTTATATTCTCCCAGCTTTCTGTTTACAGCATTGCCCTGGTTTAAAGAATGGAAAATGGATCACTAACCTGGAGTCATTTGACATCATAGCATGACTCTCTTATACATTCTTGGACCTATACAACTCCTACTTTCCCACAGTCACTTTTTCCTCAGCTCTCTCTGTCTCCTATTCTCCTGCTGTTTAATCTCTGCCTGCCCCCCCCCCCCCCCAAAGAATTCTGATGTGCACAGGTTAATTGTTTAGTAACTGAAAAAATGAATTTGGTACATGTTTGATTCTTCAATTTTTTAAAAGAATTTAATTGAATTCTTAAAAAGTTATGACCCTGAATTTCATGTACTTTTATGCAACAGCAGAACATCAAATTCATTTTGCTTCTGGCAGGTTAAATAAATTAGACATTTAACATATTGGACCACATGGAAGCCTTAGTTGAAAGAATTATTTCAAACATAGTCTTCAGGACAGTTGGTGTCCCTATATGTGGTCAGGATTCATTGTACATGGACAGACTGTTCCATCCACTGAGGATGTACAGGCTGTCCCTGGATTACAAAAGCGTTCCATTTTTACAGAAGTCCATAAGTCAAATTTGTTCATAAGTTGGAAAATATGTCCGTACATACACAAAATCACTCAACATGGTAACCATGTCTCCAGAGTACTGATGTAGATGCAACTGGTTCTAGAGGTGCTGCTGAGATGGAAGTGACTGCTTCTGATTTTCTTCCAAACTTTTTAATAAAAACATATCAAGTGAAGATTGAACTGCTGTTTTTCTCTTCTGAAATGTCTTTGTAGCACCGAATACTCCCATTGACACCACAAGGTGTATCTTGCTACGTTGGGTGTCTTGCTCTTCTGGCATTGCCAGCCCTTCGTCAAATTGCTTCAAAGCTGCTGCCAATCCTTTCATAGTGAATCTCTTTTCTGGTCCTGGGATTTCAACTTCTCATTCTTTTTTCTCTAACGGCTCAGAATCAGAGTTATTATCACTGATATATGAAGTGAAATTTGTTGTTTTGTGGCAGCAGTACAGTGCACAAACATAAAATCTATAAACGACATAAATAAATAGTGCAAAAGAAAGAAAAGGTTTTCATTGCATTGTTCAACATGTCAGTGACGTCATCCTTATTAATCTTAAACTGAAGTTGATTAGCAAGGGCCACCACTTTCTCCTTCAGATCTTCTGTCGTCTGGAATAAGCCTTGGAAATCAAAGTTAGAGCAAAACTTCTTCCATACACTGTTCATACTTGTTTGCTGTACCTCAGCCCATGCATTTGCAATGCTCTTGGATGACTTCCAAAATTCCCTTAAGGTCTTGCATTCTGCTCCTTTGGTTACTGTAATAGCTTGAGAAAATGTCTTATGGAGATGGTATGCTTTAAAAGATGCAATTATACCTTCATCCATTGGGTGGAGAACGGCTTTTGTGTTCTGTGGCACGTACCTAACCTTAGTATTTGGATGAAAATCATCCAAAAATGCTGTAAGCCTGGGGCCATTATCAAGAACCAGTAAAATCTTGAATTGCAAATTCCTGGAAGCACAGTATCTCTCCACCTCAGGAGCAAAATGGTTCATAAACCAGTCTTCAGAAAGGGCCAACATCACCCAAGCGATTCTGTTGGACTTTCAGATGACTGGAAGAGATGCCTTCCAAATTCTTTTCAGAGCCCGGGGGGTTCCTGAATAGATAAATAAGCAAGGTCTTAAGTTTGTAATCTCACACAGCATTTCCACCAAGCAATAGTGTCAGTCTCTCTTTTGCTGCTTTATGTCCTGGAGCACTCTTTTCCTCCCTTACAATATATGTATGTTCAGGCATACGTTCCCAATGCAATCCACATTGGACACTTGTTTGGCACAATAACCTCTCCTCCTGAATTACCTGAGCCAAAGTATCAGGAAATGCACCCACTGCAGCATGGTCAGCACTTACTGCTTCCCTGTGCACTTTAATGTTATGCAAATTAGCCCTCGCTTTAAATCTATTAAACCATCCTCTACTTGCAGCAAATTCTTTACTTTCATTAGCATGCTTTTTCTTGAAATATTTGAACAAGCTCTTTGCTTTTTCTTGAATAATTATCAGGCTAACGGGTATTCTGCATTGATTTTGATCTTCAAGCCAAATCACCAACAGATTTTCTATCTCAATTATCCAACCACTCTGCTGATTTGTAATGATGGTAGCCTGCACCAGGGCCAATCCTTTAATGTGCTCAAGTCAAGAATGTGCACCTTGGCCTTTCTGACGGTACCTATCATTGAATGACTGAAACCCAACGCTTTGTCAATTTTTGAAGGCATTTCTCCCTTTTCAGATTGCTCAATTATATCCAATTTGAACTTCCAATGTGATGGGTTTTCTTTTAGATGCACTGCCATTGTGTATATCTTACTTGCTTTTGGGAGACATGGTGATGGCAAAATACTGTAAGAATTATACAGCACAGTACCTGTACAGTGTTTGTAAAGAATCTCAAACCCTGGTCTCAATGTGGTGCTCTCCAGATGACTGGTGTGATGGGAGGCTCAAGTTGTCCATCAGGTGTTCTTATTTGTCCAGTACACAAAGGAACGAACGTGTAAACATAAGTCGGACTTTTGCATTTATGTGCTTAATAAAATGTGTGTATTTGCATGCACTTCAATAAATTCAAAAAAAAACGTAGCGATTTCCTTCTCTGTTAATCACGTGTTAGATCTAATGTTTTGTACTGCATCAAAAACTAGTTATATGCTGCAATGCTTTATATCTAACAATGCACAAACAAACAAAGTTAAATTCTGAAAACTACTGCAATTTCCTGTTGATTTCTAATTGTTCTGAAAGTAGAATTTGTGACCCAGATTACTTCTGTTGTATGCAACTACTAAATGTTCGAACAGCTTTAGCGGTTTCCATGATGCTTATTGAAATCTGTCTTGCACATCAAAGTTGTCAAAAGTTAGTGTTAATTACTGGCATATAAATTAATCTAAAATTCAATACAGAATTTCACTTTCTGTATTATACATCACAGTCCCATTTTGTTGCCAATATCCTTATTCACAGCAAGTTCTAACATTTTATTTGTACGTTGGTTCCCAGTTAAACAAAGCCACAAATTTAAAGTTCTCAAAGTTTAAGGTTTTTACAAATTCCTTTATAGTCCCACTTTTCTCTATCTTTGTATCTCCTCTGCATCCCTACCTCTTCTGAGATCTCTGGATTCCTTCAATTCTGGCTACTCATCTTAATCCTAAATCTCTCTTAGGCCCCTCTGGATTTCTATTTCTCTCCCTAAGTCACTCCGTACATCCTAACTCTTTTAGCAAGCTTTTGACTACTTGTCCTCATATTTCCCCATCTGGTAGATTTTCTTTGATAGTGTCCTTTGAAGGGCCTTTGGTCATTTTACTTTGTTGTAGCTGCTACATATAGGCAAATTGTTGTTGTGAGCTGATAATTTTACACATTGTGAAATTCCAAGTGTTGAGCAAACTATGTATTTTCCTCTGATCAAGCAGGGAGTGCAACCACAAGAAGACACTGAGTCATGAAGACCAGAAACTTAGCAAAGAGCCACTGGGACTGATTGGATGCCTCCAATGGGTGTAAGGAAAGTATTCTGAAATGAGACCTCAGATATTTGCGGACATTGCAGAAGATGCCACGAGAGGTTATGCAACCAGCTCAGAAGGTCTTTTGGAAGGTGCTATTTAAGATCAGTTGGTTCTTCTTGGTGACAATGCATTGCTAAGGGAAGATGTCCTTATGCAGGAAAGATTTACCTCAATTATTTATTTTGTAACATTTGTTTGTTAGCAAGTGAGGAATATTTTTGTGACATTTCTAATTGTACAATTTTGCAAGTATTTTTACTTGTGACCTGGAATTTATAAGTTTAATAATGTTGAGTATAAGCTATCTGAGTAATATAGTCTCAAAGTTTATTTTTTACATTGGGAGTATTTGTAAGTCCATGGGAGATGAGTATCAACCTTAAATGTGGAACATAAATTTAAAGCTATGGAAGCTCAGCTCCATTAACCTTTTAATACAAATTGCATTAGGACCGAAAGATTTACAATGGGAACACTTTATACTCACTCTTCCTTGAAGGTTCCTATTTAGAGGCTTGAGATTTCTGACCTTTTCCATTTACTCTGCTCTGCCTCCATCTTGCACTTCTGATTAAGAGCCCCAAAGTGATACAGTTCTGTAGTTTATAAGAAAATTATGTAAGAAAATTATGTATTGCGACTATAATATGTATCTCTGTATTTTTATTTTCTGTTGTTTGGATCTGCGCTTCAGATTACTTGGATTGTACTTTTCAGTTCTAATGACTTATTCCAAAATTTTCTCCAAACTCAAAAGACAAGTCTGCAAAATAAATACAAATGGATCAACTGTACTTTACCCCCACCCTTCCATACTCGAACTGTATTCTTGCACTTTGCCTTCACTGAACAGTACACTAACTTTTGATGCCTTTTTATGTTGTCCCTTTAAATCTTGAATGTGTGTTAGTATCTTAGCTGATGGTTGACATTTCATGTGCATTATTTCCGTAGAAATTTATGTTAATAGTTTTATTTTGCAACATATAACTGCTTTTGAAAGACCATCCCAACTCAGGATACTATTAATTTCTGTGTCATGAATGCTTTATGGGAATGTATTTTTATTTCCTCTGGCCCCACTGACTGTTTCCTGCTTGTTGTTCCTGTGTTAATGTACTGGCAGCTCAGTTGGTCCACAACCCAAAGCTTGCACATACAAGCGCCACTGAGTTTGTAAGAAACCAGTGGATGTGCATCTGCCATTGGCTCAAGATTGGTCCAGCATTTTCAGATGTCCACTGAAATATTCTTGAAGGAGGAAAAGCCCATTCTGTCCTCACAAAATCCATCCACGATACAATGGAGAGCATTTCAGATTCTCTAAGGAGTTCATCAAGACCCGGTGACCAAATGGCCCATGTGCTGACCATGACAAGTGGATCTGGTGACCAATCCCTTCTCCACCTTTTCCTCCCAACTCCCATCACTTCACCCACCCCACCAACACTGAAAGATACAATCAGTGGCAGTGAAAGGAAATTTGGACACTGGTATTTGACCACATAAACAGAAATGCCTGGTGCACTCATTCCATTGCTGGTAAAAACCTGCAAGACAGATTTAGAGGAGTTATGCAATTAAAATAATGATTTGCATTTTTAAAGGGTTTAATTGAAAGATTATTTAACTAATATAGTTGTGTGTAAACTCTAACGAACGCAGTTCTATGAACTCATTTGTGTTGCAGTTGCCTTGGTAATGAAGTAACTCATTTTCTGCAGCTGATTTACACAATACACTTATTTCAGAGTTGATTCATTCATTGTCCCTGATTATTAGGTGTGTTTGCACAAAAATACTAGTTCCTGTACTATTTTCATTCCTCAAATGGAATCACAGGATGATACCTATTTCCAAGGGCAGAAAAGCCCTTTGAGTTATCAGAGTAAATCACATTGGTTTTCTGTAGTAACAACATTCCACAGAAATGAAACCACTAATTTTTTAAAAGTTGCAGTGATCTTGCAAAAAGAAATGGGAACAGGCAAAGCAAGAGCAAATGTTAACTTTAAATAGATAGAAAGTTTATGGAGAGAAGCAGCACTGGATTTAAACTGGAAAGTCTTAGTCTGAGTAAATGTGGATGATTTCAGCTGGTCAGCAGGAGGAGATCACAAATAGTCAAAGGAGAGAGGAAATTGGCCTGGTCCTAATTGCTGTCCAAGGTCACCTGTAGAAAAGTGTGTGAGTGTTTAAGATAGTTGATGGGGAATGACTACTTGATATCCAGTTGGCAGGTGGTATTGAGGTTGCTTGACCCAAATGATTTTGCAAATCAAGAGTTAAATCCTCCGGCATTGGCCGGAAGAGGATAGAGATGGAGATTGGTATAAAAGCAAGAAAATCAATTTGTAGTTAGTAAGGAAGAGGGCCACTCAAAATGGAGAACAATGAAACTTATTGGACCAATGCAGACAAACTGTCTTTTACCAATTGCAATTTTGCACATTGTATCTGCTTCCTTAGGCAGAGTTCATGCTACTGTATAAAAACAAGCTATTTTATGACCGTAAATTATATCACAGTATCAATGTTAGAGTTGAAAATGGAAAGGAAAAAGCTTGTTCAGAAGAAAAGTCCGCTTGAACCTCTTGGCAGCTTCAAGTTAGAATGAGGTATAGCTGTAAGTCAGAGAGCATTCCACGCTCTCAGTGGTTACCCTTTATCAGTATAATTTACAGCTGTATACAAACAGTAACAATGCAACTTACAATACATAAATATATATTGGCCTGGATCTTGCATATGTCAGGCAGGGCTGGGGATAGATAGATTTTTACCAATCTGTCCCCATTGCAGACCCCCCCATTTTGTGGAAGCATACTTGGATGGCAGGTGGATAATCTGGCACTTACTGACAAATAATAATGCAAAGTCCTTGACTTTCATGTTTTGTTTCAAAACTATTGTGGGTTTCTTTTGGTTTGAGACACAAAAGACTGCAGATGGTGGAATGTGGAGCAACTCACAAAGCCGTGGAGAAACTCAGCAGGTCAGGCAGCATCTACAGAGGGAAATGGACAGTCGACTTTTCAGCTCGAGACCCTTCACCTGGACTCAGTCCAGATGAAGTGTCTCGACCCAAACATCAACTGTCCATTTCCCTCCATAGAGGCTTCCTGACCTGATGAGTTCCTCCAGTGCTTTGTGTGTTTCTTTTGGTTTGAGTAGTCCTCAGAAATGAGCTGTCTTAACCCACTGGTTTGTGTGCTTCCTCTAAGCCAAACCAAATACCTGACTGCATTGTACAGATATTTATGATGGAAATTTGCCATGTGTGGCTTTCATATAGACTGTATCAAAGTAAATAAATCCATAATTAACCCACTGAGAGCTGTAGCATTTGCTTGTTTTAACATTGTCCAGAACTTTGTCAACCTTTACAGAAGAATATAAAGTCTTGTTACTAATTTATAACGCGTGGTGCACAAATGGTGATAAATCTTAAGAACTGGGCCTAAAATCATTAGTGCTTTGGAAATCTTAAACTTTTATCATTTAGACTTTGGAAAATTGAAGTTGATCAACTAAAGGAGGAAGGAGAAAAGACTTGGTGCCTTTTGCACCCTCAGGACATCCCAAAATAACAAAATACTTTGCAGTTTTTGAAGTACGATTGGTCACTGTGTTGGAAAAACAGCAATGATTTTGTGTGTAATGTAGTCCCACAAACAACAATATGAATGTAAGTATTCGTTTTGGTGGTGTTGGTTGAAGATCCAATGTGGTTTGGGCATTGGAGAAAACTTCAAAATGCTGACAGGCCATGGTTCAATATCTCATCTGCAAGACTGCAGCTCCAATGATGCAGCATTTCACTTTGTACTTCACCAAAATTTCAGTTTAAATTTTATACTCAAAACCAGGAATAGGACTTGAACTCATGACAAACTACAGTAAAGCTACAGTTAATCCGGCACACTCAAGATTTTAGTGGTGTCAGACTAGCAGACTTTCTGGACAGCTGACATGCTGATGATTGAAGAGTGAAATGATATTACTGGCTCCAGAGGCTGCCTTCCTTTCATAATGTGCCCCATTATTGGCAAGCTTACACTCAAAACTGTAGACTCTTGATGGTTTGAACTTATGGAAAAAAAATTAAAGCTACTTCGTAACAAATTTTAATTCATATGCAAGGTGAATGATAGTACAACATCATTGCACTCACCTGTTTCATAAGTAAAGCATAGAAAAATGTGAAATAAATGACTATATTCTAGAACATAGAACAGTACAGCACAGGAACAGGTCCTTTGGCCCACGACGTTGTGCCGAACTAATTAAACTCAATCAAATGCCTAACTAAACTAATCACTTCTGCCTACACAATGTCCATATACTACCACCCCCCACCCTATTCTCTGCACATTCTTGCGCATATCTAAGAGCCTCTTAAACGCCTCTATCCTATTTGCCTCCACTACCACCCCTGGCAGCGCATTCCAGGCACCCACCACTCTCTGCGTAAAAAAAAAACTTGCCCCACACCTCTCCTTTGAACTTACTCCCTCTCACCTTAAATGCATGCCCTCTAGTTTTCTGGTTCATTGTCTCTCCAGTTCTCTACTCACCCCAGCTCTGAGGTTTCCGGACTTCCCTAATTCTTGCTCTTTATGCATCTTTAATTTCTTTTACCCCTCCTTTGCTGCTGTGCCTTCAAATGACTAAACTGAAAGCTTTGGAACTCCTTCCTTAAACCTCTCCATCTAATACTTCTTTATGAAGTATTAATCTTACTAATCCTTAAAGCCTAGCTCTTTGATCAACCTTTTGAATATATTTTCTAATAAATCTGTGTGCAATACATTGGCTAATTTTTATTTGACAGTGTTCTTCTGAAACTCCTTGTAATGCTTGACTGTGTTAAAGGTGTGTATAAATGCAAGTTGTTGAATTATATGTATATAAATGATGAGATTTGTAATTTCATGAAAAGGCTTAATTCTATTCAGCTTGATATAAGTGAGAGCATTTGTGTACAAAAAACAAACTACTGGAGGAACTCAGCAGGTCGAGCAGCAGCTGAGGGGACATTTTGGGTTGAAACCCCGCATCAGGACTGAGAGTGGAGAGGGAAGGTAGTCTGTGTAAAGAGGAGAGAAGGAGTGGGTGAGACAGGAGCTGGTAGGTGATAGGTGGACCAAGGAGGGGTGAGAGATGATGGAAAGAAGGAGCCAGGTGGGGAGGTGGAGTTGGGGCACATGGGTGATAGTTGGAAGCAGACAAGGGAAGAGAAGGAAAAAAGAGGCAGATGGAGCCAGGTGGGGGATCAGGAGAGAGAGGGAAACACAAGAGGTAAGGAAATTTGAAAATTCAGTATTTATACCATTGAGTTGTATACTACCTAGGTGGAATATGAGGTGTTCTTCTTCTAGTTTGCATTGGGCATCACCCTGGCAATGGTGAAGGCTGAGGTCTGATAGGTTGGTGTGGGAGTGGGAAGGGGAGTTGAAATGGCATGCATCCGGGAGCTTGGGATGGATGTAGGTGCTTGTCACGAACCAGCAACAAAAGAAACACACTGAGCATGATTCAGTGTTAAAAACTATTAATCACTACTTCTGATAATACGTAAAATAAAAGTAAAAATGTTAGTATGTTAGAATTCAAAAATGTTAAACCTTGAACGTTAACCCCTAAAGCTAAACTCTTCGTGTGTGTGTGTGTGTGTGTGTGGCAAAGTCCCAAACTCCAAGTTCAGGAATGGTTCTTAAAAGTTCAGTTCCGCAAGCCATAAGGTGAAACATGAGCAAGGGCTTCTTCAACAACCACCGTTGTCTGAAGATAAGACATAGATGTAGAGAAACAGAGAGAGAGTAAATACGAAATCCAAGTGTTCCACGATGGAACCCAAACGACACTTCAGTGTTTACTCAGTAGTGACTTCCTCACCCCGAAAAGCATCCGAATCGTGGTCGTCCACACACAAATACCTGTTCCCTTCTACAGGTCAGCAACAAAGTGAACTCCACCGGATTACTTCCAACTTCCATACATGGATTTCAGTGGCAGACACAGTTATTGTTTCTCATCCATCGATAGAGAAAACTAGCAGGCTGGTGTCTCTCTCCCTTCTCTCTCTCTCTCTCTTCTGACTTCTTCAACAACGTCATTACGTCCTTTATCTTCTATTGACGTAAGCACGCCACACACACACACACACACACACACACACACACACACACACATACACACACACACACACACACACTCAAAGGGACATTCACTGAGTCCGTAACACTCTGCAAGCCAGTTGCCCGGTCGGCACTTGGTCTAACTGGTGTAGAGCAGGGCACATCGAGAGCACCGAATGTAGTAGATGAGATTGGAGGAGGTGCATGTGAATCTGCCTCACCTGGCAGGACCGTTTCGGACCCTGGATGATGGTGAAGGGGGAGGTGTAGGAACAAGTGCTGCACCTCCTGTGGGTGCAGGGGAAAGTGCCAGGGGATGTGTGGGGGGATGAGCAAAACAGGCAGTTGTGGAGAGTGGTCCTTCCAGAAGGTGGAAACGGGAAGGTAGGGAAGATATGGCTGGTAGTGGGATCCTGTTGCAGCTGGCGAAAATGATGGAGGATGATGTGCTGGATACAAGGGCTAGTAGGGTGAAAGGTGAGGACCAAGGAAGCTCTATCCCTGTTCTGTTTGGAGTGGGATGAGAGCAGAAGTTTGTGAAATGTTGAAAGAGGGCTTCACCACAGCAGAAGGATAGCCAGGTTTCCTGTAAGAGGAGGACATTTCAGGTGTCCCAGAAAGGAAGGCCTCATCTTGAAAGCAGATGAAAGAGGTGTGGAATGGTACCAGAGAAGGTTTGAAACGTCTATTCCATGTAGCCAATGGAAAGACAAGGCATAGCTAAGGCCCATGTGACCTTTTTACTTGTAGCAAGTGAGAGGAATCAATAGAAAAGTTGTTTAAGGTAATAAGGTGGCTGAGAGTGTTGGAGGGGAACAAATCAGATCTTTGTTGCAGAATGAAGCGGAGGGCTTTAAGAGGGGATGGAAGTGTATTGTGACTTGGACATCCATCACGAAGATGAGGTAATGGGGTCCAGGTAATCCGATGTTGTCAAAATCTTGGATGGCATGCGTGGTGTCCCAGAAGGGACTGGACAAGAGGAGACAAGATAGAGTCAAGGTATGCGTAGATTAGTGGGGCAAGAGCAGGCAGAAACAATGGGCCAAACAGGGCCATCCTGTTCGTGGATCTTGAGTAAGACATAGAAGCAGGAAGTGTGGGGTTGGAGCACTATTAGATTGGCAGCTGTGGAAGGGAGATGTCCTGATGTGATGAGATCTGTGACCGTGCAGGAGATGGTGGCCTGGTCTTTATTGGTGGGATTGTGGTCAAGGACTAGGTATGAGGAGGTGTCTGAGAGCTGCCCTTTGGCCTCTACAAGGTAGAGGCCAGTCCGCTAGACCACAATGACGCTGCTCTTGTTTGCAGGTTTGATGACCGGGTTGGGACTGGTACAAAGTGAGTGGAGTGCAGCATGTTCAGATGGGGTGAGGTTGGAGTGGGTGAGGGGAGCGGAGAAGACAAGGTGGTTGACGTTGTGACAGCAGTTGGAAATTAAAAGATGAAAAGAGGATAAAAGGCGCAAAGGGGGTGTCCAAGAGGAAGGAGAGTGTTAAAGACATGAGAAAGAATCATCAGTGAGGTGTGAGGACTCCTTGCCAAAGAAATAGGCATGGAAGCAACATCATGACAGGGCCAGAACTAGTTGAGGTGTGGGTGCAGAAGGACTGACAGCTTGGCATCAGGGTGGGGTGGGGTGGGGTGGGAATGACATCTGCAGCCTCCTGTGTCAACATTTGCATACTATGCGTAATACCTCCAGGCCAAGTCTGCTTTCTGACTTTCAAGAGCAAAGAGAAGGGTCCTCTGTCTAAATCTATGAAGCTCTTCCATTTTGAGAAACCATTTGGAAATGTTCAAGCTATTTTTCTGAATTCTGAAGAGTAAGACGGAGAAACCCTGCAGTCATAACGTCATACAGCAAGGAAACAGGCCCTTCTGCCCACTGAGCCTGCACCAACCATCAACTGCCCATTTACACCAATCCTACACTGATCCCATTTTATTCTCCCCACATTCCCATCAACTCCCCTAAATTCAACTCCTCACCTACACAGCAGGGACAATTTACAGTGGCCAGTTAACCTACCAACCTGAACGTCTTTGGGGTGTGGGAGGAAACCCACATGGTCACAGGGAGAATGCGTAAACTCCACAGGATGTCAGGATTGAACCTGGGCTACTCGAGCTGTTAAACAGTGCCTCTACTAGCTGCACCACTGTATCCACCCCGTAACATACGGCACATAGGGTGATTACTCAGCTCCTTGAGCATTTGCTGCCTTTAAATAGTTTTAACCCATTCCACCCCTGCGTCCATGCTTTCCTTGTACACCTGGAAATTTTAAACATTGATCCAAATTCCTTTTGGAAATTGCCATTGAATCTCCTTCCACCACACTTCCAGCCGATATATTCCAAATCACCGTGACTAATTGCATCAAAATAGAGAAGTGGAGAAATGAAGATAGAATGCAAGAAAGTATTCAGAAAGGAGCTGTAATTGAGAGAGAATGAAGTGTGAATTCTAAACTATGAAGGACCGGTTGCAGAAAGTAAAGTGAAGATAAAAGGCAGGTGAATGAGGAGCCAGAAGATGAATGGATGGAGAAAAGAGATGGATAGGAGTGAGCAACACAAAAGATACTGGAACAACTCAGCGGGTCAGACAGCATCTATGGAAGGAAATAGACAGTTGATGTTTCAGGTCAAGACCTTTCATTTGGACTAGGTGAAGTTGAGGTGGTTAATGTTGCAATGACAACTGGAAATTAAAAGGCAAAAGTAGGATAAAAGGCCCAAAGGGGGTGTCCAAGAGAAAGGGGAGTGTCAGAGACATGAGAAGGGCTCATCAATGGGGGGGTAAAGACTCCTTGCCAAAGAAAAAGGCACGGAGGGGGAGGCAGTCCAGATGAACGGTCTCGACTCAAAATGTCAACTGTCCATTTCCCTCCTTAGATGCTGCCTGACTTCCTGAGTTCCTCCAGCATCTTGTGTGTTGCTCCAAATTCCAGCACCTGCAGTCCCTTGTGTCTCTGTGGGTAGAAGTGAATTTGAATTTATGCAGAAAACAACAAATGAACTTGGAATTTTCATGTGCAGATTGTACCAAAGGGTTACCAAAACTAATGATTTATTTTTGAAGTGTAATGCCTGCACTGAAGTATTGTTTGGGTTACATACTTGAACCCACAAACTCTTCTGACTCAGAGCTATTTGCTACCACTTACAAAAGGGGAAATGAAAGAATTGAGAAAGGACCAGGTGAAAGGTGAAATAACTGCATAGACAAGAAGGAAGGATGACAGTAGAGAGATGTAATACAAGCTTTTCAGACTTTGTAGCATCTTTACTGAAGTTGTTCTGAAATTGTATTACTGCAATCTAATTCAAAGCAGCTCCAGGAGTATTCAGTTAACTTTAGTACCGCACAATAAACCAGAAAATTAAGTGGAGAGTTTTGCTTCTGAGCACAACTTGCTCATTTCACACTGATAATCACTGGAACGTCACGCTTAGATGCCTCTTGTGCAACTCTCCTGCCCAAACAAACGACCGTGCAACCCCGCCCCCATCCACAAAGAGTTTCTCTGCTAAATTCAAAGAAATTGCGTGTTAAATTTGTTTTGTTAATGAGTGAGTGAGTGGGCAAAGATCTAGCAAATGGAGAAAAATGAAAGGAAAAATGAAGTAGTCCATTTTGACAGGGAAAAAATAAAAAGGAGCATATCATCCAAGTATTGCAGAGTCCTGAGCTCTGGGTAAGCTAATGCCCAATTGGCAGAAGCTGCAGGTACAGCAAGTAATTAGGAAAACTAGCAATGTTGTTGTTTATTGTGGGGGGAATTAAATACAGAAGTACAGTACAGAGGTTTTGCTTCAGTTATATAGGGCACTTGCTTCAGTTTATGCCCTATATGTCTGACAATATCCAGAGTACTGTGAACAGTGATGCTCTTCTTATTTAAGGAAGGATGTCAATGTGTTGGAGGCAGTTCAGAGCAGACTGATCAGTGGAGTGGCTGGGCTTGTATCTGCTGGTGTTTGGAAGAGTGATAAGCAAAATGATTGAAGTATAGCAAACCCTGGGATCTCCTGACAGGAGGAATTTGGAGAAAATATTCCCTCTTGTGGGAGGATTGAGAACAAGAGGACACTGTTTACAAGTAAGGTGTTGGCCAATTAAGACGCAGATGAGACAACATTTTTTCCCATAGAGAGTCATGAATCTTTTGAACTCCTGCTCAAAAGATGGTGGAAGCAAAGTCATATAACATGGTCTTTGAATATTTTTAAGGCAGAGGCAAAAAGATTCTTGACAAACAAAGGGATGAAAAATTACTAGGGTAGGTGGGAATACAGAATTTACAATCAATTCAGCTGTGATCTTAATGATGGCGGGGAAAGCTTGCGGAGGTGTGGAGCCCACTCCTGCTATTAATCTGTATGTTCAGAATTGTACTTGGAACACACAGCAGTTAAGCGTATCTGGAACAATGCCAGCAGAGTTAGTGGACTTGATTCTCGCCAATCCCTGTGTAGTTGTTATCAGCAAAGGCAATGAAATGCAAGTCAGCATTAAACTTATGTTCTGATCTGACTGTGTTCAACTGTGTCCAGTTCATGATGCCCTGGAGATGGAGCCTAATAAGATGCCACCAGAATGATCACCAGCATCAGAGGAGAGACTGGGCTTGGAAGGAAACAACAAAGAGATCTTAGACTTCTGAAATCCAGAACACTGATGGTAGAAGAGGCACAGATTCAAACCAGTGAAATGCAAAACCATAAATATTGTTAGGGAGTGTTTTCCTCTGGAGATCAACAAGGATGGATCCACAAGTAGCTAAATGATGGAATCTCTTCAAAGATGGAATGTTATGATGTATGGATTTCAGCCTATCTTCAGAAATATAAACTATTATGCTCCTCAGTGCTACCCATTGTGTGATCTTTTCCAGCTATCACTGGGGTTATTGACAAAATCAGATTAGAACAATGCCCATCTGAGAGGATGTGAAGAGAAATCCTTTTTGGGTTGATAAATCCAGAAATATCTTTCAAGAATTTCTAGGACAAGTCAAGTCAACTTTATTGTCATGTGCATTAGTATGGTGAGGTGCAGGTACAATGAAAAACTTGCTTGCAGCAGCATCACAGGCACATTGGCACAGACAACACACAGAATTTAAATTATACATAAATTATACCATACAGTGGACAAAAAAAGATGGGCAAAAGCAAGACCCTAGTGCGAAAGAAAAACAAAGACAAAACTGAAGACAAGTCCATAGTAGTGCAGGAGGTGGACTGTAGTGTTCCATCACTGAGGTAGGG